>NW_027142493.1:0-600000 GCF_026170545.1 Melanerpes formicivorus | reverse complement strand
CAACACCACCTAATCAACTAACCCATGGCACCAAGCACCTGGCCACAAACTGACCAAATACTGACAAATCCCCCACAAAACCTCCCATATCCTGCACCAACCCCCCAAAGCCTAACAAAACCCTCCCAAACCCTCCAAATCCTGCCCAAACTCCTAGGCAAGAACTTCCCAAGTCCTGGCCCAAGCCAGAACAACTCCTCACCAGATCCTGCCCAACACCTCCCAAAGTCTTAGGGAAAAACTTGGCCAAAGCCTAACAAATTCCCCACAAAGCCTCCTAAATCCTGACCTAAACCTCCCAATGTCCCAGGGAGGAAGCTGGCCAAATCCTCAACAAATCCACCCCAAACCTTCTCAAACCTGTCCCAACCTCCCCAAAACCTCCCAACCTCTAACCAAGACCTCCCAAACCTGCCCACAATCTGACCAACTCCTGAAAAATTCCCCCCAAAACCTCCCAAATCTGCCACCAACCCCCCACAACCTGACCCAAACCTCCCAAATCCTTACCCAATCCTCCCAAAAACCCAGGGAGGAACTTGGTCAAATCCAGGCCAAATTCCCCCAAAAAACCTCCCAATTCCTGCACCAACCCCCCACAACCTCACCCAAACCTCCCCAATCCTTCCCTAAACCCCCCAAATTCTGGGCAGGATCTGACCAAACCCTGCTTCAATCCAGAGACTAAATCCCCACCAAAACTCCCAAATCCTGACCCAAACCTCCCAAAGGCCAAGAGAGGAACCTGGACAATTCCTCACCAAAACCCCCAAAACTTGCACAATCCTTCTCCAACTCCCCACAACCTCTCCCAAACCTCCCAAACTCCTAGGGAAGAACTTGGCTAAGTCCTGGCCCAAGCCACAGTTAAGAGTCCTCGGAATAAAGTTAATAGAGCTAATAATCCTGTTAACAATTAATAATAGAGCTAATAAACCCGCTAAGAATAATTAATAGAGCTAATATGACTGCTAATACTAGTAATTCAAAAAGCTAATAATCCTGCTAATACCTATAACTAAATTGGCTAATAATCTCAACTATGGAAAGAATTAATAATAGAGCTAATAATACTCCTAATAATAATTAAGAGAGCTAACAATCCCACCAATACCTATAAATAATGTGGATAATACTCCTCTTAACAACTAATTACACAGCGAATAGTAATACTAATACTTAAAAGAGTAATAATAATTAATGCACCTAATAGTCCTGCTAATACTGACAAATAATGTGCCTAATAGTCTTAATAAGATAATAAATAATAGAGCTAAAAGACATCCTAATAATAACTAAGAGAGATAATTACCAATAGAGCTAATAGTCCTGCTAGGGATTAATTATAGAGCTATAGTCCTAATAATAGTAATAACTAAGAATAGAGCTGGAAGTAGCTACGGAAAACAATTGACAGAGCTAATAACCCAGCTGATAAAAATAGATAATGTGGCCAATAATCCTGCTAATAATGATAAACAATGTGGCTAACAGTTATAGTCTCAGTAGTAGGAGTAATAGTTAATAATAATAATAATAATAATAATAATAATAATAATAATAATAATAATAATAAAAGCAGCTAATAGTGATGTTAATGAGAATAGGGCTAATAATTCTGCTAATAATTAATATCAGGGGATTCCCCCAGAGCACCTCACAGCCACCCAGAGCTGTCTCCAGACCAAGCCCTGGCCAAACCCTTCCCAAAACCTCCCAAAGTCCTACGGAGGACTCGGCCAAAGCCAAAAAATCTTGCCCCAAACCTCCCAAATCCTCAGCTGAACCTCACCAAATCCTGACCAAAACTCCCAAAACCTTCTGAACCCTTCCCCAGTCCCCCACAACCTGACCCGAACCTCCCTGCCTCTAACCAACACCTCCCAAACCTGCCCACAACCTGACCCAATCCTGACAAATTCCCCCCAAAACCTCCCAAATCCTGCACCAGTCCCCCACAACCTAACCACAACCTCCCAAATCCTTACACAATCATCCCAAACACCCAGGAAGGAACTTGGTCAAATCCAGGCCACATTCCCCACAAAACCTCCCAAATCCTGCACCAAAACCTCCCACAACCTGTCCCAAAACTCCCAAACTCCTAGGGAAGAACTTCGACAAGTCCTGGACCAAGCCACAACAACTCCTGATCCAATCCTTCCTCAAACCTCCCAAACTCCTACGGAGGACCTTGTCCACAACCAGGCAAATTCCCCCCAAAACTTCCTCAATCCTTCACCAACCCCAAAAAACCTGACCAAAACCTCCCAAGCTCTAACCAGGACCTCCCAAATTAGGGCACAACCTGACCCAATCCTGACAAATTCCCCCCAAAACCTCCCAAATCCTGCTCCAATCCCCCCACAACCTGACCCAAACATCCCAAATCCTGAAGAAGACCTCCCAAAATCCTACAGAAGAACTTGACCAAGTCCTGCCTCAAGCCAGAACAACTGCTCACCAAATCCTACCCAAAGCCTTCCAAAGTCCCAATGAGGAAATTCACCAAATCCTGATATATTCCCCCCAAAACTTACTAATTCCTACATCAAACCCCAAAAACCTGACCAAAACCTCCCCAGCTCTAACCAGCACCTCCCAAATTTGTCGACAAACTGACCAAATATTGACAAACTCACCCCAAAACCTCCCAAATCCTGCACTAACCCCCCACAACCTGACGCAAACTTCCTAAGCCTAACCAAGTCCTCCCAAACCTGCCCACAACCTGACCAAATCCCAACTAATTCCCCCCAAAACCTCCCAAAACCCGCAACAACACCCCAAAGCCTGACAAAACCCTCCCAAACCCTCCAAATCCTGCCCAAACTCCTGGGGAAGAACTTCACAAGTCCTGGCCCAAGCCAGAACAACTCCTCACCAGATCCTGAACAAAACCTCCCAAAGTCCTAGGGAAAAACTTGGCCAAAGCCTAACAAATTCCCCACAAAGCCTCCTAAATCCTGACCAAAACCTCCCAATGACCCAGGGAAGAAACTGGCCAAATCCTGAACAAATCCAACCCAAACCTTCTCATACCTCTCCCAACCCCCCAAAACCTACCAACCTCTGTCCAACACAACCCAAACCTGCCCACAACCTGACCAACTCCTGACAAATTCCCCCCAAAACCTCCCAAATCCTTCCCCTAAACTCCCAAAGTCCTAGGGAGGAACTTGGCCAAATCCTGGCCCAAGCCAGAACAACTCCTCACCAAATCCTGCCCAAAACCTCCCAAAGTCCCAGGGAAGAACTCGGCCAAACCCTTACAAATTCTCCCCAAAACTTCCTCAATCCTGCACCAACCCCCCACAACCTGTCCCAAAACTCCCAAACTCCTAGGGAAGAACTTGGACAAGTCCTGGACCAAGCCACAACAAATCCTGTCCAAATCCTTCCCCACACCTCCCAAAGTCCCAGGGAGGAACTTCGCCAAATTCAGACCAAATCCCCCAAGACTTGCTGAATCCTTCCCCAACCCCACACAGCATGACCCTAAACCTCCCAAATTCTGGCCAGGATTTGACCTAGGCCTGCTTCAATCCAGCAACAAATCCTGCACCAAATCCTCAGAGAACTTCCCAAATTCTGCCCAAAACCTCTAAGATCCAGGACTGAACTTGGCCAAATCCTGACCAAACCAGACCAAAACCTTCCAAATCCTTCCCCAAAACCTCCCAACCTCTAACCAAGACCTCCCAAACCTGCCCACAATCTGACCAACTCCTGAAAAATTCCCCCCAAAACCTCCCAAATCTGGCACCAACCCCCCACAACCTGACCCAAACCTCCCAAATCCTTACCCAATCCTCCCAAAAACCCAGGGAGGAACTTGGTCAAATCCAGGCCAAATTCCCCCAAAATACCTGCCAATTCCTGCACCAACCCCCCACACCCTCACCCAAACCTCCCAAACTCCTAGGGAAGAACTTGGCTAAGTCCTGGCCCAAGCCACAGTTAAGAGTCCTCGGAATAAAGTTAATAGAGCTAATAATCCTGTTAACAATTAATAATAGAGCTAATAAACCCGCTAAGAATAATTAATAGAGCTAATATTACTGCTAATACTAGTAATTCAAAAAGCTAATAATCCTGCTAATACCTATAACTAAATTGGCTAATAATCTCAACTATGGAAAAAATTAATAATAGAGCTAATAATACTCCTAATAATAATTAAGAGAGCTAACAATCCCACCAATACCTATAAATAATGTGGATAATACTCCTCTTAACAACTAATTACACAGCGAATAGTAATACTAATACTTAAAAGAGTAATAATAATTAATGCACCTAATAGTCCTGCTAATACTGATAAATAATGTGCCTAATAGTCTTAATAAGATAATAAATAAGAGAGCTAAAAGACATCCTAATAATAACTAAGAGAGATAATTACCAATAGAGCTAATAGTCCTGCTAGGGATTAATTATAGAGCTATAGTCCTAATAATAGTAATAACTAAGAATAGAGCTGGAAGTAGCTACGGAAAACAATTGACAGAGCTAATAACCCAGCTGATAAAAATAGATAATGTGGCCAATAATCCTGCTAATAATGATAAACAATGTGGCTAACAGTTATAGTCTCAGTAGTAGGAGTAATAGTTAATAATAATAATAATAATAATAAAGCAGCTAATAGTGATGTTAAGGAGAATAGGGCTAATAATTCTGCCGATAATTAATATCAGGGGATTCCCCCAGAGCACCTCACAGCCACCCAGAGCTGTCTCCAGACCAAGCCCTGGCCAAACCCTTCCCAAAACCTCCCAAAGTCCTACGGAGGACTCGGCCAAAGCCAAAAAACCTTGCCCCAAACCTCCCAAATCCTCAGCTGAACCTCACCAAATCCTGACCAAAACTCCCAAAACCTTCTGAACCCTTCCCCAGTCCCCCACAACCTGACCCGAACCTCCCTGCCTCTAACCAAGACCTCCCAAACCTGCCCACAACCTGACCCAATCCTGACAAATTTCCCCCGAAACCTCCCAAATCCTGCACCAGTCCCCCACAACCTAACCACAACCTCCCAAATCCTTACACAATCATCCCAAACACCCAGGAAGGAACTTGGTCAAATCCAGGCCACATTCCCCACAAAACCTCCCAAAGCCTTCCCCAAAACCTCCCACAACCTGTCCCAAAACTCCCAAACTCCTAGGGAAGAACTTGGACAAGTCCTGGACCAAGCCACAACAACTCCTCATCAAATCCTTCCTCAAACCTCCCAAAGTCCTAGGGAGGACCTTGTCCACAACCAGGCAAATTCCCCCCAAAACTTCCTCAATCCTTCACCAACCCCAAAAAACCTGACCAAAACCTCCCAAGCTCTAACCAGGACCTCCCAAACCTGGGCACAACCTGACCCAATCCTGACAAATTCCCCCCAAAACCTCCCAAATCCTGCTCCAATCCCCCCACAACCTGACCCAAACATCCCAAATCCTGAAGAAGACCTCCCAAAATCCTACAGAAGAACTTGACCAAGGCCTGGCTCAAGCCAGAACAACTGCTCACCAAATCCTACCCAAAGCCTTCCAAACTCCCAATGAGGAAATTCACCAAATCCTGATATATTCCCCCCAAAACTTACTAATTCCTACATCAAACCCCAAAAACCTGACCAAAACCTCCCCAGCTCTAACCAGGACCTCCCAAATTTGTCGACAAACTGACCAAATATTGACAAATTCCCCCCAAAACCTGCCAAATCCTGCACTAACCCCCCACAACCTGACCCAAACTTCCTAAGCCTAACCAAGTCCTCCCAAACCTGCCCACAACCTGACCAAATCCCAACTAATTCCCCCCAAAACCTCCCAAATCCCGCAACAACACCCCAAAGCCTGACAAAACCCTCCCAAACCCTCCAAATCCTGCCCAAACTCCTGGGGAAGAACTTCACAAGTCCTGGCCCAAGCCAGAACAACTCCTCACCAGATCCTGAACAAAACCTCCCAAAGTCCTAGGGAAAAACTTGGCCAAAGCCTAACAAATTCCCCACAAAGCCTCCTAAATCCTGACCAAAACCTCCCAATGACCCAGGGAAGAAACTGGCCAAATCCTGAACAAATCCAACCCAAACCTTCTCATACCTCTCCCAACCCCCCAAAACCTACCAACCTCTGTCCAACACAACCCAAACCTGCCCACAACCTGACCAACTCCTGACAAATTCCCCCCAAAACCTCCCAAATCCTTCCCCTAAACTCCCAAAGTCCTAGGGAGGAACTTGGCCAAATCCTGGCCCAAGCCAGAACAACTCCTCACCAAATCCTGCCCAAAACCTCCCAAAGTCCCAGTGAAGAACTCGGCCGAACCCTGACAAATTCTCCCCAAAACTTCCTCAATCCTGCACCAACCCCCCACAACCTGACCAAAACCTCCCAAATCCTTACCCAATCATCCCAAATACCCAGGAAGGAACTTGGTCAAATCCAGGACAAATTACCCCCAAAACCTCCCAAATCCCGCACCAACCCCCCACAACCTGAACCAAACCCCCCAAGCTCTAACCAAGGCCTCCCACACCTGCCCACAACCTCATCAAATCCTGACTAATTCCCCCCAAAACCTCCCAAATCCTGCACCAACCCCCCACAACCTGACCCAAAACTCCCAAACTCCTAGGGAAGAACTTGGACAAGTCCTGGACCAAGCCACAACAAATCCTCTCCAAATCCTTCCCCACACCTCCCAAACTCCCAGGGAGGAACTTCGCCAAATTCACACCAAATCCCCCAAGACTTGCTGAATCCTTCCCCAACCCCACACAGCATGACCCAAAACCTCCCAAATTCTGACCAGGATTTGACCTAGGCCTGCTTCAATCCAGCAACAAATCCTGCAACAAATCCTCAGAGAACTTCCCAAATTCTGCCCAAAACCTCTTAGATCCAGGACAGAACATGGCCAAATCCTGACCAAACCAGACCAAAACCTTACAAATCCTTCCCCAAAACCTCCCAACCTCTAACCAAGACCTCCCAAACCTGGACACAACCTGACCAACTCCTGACAAATTCCCCCCAAAACCTCCCAAATCCTGCACCAATCCCACACAACCTGAACAAAACCTCCCAAATCCTGACCCAAACCTCCCAAAGTCCCAGGGAGGAACTTGGCCAAATCCTGACCAATTCCCCCCAACACTTCCTCAGTGCTTTCCCAACCCTCCACAACCTGACCACAACCTCCCAGACCCTGGGCACCGAGTCCTCCAAATCCTTCTTCCTAGAGCTGAGAGTCCTGCTAAGGATTACTAAAGCTAATAGCCCTGCTGCTGAGAATGAATGCTGCTAATGATCCTGCTGGGAGGGATCAACACCATGGCTGCAGTGGGGTTGGGGTTGTTGTTGTTGTTGTTGCTGTTATTATTATTATTATTATTATTATTATTATTATTATTATTATTATTATTATTCTTATACAGAGCAAAAAGTCCTCCTAATAGAATAGAATAAACCAGGTTGGAAGAGACCTTCAAGATCATCGCGTCCAACCTATCACCCAACACCACCTAATCAACTAACCCATGGCACCAAGCACCTGGCCACAAACTGACCAAATACTGACAAATCCCCCCCAAAACCTCCCATATCCTGCACCAACCCCCCAAAGCCTAACAAAACCCTCCCAAACCCTCCAAATCCTGCCCAAACTCCTAGGCAAGAACTTCCCAAGTCCTGGCCCAAGCCAGAACAACTCCTCACCAGATCCTGCCCAACACCTCCCAAAGTCTTAGGGAAAAACTTGGCCAAAGCCTAACAAATTCCCCACAAAGCCTCCTAAATCCTGACCTAAACCTCCCAATGTCCCAGGGAGGAAGCTGGCCAAATCCTCAACAAATCCACCCCAAACCTTCTCAAACTTGTCCCAACCTCCCCAAAACCTCCCAACCTCTAACCAAGACCTCCCAAACCTGCCCACAACCTGACCAACTCCTGACAAATTCCCCCCAAAACCTCCCAAATCCTGCACCAGTCCCCCACAACCTAACCCCACAACCTAACCACAACCTCCCAAATCCTTACACAATCATCCCAAACACCCAGGAAGGAACTTGGTCAAATCCAGGCCACATTCCCCCCAAAACCTCCCAAATCCCGCACCAAAACCTCCCACAACCTGTCCCAAAACTCCCAAACTCCTAGGGAAGAACTTGGACAAGTCCTGGACCAAGCCACAACAACTCCTGATCAAATCCTTCCTCAAACCTCCCAAAGTCCTAGGGAGGACCTTGTCCACAACCAGGCAAATTCCCCCCAAAACTTCCTCAATCCTTCACCAACCCCAAAAAACCTGACCAAAACCTCCCAAGCTCTAACCAGGACCTCCCAAACCTGGGCACAACCTGACCCAATCCTGACAAATTCCCCCCAAAACCTCCCAAATCCTGCTCCAATCCCCCCACAACCTGACCCAAACATCCCAAATCCTGAAGAAGACCTCCCAAAATCCGACAGAAGAACTTGACCAAGTCCTGCCTCAAGCCAGAACAACTGCTCACCAAATCCTACCCAAAGCCTTCCAAACTCCCAATGAGGAAATTCACCAAATCCTGATATATTCCCCCCAAAACTTACTAATTCCTACATCAAACCCCAAAAACCTGACCAAAACCTCCCCAGCTCTAACCAGGACCTCCCAAATTTGTCGACAAACTGACCAAATATTGACAAATTCCCCCCAAAACCTGCCAAATCCTGCACTAACCCCCCACAACCTGACCCAAACTTCCTAAGCCTAACCAAGTCCTCCCAAACCTGCCCACAACCTGACCAAATCCCAACTAATTCCCCCCAAAACCTCCCAAATCCCGCAACAACACCCCAAAGCCTGACAAAACCCTCCCAAACCCTCCAAATCCTGCCCAAACTCCTGGCGAAGAACTTCACAAGTCCTGGCCCAAGCCAGAACAACTCCTCACCAGATCCTGAACAAAACCTCCCAAAGTCCTAGGGAAAAACTTGGCCAAAGCCTAACAAATTCCCCACAAAGCCTCCTAAATCCTGACCAAAACCTCCCAATGACCCAGGGAAGAAACTGGCCAAATCCTGAACAAATCCAACCCAAACCTTCTCATACCTCTCCCAACCCCCCAAAACCTACCAACCTCTGTCCAACACAACCCAAACCTGCCCACAACCTGACCAACTCCTGACAAATTCCCCCCAAAACCTCCCAAATCCTTCCCCTGAACTCCCAAAGTCCTAGGGAGGAACTTGGCCAAATCCTGGCCCAAGCCAGAACAACTCCTCACCAAATCCTGCCCAAAACCTCCCAAACTCCCAGTGAAGAACTCGGCCAAACCCTGACAAATTCTCCCCAAAACTTCCTCAATCCTGCACCAACCCCCCACAACCTGACCAAAACCTCCCAAATCCTTACCCAATCATCCCAAATACCCAGGAAGGAACTTGGTCAAATCCAGGACAAATTACCCCCAAAACCTCCCAAATCCCGCACCAACCCCCCACAACCTGAACCAAACCCCCCAAGCTCTAACCAAGGCCTCCCACACCTGCCCACAACCTCATCAAATCCTGACTAATTCCCCCCAAAACCTCCCAAATCCTGCACCAACCCCCCACAACCTGTCCCAAAACTCCCAAACTCCTAGGGAAGAACTTGGACAAGTCCTGGACCAAGCCACAACAAATCCTCTCCAAATCCTTCCCCACACCTCCCAAACTCCCAGGGAGGAACTTCGCCAAATTCACACCAAATCCCCCAAGACTTGCTGAATCCTTCCCCAACCCCACACAGCATGACCCTAAACCTCCCAAATTCTGGCCAGGATTTGACCTAGGCCTGCTTCAATCCAGCAACAAATCCTGCAACAAATCCTCAGAGAACTTCCCAAATTCTGCCCAAAACCTCTTAGATCCAGGACAGAACATGGCCAAATCCTGACCAAACCAGACCAAAACCTTACAAATCCTTCCCCAAAACCTCCCAACCTCTAACCAAGACCTCCCAAACCTGGACACAACCTGACCAACTCCTGACAAATTCCCCCCAAAACCTCCCAAATCCTGCACCAATCCCACACAACCTGAACAAAACCTCCCAAATCCTGACCCAAACCTCCCAAAGTTCCAGGGAGGAACTTGGCCAAATCCTGACCAATTCCCCCCAACACTTCCTCAATCCTTTCCCAACCCTCCACAACCTGACCACAACCTCCCAGACCCTGGGCACCGAGTCCTCCAAATCCTTCTTCCTAGAGCTGAGAGTCCTGCTAAGGATTACTAAAGCTAATAGCCCTGCTGCTGAGAATGAATGCTGCTAATGATCCTGCTGGGAGGGATCAACACCATGGCTGCAGTGGGGTTGGGGTTGTTGTTGTTGTTGTTGCTGTTATTATTATTATTATTATTATTATTATTATTATTATTATTATTATTATTATTATTATTATTATTATACAGAGCAAAAAGTCCTCCTAATAGAATAGAATAAACCAGGTTGGAAGAGACCTTCAAGATCATCGCGTCCAACCTATCACCCAACACCACCTAATCAACTAACCCATGGCACCAAGCACCTGGCCACAAACTGACCAAATACTGACAAATCCCCCCCAAAACCTCCCATATCCTGCACCAACCCCCCAAAGCCTAACAAAACCCTCCCAAACCCTCCAAATCCTGCCCAAACTCCTACGCAAGAACTTCCCAAGTCCTGGCCCAAGCCAGAACAACTCCTCACCAGATCCTGCCCAACACCTCCCAAAGTCTTAGGGAAAAACTTGGCCAAAGCCTAACAAATTCCCCACAAAGCCTCCTAAATCCTGACCTAAACCTCCCAATGTCCCAGGGAGGAAGCTGGCCAAATCCTCAACAAATCCACCCCAAACCTTCTCAAACTTGTCCCAACCTCCCCAAAACCGCCCAACCTCTAACCAAGACCTCCCAAACCTGCCCACAATCTGACCAACTCCTGACAAATTCCCCCCAAAACCTCCCAAATCCTGCACCAGTCCCCCACAACCTAACCCCACAACCTAACCACAACCTCCCAAATCCTTACACAATCATCCCAAACACCCAGGAAGGAACTTGGTCAAATCCAGGCCACATTCCCCACAAAACCTCCCAAAGCCTTCCCCAAAACCTCCCACAACCTGTCCCAAAACTCCCAAACTCCTAGGGAAGAACTTGGACAAGTCCTGGACCAAGCCACAACAACTCCTCATCAAATCCTTCCTCAAACCTCCCAAAGTCCTAGGAAGGACCTTGTCCACAACCAGGCAAATTCCCCCCAAAACTTCCTCAATCCTTCACCAACCCCAAAAAACCTGACCAAAACCTCCCAAGCTCTAACCAGGACCTCCCAAACCTGGGCACAACCTGACCCAATCCTGACAAATTCCCCCCAAAACCTCCCAAATCCTGCTCCAATCCCCCCACAACCTGACCCAAACATCCCAAATCCTGAAGAAGACCTCCCAAAATCCGACAGAAGAACTTGACCAAGTCCTGCCTCAAGCCAGAACAACTGCTCACCAAATCCTACCCAAAGCCTTCCAAACTCCCAATGAGGAAATTCACCAAATCCTGATATATTCCCCCCAAAACTTACTAATTCCTACATCAAACCCCAAAAACCTGACCAAAACCTCCCCAGCTCTAACCAGGACCTCCCAAATTTGTCGACAAACTGACCAAATATTGACAAATTCCCCCCAAAACCTCCCAAATCTGGCACCAACCCCCCACAACCTCACCCAAACCTACCAAATCCTTACCCAATCCTCCCAAAAACCCAGGGAGGAACTTGGGCAAATCCAGGCCAAATTCCCCCAAAAAACCTCCCAATTCCTGCACCAACCCCCCACAACCTCACCCAAACCTCCCCAATCCTTCCCTAAACCCCCCAAATTCTGGGCAGGATCTGACCAAACCCTGCTTCAATCCAGAGACTAAATCCCCACCAAAACTCCCAAATCCTGACCCAAACCTCCCAAAGGCCAAGAGAGGAACCTGGACAATTCCTCACCAAAACCCCCAAAACTTGCAGAATCCTTCTCCAACCCCCCACAACCTCTCCCAAACCTCCCAAACTCCTAGGGAAGAACTTGGACAAGTCCTGGACCAAGCCACAGTTAAGAGTCCTCGGAATAAAGTTAATAGAGCTAATAATCCTGTTAACAATTAATAATAGAGCTAATAAACCCGCTAAGAATAATTAATAGAGCTAATATTACTGCTAATACTAGTAATTCAAAAAGCTAATAATCCTGCTAATACCTATAACTAAATTGGCTAATAATCTCAACTATGGAAAGAATTAATAATAAAGCTAATAATACTCCTAATAATAATTAAGAGAGCTAACAATCCCACCAATACCTATAAATAATGTGGATAATACTCCTCTTAACAACTAATTACACAGCGAATAGTAATACTAATACTTAAAAGAGTAATAATAATTAATGCACCTAATAGTCCTGCTAATACTGACAAATAATGTGCCTAATAGTCTTAATAAGATAATAAATAATAGAGCTAAAAGACATCCTAATAATAACTAAGAGAGATAATTACCAATAGAGCTAATAGTCCTGCTAGGGATTAATTATAGAGCTATAGTCCTAATAATAGTAATAACTAAGAATAGAGCTGGAAGTAGCTACGGAAAACAATTGACAGAGCTAATAACCCAGCTGATAAAAATAGATAATGTGGCCAATAATCCTGCTAATAATGATAAACAATGTGGCTAACAGTTATAGTCTCAGTAGTAGGAGTAAGAGTTAATAATAATAATAATAATAATAATAATAATAATAATAATAATAATAATAATAATAATAATAATAAAGCAGCTAATAGTTATGTTAATGACAATAGGGCTAATAATTCTGCTAATAATTAATATCAGGGGATTCCCCCAGAGCACCTCACAGCCACCCAGAGCTGTCTCCAGACCAAGCCCTGGCCAAACCCTTCCCAAAACCTCCCAAAGTCCTAGCGAGGACTCGGCCAAAGCCAAAAAATCTTGCCCCAAACCTCCCAAATCCTCAGCTGAACCTCACCAAATCCTGACCAAAACTCCCAAAACCTTCTGAACCCTTCCCCAGTCCCCCACAACCTGACCTGAACCTCCCTGCCTCTAACCAAGACCTCCCAAACCTGCCCACAACCTGATCCAATCCTGACAAATTCTCCCCAAAACCTCCCAAATCCTGCACCAGTCCCCCACAACCTAACCACAACCTCCCAAATCCTTACACAATCATCTCAAACACCCAGGAAGGAACTTGGTCAAATCCAGGACACATTCCCCACAAAACCTCCCAAAGCCTTCCCCAAAACCTCCAACAACCTGTCCCAAAACTCCCAAACTCCTAGGGAAGAACTTGGACAAGTCCTGGACCAAGCCACAACAAATCCAGTCCAAATCCTTCCCCAGACTTCCCAAAGTCCCAGGCAGGAAGTTGGTCAAATTCAGACTAAATCTCCCTAGACTTGCTGAATCCTTCCCCAACCCCACACAGCATGACCCTATACCTCCCAAATTCTGGCCAGGATTTGACCAAAGCCTGCTTCAATCCAGCAAGAAATCCTGCAACAAATCCTCCAAAACATCTCAAATCCTCCCCAAAACCTCCCAGATCCAGGACAGAATTTGGCCAAGTCCTGGCCCAAACCAGACCAAAACCTCACCAAATCCTTTCCCAAAACCTCCCAACCTCTAACCAAGTCCTCCCAAACCTGGCCACAACCTGACCAAATCCTGACAAATACCCCCAAACCCTTCAAATCCTGCACCAACCCCCCACAACCTGACCAAACCCTCCCAAATCCTCAACAAAACCTCCCAATGTCCTAGGGAGGAACTTGGCAAAAGCCTGACAAATTTCTCCCAAGGCCTCCTAAATCCTGAAAAAAACCTCCCAATGTCCCTAACCATGACCTCCCAAACCTGCCCACAACCTGACCAATTCCTGACAAATTCCCCCCAAAACCTGCACTATCCATTCCCAACCCCCCCAAAACCTGACTAAAGCCTCCCAACCTCTAACCTAGACCTCCTAAACCAGGTCACAACCTGACCAAATCCCAACTAATTTCCTGCGAAACCTCCTAAATCCTTCTCCAACCTCTCACAAGCTGACCCAAACCTCCCAAATCCTGCACCAATCCCCCAAAGCCTAACAAAACCCTCCCAAACCCTCCAAATCCTGCCCAAACTCCTAGTGAAGAAATTCCAAAGTCCTGGCCCAAGCCAGAACAACTCCTCACCAGATCCTGCCCAACACCTCCCAAAGTCCTAGGGAAAAACGTGGCAAAAGCCTACCAAATTCCCCTCAAAGCCTCCTAAATCCTGACCTAAACCTCCCATTGTCCCAGGGAGGAAGCTGGCCAAATCCTGAACAAATCTACCCCAAACCTTCTCAAACCTGTCCCAACCACCCAAACCCTCCCAAGCTCTAACCAAGACCTCCCAAACCTGCCCACAACGTGACTAACTCCTGAAAAATTCCCCCCAAAACCCCCCAAAATCCTGCTCCAACCCCCCAGAACCTGACCAAAACCTCCCAAATCCTGAACAAAACCTCCCAAAGTCCTAGGGAGGAACTGGGCCAAGTCCTGGCCCAAGCCAGAACAACTCCTGACCAGATCCTTCCCAACAACTTGCAAAGCCTTACAAATACCTCCTTAAACCTCCCAAATCCTGCACCAACCCCCACAACTTGACCAAAGCTTCCCAAATCCTACCCAAAATCCTCTCAATCCTATCCCAACCACCCACAACCTGACCCAAACCTCCCAAGCTCTAACCAAGACTTCGCAAACCTGGCCACAACCTGACAAAATCCTGACAAATTCTGACACAAAATCTCCCAAATCCTGCACCTACCCCCCACAACCTGAACAAAACCTCCCAAATCCTGACCCAAACCTCCCAAAGTCCCAGCGAGGAACTTGGCCAAAGCCTGACCAATTCCCCCCAACACTTCCTCAATCCTTTCCCAACCCTCCACAACCTGACCACAACCTCCTAGATCCTGGGCACGGAGTCCTCCAAATCCTTCTTCCTAGAGCTGAGAGTCCTGCTAAGGATTACTAAAGCTAATAGCCCTGCTGCTGAGAATGAATGCTGCTAATGATCCTGCTGGGAGGGATCAACACCATGGCTGCAGTGGGGTTGGGGGTGTTGTTGTTGTTGTTGTTGTTGTTGTTGTTATTATTATTATTATTAAACAGACCTAAAAGTCCTCCTAATAATTACTAATAGAGCTAAGAATCCTGCTAATATTAAGTAATGGCACTAACAATCCTGCCTATAATTAATAACAGAGCTAACAGTCCTGCTACCAATACTTACATGAGATAATAATCCTCTTAATAACTAATAAAAGACCTAATAGTCCTGCTAAGAATAATTAATAGAGCTAATAATACTGCTAATACTGATGAATAATATGGCTAATAATCTAAATAATTATAACAGCAATAACTAATAGAGCTAAAAGTCCTCCTAATAATAACTAATAGAGCTAATAGTACTGGTAATGAGTAATACCGGAGATACAATCAGGCTAATAATGATAAATAACATGGCTAAGAGTCTTACTACTACTAATAATAAAATGTAGCACTAATAATCATGCTATTCATAAAGAACAGAGCTAATATTCCTGCTAATAATTATTAAGGGAGCTAGTAATCCTGCTTGTATTGATAAACACGATGGCTAATAGCCTTAATAATGGTACTAATAATGGAGCTAATAGTCCTGCTAATAACAACAACTAATAGAGCTAATAATCCTGCTAATATTGATAAATGACTGGCAATCCAAATATGGCTAATAATTAACAGTAGAGCTAAGAGCCCTGCTAATCATAACTAATAGAGCTAAAAGTCCAGCTAATGGTTAATAGAGTTAAGAGTCCTGGGAATAAAAATCACTGTAGCTAATAATCCTGTTAACAATTAATAATAGAGCTAATACACTGGCTAAGAGTAAATCATAGAGCTAATAATATTGCTACTAATAATTAATGGAGCTAATAATCCTGCTAATACCTATAAATAATATGGCTAAGGTCTGAACTACAACTATAATTAATAATACAGCTAATCATACTGATAATAATTAACAGAGCTAATAATCCAGCAAATACCTATAACAATGTGGCTAATAATATTAACAATGGAATAATTAACAATAATCCTAATAATACAGCTAATAATAACTAATTGAGCTAATAATCCTGCTAATACCAATAAATATTATGGCTAATAATCTTAACTATGGCAATAATTAATGAGAGCTAATAATCCTCCTGATAATGATCTCCCAAATTAATATCTCCCAGAGTCCCAGGATTGAACTTGGACAAAGCCTGGAAAATTCCCCGCAAAACCTCCCAAATCCTGCACCAACCCCCCACAGCCTCACCCAAACCTCCCAAATGCTTCCCTAAACCACCCACATTCTGGGCAGGATTTCACCAAAGCCTGGTTCAATCCACACACCAAATCCTTACCAAATCCCCACAAAACCTCCCAAATCCTGAACAAAACCTCCCAATGTCCGATGGAGGAACTTGGACAAAGCCTGGCCCAAATGAGATCAAAACTGTCCAAATCCTTCACCAAACCTCCCAAAGTCCCAAAGAGGAACTTGGCCAAATCCTGACAAATTCCACCCAAAAGGTCCTCAATCCTATCAAAAAACCCAACAACCTGACCCAATCCTGACAAAATCTCCACAAAAACCTCCCAAATCCCGCACCTACCCCCCACAACCTGACCAAAACCTCCCAAATCCTCAACAAAACCTCCCAAATTCTGGGCACGATGTGACCAAACCCTGCTTCAATCCAGAGACCAAATCACAGCAAACCCGCCCAAATCCTCCCAAATCCTGACCAAAACCTCCCAAAGCACCGGGTAGGAAGTTGTCCAAAGCCTGACCTAATCCCCCCTAAATCTCCTCAATCCTGCACCAACCCCCAAATCTTGACCAAAACTTCCCAAATCCTTCCCCAAACCTCCCAAAGTTCCAGGGAGGAACTTGGCCAAATCCAGACCAATACCCCTCAACACTTCCTCAATCCTTTCCCACACCCCCCCCCAACCTGACCCAAACTTCCTAAATACTGAACAAAACCTCCCAAATCCTTCCCCTAATCTACCAAAGTCCTAGGGACGAACTTGGCCAAGTCCTGGCCCAAGCCACAACAACTCCTCACCAGATCCTGCCCAACACCTCCCAAAGTCTTAGGGAAAAACTTGGCCAAAGCCTAAAAAATTCCCCACAAAGCCTCCTAAATCCTGACCTAAACCTCCCAAAGTCCCTGGGAAGAAACTGGCCAAATCCTGAACAACTCCACCCCAAACCTTCTCATACCTCTCCCAACCCCCCAAAACCTCCCAACCTCTAACCAAGACCTCCCAAACCTGCCCACAACCTGACCAACTCCTGACAAATTCCCCCCAAAACCTCCCAAATCCTGCACCAACCCCCCACAGACTGTCCCAAACGTCCCAAATCCTGCCCAAAACCTCCCAAAGTCCCAATGAGGAAATGGACCCTCCAAATTCTGGGCAGGATGTGACCAAACCCTGCTTCAATCCAGAGACTAAATCTTTACCAAATCCCCACCAAACCTCCCAAATCCTGCAAAAAACCTCCCCAAGTCCAAGAGAGGAACCTGGACAATTCCTCACCAAAACCCCCAAGACTTGCTGAATCCTTCCCCAACCCCACACAGCATGACCCAAAACCTCCCAGATCCAGGACAGAACATGGCCAAATCCTGCCCAAACCAGACCAAAACCTCCCAAATCCTCCCCCAAAACCTCCAAACCTCTAACCAAGACCTCCGAAGCCGGGGCACAACCTGACCAACTCCTGACAAATTCCCTCCAAAACCGTCCAAATCCTGAACAAAACCTCACAAAGTCATAGGGAGGAACTTGGCCAAGTCCTGGCCCAAGCCAGAACAAATCCTGAGCAAAACAAATCCTGCCCCAAACCTCCCAAAGTCCTAGGGAGGAACTTGTCCATGGCCTGAGAAATTCCCCCCAAAACTTCCTCAATCCTGTCCCAACCCTCCAAAACCTGACCCAAACCTCTCAAATTCTGGCCAGGATTTGACCATAGCCTGCTTCCATCCACAGACCAAATTCTCACCAAATCCCCACAAACACCTCCCAGATCCTGCCCCAAAACCTCCCTAAGTCCTAGGGAACAACTTCCCAAGTCCTAGCACAAGCCACAACAACTCCTGACCAGATCCTTCCCAACAACTCCCAAAGCCTAACAAACACCCCCTAAAACCTCCCAAATCCTGCACCAACACCACACAACCTGACCCAAACCTCCCAAAGTCCCAGGGAGGAACTTGGCCAAATAATAATTAATAGAGCTAATAATCCTGCTAATTCTAATTAGTATAGCTAATAATCCTGCTAAAAACCTCCCAAATCCTGCACCAACCCCCCACAACCTGACCAAAACCTATTATTCACCCTGTGAATAATTAATAACAGAGCTAATACTCCTCTTAACAACTAATTACACAGCGAACAGTAATACTAATACTTAAAAGAGCTAATAATAATTAATGCACCTAATAGTCCTGCTAATACTGATAAATAATGTGCCTAATAGAATTAATAAGATAAGAAATAATAGAGCTAAAAGACTTCCTAATAATAACTAAGAGAGATAATTACTAATACAGCTAACAGTCCTCCTAGGGATTAATTGTAGAGCTATAGTCCTAATAGTGGTAATAATTAAGAACAGAGCTGGTAGTAGCTACAGAAAACAATTGACAGAGCTAATAACCCTGCTGATGAAAACAGATAATGTGGCCAATAATCCTGCTAATAATGATAAACAATGTGGTTAACAGTTATAGTCTCAGTAACAGTAGTAATAGTTAATAATGATAATAATGATAATAATAATGATAATAATAATAATGATGATGATAATAATAATAATAATAATAATAATAATAATAATAATAATAATAATAAAGAAGCAGCTAATAGTGATGTTAATGACAATAGGGCTAATAACTCTGCTAATATTTAGTATCAGGGGATTCCCCCAGAGGACCTCACAGCCACCCAGAGCTGTCTCCAGACCAAGCCCTGGCCAAACCCTTCCCAAAACCTCCCAAAGTCCCAGGGAGGAACTTGGCCAAAGCAGAACAAATCTTATCCACGAACCTCCCACATCCTCAGCTGAACCTCACCAAATCCTGACCAAAACCCCCAAAATCTCCTGAATTCTTCCCTAGTCCCCTCAAAACCTCCCAAATCCTGCACCAACCCCCCACAACCTGACACAAAACTCCCAAATCCTCAACAAAACCTCCCAAATTCTGGGCAGGATTTGACCAAAGCTGCTTCAATCCAGAGACCAAATCCTGCACCAAATCCTCACAAAACTTCCCAAAACCTTTCCAAAACCTCCCAGATCCAGGACAGAACTTGGCCATATCCTGGTCCAAACCTGACCAAAATCTCCCAAATCCTTTCCCAAAACCTCCCAAAGTCCTAGGGAAGAACGTGGCCAAAGTCTGACAAATTCCCCCCAAACCTTCCTCAATCCTGTCCCAACCCTCCAAAACCTCCCAAGCTCTCACCAAGACCTCACAAACCTGCCCACAACCTGAACCAATCCTGACAAATTCCCCCCAAAACCTCCCAAATCCTGCACCTACCCCCCACAACCTGACCAAAACCTCCCAAATCCTCAACAAAACCTCCCAAAGTCCCAGGGAAGAACTTGGCCAAGTCCTGGCTCAAGCCAGAACAACTCCTCACCAAATTCTGCCCAAAACCTCCCAAGGTCCCAATGAGGAAATTGACCAAATCCTGACAAATTCCCCCCAAACCTTCCTCAATCCTGTCCCAACCCTCCAAAACCTCCCAAGCTCTAACCAAGACCACCCAAACCTGGGCACAACCTGACCAATTCCTGACAAATTCCCCTCAAAACCTCCCAAATCCTGAACCTACCCCCCACAACCTGACCAAAACCTCCCAAATCCTCAACAAAACCTCCCAAAGTTCCAGGGAGGAACTTGGCCAAGTCCTGGCTCAAGCCAGAACAACTCCTCACCAAATTCTGCCCAAAACCTCCCAAAGTCCCAATGAGGAAATGGACCAAATCCTGACAAATTCCCCCCAAAACTTCCTCAATCCTGCACCAACTCCCCAAAACCTGACCAAAACCTCAGAACTCCTTACCCAATCCTCCCAAAAACCCAGGGAGGAACTTGGTCAAATCCAGGCCAAATTCCCCCAAAAAACCTCCCACATCCTGCACCAACCCCACATAACCTGAACCAAACCTCCCAATTCCTTTCCTAAACCCTGGACAGGATGTGACCAAACCCTGCTTCAATCCAGAGATTAAATCTTTACCAAATCCCCACCAAACCTCCCAAATCCTGCACAAAACCTCCCAAAGTCCCAGGGAGGAACATGGACAATTCCTCACCAAAACCTCCCAAAACCTCCTCAAGCCTTTCCCAACCTCCCAGCCTCAGCACAACTTGCTCAAGTCCTGGCCCAAGCCTGACCACAGCCTGCACAAAACCTCCCAAATCCTCACCTCAGCCTGACCTCATCCTGACCCAAGCCAGACCCAAACCTCCCAAATCCTTCTCAAACCCTTCACAAAACCTCCCAAAGTTCTAGGGAGGAACTTGGCCAAAGCCTGGCCCAATGCAGAGCAAATCTTGCCCCAAACCTCCCAAATCCTCAGCTGAACCTCACCAAATCCTGACCAAAACTCCCAAAACCTTCTGAACCCTTCCCCAGTCCCCCAGAACCTGACCTGAACCTCCCAACCTCAAACCAAGATCTCCCAAACCTGCCCACAACCTGACCACATCGTGACAAATTCCACCCAAAACCTCCCAAATCCTGCACCAACCCCCCACAACCTGACCCAAACCTCCCAAATCCTCAACAAAACCTCCCAATGTCCTAGGGAGGAACTTGGCCAAAGCCTGACAAATTTCTCCCAAGGCCTCCTAAATCCTGAACAAAACCTCCCAATGTCCCAGGGAGGAGGCTGGCCAAATCCAGATCAAACCCACCCCAAACCTTCTCATACCTCTCCCAACCCCCCAAAACCTCCCAACCTCTAACCAAGTCCTCCCAAACCTGGCCACAACCTGACCAATTCCTGACAATTCCCCTCAAAACCTCCCAAGTCCTGCACCAACCCCCCACAACCTGACCCAAACCTCCCAAATCCTCAACAAAACCTCCCAAAGTCCCAGCAAAGAACTTGGCCAAAGCCTGCTTCAATCCACAGACCAAATCCTCACCAAATTTCCCCAAGACCTCTCAAACCCTGAGCACAACTTGGCCAAACTCTCACCAAAACTTCCCAAATCCTGAACAAAACCTCCCAAATACAGGACAGAACCTGGACAAATCCGGGTCCAAACCACACCAAAACCTCCCCAGTCCTTCCCTAAACCCCCCAAATTCTGGGCAGGATGTGACCAAACCCTGCTTCAATCCAGAGACTAAATCCCCACCAAACCTCCCAAATCCTGCCCAAAACCTCCCAAAGGCCAAGAGCAGAAACCTGGACAATCCCTCACCAAAACCCCCAAAACTTCCACAATCCTTCCACAACCCCCCACAACCTGTCCCAAAACTCCCAAACCTGATCAAGTCCTGACTAATTCCCCCCAAAACCCACCAAATGCTGTAAAGAACTTAGCCAAAACCTCCCAAATCCTGCACCAACCCCCCACAACCTCACCCAAACCTCCCAAATCCTTACCCAATCCTCCCAAATACCCAGGGAGGAACTTGGTCAAATCCAGCCCAAATTCCCTCCAAAAACCTCCCAAATCCTGCACCAACCCCCCTTAACCTGACCCAAACCTTCCAAAGTCCCAGGGAGGAACTTGGCCAAATAATAATTAATAGTGCTAATAATCCTGCTAATCCCTATAAATAATCTGGCTAATAATCTTAACTATGGCAATAATTAATACTAGAGCCAATAATACTGCAAATATTAATAGATCTAAAAATCCTGCTAATACCTATAAATAATGTGGTGAATAATCTTAACTATGACACTCATTAAGAATAGAACTAATAATACTGCTAATTCTAATTAGTAGAGCTAAGAATCCTGCTAATAGTTATAAATTATATGGCTAATAATCACAACTATGGCAATAACCAATAATAGATCTTATCATCCTATTACTACTAAGACCTAATAGTGCTAAGAGTAGGAATTATAATTAATGGAGCTAATAATTCTGCTAACAGCAATTCATGGAGCTAATAATCCTGCTAATAGTGATAAATAATATGGCGAAGAGTCTTCATACTACTACTAATAATACTAATACTAACAACTAAGAGAGCTAAAAGTCCTCCTAATAATAACTAATAGAGCTAACATTCCTGCTGGGGATTAATACTAGAGCAAGAATCAGGCTAAGAAAAACAATATGGATAAGAGTCTGAGAAATATTAATAAGAACAAAGAATAATTAATAACAGACCTAATAACACCACTAATGCTAATGTTTAAAAGAGCTAAGAGTCCTGCTAACATTGATGAATAATATGGCTAAGCATCTTAATAATGGAAATAATTCATAACAGAGCTAAGAATCCTACTAACATTGAGTAATGGTGCTAATAGCTAATAGTAATATTAATGGTAATACTTTAAAGAGCTAATAATAATTAAAGCAACTCAAATTACTGCTAATACTGAGAAATAATGTGGCTAACAATCTTAATAAGAATAAGAAATAATAGAGCTAAAAGGCTTCCAAATAATAACCAATACAGCTAATAACTAATAGAGCTAATAGTCCTGCTAGGGATTAATTATAGAGCTATAGTCCTAAAAGTGGTAATAATTAATAACAGAGGTGGTAGTCATGCTGAAAGTAATTGATAGAGCTAATTACCTGCTAATAATGATAAATAATGAGGCCAATAGTCCTACCAGTAAACAATGTGGCTAATAGTCATAGTATTAATAACAACAACAACAAAGCAGCTAATTGTGCTGCTAATAACCATAGGGCTAATAATCTTGCTAATAAGAAACATCAGGGAATCCCCGCAGAGGACCTCACAGCCTCCCAGAGCTGTCTCCAGACCAAGCCATGACCAAAACATTGCAAATACTGAGCAGAACCTGACCCAAGCCAGACCAAAACCTCCCAAATCCTTCCCAAACCCTTCCCAAAGTCCTAGGGAAGAACTTGGCCAAATCCTCACCAATTCCCCCCAACACTTCCTCAATCCTGCCCCAACCCCCCACAACCTCACCAAAACCTCCCAAATCCTCAGATCAACCTCACCAAACCCTCACCCAATCCACACCAAAACCTCCCAAAACCTCCTCAAGCCTTTCCCAACCTCCCAGCCCCTCACCAAAAGCATCAAACACTTCCCAAAGCCTCAGCACAACTTGCCCAAGTCCTGGCCCAAGCCTGACCACAGCCTGCTCAAAACCTCCCAAATCCTCACCTCAGCCTCACCTAATCCTGACCCAAGCCAGACCCAAACCTCCCAAATCCTTCTCAAACCTTCCCAAAACCTCCCCAAGTCCTAGGGAGGAACTTGGCCAAAGCCTGGCCCAATGCAGAGCAAATCTTGCCCCAAACCTCCCAAATCCTCAGCTGAACCTCACCAAATCCTGACCAAAACTCCCAAAACCTTCTGAACCCTTCCCCAACCCCCCAGAACCTGAACCAAACCTCCCAACCTCTAACCAAGATCTCCCAAACCTGCCCACAACCTGACCACATCGTGACAAATTCCACCCAAAACCTCCCAAATCCCGCACCAACCCCCCACAACCTGACCCAAACTACCCAAATCCTGCCCAACACCTCCCAAAGTCCTAGTGAAGAATTTGGCCAAGTCCTGCCCAAGCCAGAACAACTCCTGACTAAATCCCGCCCCAAACCTCCCAAACTCCTAGAGAGAAAGTTGGCCAAATCCAGACTTGCTGAATCCTTCCCCAACCCCCCACCACCTGACCCAAACCTCCCAAAATCTGCGCTGAAGGTCCCAAAGACATAGGGCCGAATCCTGGTCGAATCCTGACAAATTCCTAACAATGCTTCCTCAATCCTGTCCCAACCCCCGACAACCTGACCCAAACCTCCCAACCCCTAACCAAGACCTCCCAAACCTGGACACAACCTGACCGAATCCTGACTAATTCCCCCAAAAACCTCCCAAATCCTGCACCAACCCCCCACAACCTGACCAAAACCTCCCAAATCCTTCCCCAAACCTCCCAAAGTCCCAGCGAGGAACTTGGCTAAACCCTGACCAATTCCCCCCAACACTTCCTCAATCCTTTCCCAACCCTCCACAACCTGACCACAACCTCCCAGATCCTGGGCACGGAGTCCTCCAAATCCTTCTTCCTAGAGCTGAGAGTCCTGCTAAGGATTACTAAAGCTAATAGCCCTGCTGCTGAGAATGAATGCTGCTAATGATCCTGCTGGGAGGCATCAACACCATGGCTGCAGTGGGGTTGGGGGTGTTGTTGTTGTTGTTGTTGTTGTTGTTGTTGTTAATAATAATAATAATAATAATAATAATAATTATTATTATTATTATTATTATTATTATTATTATTATTATTATTATTATAAAGAGCAAAAAGTACTCCTAATAATTACTAATAGAGCTAAGAATCCTGCTAATATTAAGTAATGGCACTAACAATCCTGCCTATAATTAATAACAGAGCTAACAGTCCTGCTACCAATATTTAGATGAGCTAATAATCCTCTTAATAACTAATAAAAGACCTAATAGACCTGCTAAGAATAATTAATAGAGCTAACAATACTGCTAATACTGATAAATAATATGGCTAATAATCTAAATAATGTTAATAATTAGCAATAATGCTTATAGTCCCGCTAAGAATGATAAGTAATATGGCTAATAGTCTAAATAATAATAACAGCAGTAACTAAGAGAGCTAAAAGTCCTCCTAATAATAACTAATAGAGCTAATAGTACTGGTAATGATTAACACTGGAGCTATAATCAGGCTAATAATGATCAATAACATGGCTAAGAGTCTTACTACTACTAACAATGAAACTTAGTGCTATTAATCATGGTAATCATAAAGATCAGAGCTAATATTCCTGCTAATAACAATCAATGGAGCTAATAATTCTGCTTATATTGAGAAATACTATGGCTAATAGCCTTAATAATGGTAAATATAATGGAGCTAATAGTCCTGCTAATAACAACAACCTGCTAAGAATAATTAATAGAGCTAACAATCCTGCTAATATTGATAAATAACATGACTAATAATCCAAATATGGCTAACAATTAATAGTAGATCTAAGAGCATAGCTAATCATAACTAAGAGAGCTAAAAGCCTTGCTAATGGTTAATAGAATTAAGAGTCCAGGGAATAAAAATCAATGTAGCTAATAATACTCTTCGCAATTAATAATAGAGCTAATACCTGCTAAGAAGAATAAATAATAGAGCTAATAATATTCCTAATAACAAGTAATGGAGTTAATAATCCTGCTAATACTTATAAATAATATGGCCAAGGGTCTCAACTATGACCATAATTAATAATAGAGCTAATTATACTGTTAATAATAATTAATGAGCTAATAATCTGGCAAATATCTAAAAATAATGCGGCTAATAATATTAACTATGGAAATAATTAATAATAGACCTAATAATACAGCTAATAATTATTCATTGAGCTAATATTCCTGCTAATACCTATAAATATTATGGCTAATAATCTTAACTATGGCAATAATTAGAAGAGAGCTAATAATCCTCCTGATAATGATTAATATCTCCCAAATTAATATCTCCCACAGAAGAACTTGGACAAAGCCTGGAAAATTCCCCCAAAACCTCCCAAATCCTGCACCAACCCCCCACAACCTCACCCAAACCTCCCAAAATCCTGAGCAAAACCTCCCAAATTCGGGCCAGGGTTTGACCAAACCCAGCTTCAATCCAGAGACCAAATCCTGCACCAAATCCCCCCAAAACTTCACAAATCCTGCCCTAAACTTCTCCCAAAACCTCCCAGATCCTGGAAAGAACTTGGACAAATGCTGACCAAAACCAAGACCTAACCTCCTTCCTCAAACCTCCCCAAGTCCCAGGGAACAAATTGGCCAAATCCTGACCACATTCCCCCCAAAACACCCTGAATACTTGCACCAACCCCCCACAACCGGACCCAAGCCTCCCAATTCCTGAACAAAACCTCCCAAAGTCCCCGGGAAGAACTTGGCCAAAGCCTGCTTCAATCCAGAGACCAAACCCTCACCAAATCTACCCAACACCTCCCAAACCCTGGGCACAACTTGGCCAAATCCTGGACCAACCCACACCAAAACCTCCCAAATCCTCTCAAAACCTTCCTAAGTCCTAAGGGAAGAACTTGGCCAAATCCAGACAAGTTCTCCCCAAAACCTCCCAAATCCTTCCCCAAAACCTCCCAAAGTCCTAGGAAAGAACTTGGCCAAGTCCGGGCCCAAGCCAGATCAAATCATGCCCACATCCTTCCCCAAACCTCCCAAAATCCTAGGGAAGAACTTGGCCAAAGCCTGACAAACTCCCCCAAAAACATCCTCAATCCTGCACCAACCCCCCACAACCTGACCCAAACCTCCCAAATCCTGCCCCAAATCTCCCATAGTCCTAGGGAGGAACTTGGCCAAATCCTGGTCCAAACCAGACTGAAACCTCCCAAATCCTTTCCCAAAACCTCCTAAAGTCCTAGGGAAGAACTTGGCCAAAGCCTGACAAATTCCCCCCAAAACCCCCTCAATCCTTCACCAACCCCCCAAAACCTGACCCAAACCTCCCAAGTTCTAACCAAGACCTCCCAAACCTGGGCACAACTGGACCCAACCCTGACAAATTCCCCCCAAAACTTCCCAAATCCTGCACCAATGCCCCACAACCTGCCCCAAACCTCCCAAACCTTTGGCAAGATGTGGACAAATCCTGCACCAACCCACAACATATCCTCACCAAATAATGACAAAAACCTCCCAAAGATCTATGGAAGAATCCAAATCCTCAACAAATTGCTCCCAAAGCTTCCTCAATCCTGTCCCAACCCTCCAAAACCTCCCAAGCTCTAACCAAGACCTCCCAAACCTGCCCACAATCTGAACCAATCCTGACAAATTCCCCCCGAAACCTCCCAAATCCTGCACCAACCCCCCACAACCTGACCCAAACTTCTGAAATCCTGAACATAACCTCCCAATGTCCTAGGGAAAAACTTGGCCAAATCCTGTCTCAAGCCAGAACAACTCCTGACCAAACCCTGCCCAAAACCTCCCAAATCCTGCCCCAAATGCCCCATAGTCCTAGGGAGGAAATTGGTCAAATCCTGGTCCAAGTCAGAACAACTCCTGACCAAATCCTGCCAAATACCCGCCAAAAGTCCCAGGGAAGACCTCGGCCAAACCCTCAATCCTGCACCAACCACCAAAGACCTAACCAAAACCTCCCAAATCCTTACCCAATCCTCCCAAACTCCCAGGGAGGAACTTGGTCAAATCCTAACAAATTTCCCCCTAAACCTCCAGAATCCTGCACCAATCCCTCACAACCTGACCCAAACCTCCCAAATCCTCAACAAAACCTCCCAAAGTCCTAGGCAGGATCTTCTCCATAGCCTGACAAATTCCCCCCAAAACCTCCCAAATCCTGCACCAACCCCCCAAAGCCTGACAAAACCCTCCTAAACCTTCCAAACCCTGCCCAAACTCCTAGGGAAGAACCTCCCATGTCCTGGCCCAAGCCAGAACAACTCCTGACCAGATCCTGCCCAACACCTCACAAAGTCCTAGGGAACAACCTGACCAAAGCCTAACAAATTCCCCCAAAGCCTGCTAAATCCTGACCAAAACCTCCCAATGTCCCAGGGAAGAAGCTGGCCAAATCCTGAGCAAATCCACCCCAAACCTTCTCATACCTGTCCCAACCAACCAAAACCTCCCAACCTCTAACCAAGACCTGAAACCTGCCCACAACCTGACCAACTCCTGACAAATTCCCACCAAAATTTCCTCAATCCTGCACCAACCCCCCACAACCTGACCCAAACCTCCCAAAGTCCCAGGGAGGAACTTGGCCAAATAATAATTAATAGAGCTAATAATCCTGCTAATAGTGATAAATAATATGGCTAAGAGTCTTCATACTACTGCTGCTAACAATAATAATACTAATAACTAACAGAGCTAAAAGTCCTCCTAATAATAACTAATAGAGCTAACATTCCTGCTGGGGATTAATACTAGAGCTAGAATCAGGCTAAGAAAAACAATATAGCTAAGAGTCTGAGAAATATTAATAAGAACAAAGAATAGTTAATAATAGACCTAATAACACCACTGATGCTAATGTTTAAAAGAGCTAAGAGTCCTGCTAACATTGATGAATAATATGGCTAAGCATCTTAATAATGGAAAGAATTCATTGAGTAATGGTGCTAATAATCCTGTTAATAATTAATAACAGAGCTAATACTCCTCTTAACAACTAATTACACAGCGAACAGTAATACTAATACTTAAAAGAGCTAATAATAATTAATGCACCTAATAGTCCTGCTAATACTGATAAATAATGTGCCTAATAGAATTAATAAGATAAGAAATAATAGAGCTAAAAGACTTCCTAATAATAACTAAGAGAGATAATTACTAATACAGCTAACAGTCCTGCTAGGGATTAATTGTAGAGCTGTAGTCCTAATAGTGGTAATAATTAAGAACAGAGCTGGTAGTAGCTACAGAAAACAATTGACAGAGCTAATAACCCTGCTGATGAAAACAGATAATGTGGCCAATAATCCTGCTAATAATGATAAACAATGTGGCTAACAGTTATAGTCTCAGTAGCAGTAGTAATAGTTAATAATAATAATAATAATAATAATAATAATAATAATAATAATAATAATAATAATAATAATAACGCAGCTAATAGTTATGTTAATGACAATAGGGCTAATAACTCTGCTAATATTTAGTATCAGGGGATTCCCCCAGAGGACCTCACAGCCACCCAGAGCTGTCTCCAGACCAAGCCCTGGCCAAACCCTTCCCAGAACCTCCAAAGTCCCAGGGAGAAACTTGGCCAAAGCAGAACAAATCTTATCCACGAACCTCCCAAATCCTCAGCTGAACCTCACCAAATCCTGACCAAAACTCCCAAAACCTTCTGAACCCTTCCCCAGTCCCCCAGAACCTGACCTGAACCTCCCAACCTCTAACCAAGACCTTCCAAACCTGGCCACAACCTGACCACAGCGTGACAAATTCCACCCAAAACCTCCCAAATCCTGCACCAACCCCCCACAACCTGACCCAAACCTCCCAAATCCTCAACAAAACCTCCCAATGTCCTAGGGAGGAACTTGGCCAAAGCCTGACAAATTTCTCCCAAGGCCTCCTAAATCCTGAAAAAAACCTCCCAATGTCCCAGGGAGGAGGCTGGCCAAATCCAGATCAAACCCACCCCAAACCTTCTCATACCTCTCCCAACCCCCCAAAACCTCCCAACCTCTAACCAAGTCCTCCCAAACCTGGCCACAACCTGACCAATTCCTGACAATTCCCCTCAAAACCTCCCAAGTCCTGCACCAACCCCCCACAACCTGACCCAAACCTCCCAAATCCTCAACAAAACCTCCCAAAGTCCCAGCAAAGAACTTGGCCAAAGCCTGCTTCAATCCACAGACCAAATCCTCACCAAATTTCCCCAAGACCTCTCAAACCCTGAGCACAACTTGGCCAAACTCTCACCAAAACTTCCCAAATCCTGAACAAAACCTCCCAAATACAGGACAGAACCTGGACAAATCCGGGTCCAAACCACACCAAAACCTCCCCAGTCCTTCCCTAAACCCCCCAAATTCTGGGCAGGATGTGACCAAACCCTGCTTCAATCCAGAGACTAAATCCCCACCAAACCTCCCAAATCCTGCCCAAAACCTCCCAAAGGCCAAGAGCAGAAACCTGGACAATCCCTCACCAAAACCCCCAAAACTTCCACAATCCTTCCACAACCCCCCACAACCTGTCCCAAAACTCCCAAACCTGATCAAGTCCTGACTAATTCCCCCCAAAACCCACCAAATGCTGTAAAGAACTTAGCCAAAACCTCCCAAATCCTGCACCAACCCCCCACAACCTCACCCAAACCTCCCAAATCCTTACCCAATCCTCCCAAATACCCAGGGAGGAACTTGGTCAAATCCAGCCCAAATTCCCTCCAAAAACCTCCCAAATCCTGCACCAACCCCCCTTAACCTGACCCAAACCTTCCAAAGTCCCAGGGAGGAACTTGGCCAAATAATAATTAATAGTGCTAATAATCCTGCTAATCCCTATAAATAATCTGGCTAATAATCTTAACTATGGCAATAATTAATACTAGAGCCAATAATACTGCAAATATTAATAGATCTAAAAATCCTGCTAATACCTATAAATAATGTGGTGAATAATCTTAACTATGACACTCATTAAGAATAGAACTAATAATACTGCTAATTCTAATTAGTAGAGCTAAGAATCCTGCTAATAGTTATAAATTATATGGCTAATAATCACAACTATGGCAATAACCAATAATAGATCTTATCATCCTATTACTACTAAGACCTAATAGTGCTAAGAGTAGGAATTATAATTAATGGAGCTAATAATTCTGCTAACAGCAATTCATGGAGCTAATAATCCTGCTAATAGTGATAAATAATATGGCTAAGAGTCTTCATACTACTACTAATAATACTAATACTAACAACTAAGAGAGCTAAAAGTCCTCCTAATAATAACTAATAGAGCTAACATTCCTGCTGGGGATTAATACTAAAGCTAGAATCAGGCTAAGAAAAACAATATGGATAAGAGTCTGAGAAATATTAATAAGAACAAAGAATAGTTAATAACAGACATAATAACACCACTAATGCTAATGTTTAAAAGAGCAAACAATCCTGCTAACATTGATGAATAATATGGCTAAGCATCTTAATAATGGAAATAATTCATAACAGAGCTAAGAATCCTACTAACATTGAGTAATGGTGCTAATAGCTAACAGTAATATTAATGGTAATACTTTAAAGAGCTAATAATAATTAAAGCAACTCAAATTCCTGCTAATACTGATAAATAATGTGGCTAACAATCTTAATAAGAATAAGAAATAATAGAGCTAAAAGGCTTCCAAATAATCACCAATACAGCTAATAACTAATAGAGCTAATAGTCCTGCTAGGGATTAATTATAGAGTTACAGTCCTAAAAGTGGTAATAATTAATAATAGAGGTGGTAGTCATGCTGAAAGTAATTGATAGAGCTAATAACCTGCTAATAATGACAAATAATGAGGCCAATAATCCTACTAGTAATGATAAACAATGTGGCTAATAGTCATAGTATTAATAACAACAACAACAACAAAGCAGCTAATTGTGCTGCTAATAACCATAGGGCTAATAATCCTGCTAATAAGAAACATCAGGGGATCCCCACAGAGGACCTCACAGCCTCCCAGAGCTGTCTCCAGACCAAGCCTTGACCAAAACATTGCAAATATAGAGCAGAACCTGACCCAAGCCAGACCAAAACCTCCCAAATCCTTCCCAAACCCTTCCCAAAGTCCGAGGGAAGAACTTGGCCAAATCCTCACCAATTCCCCCCAACACTTCCTCAATCCTGCACCAACCCCCCACAACCTCACCAAAACCTCCCAAATCCTCAGCTCAACCTCACCAAACCCTCACCCAATCCACACCAAAACCTCCCAAAACCTCCTCAAGCCTTTCCCAACCTCCCAGCCCCTCACCAAAAGCATCAAACACTTCCCAAACAAAGCCTCAGCACAACTTGCCCAAGTCCTGGCTCAAGCCTGACCACAGCCTGCTCAAAACCTCCCAAATCCTCACCTCAGCCTCACCTAATCCTGACCCAAGCCAGACCCAAACCTCCCAAATCCTTCTCAAACCTTCCCAAAACCTCCCAAAGTCCTAGGGAGGAACCTGGCCAAAGCCTGGCCCAATGCAGAGCAAATCTTGCCCCAAACCTCCCAAATCCTCAGATGAACCTCACCAAATCCTGACCAAAACTCCCAAAACCTTCTGAACCTTTCCCCAACGCCCCAGAACCTGAACCGAACCTCCCAACCTCTAACCAAGACCTCCCAAATCTGCCCACAACCTGAAACCAATCCTGACAAATTCCCCCCAAAACCTCCCAAATCCCGCACCAACCCCCCACAACCTGACCCAAACTCCCAAATCCTGCCCAACACCTCCCAAAGTCCTAGTGAAGAATTTGGCCAAGTCCTGCCCAAGCCAGAACAACTCCTGACTAAATCCTGCCCCAAATCTCCCAAACTCCTAGAGAGAAAGTTGGCCAAATCCAGACTTGCTGAATCCTTCCCCAACCCCCCACCACCTGACCCAAACCTCCCAAAATCTGCGCTGAAGGTCCCAAAGACATAGGGCCGAATCCTGGTCGAATCCTGACAAATTCCTAACAATGCTTCCTCAATCCTGTCCCAACCCCCAACAACCTGACCCAAACCTCCCAACCCCTAACCAAGACCTCCCAAACCTGGATATAACCTGACCAATTCCTGACAAATTCCCCCAAAAACCTCCCAAATCCTGCACCAACCCCCCACAACCTGACCAAAACCTCCCAAATCCTGCCCAAACCTCCCAAAGTCCCAGGGAGGAACTTGGTCAAAGCCTGACCAATTCCCCCCAACACTTCCTCAATCCTTTCCCAACCCTCCACAACCTGACCGCAACCTCCCAGACCCTGGGCACGGAGTCCTCCAAATCCTTCTTCCTAGAGCTGAGAGTCCTGCTAAGGATTACTAAAGCTAATAGCCCTGCTGCTGAGAATGAATGCTGCTAATGATCCTGCTGGGAGGCATCAACACCATGGCTGCAGTGGGGTTGGGGGTGTTGTTGTTGTTGTTGTTGTTGTTGTTGTTGTTAATAATAATAATAATAATAATAATAATTATTATTATTATTATTATTATTATTATTATAAAGAGCAAAAAGTACTCCTAATAATTACTAATAGAGCTAAGAATCCTGCTAATATTAAGTAATGGCACTAACAATCCTGCCTATAATTAATAACAGAGCTAACAGTCCTGCTACCAATATTTAGATGAGCTAATAATCCTCTTAATAACTAATAAAAGACCTAATAGACCTGCTAAGAATAATTAATAGAGCTAACAATACTGCTAATACTGATAAATAATATGGCTAATAATCTAAATAATGTTAATAATTAGCAATAATGCTTATAGTCCCGCTAAGAATGATAAGTAATATGGCTAATAGTCTAAATAATAATAACAGCAGTAACTAAGAGAGCTAAAAGTCCTCCTAATAATAACTAATAGAGCTAATAGTACTGGTAATGATTAACACTGGAGCTATAATCAGGCTAATAATGATAAATAACATGGCTAAGAGTCTTACTACTACTAACAATAAAACTTAGTGCTAATAATCATGGTAATCATAAAGATCAGAGCTAATATTCCTGCTAATAACAATCAAGGGAGCTAATAATTCTGCTTATATTGAGAAATACTATGGCTAATAGCCTTAATAATGGTAAATATAATGGAGCTAATAGTCCTGCTAATAACAACAACTAATAGAGCTAACAATCCTGCTAATATTGATAAATAACATGACTAATAATCCAAATATGGCTAATAATTAATAGTAGATCTAAGAGCAAAGCTAATCATAACTAAGAGAGCTAAAAGCCTTGCTAATGGTTAATAGAATTAAGAGTCCAGGGAATAAAAATCAATGTAGCTAATAATACTCTTCGCAATTAATAATAGAGCTAATACCTGCTAAGAAGAATAAATAATAGAGCTAATAATATTCCTAATAACAAGTAATGGAGCTAATAATCCTGCTAGTACTTATAAATAATATGGCCAAGGGTCTCAACTATGACCATAATTAATAATAGAGCTAATTATACTGTTAATAACAATTAATGAGCTAATAATCTGGCAAATATCTAAAAATAATGCGGCTAATAATATTAACTATGGAAATAATTAATAATAGACCTAAGAATACAGCTAATAATTATTCATTGAGCTAATATTCCTGCTAATACCTATAAATATTAAGGCTAATAATCTTAACTATGGCAATAATTAGAAGAGAGCTAATAATCCTCCTGATAATGATTAATATCTCCCAAATTAATATCTCCCACAGAAGAACTTGGACAAAGCCTGGAAAATTCCCCCAAAACCTCCCAAATCCTGCACCAACCCCCCACAACCTCACCCAAACCTCCCAAAATCCTGAGCAAAACCTCCCAAATTCGGGCCAGGGTTTGACCAAACCCAGCTTCAATCCAGAGACCAAATCCTGCACCAAATCCCCCCAAAACTTCACAAATCCTGCCCTAAACTTCTCCCAAAACCTCCCAGCTCCTGGAAAGAACTTGGACAATTGCTGACCAAAACCAGACCAAACCTCCTTCCTCAAACCTCCCAAAGTCCCAGGGAACAAATTGGCCAAATCCTGACCACATTCCCCCCAAAACACCCTGAATACTTGCACCAACCCCCCACAACCGGACCCAAACCTCCCAATTCCTGAACAAAACCTCCCAGAGTCCCCGGGAAGAACTTGGCCAAAGCCTGCTTCAATCCAGAGACCAAACCCTCACCAAATCTACCCAACACCTCCCAAACCCTGGGCACAACTTGGCCAAATCCTGGACCAACCCACACCAAAACCTCCCAAATCCTCTCAAAACCTTCCTAAGTCCTAAGGAAAGAACTTGGCCAAATCCAGACAAGTTCTCCCCAAAACCTCCCAAATCCTTCCCCAAAACCTCCCAAAGTCCTAGGAAAGAACTTGGCCAAGTCCGGGCCCAAGCCAGATCAAATCATGCCCACATCCTTCCCCAAACCTCCCAAAATCCTAGGGAAGAACTTGGCCAAAGCCTGACAAACTCCCCCAAAAACATCCTCAATCCTGCACCAACCCCCCACAACCTGACCCAAACCTCCCAAATCCTGCCCCAAATCTCCCATAGTCCTAGGGAGGAACTTGGCCAAAGTCTGACAAATTCCCCCCAAACCTTCCTCAATCCTGTCCCAACCCTCCAAAACCTCCCAAGCTCTAACCAAGACCTCACAAACCTGCCCACAACCTGAACCAATCCTGACAAATTCCCCCCAAAACCTCCCAAATCCTGCACCAACCCCCACAACCTGACCCAAACCTCCCAAATCCTCAACAAAACCTCCCAAAGTCCTAGGGAGGAACTTGGCCAAATCCTGGACCAAGCCAAACAAATCCTGACCACATCCTTCTCCAAACCTCCCCAAGTCCTACAGAGGACGTTGTCCACAGCCAGACATATTCCCCGCACAACCTGACCCAACCCTTCCAAGCTCTAACCAAGACCTCCCAAACCTGGGCACAACCTGACCAACTAATAATATTAACTATGGAAATAATTAATTATAGACCTAATACTACAGCTAATAATAATTAATTGAGCTAATAATCCTGCTAATACCGATAAATATTATGGCTAATAATCTTAACTATGGCAATAATTAATAAGAGAGCTAATAATCCTCCTAATAATAATTAATATCTCCCAAATTAATATCTCCCAAAGTCCCAGGGAAGTACTTGGACAAAGCCTGACAAATTCCCCCCAAAACCTCCCAAATCCTGCACCAACCCCCCCACAACCTGAACCAAACCTCCTAAATCCTGAACAAAACCTCCGAAGTCCTAAAGAGGAACTTGGCCAAATGCTGATAAATTCCCCCAAAACCTCCTGTGTTAGGTTAATGCCCATTCTGGGAACAAAAAACCAAAGCAGGGTGGAGGGCTTGAGGGGACTTTACCCTCCCTGCAGGGCGTTGCCCCCCGGGAAGCTGACTCTGTTCCACTCCCCCCTCCCTGCCCAGCTAGGCTAGAAAAAGCAGGACATCGTAGCTGTTGGCTCTCCTTTTGGCTCCTGCCTCTGCTGGATGAGAGCCACTGCAGCTGCCCTCCTGCTCCTCTGCCACGTGGTCACACCTGATCTTCTCCCTGCTGCCTCCTCCTAATTATCCTAGTCATAGTAACTAATGGAGCTAATTATCATGCTAATACCTTTAACTAAGGTGGTTAATAATCATAAATATGGCAATAATTAATAAGAGAGTTAATAGCACTGCAAGTAATAATTAACAGAGCTAATAATCCTGCTAATACCTACAAATAATGTGGCTAATAATCTTAAATATGACAATAATAATAGAGCTAATAATACTGGTAATAATTATTAATGGAGCTAATAATTGTGCAAATACTGATAGCTAAGAAGGCTAATAATCTGAACTGTGGCAATAACTAATAATAGAGCTAATAATCCTAATAATGATTAATAGAGCTAATAATACCACTAACATGTCTAGTAACCTTAATTATGCTCATAATTAATAATAGCGGATATAGACCTATTACTAGTAATAACTGATAGTGCTAATAATTGTAATTATAATCAATGGTGCAAATAGTTCTGATATCAGCAATTAACAGAGTTAATAATCCGGCTAATAGTAATAAATAATATGGCTAAAGTCTTAATACTACTACTAATAATAATAGTACTAATACCTAACAGAGCTAAAAGTCCTCCTAATAATAACTAATAGAGCTAACATTCCTGCTGGGGATTAATACTAGAGCTATAATCAGGCTAAGAATGAGAAACAATATGGCTAAGAGTCTGAGAAATAAGAAGAAGAACAAAGAATTAGAGCTAATATTCCTGATAATAAGAAGTAATGGAGTTAAGGTTCCTGCTAATACTGATAAATACTATGGCTAATCATCTGACCTATGGTAATCGTTAATAACAGACCTAATAACACCACTAATGCTAATGTTTAAAAGAGCTAAGAATCCTGCTAACATTGAGTAATGGGACTAATAACCCCGTGAATAATTAATAACAGAGCTAATACTCCTCTTAACAACTAATTACACAGTGAACAGTAATACTAATACTTAGAAGAGCTAATAATAATTAATGCACCTAATAGTCCTGCTAATACTGATAAATAATGTGCCTAATAGTCTTAATAAGATAATAAATAATAGAGCTAAAAGACTACCTAATAATAACTAATAGAGATAATTAATAATAGAGCTAACAGTCCTGCTAGAGGTTAACTATAGAGCTATACTCCTAATAGTGGTAATAATTAAGAACAGAGCTGGTAGTAGCTACAGAAAACAATTGACAGAGCTAATAACCCAACTCATAAAAATAGATAATGAGGCTAATAATCCTGCTAATAATGATAAACAATGCGGCTAACAGTTATAGTCTCAGTAGCAGGAGTAATATTTAATAATAATAATAATAATAATAATAATAATAATAATAATAATAATAATAATAATAATAATAATAATAATAATAATAATAATAATAATATAACAGCGATGTTAATGACAATAGGGCTAATAACTCTGCTAATATTTAGTATCAGGGGATTCCCCCAGAGCACCTCACAGCCACCCAGAGCTGTCTCCAGACCAAGCCCTGGCCAAACCCTTCCCAAAACCTCCCAAAGTCCTAGGGAGGACTCGGCCAAAGCAGAACAAATCTTGCCCCAAACCTCCCAAATCCTCAGCTGAACCTCACCAAATCCTGACCAAAACTCCCAAAACCTCCTGAACCCTTCCCCAGTCCCCCACAACCTGACCCGAACCTCCCTGCCTCTAACCAAGACCTCCCAAACCTGCCCACAACCTGACCAAATCCAGGCCAAATTCCCCCCAAAACCTCCCAAATCCTGCACCAACCCCCACAACCTGACCCAAACCTTCCGAAGTCCCAGGGACGAAATTGACCAAATAATAATTAATAGAGCTAATAATCCTGCTAATCCCTATAAATAATATGGCTAATAATCTTAATTATGAGTATAATTATTAATAGAGCTAATTATCATTGTAATAATAATTAAATGAGCTAATAATCTGGCTAATAATCTTAACTATGGCAGTAATTAATAAGAGAGCTAATAATACTGCTAATAATTATTAATAGATCTAAAACTCCTGCTAATACCTATAAATAATGTGGTGAATAATCTTAACCATGGCACTCATTAATAATAGAGCTAATAATACTGCTAATTCTAATTAGTAGAGCTAATAATCCTGCTAATAGCTATAAAATATATGGCTAATAATCATAACTATGGCAATAACTAATAATAGAGCTCATCATCGTATTACTACTAATACCTAATATTGCTAAGAGTAGGAATGATAATTAATGGAGCTAATAATTCTGCTAACACCAATTCATGGAGCTAATAAACCTGCTAATAATGATAAATAATATGGCTAAGAGTCTTAATACTACTACTACTAATTATAATACTAATAACTAAGAGAGCTAAAAGTCCTCCTAATAATAACTAATAGAGCTAACATTCCTGCTGGGGATTAATACTAGAGCTAGAATCAGGCTAAGAAAAACAATATTGCTAAGAGTCTGAGAAATATTAATAAGAACAAAGAATAGTTAATAATAGACCTAATAACACCACTGATGCTAATGTTTAAAAGAGTTAAGAATCCTGCTAACATTTTTAGTAATGGTGCTAATAATCCTGTTAATAATTAATAACAGAGCTAATACTCCTCTTAATAACTAATACTACAGCTAATAGTAATACTAATAGTAATACTTTAAAGAGCTAATAATAATTAAAGCAACTCAAATTCCTGCTAATACTGATAAATAATGTGGCTAACAATCTTAATAAGAATAATAAATAATAAAGCTAAAAGTATTCTAAATAATAACCAATACAGCTAATAACTAATAGAGCTAATAGTCCTGCTAGGGATTAATTCTAGAGCTATAGTCCGAAAAATGGTAATAATTAATAATAGAGGTGGTAGTCCTGCTGAAAGTAATTGATAGAGATAATAACCCTGCTAATAATGATAAATAATTAGGCCAATAATCCTAATACTAATGATAAACAATGTGGCTAATAGTGATAGTAATAATAATAACAACAACAAAGCAGCTAATTGTGCTGCTAATAACCATAGGGCTAATAATCCTGCTAATAAGAAACATCAGGGGATCCCCACAGAGGACCTCACAGCCTCCCAGAGCTGTCTCCAGACCAAGCCATGACCAAAACCTTCCAAATATTGAGCAGAACCTGACCCAAGCCAGACCTAAACCTCCCAAATCCTTCCCAAATCCTTCCCAAAGTCCTAGGGAAGAACTTGGCCAAATCCTGACCAATTCCCCCCAACACTTCCTCAATCCTGCACCAACCCCCCAGGACCACACCAAAACCTCCCAAATCCTCAGCTCAACCGAACCCTCACCCAATCCACACCAAAACCTCCCAAAACCTCCTCAAGCCTTTCCCAACCTCCCAGCCCCTCACCAAAAGCATCAAACACTTCCCAAAGCCTCAGCACAACTTGCCCAAGTCCTGGCCCAAGCCTGACCACAGCCTGCTCAAAACCTCCCAGATCCTCACCTCAGCCTGACCCAATCCTGACCCAAGCCAGACCCAAACCTCCCAAATCCTTCTCAAACCTTCCCAAAACCTCCCAAAGTCCTAGGGAGGAACCTGGCCAAAGCCTGGCCCAATGCAGAGCAAATCTTGCCCCAAACCTCCCAAATCCTCAGCTGAACCTCACCAAATCCTGACTAAAACTCCCAAAACCTTCTGAACCCTTCCCCAGTCCCCCAGAACCTGACCTGAACCTCCCAACCTCTAACCAAGACCTCCCAAACCTGGCCACACCCTGACCCAAACCTTCCAAAGTCCCAGGGAGGAACTTGGCCAAATAATAATTAATAGAGCTAATAATCCTGCTAATAGTAATAAATAATATGGCTAATAATCTTAACTATGGCAATAACTAATAATAGAGCTTATAATCCTATTACTACTAAGTCCTAATAGTGCTAAGAGTAGTAATTATAATTAATGGAGCCAATAATCCTGCTAATAGTGATAAACAATATGGCTAAGAGTCTTCATACTACTACTACTAATACTTATAACTAGGAGAGCTGAAAGTCCTCCTAATAATAACTAATAGAGCTAACATTCCTGCTGGGGATTAATACTAGAGCTAGAATCAGGCTAAGAAAAACAATATGGATAAGAGTCTGAGAAATATTAATAAGAACAAAGAATAGTTAATAACAGACATAATAACACCACTAATGCTAATGTTTAAAAGAGCAAACAATCCTGCTAACATTGATGAATAATATGGCTAAGCGTCTTAATAATGGAAATAATTCATAACAGAGCTAAGAATCCTACTAACATTGAGTAATGGTGCTAATAGCTAATAGTAATACTAATGGTAATATTTTAAAGAGCTAATAATAATTAAAGCAACTCAAATTCCTGCTAATACTGATAAATAATGTGGCTAACAATCTTAATAAGAATAAGAAATAATAGAGCTAAAAGGCTTCCAAATAATCACCAATACAGCTAATAACTAATAGAGCTAATAGTCCTGCTAGGGATTAATTATAGAGCTATAGTCCTAAAAGTGGTAATAATTAATAATAGAGGTGGTAGTCATGCTGAAAGTAATTGATACAGCTAATAACCTGCTAATAATGACAAATAATGAGGCCAATAATCCTAATACTAATGATAAACAATGTGGCTAATAGTCATAGTAATAATAACAACAACAACAACAAAGCAGCTAATTGTGCTGTTAATAACCATAGGGCTAATAATCCTGCTAATAAGAAACATCAGGGGATCCCCGCAGAGGACCTCACAGCCTCCCAGAGCTGTCTCCTGACCAAGCCCTGACCAAAACCTTCCAAATATTGAGCAGAACCTGACCCAAGCTAGACCAAAACCTCACAAATCCTTCCCAAACCCTTCCCAAAGTCCAAGGGAAGAACTTGGCTAAATCCTCACCAATTCCCCCCAACACTTCCTCAATCCTGCCCCAACCCCGCACAACCTCACTAAAACCTTCCAAATCCTCAGCTCAACCTCACCATACCCTCACCCAATCCACACCAAAACCTCCCAAAACCTCCTCAAGCCTTTCCCAACCTCCCAGCCCCTCACCAAAAGCATCAAACACTTCCCAAAGCCTCAGCACAACTTGCCCAAGTCCTGGCCCAAGCCTGACCACAGCCTGCTCAAAACCTCCCAAATCCTCACCTCAGCCTCACCTAATCCTGACCCAAGCCAGACCCAAACCTCCCAAATCCTTCTCAAACCTTCCCAAAACCTCCCAAAGTCCTAGGGAGGAACTTGGCCAAAGCCTGGCCCAATGCAGAGCAAATCTTGCCCCAAACCTCCCAAATCCTCAGCTGAACCTCACCAAATCCTGACCAAAACTCCCAAAACCTTCTGAACCATTCCCCAGTCCCCCACAACCTGACCCAAACCTCCCAACCTCTAACCAAGACCTCCCAAATCTGCCCACAACCTGAAACCAATCCTGACAAATTCCCCCCAAAACCTCCCAAATCCTGCACCAACACCCCACAACCTGCCCCAAACCTCCCAAACCTTGGGCAAGATGTGGACAAATCCTGCACCAACCCACAACATATCCTCACCAAATAATGACAAAAACGTCCCAACGTCCTATAGAAGAACCCAAATCCTCAACAAATTGCCCCCAAAGCTTCCTCAGTCCTGCCCCAACCCTCCAAAACCTCCCAAGCTCTAAGCAAGACCTCACAAACCTGCCCACAACCTGAAAGCAATCCTGACAAATTCCCCCCAAAACCTCCCAAATCCCGCACCAACCCCCCACAACCTGACCCAAACTACCCAAATCCTGCCCAACACCTCCCAAAGTACTAGTGAAGAATTTGGCCAAGTCCTGCCCAAGCCAGAACAACTCCTGACTAAATCCTGCCCCAAACCTCCCAAACTCCTAGAGAGAAATTCTTCACCTCTCTACTTCCAAGCTGACTCCAGATTGTTGTTTAGTGGATTTGCTCCTTACTCCTTTTTTTCCCCTCTCCCTGTTTGGAGGGAGGATGGGGGGGGAGTGGGGAAGAGATTCTCAGCCTTTTCCCCATTTGAGCTTTTAACTCCCAGTTAAGGCTCAAACCACTACAACTAGGAATAATAATAAAACTTAGCACTAATAATCATGCTAATCATAAAGATCAGAGCTAATATTCCTGCCAACAACAATCAAGGGAGATAATAATTCTGCTTCTATTGAGAAATACTATGGCTAATAGGCTTAATAATGGTAAATATAATGGAGCTAATAGTCCTGCTAATAACAACAACTAATAGAGCTAATAACCCACCTAATATTGATAAATAGCACGACTAATAATCCAAATATGGCTAATAATTAATAGGAGAGATAAGAGCCCTGCTAATCATAACTAATGGAGCTAAAAGCCCTGCTAATGGTTAATAGAGTTAAGAGTCCTGGGAATAAAAATCAATATAGCTAAAAAACCTGTTCAGAATTAATCATAGAGCTAATACACTGGCTAAGAGTAAATGACAGAGCTAATAATACTGCTAATAATAATTATTGGAGTTAATAATCCTGCTAATACCTATAAATAATATGGCTAAGGATCTCAACTATGACTATATTTAATTATAGAGCTAATCATACTGATAATAATAAATAGATTAATAAATAATGTGGCTAATAATATTAACTATGGAAATAATTAATTATAGACCTATAGACTATAGACTATGGAAATAATTAATTATAGACCTAATAATTCGGCTAATAATAATTAATTGTGCTAATAATCCTGCTAATATCTATAAATATTATGGCTAATAATCTTAACTATAGCAATAATTAATAAGAGAGCTAATAATCCCCCTAATAATAATTAATATCTCCCAAAGTCCCAGGGAAGAACTTGGACAAAGCCTGACAAATTCCCCCCAAAACCTCCCAAATCCTGCCCCAAAACCTCCCAAAATCCCAGGGACTACCTTGCCCAAGCCCTGACCAAATTTCCCCCAACACTTCCTCAATCCTGTCCCAAGACCCCAAAACCTGGCCCAAACCTAGCAAATTATGGCCAGGATTTGACCATAGCCTGCTTCCATCCACAGAACAAATTCTCACCAAATCCCCACAAACACCTCCCAGATCCTGCCACAAAACCTCCCAAAGTCCTAGGGAAGAACTTCCCAAGTCCTAGCGCAAGCCAGGACATCTCCTGACCAGATCCTGCCCAACAACTTCCAAAGCCTAACAAATACCCCCTAAAACCTCCCAAATCCTGCACCAACCCCCCACAACCTGACCAAAACCTCCCAAATTCTACCCCAAATCCTCTCAATCCTGTCCCAACCACCCACAACTTGAGCCAACCCTCCCAAGCTCTAACCAAGACCTCCCAAACCAGGGCACAACCTGACCAAATCCTGACAAATTCTGACACAAAACCTCCCAAATCCTGCACCAACCCCCCACAACCTGACCAAAACCTCCCAAATCCTTCCCCAAACCTCCCAAAGTCCCAGCGAGGAACTTGGCCAAATCCTGACCAATTCCCCCCAACACTTCCTCAATCCTTTCCCAACCCTCCACAACCTGACCACAACCTCCCAGACCCTGGGCACCGAGTCCTCCAAATCCTTCTTCCTAGAGCTGAGAGTCCTGCTAAGGATTACTAAAGCTAATAGCCCTGCTGCTGAGAATGAATGCTGCTAATGATCCTGCTGGGAGGCATCAACACCATGGCTGCAGTGGGGTTGGGGTTGTTGTTGTTGTTGTTGTTGTTGTTGTTGTTATTATTATTATTATTATTATTATTATTAATAATTATTATAAAGAGCAAAAAGTACTCCTAATAATTACTAATAGAGCTAAGAATCCTGCTAATATTAAGTAATGGCACTAACAATCCTGCCTATAATTAATAACAGAGCTAACAGTCCTGCTACCAATATTTAGATGAGCTAATAATCCTCTTAATAACTAATAAAAGACCTAATAGACCTGCTAAGAATAATTAATAGAGCTAACAATACTGCTAATACTGATAAATAATATGGCTAATAATCTAAATAATGTTAATAATTAGCAATAATGCTTATAGTCCCGCTAAGAATGATAAGTAATATGGCTAATAGTCTAAATAATTATAACAGCAATAACTAAGAGAGCTAAAAGTCCTCCTAATAATAACTAATAGAGCTAATAGTACTGGTAATGATTAACACGGGAGCTATAATCAGGCTAATAATGATAAATAACATGGCTAAGAGTCTTACTACTACTAACAATAAAACTTAGTGCTAATAATCATGGTAATCATAAAGATCAGAGCTAATATTCCTGCTAATAACAATCAAGGGAGCTAATAATTCTGCTTATATTGAGAAATACTATGGCTAATAGCCTTAATAATGGTAAATATAATGGAGCTAATAGTTCTGCTAATAACAACAACTAATAGAGCTAACAATCCTGCTAATATTGATAAATAACATGACTAATAATCCAAATATGGCTAATAATTAATAGTAGATCTAAGAGCAAAGCTAATCATAACTAAGAGAGCTAAAAGCCTTGCTAATGGTTAATAGAATTAAGAGTCCAGGGAATAAAAATCAATGTAGCTAATAATACTCTTTGCAATTAATAATAGAGCTAATACCTGCTAAGAAGAATAAATAATAGAGCTAATAATATTCCTAATAACAAGTAATGGAGCTAATAATCCTGCTAGTACTTATAAATAATATGGCCAAGGGTCTCAACTATGACCATAATTAATAATAGAGCTAATTATACTGTTAATAATAATTAATGAGCTAATAATCTGGCAAATATCTAAAAATAATGCGGCTAATAATATTAACTATGGAAATAATTAATAATAGACCTAAGAATACAGCTAATAATTATTCATTGAGCTAATATTCCTGCTAATACCTATAAATATTAAGGCTAATAATCTTAACTATGGCAATAATTAGAAGAGAGCTAATAATCCTCCTGATAATGATTAATATCTCCCAAATTAATATCTCCCACAGTTGAACTTGGACAAAGCCTGGATTCCCCCAAAACCTCCCAAATCCTGCACCAACCCCCCACAACCTCACCCAAACCTCCCAAAATCCTGAGCAAAACCTCCCAAATTCTGGCCAGGTGTGGTGGGTGAAAGGGTAAGGCCAAGAAGCCTCCTCCCTTCCCCCTTGTAAGGTAAAAGGGAAAAAAAAATTGAAGGGAAAGGAAAAAAAAACTCGCAAGCTGAATTAGCAAAGCAGTGGAGCTATATTTACAAAGCGATGTAGGGAATGCAGGGGATTATTTACAAATTTACAATATCTACAATATATACAAAGATATACAACAAAGCAACACAGAAATGAGAGTAATCCCCCCCCGGCAGAGGGGTCCCCCACCTCCGCTCTCCCCTCTCTCCCCCCCTTTCCCCAGAATGGGATAGAAAGAGAAAGAGAAGAGAGGAAAAAAAAGTTAGAAGCAGTTTGTGTTAATTGGAAGGGAGTTAGTATACAGGCCTGGTATCTTGTTTTCAAGGCCGAGGCCTTGGCAGAAAGCCCAGCACAGGGACAGAGAGCAGCCGCACCGTAGAAAGGCGGAAGCAAGACTGAAGATAAGGTGCTGGAGAAACTCAGTATAGTCCCAGCTCAGAAAAGTGCTTCCTCCCACTCGTCCAATGAAATTAGTTTAGACTATTCCTTCCGTTTACCAACTTCCGTCCACCATATTCCCTTTCTTAAGGGGGCAACGTCAACCGGCCACACCAGGGTTTGACCAAACCCAGCTTCAATCCAGAGACCAAATCCTGCACCAAATCCCCCCCCAAACTTCCCAAATTCTGCCCTAAACTTCTCCCAAAACCTCCCAGATCCTGGAAAGAACTTGGGCAAATGCTGACCAAAACCAGACCAAACCTCCTTCCTCAAACCTCCCCAAGTCCCAGGGAACAAATTGGCCAAATCCTGACCACATTCCCCCCAAAACACCCTGAATACTTGCACCAACCCCCCACAACCGGACCCAAGCCTCCCAATTCCTGAACAAAACCTCCCAAAGTCCCCGGGAAGAACTTGGCCAAAGCCTGCTTCAATCCAGAGACCAAACCCTCACCAAATCTACCCAACACCTCCCAAACCCTGGGCACAACTTGGCCAAATCCTGGACCAACCCACACCAAAACCTCCCAAATCCTCTCAAAACCTTCCTAAGTCCTAAGGGAAGAACTTGGCCAAATCCAGACAAGTTCTCCCCAAAACCTCCCAAATCCTTCCCCAAAACCTCCCAAAGTCCTAGGAAAGAACTTGGCCAAGTCCGGGCCCAAGCCAGATCAAATCATGCCCACATCCTTCCCCAAACCTCCCAAAATCCTAGGGACGAACTTGGCCAAAGCCTGACAAACTCCCCCAAAAACATCCTCAATCCTGCACCAACCCCCCACAACCTGACCCAAACCTCCCAAATCCTGCCCCAAATCTCCAATAGTCCTAGGGAGGAACTTGGCCAATTCCTGGTCCAAGCCAGAAGAACTCCTGACCAAATACTGCCAAAATCCACCAGAAGTCCCAGGGAAGACCTCGGCCAAACCCTGACAAATTCCCACCAAAACAAACCGCCAAAGACCTGACCAAAACCTCCCAACTCCTTACCCAATCCTTCCAAACACCCAGGGAGGAACTTGGTCAAATCCTAACAAATTCCCCCCAAAACCTCCCAAATCCTGCACCAATCCCCCACAACCTGACCCAAACCTCCCAAATCCTCAACAAAACCTCCCAAAGTCCTAGGGAGGAACTTGGCCAAATCCTGGACCAAGCCAAACAAATCCTGACCACATCCTTCTCCAAACCTGACCCAACCCTTCCAAGCTCTAACCAAGACCTCCCAAACCTGGGCACAACCTGACCCAATCCTGACAAATCCTGACAAAAAATCTCCCAAATCCTTCCCCTAACCTCCCAAAGTTTTAGGGAGGAACTTGGCCGAGTCCTGGCCCAAGCCAGAACAACTCCTGACCAAATCCTGCCCAAAACCTCCCAAAGTCCCTGGTAAGAACTTGGCCAAATCCTGAACAAATCTGCCCAAACCTACCAAATGCTGTACAGAACTTGGCAAAATCCTGGTCCAAACCAGACCGAAACCTCCCAAATCCTTTCCCAAAACCTCCTAAAGTCCTAGGGAAGAACTTGGCCAAAGCCTGACAAATTCCCCCCAAAATCCCCTCAATCCTTCACCAACCCCCCAAAACCTGACCCAAACCTCCGAAGTTCTAACCAAGACCTCCCAAACCTGGGCACAACTGGACCCAACCCTGACAAATTCCCCCCAAAACTTCCCAAATCCTGCACCAATGCCCCACAACCTGCCCCAAACCTCCCAAACCTTGGGCAAGATGTGGACAAATCCTGCACCAACCCACAACATATCCTCACCAAATAATGACAAAAACCTCCCAAAGTTCTATGGAAGAACCCAAATCCTCATCAAATTGCTCCCAAAGCTTCCTCAATCCTGTCCCAACCCTCCAAAACCTCCCATGCTCTAACCAAGACCTCCCAAACCTGCCCACAACCTGAACCAATCCTGACAAATTCCCCCCAAAACCTCCCAAATCCTGCACCAACCCCCCACAACCTGACCCAAACGTCTGAAATCCTGAACATAACCTCCCAATGTCCTAGGGAAAAACTTGGCCAAATCCTGTCTCAAGCCAGAACAACTCCTGACCAAACCCTGCTCAAAACCTCCCAAATCCTGCCCCAAATGCCCCATAGTCCTAGGGAGGAAATTGGTCAAATCCTGGTCCAAGCCAGAACAACTCCTGACCAAATCCTGCCAAATACCCGCCAAAAGTCCCAGGGAAGACCTCGGCCAAACCCTCAATCCTCCACCAACCCCCAAAGACCTAACCAAAACCTCCCAAATCCTTACCCAATCCTCCCCAACTCCCAGGGAGGAACTTGGTCAAATCCTAACAAATTTCCCCCTAAACCTCCAGAATCCTGCACCAATCCCTCACAACCTGACCCAAACCTCCCAAAGTCCTAAACAAAACCTCCCAAAGTCCTAGGCAGGAACTTCTCCATAGCCTGACAAATTCCCCCCAAAACCTCCCAAATCCTGCACCAACACCCCAAAGCCTGACAAAACCCTCCTAAACCCTCCAAACCCTGCCCAAACTCCTAGGGAAGAACCTCCCATGTCCGGGCCCAAGCCAGAACAACTCCTGACCAGATCCTGCCCAACACCTCACAAAGTCCTAGGGAACAACCTGGCCAAAGCCTAACAAATTCCCCCAAACCCTGCTAAATCCTGACCAAAACCTCCCAATGTCCCAGGAAGGAAGCTGCCCAAATCCTGAGCAGATCCACCCCAAACCTTCTCATACCTGTCCCAACCAACCAAAACCTCCCAACCTCTAACCAAGACCTGAAACCTGCCCACAACCTGACCAACTCCTGACAAATTCCCACCAAAACTTCCTCAATCCTGCACCAACCCCCCACAACCTGACCCAAACCTCCCAAAGTCCCAGGGAGGAACTTGGCCAAATAATAATTAATAGAGTTAATAATCCTGCTAATTCTAATTAGTAGAGCTAATAATCCCGCTAATAGTGATAAATAATATGGCTAAGAGTCTTCATACTACTGCTACTAACAATAATAATACTAATAACTAACAGAGCTAAAAGTCCTCCTAATAATAACTAATAGAGCTAACATTCCTGCTGGGGATTAATACTAGAGCTAGAATCAGGCTAAGAAAAACAATATAGCTAAGAGTCTGAGAAATATTAATAAGAACAAAGAATAGTTAATAATAGACCTAATAACACCACTGATGCTAATGTTTAAAAGAGCTAAGAGTCCTGCTAACATTGATGAATAATATGGCTAAGCATCTTAATAATGGAAAGAATTCATAATAGAGCTAAGAATCCCACAAACATTGAGTAATGGTGCTAATAATCCTGTTAATAATTAATAACAGAGCTAATACTCCTCTTAATAACTAATAATACATCTAATAGTAATACTAATAGTAATCCATTAAAGAGCTAATAATAATTAAAGCAACTCAAATTCCTGCTAATACTGATAAATAATGTGGCTAACAATCTTAATAAGAATAAGAAACAATAGAGCTAAAAGGCTTCCAAATAATCACCAATACAGCTAATAACTAATAGAGCTAATAGTCCTGCTAGGGATTAATTATAGAGCTATAGTCCTAAAAGTGGTAATTAATAATAGAGGTGGTAGTCGTGTTGAAAGTAACTGATAGAGCTAATAGCCTGCTAATAATGATAAATAATGAGGCCAATAATCCTACTAGTAATGATAAACAATGTGGCTAATAGTGATAGTAATAATAACAACAACAACAACAAAGCAGCTAATTGTGCTGCTAATAACCATAGGGCTAATAATCCTGCTAATAATTACTATCAGGGGATCCCCGCAGAGGACCTCACAGCCTCCCAGAGCTGTCTCCAGACCAAGCCCTGACCAAAACATTGCAAATATTGAGCAGAACCTGACCCAAGCCAGACCAAAACCTCACAAATCCTTCCCAAACCCTTCCCAAAGTCCTAGGGAAGAACTTGGCCAAATCCTCACCAATTCCCCCCAACACTTCCTCAATCCTGCCCCAACCCCCCACAACCTCACCAAAACCTCCCAAATCCTCAGATCAACCTCACCAAACCCTCACCCAATCCACACCAAAACCTCCCAAAACCTCCTCAAGCCTTTCCCAACCTCCCAGCCCCTCACCAAAAGCATCAAACACTTCCCAAAGCCTCAGCACAACTTGCCCAAGTCCTGGCCCAAGCCTGACCACAGCCTGCTCAAAACCTCCCAAATCCTCACCTCAGCCTCACCTAATCCTGACCCAAGCCAGACCCAAACCTCCCAAATCCTTCTCAAACCCTTCCCAAAACCTCCCAAAGTCCTAGGGAGGAACCTGGCCAAAGCCTGGCCCAATGCAGAGCAAATCTTGCCCCAAACCTCCCAAATCCTCAGATGAACCTCACCAAATCCTGACCAAAATTCCCAAAACCTTCTGAACCCTTCCCCAGTCCCCCAGAACCTGAACCGAACCTCCCAACCTCTAACCAAGACCTTCCAAACCTGGGCACAACCTGACCAACAAATAATATTAACTATGGAAATAATTAATTATAGACCTCATACTACAGCTAATAATAATTAATTGAGCTAATAATCCTGCTAATACCGATAAATATTATGGCTAATAATCTTAACTATGGCAATAATTAATAAGAGAGCTAATAATCCTCCTAATAATAATTAATATCTCCCAAATTAATATCTCCCAAAGTCCCAGGGAAGTACTTGGACAAAGCCTGACAAATTCCCCCCAAAACCTCCTAAATCCTGAACAAAACCTCCGAAGTCCTAAAGAGGAACTTGGCCAAATGCTGACAAATTCCCCCAAAACCTTCTGTGTTAGGTTAATGCCCATTCTGGGAACAAAAAACCAAAGCAGGGTGGAGGGCTTGAGGGGAATTTGCCCTCCCTGCAGGGCGTTGCCCCCCGGGAAGCTGAGTCTGTTCCACTCCCCCCTCCCTGCCCAGCTAGGCTAGAAAAAGCAGGACATCGTAGCTGTTGGCTCTCCTTTTGGCTCCTGCCTCTGCTGGATGAGAGCCACTGCAGCTGCCCTCCTGCTCCTCTGCCACGTGGTCACACCTGATCCTGCTCCCTGCTGCCTCCTCCTAATTATCCTAGTCATAGTAACTAATGGAGCTAATTATCATGCTAATACCTTTAACTAAGGTGGTTAATAATCATAAATATGGCAATAATTAATAAGAGAGTTAATAGCACTGCAAGTAATAATTAACAGAGCTAATAATCCTGCTAATACCTACAAATAATGTGGCTAATAATCTTAAATATGACAATAATAATAGAGCTAATAATACTGGTAATAATTATTAATGGAGCTAATAATTGTGCAAATACTGATAGCTAAGAAGGCTAATAATCTGAACTGTGGCAATAACTAATAATAGAGCTAATAATCCTAATAATGATTAATAGAGCTAATAATACCACTAACATGTCTAGTAACCTTAATTATGCTCATAATTAATAATAGCGGATATAGACCTATTACTAGTAATAACTGATAGTGCTAATAATTGTAATTATAATCAATGGAGCTAATAGTTCTGATATCAGCAATTAACAGAGTTAATAATCCTGCTAATAGTAATAAATAATATGGCTAAAGTCTTAATACTACTACTAATAATAATACTACTAATACCTAACAGAGCTAAAAGTCCTCCTAATAATACCTAATAGAGCTAACATTCCTGCTGGGGATTAATACTAGAGCTATAACCATGCTAAGAATGAGAAACAATATGGCTAGGAGTCTGAGAAATAATAAGAAGAACAAAGAATTAGAGCTAATATTCCAGCTATGACTAAGTAATGGAGTTAAGGTTCCTGCTAATACTGATAAATACTATGGCTAATCATCTGACTTATGGTAATAGTTAATAACAGACCTAATAACACCACTAATGCTAATGTTTAAAAGAGCTAAGAATCCTGCTAACATTGATGACTAATATGGCTAAGCATCTTAATAATGGAAAGAATTAATAATAGAGCTAAGAATCCTAATAACATTGAGTAATGGGGCTAATTACCCTGTGAATAATTAATAATAGAGCTAATACTCCTCTTAACAACTAATTACACAGTGAACAGTAATACTAATACTTAGAAGAGCTAATAATAATTAATGCACCTAATAGTCCTGCTAATACTGATAAATAATATGCCTAATAGTCTTAATAAGATAATAAATAATAGAGCTAAAAGACTTCCTAATAATAAGTAAGAGAGATAATTACTAATAGAGCTAACAGTCCTGCTAGGGGTTAATTATAGAGCTATACTCCTAATAGTGGTAATAATTAAGAACAGAGCTGGTAGTAGCTACGGAAAACAATTGACAGAGCTAATAATCCAGCTGATAAAAATAGATAATGTGGCCAATAATCCTGCTAATAATGATAAACAATGTGGCTAACAGTTATAGTCTCAGTAGCAGGAGTAATATTTAATAATGATAATGATAATGATAATGATAATGATAATGATAATGATAATGATAATGATAATGATAATAATAAAGCAGATAACAGCGATGTTAATGACAATAGGGCTAATAATTCTGCTAATAATTAATATCAGGGGATTCCCCCAGAGCACCTCACAGCCACCCAGAGCTGTCTCCAGACCAAGCCCAGGCCAAACCCTTCCCAATACCTCCTTAAGTCCTAGGGAGGGCTCTGCCAAAGCAGGACAAATCTTACCCCAAACCTCCCAAATCCTCAGCTGAACCTCACCAAATCCTGACCAAAACTCCCAAAACCTCCTGAAACCTTCCCCAGTCCCCCAGAACCTGACCCGAACCTCCCAACCCCTAACCAAGACCTCCCAAACCTGGCCACAACCTGACCAATTCCTGACAAATTCCCCCCAAAAGCTCCTCAATCCTGCACCAATCCCCCACAACCTGACCAAAATCTCCCAAATCCTTCCCCTGACCTACCAAAGTCCTAGGGACAAACTTGACCAAATCCAGGCCAAATTCCCCCCAAAACCTCCCAAATCCTGCACCAACCCCCACAACCTGACCCAAACCTTCCGAAGACCCAGGGACGAAATTGACCAAATAATAATTAATAGAGCTAATAATCCTGCTAATCCCTATAAATAATATGGCTAATAATCTTAATTATGAGTATAATTACTAATAGAGCTAATTAACCTTGTCATAATAATTAAAGGAGCTAATAATCTGGCTAATAATCTTAACTATGGCAATAATTAATAAGAGAGCTAATAATACTGCTAATAATTATTAATAGATCTAAAACTCCTGCTAATACCTATAAATAATGTGGTGAATAATCTTAACCATGGCACTCATTAATAATAGAGCTAATAATACTGCTAATTCTAATTAGTAGAGCTAATAATCCTGATAATACTTATAAAATATATGGCTAATAATCATAACTATGGCAATAACTAATAATAGAGCTCATCATCGTATTACTACTAATACCTAATATTGCTAAGAGTAGGAATGATAATTAATGGAGCTAATAATTCTGCTAACACCAATTCATGGAGCTAATAAACCTGCTAATAATGATAAATAATATGGCTAAGAGTCTTAATACTACTACTACTAATTATAATACTAATAACTAAGAGAGCTAAAAGTCCTCCTAATAATAACTAATAGAGCTAACATTCCTGCTGGGGATTAATACTAGAGCTAGAATCAGGCTAAGAAAAACAATATTGCTAAGAGTCTGAGAAATATTAATAAGAACAAAGAATAGTTAATAATAGACCTAATAACACCACTGATGCTAATGTTTAAAAGAGTTAAGAATCCTGCTAACATTTTTAGTAATGGTGCTAATAATCCTGTTAATAATTAATAACAGAGCTAATACTCCTCTTAATAACTAATACTACAGCTAATAGTAATAGTAATACTTTAAAGAGCTAATAATAATTAAAGCAACTCAAATTCCTACTAATACTGATAAATAATGTGGCTAACAATCTTAATAAGAATAATAAATAATATAGCTAAAAGCATTCTAAATAATAACCAATACAGCTAATAACTAATAGAGCTAATAGTCCTGCTAGGGATTAATTATAGAGCTATAGTCCTAAAAATGGTAATAATTAATAATAGAGGTGGTAGTCCTGCTGAAATTAATTGATAGAGATAATAACCCTGCTAATAATGATAAATAATTAGGCCAATAATCCTAATACTAATGATAAACAATGTGGCTAATAGTGATAGTAATAATAATAACAACAACAACAAAGCAGCTAATTGTGCTGCTAATAACCATAGGGCTAATAATCCTGCTAATAATTACTATCAGGGGATCCCCACAGAGGACCTCACAGCCTCCCAGAGCTGTCTCCTGACCAAGCCCTGACCAAAACCTTCCAAATATTGAGCAGAACCTGACCCAAGCCAGACCAAAACCTCCCAAATCCTTCCCAAACCCTTCCCAAAGTCCCAGGGAGGAACTTGGCCAAATCCTCACCAATTCCCCCCAACACTTCCTCAATCCTGCACCAACCCCCCACAACCTCACCAAAACCTCCCAAATCCTCAGATCAACCTCACCAAACCCTCACCCAATCCACACCAAAACCTCCCAAAACCTCCTCAAGCCTTTCCCAACCTCCCAGCCCCTCACCAAAAGCATCAAACACTTCCCAAAGCCTCAGCACAACTTGCCCAAGTCCTGGCCCAAGCCTGACCACAGCCTGCTCAAAACCTCCCAAATCCTCACCTCAGCCTCACCTAATCCTGACCCAAGCCAGACCCAAACCTCCCAAATCCTTCTCAAACCCTTCCCAAAACCTCCCAAAGTCCTAGGGAGGAACCTGGCCAAAGCCTGGCCCAATGCAGAGCAAATCTTGCCCCAAACCTTCCAAATCCTCAGCTGAACCTCACCAAATCCTGACCAAAACTCCCAAAACCTTCTGAACCCTTCCCCAGTCCCCCAGAACCTGACCTGAACCTCCCAACCTCTAACCAAGATCTCCCAAACCTGCCCACAACCTGACACAAACCTTCCAAAGTCCCAGGGAGGAACTTGGCCAAATAATAATTAATAGAGCTAATAATCCTGCTAATAGTAATAAATAATATGCTAATAATCTTAACTATGGCAATAACTAATAATAGATCTTATAATCCTATTACTACTAAGACCTAATAGTGCTAAGAGTAGTAATTATAATTAATGGAGCCAATAATCCTGCTAATAGTGATAAATAATATGGCTAAGAGTCTTCATACTACTACTACTACTACTACTAATACTTATAACTAGGAGAGCTGAAAGTCCTCCTAATAATAACTAATAGAGCTAACATTCCTGCTGGGGATTAATACTAGAGCTAGAATCAGGCTAAGAAAAACAATATGGCTAAGAGTCTGAGAAATATTAATAAGAACAAAGAATAGTTAATAATAGACCTAATAACACCACTGATGCTAATGTTTAAAAGAGCAAACAATCCTGCTAACATTGATGAATAATATGGCTAAGCATCTTAATAATGGAAATAATTCATAACAGAGCTAAGAATCCTACTAACATTGAGTAATAGTGCTAATAACCCTGTTAATAATTAATAACAGAGCTAATACTCCTCTTAATAACTAATAATACAGCTAATAGTAATACTAATGGTAATACTTTAAAGAGCTAATAATAATTAAAGCAACTCAAATTCCTCCTAATACTGATAAATAATGTGGCTAACAATCTTAATAAGAATAAGAAATAATAGAGCTAAAAGGCTTCCAAATAATAACTAATAGAGCTAATAGTCCTGCTAGGGATTAATTATAGAGCTATAGTCCTAAAAATGGTAATAATTAATAATAGAGGTGGTAGTCCTGCTGAAAGTAATTGATACAGCTAATAACCCTGCTAATAATGATAAATAATTAGGCCAATAATCCTACTACTAATGGTAAACAATGTGGCTAATAGTCATAGTAATAATAACAACAACAACAACAAAGCAGCTAATTGTGCTGCTAATAACCATAGGGCTAATAATCCTGCTAATAATAAATATCAAGGGATCCCTGCAGAGGACCTCACAGCCTCCCAGAGCTGTCTCCAGACCAAGCCCTGACCAAAACCTTCCAAATATTGAGCAGAACCTGACCCAAGCCAGACCAAAACCTCCCAAATCCTGACCAAAACCTCCCAAACCTTGGGCAAGACTTGGACAAATCCTGCTCCAACCCACAACGTATCCTGACCAAATCCATCCCCAAACCTCCCAAAGTCCCAGAGAGGAAGTTGGCCAAATCCTCAACAAATTTTCCCCAAAGCTTCCTCAATCCTGTCCTACCCCCCCAAAAACCTCCCAAGCTCTAACCAAAACCTCCCAAACCTGGCCACAAACTCATCCAATCCTGACAAATTCCCCCCAAAACCTCCCAAATCCTGACCCAAACCTCCCAAAGTCCCAGGGAGGAACTTGGCCAAATCCTCACCAATTCCCCCCAACACTTCCTCAATCCTGCCCCAACCCTCCACAACCTGACCACAACCTCCCAGACCCTGGGCACGGAGTCCTCCAAATCCTTCTTCCTGGAGCTGAGAGTCCTGCTAAGGATTACTAAAGCTAATAGCCCTGCTGCTGAGAATGAATGGTGCTGATGATCCTGCTGGGAGGGATCAACACCATGGCTGGATGATGATGATGATGATGATGATGATTATTTTGAGCTAAAAGTCTTCCTAATAATAACTAATACAACTAACACTCCTGCTGATGATCAATTCTGGAGCTATAACCAACTAATAGAGCTAACAATCCTGCTAATATTGATAAATAACACGACTAACAATCCAAATATGGCTAACAATTAATAGTAGAGCTAAGAGCCCTGCTAATCATAGCTAATAGAGCTAAAAGTCCTGCTGATGGTTAATAGAGTTAAGAGTCCTGGGAATAAAAATCAATATAGCTAATAATCCTGTTCACAATTAATAAGAGAGCTGATACACCTGCTAAGAATAATTAATAGAGCTAATAATACTGCTACTAATCAAAATTAAAAGAGTTAATAATCCTGCTAAAATATATAAATAATATGGCTAATAATCTTAGCTATGGGAATAATAGTTAATCAAGCTAATAATCCTGCTAATACCTATAACTAAGGTGGCTAATAGTCATAACTATGGCAATAATTAATAATCGACCTAACAATCCAATTATCCTGGCAATAATAATTAATGGACCTAATAAACCTGCTAATACCTGTAATGACATTGGCTAATACTCTTAACTATGGAAATAATTAATAATAGAGCTAATACCACTGTAAAAATAATTAATGGAGCTAATAATCCCGCCAATACCTATAACATGGCTAATAATCTTCATTATGGTAATAATTAATAATAGAGTTTATAGTCCTATTACTACTAATAACTAATAGTGCTAGTAATAATATGGAGCTAATAGTTCTGCTAACAGTAATTAATGGAGTTAATAATCAAAAGAGCTAATAATCCTGCTAATACCGATAAATAATATGTCTAACAATCTTAACTATGGCAATAATAAATAACAGAGCTAATGATGCTGCTGATAATAATTAAGAGAGCTAATAATCCGGCAAATACCTATAAATAATGTGGCTAATAATCTTAACTATGCAAGAATTAATAAGAGCACTAATAATAGAGCTAATAATAATTAATGGAGCTAATAATCCTGCTAATACCTATAAATATTATGGCTAATAATCTTAACTATGTCAATACTTACTAGGAGAGCTAATAATCCTGCTAAAAATAATTAGTAGAGCTCATAATACTCCTAACACTAATAATATGTCTAATAATATTAATTATGGTAATAATTAATAATAGATCTTATAGTCCTATTACTACTAATAACTAATAGTGCTAAGAATACCAATTATAATTAATGGAGCTAACAATTCTGCTAACAGTAATTAATGGAGTTAATAATGTTGCTAATAGTGATAAATAATATGGCTAAGAGACTTAAAACTACTACTAATAATAATAGTACCAATAACTAACAGAGCTAAAAGTCCTCCTAATAATAACTAATAGAGCTAACATTCCTGCTGGGGATTAATGCTAGAGCTAGAATCAGGCTAAGAATGAGAAACAATATGGCTAAGAGTCTGAGAAATAAGAAGAAGAACAAAGAATTAGAGCTAATATTCCTGCTAACAAGAAGTAATGGAGTTAATGTTCCTGCTAATACTGATAAATACTATGGCTAATAATCTGACCTATGGTAATGGTTAATAACAGACCTAATAACACCACTAATGCTAATGTTTAAAAGAGCTAAGAATCCTGCTAACATTGATGAATAATATGGCTAAGCATCTTAATAATGGAAATAACTAAAAATAGAGCTAAGAATCCCACAAACATTGAGTAATGGTGCTAATAATGCTGTTAATAATTAATAACAGAGCTAATACTTCTCTTAATAACTAATAATACAGCTAATAGTAATACTAATAGTAATACTTTAAAGAGCTAATAATAATTAATGCACCTAATAGTCCTGCTAATACTGATAAATAATGTGGCTGATAGTCTTAATAAGAATAATAAATAATAGAGCTAAAAGACTTCCTAATAATAACTAATAGAGATAATTACTAATAGAGCTAACAGTCCTGATAGTGATTAATTATAGAGCAACAGCCCTAATAATGGCAATAATTAATAATAGAGCTGGTAGTCCTGCTGGAAATAACTGATAGAGCTAATAACCCTGCTAATAATTATAAATAATGTGGCTAATAATCCTGCTAATAATGACAAACAATGTGGCTAATAGTCATAGGAATAATAATAATAATAAACAACCAGCTAATTGTGCTGCTAATAACCATAGGGCTAATAATCCTGCTGATAATTAATATCAGGGGATGCCCACAGAGGACCTCACAGCCTCCCAGAGCTGTCTCCAGACCAAGCCCTGACCAAAACCTTCCAAATATTGAGCAGAACCTGACCCAAGCCAGACCAAAACCTCCCAAATCCTTCCCAAACCCTTCCCAAAGTCCTAAGGAGGAACTTGGCCAAGTCCTGGCCCAAGCCAGAACAACTCCTGACCAGATCCTGCCCAAAACCTCCCAAAGTCCCAGGGAAGCATTTGGCCAAAGCCTGACAACTTCCCCCCCAAACCTACTAAATGCTGTACAGAACTTGGCCAAATCCTGGCCCAAACGAGACCAAAACCTCCCAAATCCTACCCAAAACCTCCCAAAGTCCCAAAGAGGAACTTGGCCAAATCCTTACCAAATCCACCCAAAACCTCCAGAATCCTGCCCCAAATCTCCCAAAGACCCAGGCAGGAACTTGGCCAAATCCTGACCAAATCCTTCCCAAAACTTCCTCAAATCCTGCCCCAACTCCCCATAATGTGAACAAAACCTCACAGAGCCCAAGCAGAACTTGGCCAAATCCTGGCCCAACCCACACCAAAACCTCCAAAACCCTCCCAAATCCTTCCCAAATCCTCCCAAATTGTGGCCAGGATTTGACCCAAGCCTGCTTCAATCCAGAGACCAAATCCACACCAAATCCCCCCAAAACCTCCCAGAGTCCTAAGGAAGAACTTGCCCAAGTCCTTGCCCAGTTCAGAACAAGTCCTGACCAAAACTGGGCACAGTCTGGCAGAATCCTGCCCAAATCCCACCAAAACTTCCCAATTCTGCCCAAACCCCACCAAAACCTCTCAATTCTGCCCAAACTCCACCAAAACTTCCCAATTCTGCCCAAACCCCACCCTAATCCCACCCAATTCCAGCCCCAGTGCTGCTCCAATTCCAGCCCAAATCCTGCTCCAATCCCACCCAATCCCACCCCAATCCTGTCCCAATCCCACCCCAATCCAGCTGCATTCCCAGACCATCCCCAGCCCTTTCCAGCAGCTGCCCTCCCCCCTGCCCATTCCCTGCCTGCCCCCAGCCCAGCTCTCTGTCCTTGCCCCCTGCTCTGGGGGGCCTCAGGGGGTGTCCGCTGGCAGCCGGCAGGGCCCTGCAGCTCTGTCCCCGCCGAAAGGCAGCTGGCAGCTGGCACAGGGCACCAAGGCTGGCCCAAGGGCTTCTTCCCCATGGCTGGAAGCGTGGCTGGGCAGCAGCTCCGGGCTCAAGGTGCCTGTGGGAAGGAGAGGTGCCAGGCTGTGGCCTCCCTCAAGGTCCCCATGGCAGGCTGGCACCTCAGGAGGGCACCTCCCTGGCTCCAGCCGCAACCATCACCCCAGCTGGAGGCCACCTTGCAGCTGTGGTGGCTTCATGTCCTGCTGCCACCCCATGCTGTCCCTCCCTGGCTCCAGCCCCAGCCATGGGGCCAGCTGGAGGCCACCTTGCAGCTGTGGTGGCTTCATGTCCTGCTGCCACCCCATGCTGTCCCTCCCTGGCTCCAGCCCCAGCCATGACCCCAGCTTGGGGCCACCTTGCAGCTGTGGTGGCTTCATGTCCTGCTGCCACCCCATGCTGTCCCTCCCTGGCCTCCAGCCCCAACCATGACCCCAGCTTGGGGCCACCTTGCAGCTGTGGTGGCTTCATGTCCTGCTGCCACCCCATGCTGTCCCTCCCTGGCTCCAGTCCCAACCATGACCCCAGCTTGGGGCCACCTTGCAGCTGTGGTGGCTTCATGTCCTGCTGCCACCCCATGCTGTCCCTCCCTGGCCTCCAGCCCCAACCATGACCCCAGCTTGGGGCCACCTTGCAGCTGTGGTGGCCTGCTTGATGCTTGGCTGGACAGACACATCTCCAGAGCTGAGCTCCAGGAGCTTGCCTGGTGCTGGGCTGCCAGCCAGAAGGACCTACCTGAGCAGCTGGCACACAGCCTCATGTCCCTGCTGGCCCCTCTGCTGGCCTCTCTCCTGGCCTCTTTGCTTTGGGGGATGAAGGTTCTTCTGCCTCTCCTTCCTGCCCTGGAGGGAGCTGGCAGGGCCCTGCAGCAGGGCTGCTGCAGCTCAGGGGAGGCTCTGCTGGTTCTTCTTCTCAGCCACTAGGCAGAAGGAGCAAGCCCCAGGTGAGGACTGGGCTTGGCATGGGGCAGGCAGAGCCCTGGGCATCAGGTGGGAGGAGGTTGGCAAGCTGAGGGAGATGCCTGCTGGGGGAGCTGGAGGCTCTCTGCCTGCTGCCCAGCTGCTGGCAGCCTCCTGGGGCTGGGGGGACATCTCCAGTGGCACCTGGGGAGGGGGGCACAAGGAAGGCTCCTGCCCTCGGGCCAGAGCCTGCCAGGGGCAGGGGACAGCTGGCAGTGGCATGGGCAGCAGGACATCTGCCTGGCACCAAGCAACCAGCCCCAGCCCCAGCTGGGGGCAGCAGACTCCTGCAGCCAGGGGATGGCTTGCAAGAGACCCTGGAGATGCTGCTGGCCGACCCAGCACCCCCCCAGCACCACCAAGCTGTGGCCCTCAGCACCACAGCTCCAGGGCTTGGAGACCCCCCCAGGCCTGGAGCCTTCCCGGGCTGCTTCTGAGCCCAGGGCAGGTCCCAAGGCTTGAGCTGGCTGCCCCTTGGGGAGCAAACCTCACAGGAGGCTTGGTGGGGAGCAAACCTCACAGGAGGCTTGGTGGGGAGCCCTCCTTGCACCTCAGCATGGCCTCCAGCTGCCTCCCCTGCTTCTGTGGCACCTCCTGGCTCCTCAGCTGCCTCACTCCAGGGGCCTGTGCCAGGCTGGGGCCTCCGTGCCCAGCTGCGTGCCGCCGGCAGCAGCAGCTGAGAAGGCCTCCAGCTGCCTGCTTCCAGCTGCTGCAGGAGGTTCTTCAGCTGCTCCTCCTCCAGGGAGCTCCTGCAGACAGGGATCCTCAGCTGCACATCAACCAAGCCCATGGGGATCAACCAAGCCCCTGGGGAGATGAGCCCGTGGGCACCTCAGCAGCCCCCCAGGGAAGCTCAAGCAGGCAGCCAGGGACTTGGGGACACCACCTGGAGCTGTCTCCAGGCCTGCAGACGGAGCCCAGCAGCCTACTCACCAGTGTGCTTCTGGAGCAGGCAGGGCTGGAGCTCCAGGGCTTCTCCACGGGCTTCACATCCTCCCGTGGGGCAGGGCAAGCTCAAGGAGAAGACAGCCCAGGACTCCGTGCCCCCAGCCACGGCCACGGCCCCCTGGGGGCTCTGCATGGGGCAGAGGAGAAGCCACAGCAGCTGTGGGGAGGAGAAGACAAAGAGTGGTGGGGAGAGGAACCTCCCAGGCTTGGCAGGGAGGGTGAGGACCTCCGGGGGGACCTCTGGGGGTCTGCAGGAGGTTCAAGCCCCCCTGGCTGTGCTGCTGGAAGGCTTGGCTGCAGCTCCCCCCCAGGCAGTCCCTCCTCTGCCCCACCCCCAGCGCTGGGAAGTCCTCTGTGGGGAGGGGACCTTGCTGCCCCCTCTGCTCTTCACCTGCCAAGCCCCTCCACGCCAGCTCTCCTCCAAGCCCCTCCATCCCAGCACCTCCACCCCAAGCCCATCTTTCCCTTCCTTGCCCACTCAGGAGCGGGGAAGGGGCGGCTGAGGCGCGGGGTTGGGCGGAGGGAGCGCTGGGGGCTCGGTGGGAGAGGGGAGCGGGGGGCAGCGGCAGGCCCTGGGGGGCGCTGGGACTGGGGGGGGGCACAGGAGTCGGGGTGGGCGCTGGGGGGGCTCCGGAGCTCCTGGAGCAAGGGAAGGCAGCGGCCGAGGCGCCGGCAGTTGGCGGACGTTTGGGCTCCGGGGAGCGTTAGGGCTGAGGCTCCCTGGGCTAGGAGGACTTCGGGGGGGTCCCTGTGGCAGGGGGGTCCTGGGAGCTGCCGAAGGCCTTTGGGGGAGAGGCAGAGAGGCGGCCCCGGGCCAGGAGGCTGCTGGCAGCTGGCGAAGGGGCCGGGGGCAGGGGGACGTGGGGGGTCCCTGGGGCGGGGGGAGCCTGCAGCTCCCTGGGGCTGGAGAGCTCTGGGGGCTTGCGAAGGGGCCGGGGGCAGGGGGACCTTGAGGGGCCCTGGCAGAAGGAGTGCTGGGGGGCTGGAGGGTCCCCGGGAGGGCTTGGGAGGCCCTGGGCAAGGGCAGGAGGAGCTGGGCTGTACCGGCAGGAGGGGTCCCGCAGAGCCTGCAGCGGTGGCCTGGCAGCTGCTGAGCACAGGGAGATGCTTTCGCTGCTTCCCCTCCCGACTCGCTGCCTTCGGCTTCCCAGCCGCTTGGCCTCGGAGCTTGCCTTGGAGCAAGTTGGCTGGCTGGAGCCGCTGGAGCTCCCTGCAGGCAGGGCTGAGGGAGAGGAGGGCAGCTGGGACGCTTGGCTGGCAGTTGCTAGGGGCCAGGGAGGTGACCTCACCAACCGCTGCCCCCTGCCCCCCGGCTGCCTGCCTGCCCCCGGCTGCTGCTTGCTCTCCAAGCTGCTCTCGCAGCTCTTCTCAGCTCTTGCACTTGCTGCTTTCCTCCCCAGCCTTGGCAGGACCCTCAGCAGCTGCTGGGGGACCTGCTTCCAGTCCCCCCTGAAGGAGAGCTTTAGCTTGAGGCTGGGGAGAGCCCAGCCCAGGTTTGCTCACAGAGGTGGAGCTGCTCCCATGCTGGGGGGCAGGGGCCGGCAGGGGCCAGGCAGCCCAGCCCCTTCCTCTCCAGCCTGATGCTCCTGGGGCTTGCTGGACACAGCTCAGAGCCCTCTGGCCACCAGCTGGAGGTTAGGCTCTAGCTTCCAATGGACATCTTCAGCTGCTTCTCCTCCTCCTCCTCCTCCACCACCCCTGGCCCCACTCTGGCCACCCTGGCCACCCTCTCCAGGTGTTCCAGGCCAGGCCATGTTTGATGTCCTCCTAGCAGGGGATGCTTCCTCTTGGCCATGCCTCTGGTGGCCATCACTGGGCTGAGGTCAGGGTGGGGCTGGAGGATTGGAGAGCAATGCTGAGCAATGCTCCATCCCACCACCTCCATCCCACCATCTCTCCTCCAACCCCCTGCATCCCACCATCTCTCCTCCAACCCCCTCCATCCCACCACCTCTTCTCCAACCACCTCCATCCCATCACCTCTCCTCCTCAGCTGGAAAAGAGCAGCCAGATGTGTCCTGGAGGGCATGGAGCAGAGTGTGGGCAGCAGCAGGGGCAGGGAAGTTCTGCTGCCCCTCTGCTCTGCCCTGGGCTGCCCAGGTCAGAGCCTGGGAAGTGCTGGAGAGAGTTCAGGGGAGGCTGGGGAGAGGCTGAGGGCCAGAGGAGGACAACAAAGGTGGGAAAGGGTCTGGGGAAGGGTCTGGAGAAGTTGTGAGGAGCAGCTGAGGGCCCTGGGGGATGTTCAGCCTGGAGCAGAGCCCCCCAGGAGCTGCTGGGGCTGGGAGCCCCCCAGGAGCTGCTTGCTGAAGGCCTTGGTGCATGAGGGGGGAGGAGGTTGTGTCAAGGTTGTGATTGAGGAGAAGACAAAAAGGCCAACTCCAAATCAAAGCTTTAGATATTTTCTGTCTTTTGGTGGAGAACAGGGGAAAAAAAACAATAAAAATACAAAGTTGATAGAATTTGGAGCTTCTCTGCCTCTGCTTCAGGGCCTGGGCAGGGGAGGAGTCATAGAATCAATAAGGCTGGAAAAGACCTCAGAGATCATCCAGTCCAAGCTGTCACCCAACACCTCCTGACTGCTAAACCATGGCTCCAAGGGCCACATCCAGTCCCCTCTTGAACACCTTCAGGGATGGGGACTCCACCACCTCCATGGGCAGCACATCCCTATGGCCAATCTCTCTTGCTGGGAAGAACTTTCTCCTCACCTCCAGCCTAAACCTCCCCTGGCACAGCTTGAGACTGTGTCCTCTTGTTCTGGTGCTGGCTGCCTGGGAGAAGAGACCAACCCCCAGCTGGCTACAGCCTCCCTTCAGGGAGTTGGAGAGAGCAAGGTCTCCCCTGAGCCTCCTCCTCTCCAGGCTAAGCAAGCCCAGCTCCCTCAGCCTCTCCTCACAGGGCTGTGCTCCAGACCCCTCCCCAGCTTTGTTGCCCTTCTCTGGACACCTTCCAGCATCTCAATGTCCTTCTTAACCTGAGGGGCCCAGAACTGGACACAGCACTCAGGGTGTGGCCTAACCAGTGCTGAGTACAGGGCAGGATGACCTCCCTGCTCCTGCTGGCCACACTCTTCCTGATCCAGGCCAGGATGCCCTTGGCCTTCTGGGCCCCCTGGGCACACTGCAGGCTCATGTTCAGCCTCCTCTCAACCAGTACCCCCAGGTCCCTCTCTGCCTGGCTGCTCTCAGCCACTCTGACCCCAGCCTGGAGCACTGCCTGGGGTTGTTGTGGCCAAGGTGCAGCACCTGGCACTTGGATGTGTTCAATCTGATGCCCTTGGACTCTGCCCATCTGCCCAGCCTGGCAAGGTGCCTCTGCAGAGCTCTCCCACCCTCTAACAGCTCAACTCCTGCCCCCAGCTTGCTGTCATCTGCACACTGACTGATGATGGACTCAGTGCCCTCCTCCAGATCATCAATAAAGAGATTGAGCAGGCTGGGGCCCAGCACTGATCCCTGGGGCACACCACTAGTGCCTGGCTGCCAGCTGGCTGTGGCACCATTCACCACCACTCTCTGGGCTCAGCCTCCAGCCAGTTCCTCAGCCAGCACAGAGTGCTGCTGTCCAAGCCAGGGGCTGACAGCTTGGCCAGGAGTTTGCTGTGGGGGACGGTGGCAAAGGCCTTGCTGAAGTCCAGGCAGACCACAGCCACAGCCTGCCCCACATCCCCCAGGCAGTCACCTGAGCAGAGCAGGAGATCAGGTTGGTCAGGCAGGAGCTGCCCTTCCTGAATCCATGCTGGCTGGGCCTGATCCCTTGGCCCTCCTGGAAGTGCTGTGTGATTGCCCTCCAGATGCCCTGTTCCATCCTCTTGCCTGGCACTCAGGTCAGGCTGACAGGCCTGGGATTGCCTGGCTCCTCCTGCTGGCCCTTCTTGTGGATGGGCATCACCTTGGCAGCTTCCAGTCCCCTGGGACCTCTCCAGTGAGCCAGGGCTGGTGGGAAATGATGGAGAGAGGCTTGGCCAGCTCATCTGCCAGCTCTCTCAGCACCCTAGGATGGATCCCAGCCGCTCCCATGCACTTGTGGGGATCCAAGTGGCTCAGCAGGTCTCTAACTACTTCCTCCTGGATCTCAGGGGCATTATGCTGCTCCCTGACCCCACCTGCCAGCTCAGGAGGCTGTTAGCCTGGAGTCCTCCTGCCTTGCTGCTGAAAATGGACAGCCTGAGGCTGCTGCTGAGCAGGGTTGGAGGTGCTGGAGGTGGAAGGAGCACCTAAAAGTGGTGCTGAGGAGGGTTGGAGGTGCTGGAGGTGGAAGGAGAGGCTGAAGCTGGTGCTGAGGAGGGTTGGAGGTGCTGGAGGTAGAAGGAGAGCCTCAGGCTGGGAGGGAGGGGCTTTGGGGGTCCTGCTCTGCTCCTTCAACCCAGCTGGCAGTCAGGAGGGTCCCTGTGGTCATCTCCTGGGGGGGGTCCCTACAGGGGAGATCTGGTTGAAGCCCCCAGGAGCTGTCCCCTGGGTCTTGGTCCCTGGCAGGCTGTCTGGGAGCTGAGGGCAGGTTTGCCTACAAGCTGCTCCAGGACCTCTTCTCCAACTACTCCAAGGTCCTGCTGCCTGTGGAGGACACTGACAGAGCCCTCAACGTCACCCTGCAGGTCAGCCTCTCGCAGACCATCAACATGGTGAGAGCTGCAGCTGGCCCAGGGCCCTCACGACCCCTGCCCAGACCCTGAAACCCAGCCCAGACCTCCTCAAACCCAGCCCAGACCCTGAAACCCAGCCCAGACCTCTCAAACCCAGCCCAGACCCGTGAAACCCACCCCAGATGCCCTCAAACCCAACCCAGACCCCTGAAACCCAGCCCAGACCTCCTCAAACCCAGCCCAGACCCTGAAACCCAGCCCAGACCTCTCAAACCCAGCCCAGACCCGTGAAACCCACCCCAGATGCCCTCAAAACCAACCCAGATCCACTCAAACCCAGCCCAGACCCACTCAATCCCAGCCCAGACCTCTCAAACCCAGCCCAGATCCACTCAATCCCAGCCCAGACCTCTCAAACCCAGCCCAGATCCACTCAAACCCAGCCCAGATCCACTCAAACCCAGCCCAGATCCACTCAAACCCAGCCCAGATCCACTCAAACCCAGCCCAGACCTCTCAAACCCAGCCCAGATCCACTCAAACCCAGCCCAGACCTCTCAAACCCAGCCTGGCACCGAGCCGCCCAGCGCCACGCCGGACACTGGCAGGAGGTGGCCACGGTGCTGGATCGCTGCTGCATGTGGCTCTTCCTCGCCATGGTCTTCCTCAGCAGCCTGCTGCTGCTGGCCAGAGCTGCCTGCAGGTCATGGCCTCAGGGACCTGAAGGACCTGATGGCCACAGGGAGCTTGCCCAGGACCTCATCCAGTGGGTGGTAATGGCCACTGAAGCCCCATGAGGGTAGCTTGGGGCCAGCAGCTGTAGGCTTGGAGCTGCACCAGCAGCAGGGAGGAGGAACCCAACAGCAGGACCTCAAGCCCCAGCTTCAGGCTTGAGAGGTCTCAGCTGCCCCAATGACCACACCCAGGCTGTGGCTCCAAGTTCTTCCCTTCCCTATGTCCCAGAAACTGGAGCTAAACCCTGGGGCTGTGTCCTACTCCTCCTGCTTGGAGCCAAAGTGCTCCCAGGACCTCCTGGTCCCAGGCGAGCTGAGGCAGCATCCCTGGAACCAGCTGCCATGGGGCTGCTCCTGCCTGGAGCCTTGGGGCTGCTCCTGCCTGGAGCCTTGGGGCTGCTCCTGCCTGGAGCCTTGGGGCTGCTCCTGCCTGGAGCCTTGGGGCTGCTCCTGCCTGGAGCCTTGGGGCTGCTCCTGCCTGGAGCCTTGGGGCTGCTCCTGCCTGGAGCCTTGGGGCTGCTTCCGCCTGGAGCCTTGGGGCTGCTCTCCCCTGGAGCCTTGGGGCTGCTCCTGCCTAGAGCCTTGGGGCTGCTCTCCCCTGGAGCCTGGGGCTGCTCTCCCCTGGAGCCTTGGGGCTGCTCTCCCCTGGAGCCTTGGGGCTGCTCTCCCCTGGAGCCTTGGGGCTGCTCTCCCCTGGAGCCTTGGGGCTGCTCTCCCCTGGAGCCTTGGGGCTGCTCCTGCCTGGAGCCTTGGGGCTGCTCCTGCCTGGACCTCCCTGATCCCACCCAGCTCCCAAGCCAGGCTCCTGACTCCCCCCATCCCTCAAAGCAGCTCCCCCTGACCCTTGTTGTCCCTTGGGGGGGCACAGGACCCAGAAAGTAATTTTTAAGGTGGAATTTGGAAATAAATGTTTATTTTTGCTTCTCACTTTGGGGTCCTTTGAGTTCCATTTGTGACCCCCACATTTGGGAAACACTCCCTCCCCTCCCCATTCCCCCCCCCAAGACTTCTCTCTCCCTGTCCCCCACTGTCCCCCAAACAAAGGTCCTACCCCTTAAAATGTCCTGAAGCGATTTTGGGACCTTCTGGAGCAGGACCTCCCCACACCAAATCCTTCCCAAACCCTTCCCAAAGTCCCAGGGAAGAACTTGGCCAAATCCTGACCAATTCCCCCCAACACTTCCTCAATCCTGCCCCAACCCCCCACAACCTCACCAAGACCTCCCAAACCTGGCCAAAACCTGACCTAATCCTGACAAATTCCCCCCAAAACCTCCCAAATCCTGCACCAACCCCCCACAGCCTGACCCAAACCTCCCAAATCCTTCCCCAAAAGTACCAAAGTCCTAAGGGAAGAACTTGGCCAAATCCTGACAAATTCCCCCCAAGACTTCCTCAATCCAATCCCAACCCCTGACCCAAACCTCCCAAGCTCTAACCAAGACCTCCCAAACCTGGCTGCAAACTGACCAAATCCTGACAAATTCCACCCGAAACCTGCCAAATCCTGCCCCAAACCTCCCAAACTCCCAAAGAGGAACTTGGTCAAACACTGATCAAATCCATCCAAAACCTCCTCAAACCTGTCCCAACCCCCCAAAACGTCCCAAACCTGCCCACAACCTGACCAACTCCTGACAAATTCCCCCCAAAACCTTCCAAATCCTGCACCAACCTCCCACAACCTGACCAAAACCTCCCAAATCCTGATCAAAACCTCTCAACCCTTGGCCAAAACTTGAACAAAGCCTGGCCCAACCCACAGCAATTCCTGACCAAGCCCTGACCAAAACCTCCCAATGTTCCAGGGACAAAGATGACCAAATCCTGAATAAATCCACCCAAAACCTCCTCAATCCTGTCCCAACCCCCCACAACCTGACCTAAACCTCCCAACCTCTAACCAAGAATTCCCAAACCTGCCCACAACCTGCCCAACACCTGACAAATTCCCCCCAAAACCTCCCAAATCCTGCACCAACTCTCCACAACCTGACCCAAACTCCCAAATCCTGAGCACAGCCTCCCCAGTCCTGAGCTCAACTTGGCCAAACCCTGCCCCAACCCACACCAAAACCTCCCAAAGCCTCCTGAGTCCTGCCCCAAACCTCCCAAAGTCCCAGGGAGGAACTTGGCCAAAGCCTGACCAATTCCCCCCAACACTTCCTCAATCCTTTCCCAACCCTCCACAACCTGACCACAACCTCCCAGACCCTGGGCACCGAGTCCTCCAAATCCTTCTTCCTAGAGCTGAGAGTCCTGCTAAGGATTACTAAAGCTAATAGCCCTGCTGCTGAGAATGAATGCTGCTAATGATCCTGCTGGGAGGGATCAACACCATGGCTGCAGTGGGGGTGGGGTTGGTGTTGTTGTTGTTGTTATTATTATTAAGAGCTAAAAGTCCTCCTAATAATAATAGAGCTAACAGTCCTGATGATGAATACTAGAGCTATAACCAGGCTAATAATGATAAATAACATGGCTAACAATCTTAATTGTGGAAATACTTAATAATAGACCTAATAATACCACTAATAGTAATCTTTAAGAATCCTGGCAATATTGATAAAAAACATGGCTAATACTCCTAATAACGGAAATCATTGCTAATAGAGCTAAGAGTCCTGCTAATATTGAGTAATGGTGCTAACAATCCTGCCCATAATTAATAATACAGCAAACAGTCCTGCTACTAATCATTAATGGCTCTAATAATCCTAATGATAAATAATATGGCTAATAGTCTTAATAATTGTAACAGCAAAAACTAATGGAGCTAAAAGACCCCCTAATAATAACTAACAGAGCTAACAGCACCAGTAATAATTAATGCTAGAGCTCTAATCAGGCTAATGATGATAAATAACATGGCTACGAGTCTTACTACTACTAACAATAAAACGTAGCACTAACCATAAAGAACAGAGCTAATATTCCTGCTAATAACAATCAAGGGAGCTAATAATCCTGCTTATATTGATAAGTACTATGGCTAATAGCCTCAATAATGGTAATAATAAAGTAGCTAATATTCCTGCTAATAATAACAACTAATAGAGCTAACAATCCTTCTAATACCTATAAACAATATGGCTAATCATCTTAACAATGAAATAATTAATAATAGAGCTAATAATAATGCTAAGAATAACTAATAGATCTAAGAATCCTGCTAATACCTATAAAGAATATGGCTAATACTCTTAACTATGGCAATAATTATTAATAGATGTACTAATCCTGCTAATAATAATTAATAGAGCTAAGAATCCTGCTAATACCTATAAAAAATATGGCTAATAATCTTAGTTCTGGTAATATTTAATAACAGACCTAATAACAGCACTAATACTAATGCTTAAAAGAGCTAAGAATCCTGTTAATATTGATGAAAAATATGGCTAAGAATCTTAGTAATAGAAACAATTAATAATAGAGCTATGAATCCTACTAACATTGAGTAATGGTGCTAATAATCCTGTAGATAATTAATAAAAGAGCTAATTCTCTGGTTAATGACTAATAATACACCTAATAGCAATACTAGTAGTAGCTGGCAGTCCTGCTGAAAATAATTGATAGAGCTAATAACCCTGCTTATAATAATATATAATGAGGCTAATAATCCTGCTACTACTACTACCGGTCTTAGTAGTAGGAGTAATAGTAATAATAATAAAGCACCTAATAGTGTGCTAATACCAATAGGGCTAATAATCCTGCTGAGGATTACTATCAGGGGATCCCCCCAGAGGACCTCACAGCCTCCCAGAGCTGTCTCCTGACCAAGCCCTGACCAAAACCTTCCAAATATTGAGCAGAACCTGACCCAAGCCAGACCAAAACCTCCCAAGTCCTTCCCAAACCCTTCCCAAAGTCCGAGGGAAGAACTTGGCCAAATCCTCACCAATTCCCCCCAACACTTCCTCAATCCTGCCCCAACCCCCCACAACCTCACCACAACCTCCCAAATCCTCAGCTCAACCTCACCAAACCCTCACCCAATCCACACCAAAACCTCCCAAAACCTCCTCAAGCCTTTCCCAACCTCCCAGCCCCTCACCAAAAGCATCAAACACTTCCCAAAGCCTCAGCACAACTTGCCCAAGTCCTGGCCCAAGCGTGACCACAGCCTGCTCAAAACCTCCCAAATCCTCAGCTCAGACCAAAAACCTCCCAAAACCTTCTCAAACCATTCCCAAAACCTCCCAAAGTCCTAGGGAGGAACTTGGCCAAGTCCTGGCCCAAGCTAGAACAAATCCTGACCAAATCCTGCCCAAAACCAAAGCCTGTCCAAATCCCCCCAAAACCTGCACCAACCCCCCACAACCTGACCAAAACCTCCCAAATCCTACCCAAAATGCCCTAAAGACCTAGGAAAGAACTTGGCCAAATCCTGACAAATCCACCCAAAACCTCCTCAATCCTATCCCAACCCCCACCCAACTGGACCCAAACCTCCCAAACCCTAAACAAAACCTCCTGATGTCCTAGGGAGGAACTTGGCCACTTCTTGACAAATTCCCCCTAAAACCTCCCAAATCTTGCACCAACCCCCCATAACCTGACCCAATACCTCCCAAGCTCTAACCAAGACCTCCCAAACCTGCCCACAACCTGATACAATCCTGACAAATTCCCCCAAAACCTCCCAAATTCTTCCCAAAACCTCCCAGAGTCCCAGGGAGGAACTTGGCCAAGTCCTGGCCCAAGCCAGAACAACTCCTGACTAAATCCTTCCCAAAACCTAAAAAAATCCCAGGGAAGAACTTGGTCCAAATGAGATCAAAACCTCCCAAATCCTTCCCAAAACCTCCCAAAGTCCCAATGAGGAACTTGAACAAATCCTGACAAATTCCCCCCAAAACCTCCCAAAATCCTGAACACAACCTCCCAAAGTCCTAGGGAAGAACTTGGCCAAGTCCTGGCCCAAGCCAGAACAAATCCTGTCCAAGTCCTTCCCCAAACCTCCCAAAGTCCCAGGGAGGAATTTGGTCAAATCCTGACAAATCCCCACCAAAACTTCCTCAATCCTGCACCAACCCCCCAAAACCTGACCCAAACCTCCCAACCTTTAACCAAGACCTCATAACCCTGCCCACAACCTGGCCAACTCCTGACAAATTCCCCCCAAAACCTCCCAAATCCTGCACCAACCCCCCATAACCTGACCCATACCTCCCAAATCCTGGGCAGGATTTGACCAAGGCCTGCTTCAATCCAGCAACAAATCCTGCAACAAATCCTCACAAAACTTCCCAAATCCTGCCCAAAATCTCCCAGATCCAGGATAGGACTTGGCCAAATCCTGGTCCAAACCAGACCAAAACCTCTCAAATCCTTCCCCAAAACCTCCCAAAATTCTAGGGAAGAACTTGGCCAAACCCTGACAAATTCCACCCAAAACTTCCTCAATCCTGTCCCAACCCCCAAAACCTGACCCAAACTTCCCAAGCTCTATCCAAGACCTCCCAAACCTGGGCACAACCTGAACCAATCCTTACAAATTCCCCACAAAACCTCCCAAATCCTTCCCCTAACCTACCAAAATCCTAGGGAACAACTTCCCAAGTCCTGGCACAAGCCAGAACAACTCCTGACCAGATCCTTCCCAACTCCTCCCAAATCCCTGGGCACAACTTGGCTAAATCCTGGCTCAACCCACACCAAATCCTGCCCCAAAACTCCCACCAAATTCCCACCAAAATTTCCTCAGTTCTGCACCAACCCCCCACAACCTGACCAAAACCTCCCAAATCCTACCCAAACCCTCCTCAATCCTGTCCCAACCCCCAAAAACCTGACCCAAACCTCTCAACCGCTATCCAAGACTTCCCAAACCTGACCACAAGCTGACCAACTCCTGACAAATTCCCCCCAAAAGCTCCCAAATCCTGCACCAACCCCCCACAACCTGACCCAAACCTCCCAAATCCTGAACAAAACCTCCCACACTCCTAGGCCAAACTCCCAAACTTGGCCAAGTCCTGGCCCAAGCCAGAACAACTCCTGAAAAAATCCTTCCCCAAATCTCCCAAAGTCCTTCTCCTCAATCCTTCCCCACCTCTCCACAACCTGACCCAAACTCCCAGATCCTGAGCGCAGCCTCCCCAGTCCTCAGCTCAACTTGGCCAAACCCTGGTACAACCCGCACCAAAACTTCCCAAACCCTCCTGAGTCCTGCCCCAAACCTCCCAAAGCCCTACGGAAGAACTTGCCAAATCCTGACCAATTCCTCCCAACACTTCCTCAATCCTGCCCCAACTCCCCACAACCTCACCAACACCTCCCACATCCTCAGCTCAACCTCACCAAAACCTGACCCAATCCACACCAAAACCTCCCAAAACCTCCTCAAGCCTTTCCCAACCTCTCAGCCCCTCACCAAAAGCATCAAACACTTCCCAAAGCCTCAGCACAACTTGCCCAAGTCCTGGCCCAAGCCTGACCACAGCCTGCTCAAAACCTCCCAAATCCTCAGCTCAGCCTGACCAAATCCTGACCCAACCCAGACCAAAACCTCCCAAAGTCCTAGGGAGAACATGGCCAAAGCCTGGCCCAATGCAGAACAAATCTTGCCCCAAACCTCCCAAATCCTCAACTGAACCTCACCAAATCCTTACCAAATCCCCACAAAACCTACCAGATCCTGCCCAAAACCTTCCAATGTCCTAGGAGGTACTTGGCCAAAGCCTGACTAATTCCCCCCAAAACCCACCAAACGCAGTACAGAACTTGGCCAAATCCTGGCCCAAACAAGACCAAAACCTCACAAATCCTTCCCAAAATCTCCCAAAGTCCCAAAGAAGAACTTGCCCAAAGCCTGACAAATTCCCCCCAAAACCTCCTCAATCCTGTACCAACCCCCCACAACCTGACCCAAACCTCCCAACCTCTAACCAAATCCTCCCAAACTTAGGTGCAACCTCTCAAATCCTGACCAATTCCCCCCAAAACCTCCCAAATCCTGCACCAACCCCCCAAAACCTAACCCAAACCTCCCAAATCCTGCCCCTAACCTCCCAAAGCCCTAGAGAAGAACTTGGCCAAGTCCTGGCCCAAGCAAGAACAACTCCTGACCAAATCCTGCCCAAAACCTCCCAGAATCCTAGGGAAAAACATCCCAAATCCTGGCAAATTCCCCCCAAACCCTCCCAAATCCTGCCCCAAACCTCCCAAAGTCCCAGGGAGGAACTTGGCCAAAGCCTGACCAATTCCCCCCAACACTTCCTCAATCCTTTCCTAACCCTCCACAACCTGACCACAACCTCCCAGACCCTGGGCACGGAGTCCTCCAAATCCTTCTTCCTAGAGCTGAGAGTCCTGCTAAGGATTACTAAAGCTAATAGCCCTGCTGCTGAGAATGAATGCTGCTAATGATCCTGCTGGGAGGCATCAACACCATGGCTGCAGTGGGGTTGTTGGTGGTGTTTATTATCATTATTATTATCATTATTATTATTATTATTATTATTATTATTATTATTATTATTATTATTATTATTATTATTATTGTACTGAGCTAAAAGTCCTCCTAATAATTACTAATAGAGCTAACAGTCCTACTATTGATTAATACTAGAGCTATAACCAGGCTAATAATGATAAATTAAATGGCTAATAATATTAATAATGCTTATAACTGATAATAGACCTAATAATACCACTAATAGCAATGTTTACTGGAGCTATGAATCCTGCTAATATTGATAAATAATATGGCTAATAATCCTAATAATGGAAATAATTAGAAATAGAACTAAGAATCCTGCTAATATTAAGTAATGGTGCTAACAACCCTGCCTATAATTAATAATAGAGCTTACAGTCCTGCTACTAATACTTAGATGAGCTAATAATCCTCTGTTACGGTTTGAGCTGGGTGCCCTCCTGCAGTGTTTACTTCCTGTGTCCAGAAGTCCAGCCCAGGGGTGGACACAGGAAATTATGTAGTATTTCATACCACAATCCTTTGCCCCCACTATAAGATCCAGTGCGGAGTCTAGCACTATCTCTTTTCTTCCTCCTCCGTCAGCCGGTAACTGGGGAGATGTCTCCTGGCTTTGGGCCTGGCTATGGGCAGTCTCAGATCTGGCCAGCTGAGACTAGCCTAGCAGTGGGAGGGGGAAGAAGGAGCCCTGGGGGTCTCGGGTGTACCCTCAGGTAGGGATGGGATCTCTCTGGCTCTGCTGTGGGATTTTTCTTTATCACTGTGCTTTTGCTTTTCTGTACAAGTTCACTGCTTGCTGTTTAAACTTTCCATCCCTTGTGCAATCCCTTTGTCTGAGTGTTTATTGTTGCCAGGGGTGGGGAAGGGGGCTGCCTCAACCCAGCACATCCTCTTCATAATTAATAAAGAGTCCTGCTACTAATAATTAATGGAGCTAAGCATCAAACTAGTATCGATCAATAATGTGGCTAATAATCTAAATAATGGCAATAATTCATAACAGAGCTGATAGTACTGCTAACAATCCTACTAATAATGATAAATATTGTGGCTACAAATCTGAATAATAATAATACTAATGACTAATGGAGCTAAAAGTCCTCCTAATAATAACTCACAGAGCTAATAGGACTGGAAATGGTTCATACTAGAGCTATAATCAGGCTAATAATAATAAATAACATGGCTAACAATCGTAATTATGGAAATTATTAAGAATAGACCCAATAATACCAGTAACAGTAATTTTTAAAAGAGCTAAGAATCATATCATATTCATAAATAATATAGCTAATAATGGAAATAATAATTAATAGAGCTAGGAATCCTGCTAATAGTAAGCAATGGCACTAACAATCCTGACTATAATTAATAATAGAGCTAATAGTCCTGCTACTTATACTTAGATGAGCTAATAATCCTCTTAATAATTAATAAAAGACCTAATAGTCTTGCTACTAATAATTAATGGTGCTAATACTCCTGCTAATACTGATAAATAATATGGCTAATAGTCTTAATAATTGTAACAGCAATAACTAATAGAGCTAAGAGTCCTCCTAATAATAACGAACAGAGGGAATAGTACTGGTAATGATTAATGCTGGAGCTGTAATCAGGCTAATGATGATAAATACCATGGCTAAGAGTCTTACTACTACTAATAATAAAACTTAGTGCTAATAATCATGCTAATCATAAAGAACAGAGCTAATATTCCTGCTAATAACAATCAAAGCAGCTAATAATCCTGCTTATATTGATAAATACCATGGCTAATCACCTTAATAATGGTAATAATAATGGAGCTAATAGTCCTGCTAATAATAACTAATAGAGCTAACAATCCTGCTAATATTGATAAATAACACGACTAATAATCCAAATATGGCTAGCAATTAATAGTAGAGCTAAGAGTCCTGCTAACCATAGCTAATAGAGCTAAAAGCCCTGCTAATGGTTAATAGAGTTAAGAGTCCTGGGAATAAAAATTTATATAGCTAATAATCCTGTTAACAATTAATAACAGAGCTGATATACCTGCTAAGAAGAATTAATAGAGCCAGTAATACTGCTAATAATAATTAATAGAGCTAATAACCCTGCTAATAAATATAAATAATGTGGCTAATAATCTTAACTCTGGCAATCATTAATAAGAGATCTAATTATTATGGTAATAACAAACAATGGAGCTAATAATCCTACTAATACCTATAAATAATATGGCAAATAATTTTAACTATGGCAATAACTACTAATAGAGCTAATTATCCTGGTAATAATATTTTATGGTGCTAATAACCCTGGTAATATCTATAAATAATAGAGCTAATAATCTTAACTATGGCAACCATTAAAAATAGATCTAATAACAGTGTTAATAATAATTAATAGAGCTAGTAATCTTGCTAGCATTGATAAATAATACATCTAATAATCTTTATGGTAAGATTTAATAACAGACCTAATAATACCACTAATGCTAATGTTTAAAAGAGCTAAGAATCCTGCTAACATTGATGAATAATACAGCTAAGCATCTTAATAATGGAAATAATTAATAATAAATAATAATACAGCTAATAATAATACTAATACTTAAAAGAGCTAATAATTATTACAACTCACAGTCCTGCTAATACTGATAAACCTCCCAAATCCTTCCCAAAACCTTCCACAGTCCCAAAGAAGAACTTGCCCAAAGCCTGACAAATTCCCCCCCAAACCTCCTCAATCCTGCATCAACCCCTCACAACCTGACCCAAACCTCCCAACCTCTAACCAAATCCTCCCAAACTTAGGCACAACCTCCCAAATCCTGACAAATTCCACCCAAAACCTCCCAAGTCCTGCACCAACCCCCCAAAACCTAACCCAAACCTCCCAAATCCTGCCCCTAACCTCGCAAAGCCCTAGAGAAGAACTTGGCCAAACTTGGGGGCTAAAAATCTTAACTATGGCAATAATTAATAAGAGAGCTAATTGTCCTGGTAATAATAATTAATGGAGCTAAAAATCCTGCTAATACCTGTGGCTAATAATCTTAATGATGGCAGTCATTAAAAATTGATGAATAATATGGCTAAGCATCTTAATAATGGAAAGAATTAATAATAGAGCTGAGAAACCCACGAGTATTGATTAATGGTGCTAATAATCCTGTTACTAATTAATAACAGAGCTAATACTCCTCTTAATAACTAATAACACAGCGAATAGTAATACTAGTAGTAATACTTAAAAGTGCGAATAATAATTAATGCAACTAATAGTCCTGCTAATACTGATAAATAATGTGGCTAATAGTCTTAATAAGAATAATAAATAATGGAGCTAAAAGTCTTCCTAATAATAACCAATACAGCTAATAACTAATAGAGCTAACAGTCCTGCTAGGGACTAATTATAGAGCTATACTCCCAATAATGGTAGTAATTACTAATAGAGCTGGTAGTCCTGCTGAAAATAATTGATAGAGCTAATAACCCTGCTAATAATTATAAATAATGTGGCACATAATCCTGTTAATGTTAATGATAAACAACCTCCCCAGTCCTGAGCTCAACTTTGCCAAACCCTGGCTCAACCCACACCAAAACCTCCCAAAGCCTCCTGAGTCCTGCCCCAAACCTCCCACATCCTCAGCTCAACCTCACCAAACCCTCACCCAATCCACACCAAAACCTCCCAAAACCTCCTCAAGCCTTTCCCAACCTCCCAGCCCCACACCAAAAGCATCAAACACTTCCCAAAGCCTCAGCACAACTTGCCCAAGTCCTGGCCCAAGCCTGACCACAGCCTGCTCAAAACCTCCCAAATCCTCAGCTCAGCCTGACCAAATCCTGACCCAACCCAGACTAAAAGCTCCCCAAACCTTCACAAACCCTTCCCAAAACCTCCGAAACTCCCAGGGAAGAACCTGGCCAAGTCATGGCCCAAGCCAGAACAACTCCTGACCAGATGCTTCCCAAAACTTCCCGAACTTCTAGGGAAGAACTTGGTCAAATCCTGAACAAATCCCCCCTTAATCTCCCAAATCCTGCACCAACCGCCCAACAACCTGACCTAAACCTCCCAAGCTCTAACCAAGACCTCCCAAACCTGGGCACAACCTGACCAAATCCCAACTAATTCCCCCCAAAGCCTCCCAAATCCTGCCCTAATCCTCCCAAACTCCTAGGGAAGAACTTCCCAAGTCCTGGCCCAAGCCAGAACAACTCCTGAGCAGATCCTGCCCAAAACCTCCCAAAGTCCTAGGGAAAAACTTGGACACAGCCTAACAAATTCCCCCTAAAGCCTCCTAAATCCTGACCAAAACCTCCCAATATCCCAGGGAGGAAGCTGGCCAAATCCTGAACAAATCCCCAAACCTTCTCATACCTGTTCCAACACCTCAAAACCTCCCAACCTCTAACCAAGACCTCCCAAACCTGCCCACAACCTGACCAACTCCTGACAAATTCCCCCCAAAACCTCCCAAATCCTGCACCAACCCCCCACAACCTGACCCAAACCTCCCAAATCCTTCCCTAAACCTCCCAAATTCTGGGCAGGATGTGACCAAACCCAGCTCCAATCCAGAGATTAAATCCTTACCAAATTCCCCCAAACCTGCCAAAGTCCCAATATGGAACTTGACCAAATCCAGACAAATTCCCCCAAAAATTTCCTCAGTCCTTCACCATCCCCCCAAAACCTGACTAAAACCTCCCAAATCCTTACCCTGTCCTTCCAAAGACCCAGGCAGGAACTTGGTCATATCCAGGCCAAATTCCCCCCAAAACCTCCCAAATCCTGCACCAACCCCCCACGACCTGACCCAAACCTCCCCAATCCTGATCAAAAAATCCCAACCCTTGGGCACAACTTGAACAAAGCCTGGCCCAACCCACAGCAAATCCTGACCAAGCCCTGACCAAAACCTCCCAATGTCCCAGGGACGAAGATGGCCAAATCCTGGACAAATCCACCCAAAACCTCCTCAATCCTATCCCAACCCCCCACAACCTGGCCCAAACCTCCCAAGCTCTAACCAAGGTCTTCCAAGCCTGCCCAGAACCCGATCAACTCCTGACAAATTCCCCCCAAAACCTCCCAAACCCTACACCAACCCCACACAACCTGACACAAACCTCCCAACCCTTCCCTAAACCTCCCAAATTTGGGCAGGATATGACCAAATCCTGCTCCAATCCAGAGACCAAATCCTTACCAAATCCCCACAAAACCTCCCAAATCCTGCCCAAAACCTCCCCATGTCCTACGGAGGAACTTGGCCAGTCTGACAAATTCCCCCCAAAACTGACCAAATCCTGTACAGAACTTGGCCAAATCCTGGCCCAAAGGAGACCAAAAACCTCCCAAATCCTTACCAAAACCTCCCAATGTCCCAAAGAGGAATTTGACCAAATCCTGACTAATTCCCCACAAAACCTCCCAAATCCTGCACCAACCCCCCCAAAACCTGACCTAAACCTCCCAAATCCTCAACAAAACCTCCCAAATTCTGGCCATGATCTGATCAAAGCCTGCTTCAATCCAGAGACCAAATCCTCACCAAATCCCCACAAGACCTCCCAAACCCTGGGCACAACTTGGCCAAATCCTGACTCAACCCACACCAAATCCTGACCAAATCCTGCTGCAAAACTCCCACCAAATTCCCACCAAAATTTCCTCAGTTCTGCACCAACCCCCCACAACCTGACCAAAACCTCCCAAATCCTACCCAAACCCTCCTCAATCCTGTCCCAACCCCCAAAAACCTGACCCAAACCTCTCAACCACTACCCAAGACTTCCCAAACCTGGCCACAAGCTGACCAACTCCTGACAAATTCCCCCCAAAAGCTCCCAAATCCTGCACCAATCCCCCACAGCCTGACCCAAACCTCCCAAATCCTTCCCTAAACCTCCCAAACTCCTAGGGAAGAAGTTGGCCAAGTCCTGGCCCAAGCCAGAACAACTCCTGAAAAAATCCTTCCCCAAACCTCCCAAAGTCCTACTCAATCCTTCCCCACCTCTCCAGAACCTGACGCAAACTCCCAGATCCTGAGCACAACCTTCCCAGTCCTGAGCTCAGCTTGGACAAACCCTGGCCCAACCCACACCAAAACCTCCCAAAGCCTCCTGAGTCCTGCCCCAAACCTCCCAAAGCCCTAGGGAAGAACTTGGCCAAGCCCTGGCCCAAGCCAGAACAACTCCTGACCAGATCCTGCCCAAAACCTCCAAAAATCCCACGGAAGAACTTGGACAAAGCCTGACGAATTCCCCCCAAAACTTCCTCAGTCCTTCACCAACCCTCCAGAACCTGACCTAAGCCTCCCAAATCCTTACCCAATCCTCCCAAATACCCAAGGAGGAACTTGGTCAAATCCAGGCCAAATTCCCCCCAAAACCTCCTAAATCCTGCACCAACCCCCCATAACCTGACCCAAACCGCCCAAACCCTTCCCTAAACCTCCCAAATTCTGGGCAGGATGTGACGAAATCCTGCTTCAATCCAGAGACTAAATCCTTCCCAAATCCCCACAAAACCTCCCAATGTCCTACAGAGGAACTTGGCCAAATCCTGACCAATTCCCCCCAAAACTTCCTCAGTCCTATCCCAGCCCCCCAACAACCTGACACAAACCTCCCAAGTTCTAACCAAGACCTCCCAAACCTAGGCACCACCTGACCAACTCCTGACAAATTCCCCACCAAACCTCCCAAAATCCTGAACAAAACCTCCCAAATTTCTAGAGAAGAACTTGGCCAACTCCTGGCACGAGCCAGAACAACTCCTGACCAAATCCTACCCAACACCTCCCAGACTCCAAGAGAGGAAGTTGGCCAAAGCCAAACCAAATCCCCCAAGACTTGCTGAATCCTGTCCCAACCTCCTCCAATCTGACCCAAACCTCCCAAATCCTGACCCAAACCTCCCAAATCCTGACCCAAATCCTGACCCAAACCTCCCAAATCCTGAACAAAACCTCCCAAATCCTTCTCCTAATCTACCAAAGTCCTAGGGATGAACTTGGCCAACTCCTGGCCCAAGCCAGAACAACTCCTGACCAAATCCCGCCCAAAACCTCCCAAAGTCAAAGGAAGGAACTTGGCCAAATCCTTCCCAAATCCCCACAAAACCTCCCAAATCCTGCACCAACCCCCCACAATCTGGCCCAAACCTCCCAAATCCTCAACAAAAACTCCCAAATTCTGGGCAGGATTTGGCAAACCCTGCTTCAATCCACAGACCAAAGCCTTCCCAAATCCCCACAAAACCTCCCAAATCCTGCCCAAAACCTCCCAAAGTCTTAGGGAGGAACTTGGCCAAAGCCTGACAAATTCCCCCCCAAACCTACCAAATGCTGTACAGAACTTGGCCAAATCCTGGCCCAAATGAGACCAAAACTTCCCAAATCCTTACCCAATCCTCCCAAAGACCCAGGGAGGAAGTTGGCCAAATTCAGACCAAATTGCCCCCAACACTTCCTCCATCCATTCCCAACCCCCCAACAACCTGACCCAAACCTCCAAGCCAAGCTCTAACCAAGACCTTCCAAACCTGGGCACAACCTGACCAACTCCTGACAAATTCCACCCAAAACCTCCCAAATCCTGCACCAACCCCCCACAACCTGACCCAAACCTCCCAAATCCTGAACAAAACCTCCAAAGTCCTAAAGAGGAACTTGGCCAAATGCTGACAAATTCCCCCAAAACCTCCTGTGTTAGGTTAATGCCCATTCTGGGAACAAAAAACCCAAGCAGGGTGGAGGGCTTGAGGGGACTTTACCCTCCCTGCAGGGCATTGCCCCCCTGGGAAGCTGAGTCTGTTCCACTCCCCCCTCCCTGCCCAGCTAGGCTAGAAAAAGCAGGACATCGTAGCTGTTGGCTCTCCTTTTGGCTCCTGCCTCTGCTGGATGAGAGCCACTGCAGCTGCCCTCCTGCTCCTCTGCCACGTGGTCACACCTGATCCTTCTCCCTGCTGCCTCCTCAGAGAAAGACTGGTTTTGTATTTGTCCCTTTTTTTGTCCCACTCCCATCCATCCTTGTCCCTTGCCCTTGAGAACCTTTCCTGTTATTGTTATATATATATATTGTTTAAAGACAACTCTTTACCTCTCTACTTCCAAGCTGACTCCAAATCATTGCCTGGTGGATTTATCCTTCCTTTTCTCCCCTCTCTGTTGGGAGGGAGGAGGGGGTGGTGCTGAGGGCTGGAGGCCCTCCAGGGGGTGGTGCTGAGGCTGGAGGACACCTGGGGGGTGGTGCTGAGGGTGGAGGTCCCCTGGGTGGGGGTGCTGAGGCTTGGAGGCCCTCCAGGAGATGGTGCTGAGGGCTGGAGGCCTTCTCCCTGATCTCCAGCAGCTGCTTTCTTCTTCCTTGCCCAGGTTGACCTCTCCCACTTGTCCCCAGAGGAGCGCTGGAGGAGGTCACCCAGTGCTTGAAGCTCCCCCCTGGAGAGGACAAACCCCACCCCTGGGGACTGCTGCCACAGGGGAGGCCTCAGCTGCCTTGGACTTGCTTTGACCTCCTCTGCTTGGAAATGTCCCAGGGAGGTTGGAGAAGAGGACCTCTGAGGGTCTCTTCCCACTTTGCCAAGTGGATTCTCCAGGCTGGAGGAGGCTTCACCTCCCTGGGGCTCTGGAGGACCAGGAGGAGGCTTCACCTCCCTGGGGCTCTGGACCAGCTGCTGGGTGGCATAGGTTGAACCATGCTCTTCACCTTGGAAGTCCTCACAGCTCAAAGCCACCACTGGTGGTGGTTGGGCCATGGCCTCTGGCAAGACCAAAGCCACCTGAGGACAGCCTCAGGTGGATCATCTTCTCTGCCTTTGTGGTGAGGAGGTTATGAAATTTATGACTATGAATTTATGAATTATGAAAAATATTATTTTATTAATTACCAAACTATTAATAACCGATTAATCACCAACTTATATACATGTTCTAGTGCACGTTCGTGAAATAGATTCCACAACTGGCTTAGTGTTATGATTAGAACGTAATTGAACTATCTAGAAACCCTTCCTATAAGGAAGGGTGCAGTTCTGCCGCTTGGCCACTAGATGGAGACTCGGCGGGACGCGGGCGGCTTCTGGCTCTACACAGCAATATTATAATCTGTCTATGCGTCAGCGCTTACTCTGCTAGACGCGGATCCTTTGAACCGAGTGCTAGTGGGTGGAAAGCACGTGGACGATATTCAATTCCCTTCAGACAACAGGGGTCGGCCCGTGGGGTCGGCCCTCAGGAGTCGGCTCGCACGGCAGGGCGGGACGACGGTGGCCGGTAGGTGGGCTCGAACGAGGGAAGCAGGCGAAGCTACGGGGGTCGGCCCAACCACGGCGAGTCTCAGGGCTGATGCAAACAGCCTCGGGGAGAGAATGCGGCTGCGTTAGGCGGCGGATTCTCTTTACCGAGCTTAAAGGAGTAACAGGACTCTCAGAGTGGTCCCGGTTCGATGCTAGGCATACGTGGACTCGGTTATCAATCGAGTCCCTTCTCCCCGGTAACTGGGCAGATCTTACCCTCGGGGGTCAGTCCAGTCCTCCGGTGGCACGATGGGCTCTCCCGGTCGGCACGGCTGGCTGCAGCAACGTTGAGCTCCTCAGGCTCAGCAAAGGTCCTCCCTCTGTGCTTCTTCACTACGCAGACGCTTCCAGCATGCGTGCATGTATAACAGAAGCTAATAACAATAAGCTCAATGGCGAAGGCTGCAGCTCGAGAGTTGCTCTCTCGAGCTAGCACAGAAACAAAGTAAATGAGGGGGCAACGTGTTCACCGACTGGGGTGATACTTATAGATCCCTCGAGGCTGGGCTTGACCAATGGGCACTCTCATAAGCAACTGGCTTCAGCCTATAGAAAGCGTGAAGCGAGGCTTATGCCCATACTTGGTGTCAGCAGGAGCGCTGCATGCGCTGGGTGCGTGCAAGCCTGGCTAATGCCTTGGCTTTTGTCTTCCTCCTGGAGGAGGGGGAACTTGCCCACATGCTGGGACAAGATTCAGTATCGGGGCATAATGTGCCTTCACCACAGCCTTCCTCTGGAGGGGTCTCCTCTGTGTTCTCCTTCCAGCTCTTTGCTTCCTTGGCCAAGCTTTGAGGCTGTCACCACCCAAACCTTCTTGGGTGTCCTGGTGCTCTTCCCAAGCTGTTGGAGGGTGGCAGGAGAAGGTCCAGCAGGAGGTGTCTGGGGTCTCCCAAACCCTTTCCTTCTGTCCCTGCAGATGGTGACCCTCTTCCAGATGTGGGTGGTGCCCCTCTACTTCACCATCAAGCTCAACTGGTGGAGGTTCCTGGTCATCTGGGTCCTCTTCTCAGCTGTCACAGCTTTTGTCACCTTCAGGGCAACCAGGAAACCTCTGGTACAGACAACCCCCAGGTGGGTACAGGGCTCCTGAGCCTCTGGAGGAGGGCAGCTCCTCACCCTCAAGGTTAACCCGGCTGGAGGACCTCTCTCCCCCACCTCCTCTGCCTTGAACTGTGGGGGTGTTGGACCACCTGCTGGTGGCCAGCCTGAGACCTGAGGGACCTGGAGAGCTACCCTTGGGGGGCTGGTGGCATCACCAAGGGCATTCCTGGCATGGAATCCAGGTGCTTGGGGCATCTGGAGATGCCAAGGTTTGGGGCTGGGAAGTGAAGGCCATGAGCAGCCCCTGGCAGCTGCAGGCCTGGGGCTTGAATGAGGAGCTTGAAGCTCTGATGGCCCTGGGAAGTGACCTGGCATGAGGGCACTGAGGCCAAGGGCTGAGACCTGCCCCTGGGGCACAGCAAGCCCAGGAAGGCTCCAGGCTGGGGGCAGAGGGGCTGGGAAGTGCCTGGGGGGAAAGGCCCTGGGGGGGTTGGTGGCAGAGGCTGGAGAGGAGCCAGGGGGTGCCCAGGTGGGCAAGGAGGGCAGCAGCAGCCTGGGCTGGAGCAGCAATGGGGTGGGCAGCAGGAGCAGGGCAGGGATTGTGCCCCTGGGCTGGGCACTGGGGAGCCCACAGCTGCAAGCCTGGGGGCAGGGTTGGGACCTCCCTGCCAGGAGGACCTTGAGGGCTGGAGCAGGACCAGAGAAGGGCAAGGAAGCTGGGGAGGGGTCTGGGGAAGGAGGAGAAGGCTGTGGAGAAGTTGTGAGGAGCAGCTGAGGGCCCTGGGGGGGTTGAGGCTGCAGCAGAGGAGGCTGAGGGGAGACCTTGTGGCTCTCTGCAGCTCCCTGAGAGCAGCTTGCAGCCAGCTGGGGCTCAAGGGCTGCTCCTGAGGGCTGGACCAAGAGGAGATGGCCTCAGGTTGTGGCAGGGCAGGTTGAGCTTGGCCCTGAGGAGCAATTTGTGCCCCTTGAGGGGTGCCCAGGCCTGTGGCAGCTGCCCAGGGCAGTGGTGGAGTCCCCATGGCTGGAGGGGTTGGGAAGCTGTGGTGCTGAGGGCCCTGTGGTGGTGGTGCTGGGGCAGTGCTGGGGCCATGCTTGGCCTCCATCACCTTCAAGGTGTTCTCCAACCCAGACCATTCCATGACTGTATGAAGCCTGTGACCTTCAGCTTGTCCTCCCGTCACCTCCATCCTCTACCTCAGTTGTCCCTCCTGGCTCCTTCCAGGACCTTCTGGAGCTGGTCTCCTTCAGGAGAAGCAGAAGCAGTTCTACTCTAGGGGGTGGGTGGTGAAATGGATTGTCTTCATGCTGGCTCCTGACCTCCTTGGGTTCCTTCTCCTCCTCAGGTTGGTCTACAAATGGTTCCTCCTGATCTACAAGATCAGCTATGCCACAGGCATCGTGGGCTACATGGCTGTGATGTTCACCCTCTTTGGCCTCAACTTGTTGTTCAGGTGAGGACATCTCAGGTGGCTTCCAGCTCCTAGGAGGGGCTGGGAGGTGGAGGACCTCAAGCAGGAGAAGATAGTGGCCATGGCTTCATGGCAATAGCCCCTGGCTTGGACAGCTGCTGGAGGAGGTCATTCTGGGCATGGCCTCTCCTCCCTGGGAGGGCCAGGGGGGAGGTATTAGGTCCTCAAGGGATGGTCTTCTGGCTGGAGCTGCTGCTCCTCCAGGCTTGATCTTCTCCTGGGTGGACCTGCTGCTCCTCAAGGCCTGATCTTCTCCTGGCTGGAGCTGCTGCTCCTCAAGGCCTGATCTTCTCCTGGCTGGAGCTGCTGCTCCTCAAGGCTTGATCTTCAACTGGCTGGAGCTGCTGCTCCTCAAGGCTTGATCTTCTCCTGGCCAGAGCTGCTGCTCCTCAAGGCCTGCTCTTCTCCTGGCTGGAGCTGCTGCTCCTCAAGGCTTGATCTTCTCCTGACTGGACCTGCTGCTCCTCAAGGCCTGCTCTTCTCCTGGCTGGAGCTGCTGCTCCTCAAGGCCTGCTCTTCTCCTGGCCAGAGCTGCTGCTCCTCAAGGCCTGCTCTTCTCCTGGCTGGAGCTGCTGCTCCTCAAGGCTTGATCTTCTCCTGACTGGACCTGCTGCTCCTCAAGGCCTGCTCTTCTCCTGGCCAGAGCTGCTGCTCCTCAAGGGTTAATCATCTCCTGGCTGGAGCTGCTGCTCCTCAAGGCTTGACATTCTCCTGGCTGGAGATGTTAGGGCCTCAAGGCTTGACCATCTCCTGGCTGGAGATGTTGGGGCCTCAAGGCTTGGGGCTTTAAGGGTTGACCTTCTCCTGGCTGGAGATGTTAGGGCCTCAAGGGAATTCTCCTCTGTCCCTTGGGACTCAGCTTTGGTCAGGCCACAGCCAGTGCAGAGGAGGGCAGGGAAGCTGGGGAAGGGCCTGGAGAACAAATCTGATGGGGATCGACTGAGGGAGCTGTGGATGGTTAGTTTGGAGAAGAGGAGGCAGAGGGGGAACCTCACTGCACTTCACAGCTCCCTGAAAGGACATTGTGGAGAGGCTGGGGGTGGTCTCTTCTCACAGGTAATGAAGTGATAGTAGGAAGAGGGAATGAATAGAATAGACTAGAATGGATTAGACTAGGCTAGACTAGACTAGAACTAACCAGGTTGGGAAATGACCTTTGAGATCATGAAGTCACCGTGTCCAGAGAAGGGCAAGAAAGCTGGTGAGGGGTTTGGAACACCAGCTCTATGAGGAGAATCTGAGGGAGCTGGGGTTGATTAGCTGAGAGAAGAGGAGGTTCAGAGGAGCCCCTTATTGCTGTCTAGAACTGCCCGAATTTGGGTTGTAACCAGGTGGGGGCTGGTGTCTCGTCCCAGGTAACCAGCACCAGGATAGCAGCATAAGAGCCAATCTCTGTCCTTCAGCATTGCCTTCCCCCAAAAAGTGAACCTTAGCACTACCTAAGCTATTGGGACCCACTCCTTCCCCTTCGAGTTCCCCAAGCCCAATGCCCTGCTCAGCTCGGAGAAGGCTTTGAGGATGCCAAGAAGAAGCTGGGTAAGAGCAGGGACCGGGGGAGTGGATGTGGCAGTGGGCTCAGCATCACAAGCCAGAATAGGCAAGGCCTCCATCCCTCCAGCACCATAGAGCACCAGCTCTATGAGGAGACTCTGAGGGTGCTGGGGTTGATTAGCCTGGAGAAGAGGAGGCTCAGAGGAAACCCTTATTGCTGTCTAGAACTGCCTGAAGGGAAGTTGTAAGCAAGTGGGCATTGGTGTCTTCTCCCAGGTAACCAGCACCAGGATAGCAGCACAGGAAGCAATCCCTGTCCTTCAGCATGGCCTTCCCCCTACAAGGGGGAGCTCAGCACCACCAAAGCTGATGGCAGCCAGTCCTTCCCCTTCCAGTTCCCCAAGCTCAGTCCCCGGTTCAGTTTTGAGCAAGCCTTTGAGGATGCCAAGAAGAAGCTGGGTAAGAGCAGGGACCGGGGGAGTGGATGTGGCAGTGGGCTCAGCATCACAAGCCAGGCTAGGCAGGCCTCCATCCATCTCACTTCCTCATTCTCCAAAGTTGTTTTTTTCCCAGCTTCCAGCAAAATCTGCCTGGACCCAGAGTTCCTCAAGGCCATCCCCACCATGAAGATGAGGAGCGGGATGCAGCTACTTGGTGCTGGTGCTTGGGTTCAAGCATCCTACAGGACCTGCAAGTCCCTTCCTGGAGGTGGTCAAGGCCAGGTTGGGTGAGGCCTTGAGCCACCTTAGAACCTCAACAGAGGAGAGATGTGGAGGTGGTGGAGCTGGTGCAGAGGAGGGCAGGGAAGCTGGGGAAGGGCCTGGAGAACTAATGTGATGGAGATGGACTGAGGGAGCTGTGGATGGTTAGTTTGGAGAAGAGGAGGAAGAGGGGGAACCTCACTGCTCTTCACAGCTCCCTGAAAGGACATTGTGGAGAGGCTGGGGGTGGTCTCTTCTCACAGGTGATGAAGTTATAGTATGAAGAGAAAATGAATAGAATAGAATAGAATGGTTTAGACTAGACTAGAACTAACCAGGTGGGAAAAGACCTTTCAGATCATGAAATCAACGTGTCCAGGGAAGGGCAAGAAAGCTGGTGAGGTGTTTGGAGCACCAGCCCTATGAGGAGAATCTGAGGGAGCTGGGGTTGATTAGCCTGGAGAAGAGGAGGCTCAGAGGAAACCCTTATTGCTGTCTGGAACTGCCCGAAGGGAGGTTGTAACCAAGTGGGCATTGGTGTCTTGTCCCAGGTAACCAGCACCAGGATAGCAGCACAAGAAGCAATCCCTGTCCTGCAGCATGGCCTTCCCCCTACAAGGTGGAGCTCAGCACCACCAAATCTGATGGCAGCCAGTCCTTCCCCTTCGAGTTCTCCAAGCCCAATGCCCTGCTCAGCTCAGAGCAAGCCTTTGAGGGTGCCAGGAAGAAGCTGGGTAAGAGCAGGGACCGGGGGAGTGGATGTGGCAGTAGGCTCAGCATCACAAGCCAGGCTAGGCAGGCCTCCATCCATCTCACTTCCTCATTCTCCAATGTGTTTTTTTTTTTCCCATCTTCCAGCAAAAACTGCCTGGACCCAGAGTTCCTCAAGGCCATCCCCACCATGAAGATGAGGAGCGGGATGCAGGCACTTGGTGCTGGTGTTGGGTTCAAGCATCCTACAGGACCTTTAAGTCCCTCCCAGGAGGTGGTCAAGGCCAGGTTGGCTGAGGCCTTGAGCCACCTTGACACCTCAATAGAGGAGAAATGTGGAGGTGGATCATCCAGTGCAGAGGAGGGTAAGGAGGCTGGGGAAGGGCCTGGAGAATAAATCTGATGAAGAGCAACTGAAGGAGCTGGGGGTGGTTAGTTTGGAGAAGAGGAGGCTGAGGGGAGACCTCTTTGCTCTCTGAGGGTCTTTTCCAAGCCAGATGGTTCTGTGATTCTGTCCCCCATTCCTTCCTCCTTCCTCCTCCTGCACAGATGAAGAGCTCCCCAGCTGCACGGAGGCCTCTGTGGAGACCACGAGCTCAGAGGAAGAGCCAGAAGCTGGCTTCATGCCCATCACTGGCCGCTCTGGGCAGAGCCGGCGCGGCGAGAGCCCTGCGGAGGGGCGAGCCCTGCGCCGCTCGAGCCGCGGCTCCTTCACCTGGGGCAGCCTGGAGGACCTCCTCAGCCTGGACCCTGAAGGCCATGAGAGCTCCATGTGGTTGGGCTGTGAGGATGGCTGGTGTGTATCCTGTGAGGACAGGCTGAGAGAGTTGGGGCTGTTGGGGCTGAGTCCAAGGGGCTCCAAGACACCTGGGGAGGGACTTTTTAGGGTGTCAGGGAGTGATAGGACTGGGAGGCTGGATCCAAGCTAGAGGAGGGGAGATTTAGATTAGACATTAGGAAGAAGTTCTTCCCCATGAGGGTGGTGAGAGAGTGGAACACGTTGCCCAGGGAGGTGGTGGAAGCCTCATGCCTGGAGGTTTTTAAGGCCAGGCTGGATGTGGCTGTGAGCAGCCTGCTCTGGTGTGAGGTGTCCCTGCCCAAGGCAGGGGGGATGGAACTGGCTGATCCTTGAGGTCCCTTCCAACCCTGACAATTCTGTGATTCTGTGAATGGGAGAGAGGCTGTGGGGAGACCTAAGAGTGACCTTACAGTATCTGAAGGCGGCTACAAGAAGGGTGGAGCGAGACTGCAAAGGCCTGCAGTGACAGGAGAAGAGGCAATGGCTTCAAACTGGAGCAGAGCAGATTTAGATTGGATGTTAGGAACAAGTTCTGCGCCATGAGGGTGGTGGAACACTGGAACAGGTTGCCCTGGGAGATGGTTGAGGTCCCATCCCTGGAGATATTCAAGGTGAGGCTGGACAGGGCCCTGGGCGACCTGAGCTACTTGAGGATGTCCCTGCTAACTGCAGAGGGGGTTGAACTGCATGACCTTTGGAGGTCCCTTCCATCCCAGACCATTCTATGACACTTAATATGGGGTAGAGCCCCTCCCCACCCCCATCCCATGTGAGCCTCCAGCTTTGCTCTTCTCCTGCAGCATCCACGTGTAGCAGTCCTCGGACAACATCCGTAACGGGGAGAGCAGCGTGAAGATGCAACACGCTGCTGCTGTCATGTGCATCTTGTAAGTGATGAGCAAGAAGCTCTTTTGGCTCTAGGATGTGCCTAGCAGGGTGCTTCGGGGTGGGGGGTGGGGGGGCAAGCAGGACTTTCACCCTGTTGATAGGGCAAGGGGCAAGGGATGTAAACTACAGCACAGGAGGCTGCACCTCAGGCCGAGGAGGAACTTCTTGATTGTGAGGGTGACAGAGCCCTGGAGCAGGCTGCCCGGAGAGGTTGTGGAGTCTCCTTCTCTGGAGACTTCCAAGCCCCATCTGGATGTGTTCCTGTGCAACCTGTGCTGGATTCTATGGTGCTGCTCTGGCAGGGGGGCTGGACTCGCTGATCTCCAGAGGCCCCTCCCAACCCCTAGCATCCTGTGGTCCTGTGATCCTGGGACTCTTCATCTGGTTGCCAACGAGTTCTTCTCCCTGCAGGTACCTGGATAACCAAGTTATTGTCTCCTTGGCCAATGGGGAGCCTGTTGTGTACCAATGGGAGGCAGGTGAGGCTGGTCTGGAGACATCCAAAGGTACTGGTGGGGTTAAAGGCAGCCCCAAAGGGATAGTTGTTGGGTGGGTGGCATGGGCAGCCCCTTGTTGAGAGATGCCTGAGGTGCTGGTGGCTTCCCTGCTTGCATAGTATCATAGAATCATACACTCCTATTGGGTTGGAAGAGACCTTAAAGGTCATCTAGATGCAAGCCCCTGCCATGGGCAGGGACACCTCCCACCAGCCAAGGTTGCTCGAGGCCTCATCCAACCTGGCCTTGAACACCTCCAGGGCTGGGGCAGGGAAGGGGCAGCAGGTTGAGGGAGGTGATGCTCCCCCTCTAGTCCAGTCTGGTGAGACCACACCTGGAGCACTGTGTCCACTTCCAGAGCCTCTATTCCAGGAAGGATCTGGAGGTGCTGGAGGGTGTCCAGAGAAGATCCACGAGGAGGAGCAGAGGGCTGGAGCTCCTCTTCTAAGAGGACAGCCTGAGGGAGTTGGGGCTGTGCAGTCTGGAGAAGAGAAGGCTCCGAGGAGACCTTCTTGTGGCCTTCCAGTATCTGAAGGAAAGCTGGGGAGGGACTTTTGAGGGTGTCAGGAAGTGGTAGGACAGGAGGGGATGAAGCAAAACTAGAAGTGGGTAGATTCAGATTGGATGTTAGGAAGAAGTTCTTCCCCAGGAGGGTGGTGAGAGCCTGGCACAGGTTGCCCAGGGAGGTGGCAGAAGCCTCATGCCTGGAGGTTTCTAAGGCCAGGCTGGAGATGGCTGTGAGCAGCCTGCTCTAGTGTGAGGTGTCCCTGGCCATGGCAGGGGGGATGGAACTGGCTGATCCTTGAGGTCCTTCCAACCCTGACAATTCTATGATTCTATGACATCCCTTGAAGGGTTCTGGAGACCCAAAACTGGAGTCAGGTGGAGGTGTGCCTCCTCCTTCTGGTCCCTGCCTACCAGCTTGCATCCCCTGGTGTCTTCAGCTCATGTCCCCTTTTGCTGAGGACCTGGAGGTGGACATCTCCGCCCCCCACAACATGGGATGGTCCTAATGGCTTGGTGAAGATGGAGATTTCTTTGGCAGACTTTTGACTACCAAGCCCACTCCCACCACCCTCACAGGCTGCTTCTGGGACCCCCAAAACTCCAAATGCCTGTCCCTGGGCTCCCCAGGGATCCTCATCACCAAGATGGTGGCAGTGGCCGGGAAGCTGTGGTGCGGCTGCCACAGCCAAGTCATCGTCCTCAGCACACCACCTTGGCACAAGAGGTACAGTGGGCAGCAGTGGGAGGTCTGGAGGGGTGGTGGTGACCATTAGTCTGTAGAAGAGAAGACTGAGAGGGGATTTGATAAATGGTTTTCAATACCTGAGGGCTGGGGGTCAAGAGGGAGGGGACAGGCTCTGCTCAGCTGCACCCTGGGATAGAGAGGGGCAATGGGTGTAAACTGCAGCACAGGAGGTTCCACCTCAACATGAGGCAGGACCTCCTTAACTGTGAGGGTCACACAGCCCTGGCACAGGCTGCCCAGAGAGGCTGTGGAGTCTCCTTCTCTGGAGTCTTCCAAGCCCCATCTGGATGTGTTCCTGTGTGACCTGTGCTGGATTCTATGGTGCTGCTCTGGCAGCGGGGCTGGACTCGACGATCTCCAGAGGTCCCTTCCAACCCCTGGCCTCCTGGGAGCCTGTGATCCTGTGTTTGTTGGCATTGTGGTGGGTTGAAAGTTCCCCCCCCACCCCCAACGCTAAATTTGCCAGAGCAGCTCAGTTGGAAGCAAATGAAAAAGCTGATCTTTATTTTCCCGTTTTCCACCCAGCAGTGATTTGTTGACGTTTGACTGCTTTCTGTTCAAGATCTGTGGGGAAATTTTAAAGGCACAGCCTGAAACCCCCCCAGCAGCCTCACTGGCATGGCTGTGCCTCTTGTCACCCCCAGCACACGCTCCAGGTGGGCCAGGACAGCGGGCGCGGCGTCACCTGCATGGTGAGCGCGGGCAGCGGCGTCTGGGTGGCACTGCAGAGCAGTGCCCAGGTCCGGCTCTACCACGCCACCAGCTACGAGCAGTTGGCGAAGCTGACATCACCCCTCCCGTGCACAAAATGCTGGCTGGTGAGTCCCCAGCTGGAGGCACAGCTCCTGTGGGTGCCCACTGCGGTCGTACCCATCAGGGTCTCCTGTGGATGCCCGTCGCGGTTGCCAGCGGGTTTTGGATGTGGTGCTTGGGGGCTGTGGTTTGAGGGGGTGAACTTTGTAGGAGTAGGGTTCTGGGTTGGACTTGGTTGATGCTCAGGGCCTCACTTCTGCTCCACCACTGTCCAGCGGCCGTGGCCATGATGCCATATTGCACCCCAGGCACTCCCAGACGTCTCTGGGCTTGGCTGTTGCCTCGCAAGGTTTTTCCTCTCTGGGTGCCTGCGCTCGGCTGGTGCCGAGTTGCCCGGCAGAGACCTTTGGGGGAAGGAAAGTCCTCTTTTGCTTGCTTGTGTCTCATCAGCCATTTGCTCTAAGAGCTGTCAGGCTTTTGAATGAGCTCCAGGCTTTTGAATGGTTTACTGTAGAGGAGTGGGCCACAGAGTTCCACCTCCAGCCTGCCCTGCTTTGGATGTCTGACCTGGCTGCCAAGTTGCAGAGACATGCAGAGCAGTTGCCTCAGATTGGAGGGAAGTTGAGTGAGGGCATCACTGACTGGCATGCAGTCAGCACGGCCCTGCTTCAACTCCCCCAGAATGCAAGCCTAAATGTGAGCAGGCAGGAAAGTCAGGGGAGCCAACTGCACAAAGCCCTCCTGGGAAAGACAGAGGCTTTGGGGAAGGCAAAAAGAGCACTGAAGAGGACAAAGGAGGCAAAGGAGCTGGAAGCTCAGCAAAAGAAGCAAGAGGAAGAGGAAGCTGATGGCATGAAGAAGGCAGCAGTGCTGCAGCAACAAGTGGCTTTGTGCCTGTGTGAGCAGCAGCTGTTGTTGATGCTCCTGCCTTTTTCACAGGAGCCACAAGAGGCTGGCATGGCACTGGCAGCGGCGTCTGGAGGAGAACCCTACTCTCACACCCTGCCTGGGGCTTGCTGGGGAGCGAGGGGAAATTCCTTGGAGCATCTTCCAGTGTGATTCCTCAGTCTTCAGGTGGGTTCAGAAGTCTGGTTGGCTTTTGCCTGTGTTAGTGAGAGAGTGGGAGTCTTTGCCGTGTCATTTGTGGCCAGGTGGAGTGGGAGCAAAGAAGCTGCCTGCTTCTCCTGATGAGGCCAAGGCAGTTCCTGTGAGGTAGAAAAGGTGTAGGGTCTAAGGGTCAGCAGATGCCATTTGGGGGTGTGCCTGGGTTGGTTTGTTTGGAGCCTCTGGACTTTCTTTCCTGGGCTTTAGCAAGCCAGTGGACAGTCATGGAAAATGGTCTTTCTTCCTCTCTGTGTGTCCCTTTCACCCTTTGTTTCCTCTGGAGGGCTTTCATGTCTCCACAGCTTGACAGTGTCCTGTCATGGCCGATGGCTGTGCATGGACATCTCCTGGGCTGGGTCTGCTGCCGTAGAACTAACTCTGGATTTTGCTTTGTCTCTCCCAGCCACTCGTGACAACACAACCAGATGTGCGTGGGCTTCTGCCTGGACATCTCCTGCTCTTTCACCACTGGGAACTGATGTCTATTTTTTATTTGTTGGCACTGATGTCATTTTGATTTGAGCTGACCACAGGTTGTCAGCCACAATAAACTATTTTACCCTGAGAGGAGGTGGCTGTGTGTTTCCATCGACATGCCAGGAGCCTAAACCAGTCCTGCTGCTGGAGACACCTGGGTATCCCCGGCAGGAAATCCAGCTCCTCTTCCCCTGCTCTCAGAATGAGGCTCAAGCTCTCCTTCTTCTGGCGTGGTTTGGTGCTGTTGTTCTGGTGGTGTGGTTTGGTTTTTTGGCTTTAGTGGTGTGGTTCTGGTGGTGTGGTTTGGCATTGTGGCTTGTGGAGAGGGTCCGGTGGAGTGGTTTGGTGGTGAGTTTTTTGTGTTGTGGTTCTTGTGGTGAGATTCTGGTGGTGTGGTTCTAGCCTAATGGTGTAGGTCTGGTGGTGTGGGAGTGGGAGGAGTGGCAGTGGTGGCTGTGGTGGTGGCAGAGCCCGCAGCAAGCTGCCCGTGTGCTGCTGCCGATCACCACGCAGAGGGTCCTGAGGTTCCTGCGGCACAGGACGGCCCGGCTGAGCCCCATGCCCTGTGGGAGCGGCAGAGATGAGCTGCAGCCTGAGGGCCAGGAGCGTGCCAGCAGCAGCCAGCACAAGCAGCGGGCCTGGGGCAGAGGCTCACACTGTCTTCGCTGCAGGGGGAAGACAGGACATCTCACACAGCAGATTTGCCCCCAGCAGGGCTGTATTCCCTAAGAAAAGGTAGAAAAGGGGTCAAAAAAAGCCATGAATTCCCAAGCCTAGTGGTTCAGCCACCTCTGCCAGGCACAGCCCTTGGACGTTCAACCACCTTTAGGCCCATGAGACGTCGTACATCAGGTGACATCCAGGAGGTCACCTCCACAATGTTCAGGCCTTTGAAGCCACCAGCAGTCTCCAAAGCCTTGATAAAAAAACACCCAAACCAACCAGATTTGGCATCAAGGAACACATCCGAGCTAGTGGCAATGGTCGAGGCTCTGCTTTCCTCTTCTGCAGCTGAGGAAACCCAGCTTGCACAAACCCGGTCACAGCAGTTCACCATTTCCTCTCCTAACCCCCAGCAAATGCTCCCTGGCCTCCCTTCCCCTTGACCTCCCTCCACCAGTGACACAACCTCCTTTAAAGCCAAGCCTGTCCTGGGCTACAGCCCTGGATTCTGCCCTTCTGCTCTGCTCTGCTCCGCTCTGCTGAGACCCCAGCTGCAGTGCTGGCTCCTGCTCTGGGGGTCTCGGCACAGGAGCTGCTGGAGCAGGGCTGGAGTAGGCCATGAAGGTGATCAGAGGCTGTTCAGTGGCAGCATTAGCCTCAGAAATCTCTTTGCCTTCCTGCAGCGCTTCCTACGTGCCCATACAGGGCAGTGGCTGCCCTGCAGCTCCAAAGGGAGACCTCCAGCTCCTTCCTTAGCAGCACCAGTGCCAAGAGCTGCAAAGTGCTCTCCATCAGGCCTGGATCTCCTCGGCTGTGACACCCCTGAGCTGGGATGAGTCAGTAACTGCTGCCACTTGTACAGGGACCTGTGGAGGCTGCTCCAGAGGAGAAGACAGGAATGAGTTGAGGACTACTGTGTGGACAGGCTGAGAGAGTTGGGTTGTTCAGGCTGGTGAAAGCTATGGGAAAAGGCTCCTGAGGAGCCCCCCCCCCAAAATGGCAGAACACCGACGGTGCAGGGCGTGCCGGAAGGGATGCCGAGGTGTGGGGGGATGCTCTGAGAGGCATCGGCAGGGCTCCAGGGACAGCGCAAAGGGCCGAGGAAGGAGCTGGGTTGAGCCACTGGCCTCTGCTGCTGGCCTCAGCCAGGGTCCTGCTGATGTCACAGCTGGGTTCCTGAATTGTGGCACCTTGGCAACCGTCTGTGTACTCGGTACCTGGCGGTGCTGAGTGTGCTAGGCGAGTGCGTTGGTGGTGTGCTTTGGTGGTTTGGTTCTTCTGGTGTGGTTCTGGGACTGTGGTTTTGGTTGTTTGGGTTTGGAGGAGTGGTTCTGGTCTTTGGGTTTGGTGGAGTGGTTTAGGTGGTGTGGGTCTGGTGGAGTGGTTTAGGTGGTGTGGGTCTGGTGGAGTGGTTTTGGTGGTGTGGGTTTGGTGGCTTTGGTGCTGTAGGTGTGGTGGTGAGTTGGTGGTGGTGTGTTTTTGGTGGAGTGGTTCAGGTGTTTGGGTTTGGTGGAGTGGTTGTGGAGGTGTGGTTTGGTGGAGTGGTTGTGGAGGTGTGGTTTGGTGGAGTGGTTGTGGAGGTGTGGTTTGGTGGAGAGGTCCTGGTGGAGTGGTTTGGTGGAGAGGTCCTGGTGGTGTGGTTTGGTGGAGTGGTTGTGGTTTGGTGGTGGTGGTGAGGTTTGTTCTGCGTGGGTCTGGTGGTGTGGGAGTGGGAGGAGTGGCAGTGGTGGCTGTGGTGGTGGCAGAGCCCACAGCAAGTTGCCCGTGTGCTGCTGCCGATCACCATGAAGAGGGTCCTGAGGTTCCTGCGGCGCAGGACGGCCCGGGTGAGCCCCATGCCCTGTGGGAGCGGCAGAGATGAGCTGCAGCCTGAGGGCCAGGAGCATGCCAGCAGCAGCCAGCACAAGCAGCGCAGGTAGTGGGGCTGGGGCAGAGGCAGGCAGGCGCTGGGTGGCAGCCTCCGGGGCTCTCGTCCTGCCCCGCGGCTTGTGGCTCCTCCTCCTCTGCAGGAGCTCCCTCTGGGCCGGGCGGGTGAGAAGGGTCTGTGAGCAGGGCCGTGGTCGGGCCTCCACGGGGCTGTGTTTTCTCTCTTGACAGCTGCAGAGCACGGGCTGTGGAGCCCCGGGAGCAGGGGAAGAGGGCAGAGGTTGCTCCGAGCTGGGCTCTGTGTGCAGCGGGAGCTGCTGGAGAGACGAAGGCTGCCCCTGCTGTGAGCGCAGCAGGCAGCGCTGTGCAGCCGCAAGGAGGCCGTGGGGACGAGGCTGTCAGATGCCCTCTCGGTAGGTTGCTGTGGAGCTGGGAGACCGGGAAGGGTGGTGTGGGGGTGCTGCTGATGCTGGGCAAAGATGCTCTGCTAGGCACGGTCCAAGGAGAGCAGGGTTCTGTAGACGCTGCTTCCTTTGGGGCTGGTTCCTGAGCACCTGGCGACATCTCCCTGGCACGTGGGACAGGTCTGTGTGCTGCAGGAAACCACATTCCCAAGCTGGAAACCAGCTGCGTGTTGGTAGGGGGCTGGCTGGGATCTCAAGGCTTTGCGGTGTGTGTGTCTGCTAAGGGTGCCTCTGGAAGCCAGGTGATTGGGAAGGCACTGGAGGCATCATGGGGCTGTCCAAGCTCACTCTGATTCCCAAACTACATGGTTTTCCTGTAGAGGAGTGCACCACAGAGCTCCACCCGCACCATGCCCAGCTGTGGATGTCTGAGCAGGCTGCCAAGTTGCAGAGACATGTAGAGCAGTTGTCTCAGATTGAAGAGAAGTTGAGTGAGAGCATCGTGGACAGGAATGCAGTCAGCAAGGGCCTGCTTCAACTCCATGGGGAGAATGTAAACATAAATGTGAGCAGGCTGGAAGGTGAGGTGAGCCAACTGCATAAAGCACTCCAGGAAAAGACAGAGGCTTTGGGGAAGGCAAAAAGAGCGCTGAAGAGGATGGCGAAGGAGCTGGAAGCTCAGCAAAAGAAGCAAGAGGAAGAGCAAGCTGATAGGATGAAGAAGGCAGCAGTGCTGCAGCACCAAGTGGCTCAGCTGAAAGAGGAGAACCTCTCCCTCCGCCAGCAGCTGAGCAACTTGCAGCAGGGTGGCCAAGAAGGCCAGGTGAGCGATGCCTGTGCGTGTGAGGCCGAGAGAGTAGATGAAGAGGAGAGGGGAGCACTGCCCAGATTTGTTGTGGGGGTGGTGGTGCTGCAGAAGGTTTGGGCCAGCCTTGAGACACACTGCTGCCTCTGTACGTGTGTGTCTGTGTATCTACTGTCAGCGCCCTGGGCTCATGCAGAGCATTTGACGCTGTCCCACACAACATCCTTGTCTGTAGAGTGAAGAGACCTGGCTTTCTAGGGGTGGCCCAGTGGGTGGGGAAGGAATTGTCTAGACAGACTGCAGAGCTGCGGTCAGTGGTTGGTGTCTGGGAGGCGCTGGTTATGCGCACTTGCAGCGCAGAGAGCCAGTGGCATCCTGGAGTGCACCAGGAGCAGTGTGGGCAGCAGCAGCGGGTGAAGGGGAAGGATTCTGCCAGCACAAATCAGACATGGAGCTGCTCAAGCAGCTCCAGGGGAGGACCACAAAGATGATTGGGGCTGCAGCTGTACCCCTGGGAGGACAGGCTGAGACAGTTCTTGATGTGCCTGGATGGAGACACCTTCATTAATAAGCAATGACATTTCTTGTTTCCCTAGAGAAGAGGGGGACAGCTGCCAGGACACCCTGAGCCTGCCCTCAGTCACCTGCAGCTAACAGAAACCTCCAGTGCTTCTGCCTGTGCCTGCAGTGACCTGAAAGAAGAGCTGAAGGAAGATAGGGACAAGGTATGCAAAGTCTCTGAGGGGCAAAGCAGTAGCCTGGGGGCAGCATCTGGGTGGGCAGGAGTGAGGCAGCTATGCTCTTTGGAGCCTCACTTCTGCTCCACCACTGTCCAGCGGCCGTGGCCATGATGCCATATTGCACCCCAGGCACTCCCAGGCGTCTCTGGGCTTGGCTGTTGCCTCACAAGGTTTTTCCTCTCCGGGTGCCTGCGCTCGGCTGGTGCCGAGTTGCCTGGCAGCAGCCTTTGGGGGAAGGAAAGTCCTCTTTTGCTTGCCTGTGTCTCATCAGCCATTTGCTCTAAGAGCTGTCAGGCTTCTGAATGGCCAAGAAGGACAGGTGAGTGACAGTAGGCATCAGACCCCTGTGCCTAAGGCAGGCTGCTTTTTCCCCACTTCAGATAGGCAAATTGACCATGGAGCTGCAGCTGGAGTCCCAGGCACGCCAGCAGCTCGCAGCCAGGAATCGGGAGCTGCAGTTGGAGTCCCAGGCATGCCAGCAGCTCGCAGCCAGGAATCAGGAGCTGCAAGGGCTGCTTGTGACTCTTGAAAGGAAGCAGTGTGAGCAGAAGGCACAGGCACGGAGAAGAGAGATGAAGCTTCTGAAGAAGATTGAGCAGGTGAGTTATGTTCCCGTGGGATGTGTGTGGCTGTGGCCCCGTCTGTGAGGTGTCTTCTCTTGGGCATCTGCTTTCTTGGGCAGCCTGGTGGCTTTGGTGCCATGGGGGGAAGCTGTAAAAGGCTACCTCTTCTCTTTTAGTTGGAGGCATCTGCAGGCAATGCCCTGAAACTGCTTGAAGCCTCCAGCTCCTTAAAGATTATAAAGCTGGAGCAGAAGAGTCAAGCTCTGGAGCAGGAGCTGGAGAGGGCCCGGAGAAGGCAGAAGGAGACCGAGCGGCAACTGGCCTTTGAGAAGACAGCTAAAGAGTCCTTTATGGAGTTTTATCAGATGAGCGACAAAACCATCAGGAGCCTGCAAGTGGATTTAGAACTGTAAGGGCAAATGTTTTCTCTTTGTGCCCACACAAGACACTGGGGACAGTTCTCTTGACAACCCCTGAGGTACCAGAGCTCCTCAGGCCCATCCGGGGGATGCTGTAGCCAGTTTCTTGTCAGCATTTGCTGTAGGCCTCTCGTCTTCCCACACGTAGGGTGGGAAAGAGGAGCTCCCTTTCTGCTGCTGCTGTCCTCCCTCTTGGGACAGACAGGCTGGAAAAGGCAGAGGGGACAGAAGAGGAGCCTGTGAGGCAAAACGTCCTCTCTCAGGTGCTGTGCTGACGGTGCATGGCCAGGCTGAGTATGCACTGGGAGGAGAGCAGGAGCCAGGGTCCTCTCCACCTTCTAGCAAAGGTCCCCCAAAGCCAGAGCACAGGTCACTCGGACGCCTGAGCAGGAAGACATGGTGGGGGGGGGGGGCTCAGAAGTCTCTGTTCATAAGTTTAAGAGCAAAATCTCCCACTTGGGGGACAGCTTTGTGCCTGTGTGAGCAGCAGCTGTTGTTGATGCTCCTGCCTTTTTCACAGGAGCCACAAGAGGCTGGCATGGCACTGGCAGCGGCGTCTGGAGGAGAACCCTACTCTCACACCCTGCCTGGGGCTTGCTGGGGAGCGAGGGGAAATTCCTTGGAGCATCTTCCAGTGTGATTCCTCAGTCTTCAGGTGGGTTCAGAAGTCTGGTTGGCTTTTGCCTGTGTTAGTGAAAGAGTGGGAGTCTTTGCCGTGTCGTTTGTGGCCAGGTGGAGTGGGAGCAAAGAAGCTGCCTGCTTCTCCTGATGAGGCCAAGGCAGTTCCTGTGAGGTAGAAAAGGTGTAGGGTCTAAGGGTCAGCAGATGCCATTTGGGAGTTGTGTGTGTTGTGGGCCCCCTTTGGGAACATCCCAGGTGTGGCCTGTGCAGTGGCATCCGGGCCGGCACCCAGCCTAAACCACCACACGTACCCAGCTCTTGGGACCATCGTCTCCTTTGCTAGGGTCAGCAGAGGCCCTCTGCACCCAAAACATTTGGGGTGTCACATCCAGGGTCTCTGGAGAAGCCACACCATCCAAACCCTTGAGGTGTCTCTGAAGCCAAGGCCTTTGGAGCATTTCTGCGCCCAGAGCTTTTGGGGGATCTCACACCTAGGGTCTCTGGGGCATGGTTTTACTCCATACTTTTGGGGTGTCTCACAGCCCTCAGGGTCTGTGGAGCAGATCCACATGCAGATTTTTGGGGTGTCTCACAGCCCTCAGGGTCTGTGGAGCAGATCCACATGCAGATTTTTGGGGTGTCTCACAGCCCTCAGGGTCTGTGGAGCAGATCCACATGCAGATTTTTGGGGTGTCTCACAGCCCTCAGGGTCTGTGGAGCATCTCACACGCAACACTTTTGGGGCATGTCTACATTCAGAGTCTTTGGAGCATCTCTGCGCCCCACACTTTTGGGGTGTCTTAGAGCCTGTGCTCTGGAGCATCTTCCCCCTAGGCTGCTCTGCCCTTGGGTGCTGCACTCAAGGTGGGTCTCCAAGCCTCAGCACCAAGACCCCGAGCCACCTGCTTCCCAAGGGCTGACAAACCATCCCCTCCCTCAGCCCCTCTCCATCCCGCTCCAGCACCCCGCGAATCCCCTGGCTAGGGGTCCGCATCCCGGCGCCGGGGTGCTGGGGCGGGAGGTGAATTCCTAGGGGAGCGCTCCGAGCCAAGGCGCCCGCGGAGAGCCGGAGGGCGTCGGGCCCGAGCCGTGTAGGGCTGTGAGCTCCGGGGCGGGCTGCTGACGCTGCCGAGGAGGAAAGCAGGCAGTGTCTGTACGCTCGGTGTCATGTACTTCCTAATCCTCCCGGATTCCTCCATCGGGCTGGAGAGGGAGCAGAGGGGGGAGCTGGAGGCCAGCCGGCCGCCTCCCGGACCTCGCAGCCGCCCCGAGCGAGCCAGCGACGGCCACTAGGTTGCTCCTCTCCGTCGTGCCGTCGTGTCACCACCCCCCACCCCGCCCCCCAAACCCTCATCTTGTCCTTCTGTCCCCCCTTCCTTCCCGGGTAGGACACGAGGAAACACGTCATCATGACGCTGCTGGACAGCCAGCAGTCCTACGTGGAGTCCTTGCGCACCTTGATGCAGGTAAGGTGGCAGGGCCGGGGGAGGTGACTCCCTCCCCTCCCCTTGCCTCCCCTCCCCCCGCCCCAAATGCCTCGTGGTGTGTAGCCCTCCCTTGCTTGGCCCCGTCCCCCCCAAGTCGCAGCCCTCAAGCTGTGGGTCCCCTGCCAGCACCGAGGTGGCACAGGAGTGGGTTGGGAAGGGGTGGCAGCGCGGGCTGGTGGGGGGCGGTGGGCATCAGGGTGGCAGTGGTGGCAGCAGTGGGGTGTAGGGGTCACATCTGTCCCCCCAAACGAAGCCTGGAACGTTCCTGGTGGGTTGTCACCTGGCAGGTGGTGTGTCCACAAGCCCCTTCCAGTGCTTGACGCCAGCCCCCTCCCAAAGCTCTCTTCGGCAACCTCATCTCCTGGTTGCTGATGACCCTGCCATGGTGGGAGACCCTTTACACCCCCAGTACCCATGCCCCCCCCCCATTCTCTGCTCAACTTTACCATCTTCAGCCATGGGCTGAGGCTTCTTCTCCAGTCCTGGGTTGTACATTGTTTTCACTAAGCTGGTTCCAAAGCTCCCCCTGGAGCAACCTGGCCCCAGGGCCCACCCCACGTTTGAGATGTTAATGAAGGTGTTTCAGGTTGATGGTGATCAGTGCCCTGGAGACTTAGGTCAGGCTTGGCTTAGGTGTGGGTTGTCTAACCACATGTCTGCAAGTGGAAACACCGAGAGGAGCAGAGCTCTGCTCTGCTCCCTAGAAAGCAGTGTCTGCAGGACATCTGCTGGGCATGGCCCTGAGGACCTCAATCCCAACACCCAGCCAGGCTTTTCCCATGGTGGACCCAGAGATGCTCTACCAGATGTTGTTGCAGGAGGGAAGGACCCTTTGAGGCTGCTCCTAGTGCAGATGTTGGCTTGGGGGTGCAAGAGGAGCCCAGCTCTGGGGCTTATCCAGGCAGGGTTTAGGGTCTGGTGGTGCCCCTGATGATCTTGGCGTGGGTGGAGGCTGTCCCTTGGGCTGTGCCCTCCTCTGAGGTGGGACAGGAGGCTGGTTGGAGGGGACAGCCGTGCTGGGGGTCAGTGGTTCCCCACTGGAGGGACTGGGTGGGCATGAATGGAGGCCATGGTGGGCATGAATGGAAGGCCCAAACCCTTGCCCATGGGATATGTCCTGGCACGGTGCAACCAGGGGGATCTGGCTTTCTGGGGAGAGAGTCACAGGGCTCCAGATGCCCCCAGCTCCCCATCTCAGCTGGCACCAGGTGCTTGGATCCATCATGGTGTGGCCTGGTGGCGCGTAGCATGGTGGCTACCGAGGGCAAGGACTACCTTGGAGCATGATCTTCCATCCAAGCCAGATGGTACATGAGCAAGCCCTGCCTGCTCTCCCTGTGTGCTGAGGTGGAAGCTGTCTCTGTGCTCTTCTTGCCCATCTGCTCCTTGCTCCCCTAGTTTCATAGTGGGTGGGATGTGTGGCACAGCCCAGCCCTTCTCCTGATGGAGGAGCTGGGCCACCATAGGGCAGGTGAAGTGGGTTAGGGGCCTCAGGAAGGGTTTGGCTCTTCTGACTTGGGTCTCCATGAGATATCTACCATCAGCTTGAGCAACCTCATCCTTGGGGTGGAGGTTTGCCAGCTTGGATGGAGATGTTTGAAGCCACTCCAGGTGGGTCCTGTCCTCACTGATCATCTCCATGATCCTTCCAGCATCCTTGAAGGGCACTGGCATCTCGTACAGGTCAGGCTGGGGAGGTGTCAAGGAGGTTCAGAAGACTTTCCCCATCCTGCATTCCTTGCAGATTGCTGAGGGCACCATCCCTGCCCTTCCCATGGGAAAGGGCTTTCCCAGCAGAGCTTCCCACCCAGCCTTGCAGAGGACCTGCTTTTCCTGCTAGCTCTGAGCCGTTGCCCAAGAGAGGCTGCTGGGTGAAGTGGTCCAGGGTTTGATCCACAGCATCTACCCTGCTGCTTCCAAACATCCTAAATCCCACCAGGAATGCACCAGATGTGGCCCCCAAGGTCGTGCTGCCATGACTTCCCAGCTGGGTCAGGCTGTGCTGAGGGCTCCAGAGCTGCACACAGCACTCCAGGTGAGGTCTCCCCGGAGCAGAGCAAAGTGGCAGAATCACCTCTCTGGCTCTGCTGCCACCGCTGCTTTGGATGCAGCCCAGGCTGCCCTTGGCCTTCTGTGCTGCAAGCTCACACTGCCTGCTCCTGGCCAGCTTCTCCCCCGCCAGCACCTCCAGGTCCTTTCCCTCAGGGCTGCTTTCTCTGCCCTCCTCCCCCAGTCTGTATTGCTAGTGAGGATTGTTCCAGCCCAGGGGCAGAGCCCTGCACTTGCTCTTGTGGAACCTCCTGAGGTTCACCTGGGCTTCACCTCTCCAGCCTGTCCAGGCCCCTCTGGATGCCATCCTGTCCCTCTGGTGGATCCACAGCCCCACTCAGCTTGGTGCCACCTGCACACTGCTGATGGTGCCTCAATCTCCCTCTCTCTGTCATTGCTAAAAAAATTGAAAGAGCACAGGTCCCAGTACAGACCCCTGAGGGACACCACTTGGCACTGATGATCTAAGTCCAACCCCTCTGCCATGGGCAGGGACATCTTCCAGTAGATCAGGCTCTGCAAAGCACCATCCAACCTCTCCTTGAACACTTGCAGTGATACATTGGAGGCATCCATGCAAGGTGATGATGATCTCTCAGGAGCTGGTGGCCCCTTGGGAGGTTACAAAGACCACGCTGGTGGTGGCCAAAGCTGCAAGGCTGGTTTCTTTGGCAAACCTCTCCTGCATGGAGCTGGTTTCCATCCCCAGCAGCCAGGGCAGCACAGTTGGGGCTTGCTTGGGGGTGCCATGGCATCGCTGATGGGGAGGAGTAACAGCAGGCACCAGGAGAGGTTAGAGGCTGCCCTGCTGGAGAGCAGCTCCATGGAGAAAGACCTTGGAGTGCTGGTGGGCAGCAAGTGCTGCAGGGGACAGCAATGTGCCCTTGTGGCCAAGAGAGCCAATGGGATCCTCGGGTGCAGCAAGAGAAGTGTGGCCAGCAGGGCCAGGGAGGTTCTTCTGCTCTTCTGCTCTGCCCTGGGGAGACCACAGCTGCAATCCTGTGTCCAGTTCTGGGCTCCCCAGTGCAAGAGAGACAGAGAGCTGATGGAGAGAATCCAACAGAGAGCCACAAGGGAACTTGAGCAGGGATGGATGGGTGTAAGAATGGAGAGATGGATGGATTGGTGGACAGAAGGATGGGTGGATGGATGGGTGGATGGATGGATGGATGGAAGGAAGGATGGACAGAAGAATGGAATGATGGATGGATGCATGGATGGATGCATGGATGGATAGACAAGATAGAAGAGTGGATGGGTTGGTGGGTGGATGGATGGATGGATGGATGGATGGATGGATGGATGGATGGACAGGTGGATGGATGCCAGAAGGATGTGGACAATATAAAATTCCCCAAGTGTGGGGGAAGACAAGATGAGTTTGGGAGCAGTCAGGGAAGAACCTAGAGGTACCCTGGGTTGGGGGTGGATAGGGAGGCTCCAGGTGAAACCTGTGGAAGTCCTACTGTGCCCATGCCTGATGTTGCCATGGCCTTGATGCTTCCCTGTGAGTGGAGCTCTGTGACTTTGCCTTTGTGGCCATGGCACCCATGTCCCCATCCTACTTCAGGCCAAAGCCACGCCTGGGGAAAGTGAGGCTGGGTTGCACTTCCAGTAGTGGCAGGGGCTGGGTACTAACCCCTTAGTGCCTCCTGCTGCTCTGCAGAAGGCAGTGGGTGGGAAGAAGGAGAGCTCCTTCTTCCTCTTCACCGACCTGCTGGTCTGCACCCCGCTGAAGCGCAAGGCGGGGTCCCTGCGCCGCAGCTCCATGAGCCTGTGAGTGCCACCTGGGGGAGGGAGGGCACCCACTAGCTCCTTAGGGTGGTCCTCACCGCTTGGGATGGACTTTGAAGGCGTTTGGGATGTGAGTGCAGCTCAGCCAAGCCTCCCTCTGCTTCCCAGGCACACGTCGGCCAGCGTGATCGACACCGCCAGCAAGGACAAACCGCTCCGGAAGCTGCCCCTGGAGGAAGTGGGACATTGTCAAAGGTCTGCCCCTGCCTGCTGGAGTGTCCCATCCCAGCATAAACCCAGTGCTCAGAGATCACCAACCCCAATGCCAGAGGAGGATTGGGGCAGCCTCTGAAGGATGCCTGGGGATGGATGAGGGCAGTGTCGTGTGGTGGCCATGACGCTGGCCCCTGGCACCCTTACCAGGATGTCCTCTGGGAGAGAGAGAACCTCTGAAAGGGCTGAAGGCCACGAGTGTGCACTCAGACCCCCAAGATCCCACCAGCCTGAAAGCCAAAGTGGGGTTGGACAGCTTCTGAAGGATGCAGGGGGATGGATGGGGTCATAACCAGGCATGTGGCTGGTTGTAGCCCATCCCTGACACCTGAAATGTTGTCCCCCTCCTCAGAGCGTGCATGATGTGATCAAGGACCAGATGGCTGCCATATATCGGGAGCTGGAGGAGAAGCAAACTCTGTCCTTCAGCATGACCTTCCCCCCAGTGAGGTGGAGCTCAGCACCACCAAATCTGATGGCACTGAGGCCATTGTCTTCGGGTTTCCCAAGCCTGATGCCCAGCTCCGCTCGGAGCAAGTCTTTGAGGGTGCCAGGGAGAAGCTGGGTAAGAGCAGGGACCGGGGGAGTGGATGTGGCAGTGGGCTCAGCATCACAAGCCAGGATAGGCAGGCCTCCATCCATCTCATTTCCTCATTCTCCAAAGTTGTTTTTTTTCCCATCTTCCAGCAAAAACTGCCTGGACCCAGAGTTCCTCAAGGCCATCCCCACCATGAAGATGAGGAGCGGGATGCAGGTACTTGGTGCTGATGCCTGGGTTCAAGCATCCTACAGGACCTGCAAGTCCCTCCTGGAGGTGGTCAAGGCCAGGATGGTAGAGGCCTTGAGCCACCTTAGAACCTCAATAGAGGAGAGATGTGGAGGTGCAGGAGCCAGTGCAGAGGAGGGCAGGGAAGCTGGGGAAGGGCCTGGTGAACTAATGTGATGGAGATGGACTGAGGGAGCTGTGGAGGGTTAGTTTGGAGAAGAGGAGGCAGAGGAGGAACCTCACTGCTCTTCACAGCTCCCTGAAAGGACATTGTGGAGAGGCTGGGGGTGGTTTCTTAGAGGAAATGAAGTGATAGAACCAAGAGGGAATGGATCGGATAGGATAGGATAGAATGGAATAGGATGGAATAGAACGGAGTAGAATAGACCAGGTTGGAAAAGACCTTTGAGATCTTGAAGTGATCTTGTCCAGAGAAGGGGTTGAAAGCTGGTGAGGGGTTTGGGGCACCAGCCCTGTGAGGAGACTCTGAGAGAGCTGGGGTTGATTAGCCTGGAGAAGAGGAGGCTCTGAGGAGCCCCTTATTGCTGTCCAGAACTACCCGAATGGAGATTATAGGCAGGTGGGCATTGGTGTCTTGTCCCAGGTAACCAGCACCAGGATAGCAGCGCAAGAAGCAATCCCTGTCCTGCAGCATGGCCTTCCCCCTACAAGGTGGATCTCAGCACCACCAAATCTGATGGCATCCAGTCCTTCCCCTTCCAGTTCCCCAAGCCCAATGCCCTGCTCAGCTCGGAGAAGCCTTTGAGGATGCCAAAAAGAAGCTGGGTAAGAGCAGGGGCCGGGGGAGTGGATGTGGCAGTAGGCTCAGCATCACAAGCCAGGCTAGGCAGGCCTCCATCCATCTCACTTCCTCATTCTCCAATGTGGTTTTTTTTCCGATCTTCCAGCAAAAACTGCCTGGACCCAGAGTTCCTCAAGGCCATCCCCACCATGAAGATGAGGAGCGGGATGCAGGCACTTGGTGCTGGTGCTTGGGTTCAAGCATCCTACAGGACCTGTAAGTCCCTCCTGGAGGTGGTCAAGGCCAGGTTGGTTGAGGCCTTGAGCCACATAGGCACCTCAATGGAGGAGAGATGTGGAGGTGCAGGAGCTGGTGCAGAGGAGGGCAGGGAAGCTGGGGAAGGGCCTGGAGAACAAATCTGGTGGGGATCGACTGAGGGAGCTGTGGATGGTTAGTTTGGAGAAGAGGAGGCAGAGGGGGAACCTCACTGCTCTTCACAGCTCCCTGAAAGGACACTGTGGAGAGCTTGGGGGTGGTCTCTTCTCACAGGTTATGAACTGATAGAACCAAGAGTGAATGAATAGCATAGAGTAGAGTAGTCTAGACTAGACTAGACTAGAATAGAGCTAACTAGGTTGGCAAGGACCTTTGAGATCATGAAGTCACCGTGTCCAGAGGAGGGCAAGAAATCTGGTGAGGGGTTTGGAACAGCAGCTCTATGAGGAGAATCTGAGGGAGCTGGGGTTGATTAGCTGAGAGAAGAGGAGGTTCAGAGGAGCCCCTTATTGCTGTCTAGAACTGCCCGAATTTGGGTTGTAACCAGGTGGGGGCTGGTGTCTCGTCCCAGGTAACCAGCACCAGGATAGCAGCATAAGAGCCAATCTCTGTCCTTCAGCATTGCCTTCCCCCAAAAAGTGAACCTTAGCACTACCTAAGCTATTGGGACCCACTCCTTCCCCTTCGAGTTCCCCAAGCCCAATGCCCTGCTCAGCTCGGAGAAGGCTTTGAGGATGCCAAGAAGAAGCTGGGTAAGAGCAGGGACCGGGGGAGTGGATGTGGCAGTGGGCTCAGCATCACAAGCCAGAATAGGCAAGGCCTCCATCCCTCCAGCACCATAGAGCACCAGCTCTATGAGGAGACTCTGAGGGAGCTGGGGTTGATTAGCCTGGAGAAGAGGAGGCTCTGAGGAGCCCCTTATTGCTGTTCAGAACTACCCGAAGGGAGATTATAGCCAGGTGGGCATTGGTAACCAGCACCAGGATAGCAGCACAAGATGCAATCCCTGTCCTTCAGCATGGCCTTCCCCCAACCAGGTGCATCTCAGCTCTACCTAAGCTGTTGGCACCCACTCCTTCCCCTTCGAGTTCCCCAAGCCCAATGCCCTGCTCAGCTCGGAGAAGCCTTTGCGGATGCCAAGAAGAAGCTGGGTAAGAGCAGGGGCCGGGGGAGTGGATGTGGCAGTGGGCTCAGCATCACAAGCCAGGCTAGGCAGGCCTCCATCCATCTCACTTCCTCATCCTCCAAAGTTGTTTTTTTCCCAGCTTCCAGCAAAATCTGCCTGGACCCAGAGTTCCTCAAGGCCATCCCCACCATGAAGATGAGGAGCGGGATGCAGGTACTTGGTGCTGATGCCTGGGTTCAAGCATCCTACAGGACCTGCAAGTCCCTCCTGGAGGTGGTCAAGGCCAGGTTGGGTGAGGCCTTGAGCCACCTTAGAATGTCAAAAGAGGAGAGATGTGGAGGTGGTGGAGCGGGTGCAGAGGAGGGCAGGGAAGCTGGGGAAGGGCCTGGTGAACTAATGTGATGGAGGTGGACTGAGGGAGCTGTGGATGGTTAGTTTGGAGAAGAGGAGGCAGAGGAGGAACCTCACTGCTCTTCCCAGCTCCCTGAAAGGACATTGTGGAGAGGCTGGGGGTGGTTTCTTAGAGGAAATGAAGTGATAGAACCAAGAGGGAATGGATCGGATAGGATAGGATAGAATGGAATAGGATGGAATAGAACGGAGTAGAATAGACCAGGTTGGAAAAGACCTTTGAGATCTTGAAGTGATCGTGTCCAGAGAAGGGGTTGAAAGCTGGTGAGGGGTTTGGGGCACCAGCCCTGTGAGGAGACTCTGAGAGAGCTGGGGTTGATTAGCCTGGAGAAGAGGAGGCTCAGAGGAGCCCCTTATTGCTGTTCAGAACTACCCGAAGGGAGATTATAGCCAGGTGGGCATTGGTGTCTTCTCGCAGGTAACCAGCACCAGGATAGCAGCACAAGATGCAATCCCTGTCCTTCAGCATGGCCTTCCCCCAACCAGGTGCATCTCAGCTCTACCTAAGCTGTTGGCACCCACTCCTTCCCCTTCGAGTTCCCCAAGCCCAATGCCCTGCTCAGCTCGGAGAAGCCTTTGCGGATGCCAAGAAGAAGCTGGGTAAGAGCAGGGGCCGGGGGAGTGGATGTGGCAGTGGGCTCAGCATCACAAGCCAGGCTAGGCAGGCCTCCATCCATCTCACTTCCTCATCCTCCAAAGTTGTTTTTTTCCCAGCTTCCAGCAAAATCTGCCTGGACCCAGAGTTCCTCAAGGCCATCCCCACCATGAAGATGAGGAGCGGGATGCAGGTACTTGGTGCTGATGCCTGGGTTCAAGCATCCTACAGGACCTGCAAGTCCCTCCTGGAGGTGGTCAAGGCCAGGTTGGGTGAGGCCTTGAGCCACTTTAGAATGTCAAAAGAGGAGAGATGTGGTGGTGGTGGAGCTGGTGCAGAGGAGGGCAGGGAAGCTGGGGAAGGGCCTGGTGAACTAATGTGATGGAGATGGACTGAGGGAGCTGTGGATGGTTAGTTTGGAGAAGAGGAGGCAGAGGAGGAACCTCACTGCTCTTCACAGCTCCCTGAAAGGACATTGTGGAGAGGCTGGGGGTGGTTTCTTAGAGGAAATGAAGTGATAGAACCAAGAGGGAATGGATCGGATAGGATAGGATAGAATGGAATAGGATGGAATAGGATGGAATAGAACAGAGTAGAATAGACCAGGTTGGAAAAGACCTTTGAGATCTTGAAATGATCTTGTCCAGAGAAGGGGTTGAAAGCTGGTGAGGGGTTTGGGGCACCAGCCCTATGAGGAGACTCTGAGGGAGCTGGGGTTGATTAGCCTGCAGAAGAGGAGGCTCTGAGGAGCCCCTTATTGCTGTCCAGAACTACCCGAATGGAGATTATAGGCAGGTGGGCATTGGTGTCTTGTCCCAGGTAACCAGCACCAGGATAGCAGCGCAAGAAGCAATCCCTGTCCTACAGCATGGCCTTCCCCCTACAAGGTGGATCTCAGCACCACCAAATCTGATGGCATCCAGTCCTTCCCCTTCCAGTTCCCCAAGCCCAATGCCCTGCTCAGCTCGGAGAAGCCTTTGAGGATGCCAAAAAGAAGCTGGGTAAGAGCAGGGGCCGGGGGAGTGGATGTGGCAGTGGGCTCAGCATCACAAGCCAGGCTAGGCAGGCCTCCATCCATCTCACTTCCTCATTCTCCAATGTGGTTTTTTTTCCCATCTTCCAGCAAAAACTGCCTGGACCCAGAGTTCCTCAAGGCCATCCCCACCATGAAGATGAGGAGCGGGATGCAGGTACTTGGTGCTGGTGCTTGGGTTCAAGCATCCTACAGGACCTGCAAGTCCCTTCCTGGGGGTGGTCAAGGCCAGGTTGGTTGAGACCTTGAGCCACGTAGGCACCTCAATGGAGGAGAGATGTGGAGGTGCAGGAGCCCATGCAGAGGAGGGCAGGGAAGCTGGGGAAGGGCCTGGTGAACAAATCTGGTGGGGATCGACTGAGGGAGCTGTGGATGGTTAGTTTGGAGAAGAGGAGGCAGAGGGGGAACCTCACTGCACTTCAGAGCTCCCTGAAAGGACACTGTGGAGAGCTTGGGGGTGGTCTCTTCTCACAGGTAATGAAGTGATAGTACGAAGAGGGAATTAATACAATAGAATAGAATGGTTTAGACTAGACCAGAACTAACCAGATTGAAAAAGACCTTTGAGATCATGAAATCAATGTGTCTCGATAAGGGCAAGAGAGCTGGTGAGGACTTCAGAGCACAGGCCCTTGAGGAGAGACTGAGGGAGCTGGGGGTTCTTAGCCGAGAGAAGAGGAGGAGAATAAATCTGATGGGGATTGACTGAGGGAGCTGTGGATGGTTAGTTTGGAGAAGAGGAGGTGGAGGAGGGACCTCACTGCTCTTCACAGCTACCTGAAATGACACTGTGGAGAGCTTGGGGGTGGTCTCTTCTCACAGGTTATGAACTGATAGAACCAAGAGTGAATGAATAGCATAGAGCAGAGTAGTCTAGACTAGACTAGACTAGACTAGTGCTAACTAGGTTGGCAAGGACCTTTGAGATCATGAAGTCACCGTGTCCAGAGGTGGGCAAGAAATCTGGTGAGGGGTTTGGAACAGCAGCTCTATGAGGAGAATCTGAGGGAGCTGGGGTTGATTAGCTGAGAGAAGAGGAGGTTCAGAGGAGCCCCTTATTGCTGTCTAGAACTGCCCGAATTTGGGTTGTAACCAGGTGGGGGCTGGTGTCTCGTCCCAGGTAACCAGCACCAGGATAGCAGCATAAGAGCCAATCTCTGTCCTTCAGCATTGCCTTCCCCCAAAAAGTGAACCTTAGCACTACCTAAGCTATTGGGACCCACTCCTTCCCCTTCGAGTTCCCCAAGCCCAATGCCCTGCTCAGCTCGGAGAAGGCTTTGAGGATGCCAAGAAGAAGCTGGGTAAGAGCAGGGACCGGGGGAGTGGATGTGGCAGTGGGCTCAGCATCACAAGCCACAATAGGCAAGGCCTCCATCCCTCCAGCACCATAGAGCACCAGCTCTATGAGGAGACTCTGAGGGAGCTGGGGTTGATTAGCCTGGAGAAGAGGAGGCTCAGAGGAGCCCCTTATTGCTGTTCAGAACTACCCGAAGGGAGATTATAGCCAGGTGGGCATTGGTGTCTTCTCGCAGGTAACCAGCACCAGGATAGCAGCACAAGATGCAATCCCTGTCCTTCAGCATGGCCTTCCCCCAACCAGGTGCATCTCAGCTCTACCTAAGCTGTTGGCACCCACTCCTTCCCCTTCGAGTTCCCCAAGCCCAATGCCCTGCTCAGCTCGGAGAAGCCTTTGCGGATGCCAAGAAGAAGCTGGGTAAGAGCAGGGGCCGGGGGAGTGGATGTGGCAGTGGGCTCAGCATCACAAGCCAGGCTAGGCAGGCCTCCATCCATCTCATTTCCTCATTCTCCAAAGTTGTTTTTTTCCCAGCTTCCAGCAAAAACTGCCTGGACCCAGAGTTCCTCAAGGCCATCCCCACCATGAAGATGAGGAGCGGGATGCAGGTACTTTGTGCTGGTGCTTGGGTTCAAGCATCCTACAGGACCTGCAAGTCCCTCCCTTGAGGTGGTCAAGGCCAGGATGGTTGAGGCCTTGAGCCACCTTAGAACCTCAATAGAGGAGAGATGTGGAGGTTCAGGAGCCGGTGCAGAGGAGGGCAGGGAAGCTGGGGAAGGGCCTGGTGAACTAATGTGATGGAGATGGACTGAGGGAGCTGTGGATGGTTAGTTTGGAGAAGAGGAGGCAGAGGGGGAACCTCACTGCACTTCCCAGCTCCCTGAAAGGACGTTGTGGAGAGGCTGGGGGTTGTCTCCTCTCACAGATGATGTAGTGATAGTACAAAGAGGGAATGAATAGAATAGAATAGAATAGAATAGAATAGAATAGAATAGAATAGAATAGAATAGAATAGAATAGAATAGAATAGAATGGAATAGAATGGTTTAGACTAGACTAGACTTGACTAAGTAGAATGAATGGGAACTACCTGGGAGGTAGTACTGAATGGGAGGGAATGAACGGAGCAGAGCAGAATAGAATAGAATAGCATGGAACACAACAGAATAGAAAAGAATAGAATGGAAGACAACAGAATAGAAAAGAATAGACTAGACTAGAAGTAACCAGGTTGGAAAAGACCTTTGAGATCTTGAAGTCACTGTGTGCAGAGAAGGGCAAGAAAGCTGGTGAGGTGTTTGGAGCACCAGCCCTGTGAGGAGAATTTGAGGGAGCTGGAGTTGATTAGCCTGGAGAAGAGGAGGCTCAGAGGAAACCCTTATTGCTGTCTTGACCTGCCTGAAGGGAGGTTGTAAGCAAGTGGGCATTGGTGTCTTCTCCCAGGTAACCAGCACCAGGATAGCAGCACAGAAAGCAATCCCTTTCCTTCAGCATGGCCTTCCCCCTACAAGGTGGAGCTCAGCACCACCAAATCTGATGGCAGCCAGTCCTTCCCCTTCAAGTTCTCCAATGCGATGCCAGGCTCTGCTTTGAGCAAGCCTTTGAGGATGCCAAGAAGAAGCTGGGTAAGAGCAGGGGCCGGGGGAGTGGATGTGGCAGTGGGCTCAGCATCACAAGCCAGGCTAGGCAGGCCTCCATCCATCTCACTTCCTCATCCTCCAAAGTTGTTTTTTTCCCAGCTTCCAGCAAAATCTGCCTGGACCCAGAGTTCCTCAAGGCCATCCCCACCATGAAGATGAGGAGCGGGATGCAGGTGCTTGGTGCTGATGCCTGGGTTCAAGCATCCTACAGGACCTGCAAGTCCCTCCTGGAGGTGGTCAAGGCCAGGTTGGGTGAGGCCTTGAGCCACCTTAGAATGTCAAAAGAGGAGAGATGTGGAGGTTCAGGAGCCGGTGCAGAGGAGGGCAGGGAAGCTGGGGAAGGGCCTGGTGAACTAATGTGATGGAGATGGACTGAGGGAGCTGTGGATGGTTAGTTTGGAGAAGAGGAGGCAGAGGAGGAACCTCACTGCTCTTCACAGCTCCCTGAAAGGACATTGTGGAGAGGCTGGGGGTGGTTTCTTAGAGGAAATGAAGTGATAGAACCAAGAGGGAATGGATCGGATAGGATAGGATAGAATGGAATAGGATGGAATAGGATGGAATAGAACAGAGTAGAATAGACCAGGTTGGAAAAGACCTTTGAGATCTTGAAATGATCTTGTCCAGAGAAGGGGTTGAAAGCTGGTGAGGGGTTTGGGGCACCAGCCCTATGAGGAGACTCTGAGGGAGCTGGGGTTGATTAGCCTGCAGAAGAGGAGGCTCTGAGGAGCCCCTTATTGCTGTCCAGAACTACCCGAATGGAGATTATAGGCAGGTGGGCATTGGTGTCTTGTCCCAGGTAACCAGCACCAGGATAGCAGCGCAAGAAGCAATCCCTGTCCTACAGCATGGCCTTCCCCCTACAAGGTGGATCTCAGCACCACCAAATCTGATGGCATCCAGTCCTTCCCCTTCCAGTTCCCCAAGCCCAATGCCCTGCTCAGCTCGGAGAAGCCTTTGAGGATGCCAAAAAGAAGCTGGGTAAGAGCAGGGGCCGGGGGAGTGGATGTGGCAGTAGGCTCAGCATCACAAGCCAGGCTAGGCAGGCCTCCATCCATCTCACTTCCTCATTCTCCAATGTGGTTTTTTTTCCCATCTTCCAGCAAAAACTGCCTGGACCCAGAGTTCCTCAAGGCCATCCCCACCATGAAGATGAGGAGCGGGATGCAGGCACTTGGTGCTGGTGCTTGGGTTCAAGCATCCTACAGGACCTGCAAGTCCCTTCCTGGGGGTGGTCAAGGCCAGGTTGGTTGAGACCTTGAGCCACGTAGGCACCTCAATAGAGGAGAGATGTGGAGGTGCAGGAGCCGGTGCAGAGGAGGGCAGGGAAGCTGGGGAAGGGCCTGGAGAACAAATCTGGTGGGGATCGACTGAGGGAGCTGTGGATGGTTAGTTTGGAGAAGAGGAGGCAGAGGGGGAACCTCACTGCACTTCAGAGCTCCCTGAAAGGACACAGTGGAGAGCTTGGGGGTGGTCTCTTCTCACAGGTAATGAAGTGATAGTACAAAGAGGGAATTAATACAATAGAATAGAATGGTTTAGACTAGACCAGAACTAACCAGATTGAAAAAGACCTTTGAGATCATGAAATCAATGTGTCTCGATAAGGGCAAGAGAGCTGGTGAGGACTTCAGAGCACAGGCCCTTGAGGAGAGACTGAGGGAGCTGGGGGTTCTTAGCCGAGAGAAGAGGAGGAGAATAAATCTGATGGGGATTGACTGAGGGAGCTGTGGATGGTTAGTTTGGAGAAGAGGAGGCAGAGGGGGAACCTCACTGCACTTCCCAGCTCCCTGAAAGGACGTTGTGGAGAGGCTGGGGGTTGTCTCCTCTCACAGATGATGTAGTGATAGTACAAAGAGGGAATGAATAGAATAGAATAGAATAGAATAGAATAGAATAGAATAGAATAGAATAGAATAGAATAGAATGGTTTAGACTAGACTAGACTTGACTAACTAGAATGAATGGGAACTACCTGGGAGGTAGTACTGAATGGGAGGGAATGAATGGAGCAGAGCAGAATAGAATAGAATAGCATGGAACACAACAGAATAGAAAAGAATAGAATGGAAGACAACAGAATAGAAAAGAATAGACTGGACTAGAAGTAACCAGGTTGGAAAAGACCTTTGAGATCTTGAAGTCACTGTGTGCAGAGAAGGGCAAGAAAGCTGGTGAGGTGTTTGGAGCACCAGCCCTGTGAGGAGAATTTGAGGGAGCTGGAGTTGATTAGCCTGGAGAAGAGGAGGCTCAGAGGAAACACTTATTGCTGTCTTGACCTGCCTGAAGGGAGGTTGTAAGCAAGTGGGCATTGGTGTCTTCTCCCAGGTAACCAGCACCAGGATAGCAGCACAGAAAGCAATCCCTTTCCTTCAGCATGGCCTTCCCCCTACAAGGTGGAGCTCAGCACCACCAAATCTGATGGCAGCCAGTCCTTCCCCTTCAAGTTCTCCAATGCGATGCCAGGCTCTGCTTTGAGCAAGCCTTTGAGGATGCCAAGAAGAAGCTGGGTAAGAGCAGGGGCCGGGGGAGTGGATGTGGCAGTGGGCTCAGCATCACAAGCCAGGCTAGGCAGGCCTCCATCCATCTCACTTCCTCATCCTCCAAAGTTGTTTTTTTCCCATCTTCCAGCAAAATCTGCCTGGACCCAGAGTTCCTCAAGGCCATCCCCACCATGAAGATGAGGAGCGGGATGCAGGTACTTGGTGCTGATGCCTGGGTTCAAGCATCCTACAGGACCTGCAAGTCCCTCTTGGAGGTGGTCAAGGCCAGGTTGGGTGAGGCCTTGAGCCACCTTAGAATGTCAAAAGAGGAGAGATGTGGTGGTGGTGGAGCTGGTGCAGAGGAGGGCAGGGATGCTGGGGAAGGGCCTGGTGAACTAATGTGATGGAGATGGACTGAGGGAGCTGTGGATGGTTAGTTTGGAGAAGAGGAGGCAGAGGAGGAACCTCACTGCTCTTCACAGCTCCCTGAAAGGACATTGTGGAGAGGCTGGGGGTGGTTTCTTAGAGGAAATGAAGTGATAGAACCAAGAGGGAATGGATCGGATAGGATAGGATAGAATGGAATACGATGGAATAGAACAGAGTAGAATAGACCAGGTTGGAAAAGACCTTTGAGATCTTGAAGTGATCGTGTCCAGAGAAGGGGTTGAAAGCTGGTGAGGGGTTTGGGGCACCAGCCCTATGAGGAGACTCTGAGGGAGCTGTGGATGGTTAGTTTGGAGAAGAGGAGGCAGAGGGGGAACCTCACTGCACTTCAGAGCTCCCTGAAAGGACACTGTGGAGAGCTTGGGGGTGGTCTCTTCTCACAGGTAATGAAGTGATAGGACGAAGAGGGAATTAATACAGTAGAATAGAATGGTTTAGACTAGACCAGAACTAACCAGATTGAAAAAGACCTTTGAGATCATGAAATCAATGTGTCTCAATAAGGGCAAGAGAGCTGGTGAGGACTTCAGAGCACAGGCCCTTGAGGAGAGACTGAGGGAGCTGGGGGTTCTTAGCCGAGAGAAGAGGAGGAGAATAAATCTGATGGGGATTGACTGAGGGAGCTGTGGATGGTTAGTTTGGAGAAGAGGACGTGGAGGAGGGACCTCACTGCTCTTCACAGCTACCTGAAATGACATTGTGGAGATGTTGGGGGTGGTCTCTTCTCACAGGTTATGAACTGATAGAACCAAGAGTGAATGAATAGAATAGAGTAGAGTAGTCTAGACTAGACTAGAATAGAGCAACTAGGTTGGCAAGGACCTTTGAGATCATGAAGTCACCATGTCCAGAGGAGGGCAAGAAATCTGGTGAGGGGTTTGGAACAGCAGCTCTATGAGGAGAATCTGAGGGAGCTGGGCTTGATTAGCCTGGAGAAGAGGAGGCTCAGAGGAGCCCCTTATTGCTGTTCAGAACTACCCGAAGGGAGATTATAGCCAGGTGGGCATTGGTGTCTTCTCGCAGGTAACCAGCACCAGGATAGCAGCACAAGATGCAATCCCTGTCCTTCAGCATGGCCTTCCCCCAACCAGGTGCATCTCAGCTCTACCTAAGCTGTTGGCACCCACTCCTTCCCCTTCGAGTTCCCCAAGCCCAATGCCCTGCTCAGCTCGGAGAAGCCTTTGCGGATGCCAAGAAGAAGCTGGGTAAGAGCAGGGGCCGGGGGAGTGGATGTGGCAGTGGGCTCAGCATCACAAGCCAGGCTAGGTAGGCCTCCATCCATCTCATTTCCTCATTCTCCAAAGTTGTTTTTTTCCCAGCTTCCAGCAAAAACTGCCTGGACCCAGAGTTCCTCAAGGCCATCCCCACCATGAAGATGAGGAGCGGGATGCAGGTACTTTGTGCTGGTGCTTGGGTTCAAGCATCCTACAGGACCTGCAAGTCCCTCCCTTGAGGTGGTCAAGGCCAGGATGGTTGAGGCCTTGAGCCACCTTAGAACCTCAATAGAGGAGAGATGTGGAGGTTCAGGTGCAGAGGAGGGCAGGGAAGCTGGGGAAGGGCCTGGTGAACTAATGTGATGGAGATGGACTGAGGGAGCTGTGGATGGTTAGTTTGGAGAAGAGGAGGCAGAGGGGGAACCTCACTGCACTTCCCAGCTCCCTGAAAGGACGTTGTGGAGAGGCTGGGGGTTGTCTCCTCTCACAGATGATGTAGTGATAGTACAAAGAGGGAATGAATAGAATAGAATAGAATAGAATAGAATAGAATAGAATAGAATAGAATGGTTTAGACTAGACTAGACTTGACTAACTAGAATGAATGGGAACTACCTGGGAGGTAGTACTGAATGGGAGGGAATGAACGGAGCAGAGCAGAATAGAATAGAATAGCATGGAACACAACAGAATAGAAAAGAATAGAATGGAAGACGACAGAATAGAAAAGAATAGACTAGACTAGAAGTAACCAGGTTGGAAAAGACCTTTGAGATCTTGAAGTCACTGTGTGCAGAGAAGGGCAAGAAAGCTGGTGAGGTGTTTGGAGCACCAGCCCTGTGAGGAGAATTTGAGGGAGCTGGAGTTGATTAGCCTGGAGAAGAGGAGGCTCAGAGGAAACCCTTATTGCTGTCTTGACCTGCCTGAAGGGAGGTTGTAAGCAAGTGGGCATTGGTGTCTTCTCCCAGGTAACCAGCACCAGGATAGCAGCACAGAAAGCAATCCCTTTCCTTCAGCATGGCCTTCCCCCTACAAGGTGGAGCTCAGCACCACCAAATCTGATGGCAGCCAGTCCTTCCCCTTCAAGTTCTCCAATGCGATGCCAGGCTCTGCTTTGAGCAAGCCTTTGAGGATGCCAAGAAGAAGCTGGGTAAGAGCAGGGGCCGGGGGAGTGGATGTGGCAGTGGGCTCAGCATCACAAGCCAGGCTAGGCAGGCCTCCATCCATGTCACTTCCTCATCCTCCAAAGTTGTTTTTTTCCCAGCTTCCAGCAAAATCTGCCTGGACCCAGAGTTCCTCAAGGCCATCCCCACCATGAAGATGAGGAGCGGGATGCAGGTACTTGGTGCTGATGCCTGGGTTCAAGCATCCTACAGGACCTGCAAGTCCCTCCTGGAGGTGGTCAAGGCCAGGTTGGGTGAGGCCTTGAGCCACCTTAGAATGTCAAAAGAGGAGAGGTGTGGAGGTGCAGGAGCCGGTGCAGAGGAGGGCAGGGAAGCTGGGGAAGGGCCTGGTGAACTAATGTGATGGAGATGGACTGAGGGAGCTGTGGATGGTTAGTTTGGAGAAGAGGAGGCAGAGGAGGAACCTCACTGCTCTTCACAGCTCCCTGAAAGGACATTGTGGAGAGGCTGGGGGTGGTTTCTTAGAGGAAATGAAGTGATAGAACCAAGAGGGAATGGATCGGATAGGATAGGATAGAATGGAATAGGATGGAATAGAACGGAGTAGAATAGACCAGGTTGGAAAAGACCTTTGAGATCTTGAAGTGATCGTGTCCAGAGAAGGGGTTGAAAGCTGGTGAGGGGTTTGGGGCACCAGCCCTGTGAGGAGACTCTGAGAGAGCTGGGGTTGATTAGCCTGGAGAAGAGGAGGCTCTGAGGAGCCCCTTATTGCTGTCCAGAACTACCCGAATGGAGATTATAGGCAGGTGGGCATTGGTGTCTTGTCCCAGGTAACCAGCACCAGGATAGCAGCGCAAGAAGCAATCCCTGTCCTGCAGCATGGCCTTCCCCCTACAAGGTGGATCTCAGCACCACCAAATCTGATGGCATCCAGTCCTTCCCCTTCCAGTTCCCCAAGCCCAATGCCCTGCTCAGCTCGGAGAAGCCTTTGAGGATGCCAAAAAGAAGCTGGGTAAGAGCAGGGGCCGGGGGAGTGGATGTGGCAGTGGGCTCAGCATCACAAGCCAGGCTAGGCAGGCCTCCATCCATCTCACTTCCTCATTCTCCAATGTGGTTTTTTTTCCCATCTTCCAGCAAAAACTGCCTGGACCCAGAGTTCCTCAAGGCCATCCCCACCATGAAGATGAGGAGCGGGATGCAGGCACTTGGTGCTGGTGCTTGGGTTCAAGCATCCTACAGGACCTGTAAGTCCCTCCTGGAGGTGGTCAAGGCCAGGTTGGTTGAGGCCTTGAGCCACATAGGCACCTCAATGGAGGAGAGATGTGGAGGTGCAGGAGCCCATGCAGAGGAGGGCAGGGAAGCTGGGGAAGGGCCTGGAGAACAAATCTGGTGGGGATCGACTGAGGGAGCTGTGGATGGTTAGTTTGGAGAAGAGGAGGCAGAGGGGGAACCTCACTGCTCTTCACAGCTCCCTGAAAGGACACTGTGGAGAGCTTGGGGGTGGTCTCTTCTCACAGGTTATGAACTGATAGAACCAAGAGTGAATGAATAGCATAGAGTAGAGTAGTCTAGACTAGACTAGACTAGACTAGTGCTAACTAGGTTGGCAAGGACCTTTGAGATCATGAAGTCACCGTGTCCAGAGGTGGGCAAGAAATCTGGTGAGGGGTTTGGAACAGCAGCTCTATGAGGAGAATCTGAGGGAGCTGGGGTTGATTAGCTGAGAGAAGAGGAGGTTCAGAGGAGCCCCTTATTGCTGTCTAGAACTGCCCGAATTTGGGTTGTAACCAGGTGGGGGCTGGTGTCTCGTCCCAGGTAACCAGCACCAGGATAGCAGCATAAGAGCCAATCTCTGTCCTTCAGCATTGCCTTCCCCCAAAAAGTGAACCTTAGCACTACCTAAGCTATTGGGACCCACTCCTTCCCCTTCGAGTTCCCCAAGCCCAATGCCCTGCTCAGCTCGGAGAAGGCTTTGAGGATGCCAAGAAGAAGCTGGGTAAGAGCAGGGACCGGGGGAGTGGATGTGGCAGTGGGCTCAGCATCACAAGCCAGAATAGGCAAGGCCTCCATCCCTCCAGCACCATAGAGCACCAGCTCTATGAGGAGACTCTGAGGGAGCTGGGGTTGATTAGCCTGGAGAAGAGGAGGCTCAGAGGAGCCCCTTATTGCTGTTCAGAACTACCCGAAGGGAGATTATAGGCAGGTGGGCATTGGTGTCTTCTCGCAGGTAACCAGCACCAGGATAGCAGCACAAGATGCAATCCCTGTCCTTCAGCATGGCCTTCCCCCAACCAGGTGCATCTCAGCTCTACCTAAGCTGTTGGCACCCACTCCTTCCCCTTCGAGTTCCCCAAGCCCAATGCCCTGCTCAGCTCGGAGAAGCCTTTGCGGATGCCAAGAAGAAGCTGGGTAAGAGCAGGGGCCGGGGGAGTGGATGTGGCAGTGGGCTCAGCATCACAAGCCAGGCTAGGCAGGCCTCCATCCATCTCATTTCCTCATTCTCCAAAGTTGTTTTTTTCCCAGCTTCCAGCAAAAACTGCCTGGACCCAGAGTTCCTCAAGGCCATCCCCACCATGAAGATGAGGAGCGGGATGCAGGTACTTTGTGCTGGTGCTTGGGTTCAAGCATCCTACAGGACCTGCAAGTCCCTCCCTTGAGGTGGTCAAGGCCAGGATGGTTGAGGCCTTGAGCCACCTTAGAACCGCAATAGAGGAGAGATGTGGAGGTTCAGGAGCCGGTGCAGAGGAGGGCAGGGAAGCTGGGGAAGGGCCTGGTGAACTAATGTGATGGAGATGGACTGAGGGAGCTGTGGATGGTTAGTTTGGAGAAGAGGAGGCAGAGGGGGAACCTCACTGCACTTCCCAGCTCCCTGAAAGGACGTTGTGGAGAGGCTGGGGGTTGTCTCCTCTCACAGATGATGTAGTGATAGTACAAAGAGGGAATGAATAGAATAGAATAGAATAGAATAGAATAGAATGGTTTAGACTAGACTAGACTTGACTAACTAGAATGAATGGGAACTACCTGGGAGGTAGTACTGAATGGGAGGGAATTAACGGAGCAGAGCAGAATAGAATAGAATAGCATAGCATGGAACACAACAGAATAGAAAAGAATAGAATGGAAGACAACAGAATAGAAAAGAATAGACTAGACTAGAAGTAACCAGGTTGGAAAAGACCTTTGAGATCTTGAAGTCACTGTGTGCAGAGAAGGGCAAGAAAGCTGGTGAGGTGTTTGGAGCACCAGCCCTGTGAGGAGAATTTGAGGGAGCTGGAGTTGATTAGCCTGGAGAAGAGGAGGCTCAGAGGAAACCCTTATTGCTGTCTTGACCTGCCTGAAGGGAGGTTGTAAGCAAGTGGGCATTGGTGTCTTCTCCCAGGTAACCAGCACCAGGATAGCAGCACAGAAAGCAATCCCTTTCCTTCAGCATGGCCTTCCCCCTACAAGGTGGAGCTCAGCACCACCAAATCTGATGGCAGCCAGTCCTTCCCCTTCAAGTTCTCCAATGCGATGCCAGGCTCTGCTTTGAGCAAGCCTTTGAGGATGCCAAGAAGAAGCTGGCTAAGAGCAGGGGCCGGGGGAGTGGATGTGGCAGTGGGCTCAGCATCACAAGCCAGGCTAGGCAGGCCTCCATCCATCTCACTTCCTCATCCTCCAAAGTTGTTTTTTTCCCAGCTTCCAGCAAAATCTGCCTGGACCCAGAGTTCCTCAAGGCCATCCCCACCATGAAGATGAGGAGCGGGATGCAGGTACTTTGTGCTGGTGCTTGGGTTCAAGCATCCTACAGAACCTGCAAGTCCCTCCCTTGAGGTGGTCAAGGCCAGGATGGTTGAGGCCTTGAACCACCTTAGAACCTCAATAGAGGAGAGATGTGGAGGTGGTGGAGCTGGTGCAGAGGAGGGCAGGGAAGCTGGGGAAGGGCCTGGTGAACTAATGTGATGGAGATGGACTGAGGGAGCTGTGGATGGTTAGTTTGGAGAAGAGGAGGCAGAGGGGGAACCTCACTGCACTTCCCAGCTCCCTGAAAGGACGTTGTGGAGAGGCTGGGGGTTGTCTCCTCTCACAGATGATGTAGTGATAGTACAAAGAGGGAATGGATAGAATAGAATATTATAGAATAGAATAGAATAGAATAGAATAGAATAGAATAGAATAGAATAGAATAGAATAGAATAGAATAGAATGGTTTAGACTAGACTAGACTTGACTAACTAGAATGAATGGGAACTACCTGGGAGGTAGTACTGAATGGGAGGGAATGAACGGAGCAGAGCAGAATAGAATAGAATAGCATGGAACACAACAGAATAGAAAAGAATAGAATGGAAGACAACAGAATAGAAAAGAATAGACTAGACTAGAAGTAACCAGGTTGGAAAAGACCTTTGAGATCTTGAAGTCACTGTGTGCAGAGAAGGGCAAGAAAGCTGGTGAGGTGTTTGGAGCACCAGCCCTGTGAGGAGAATTTGAGGGAGCTGGAGTTGATTAGCCTGGAGAAGAGGAGGCTCAGAGGAAACACTTATTGCTGTCTTGACCTGCCTGAAGGGAGGTTGTAAGCAAGTGGGCATTGGTGTCTTCTCCCAGGTAACCAGCACCAGGATAGCAGCACAGAAAGCAATCCCTTTCCTTCAGCATGGCCTTCCCCCTACAAGGTGGAGCTCAGCACCACCAAATCTGATGGCAGCCAGTCCTTCCCCTTCAAGTTCTCCAATGCGATGCCAGGCTCTGCTTTGAGCAAGCCTTTGAGGATGCCAAGAAGAAGCTGGGTAAGAGCAGGGGCCGGGGGAGAGGATGTGGCAGTGGGCTCAGCATCACAAGCCAGGCTAGGCAGGCCTCCATCCATCTCACTTCCTCATCCTCCAAAGTTGTTTTTTTCCCAGCTTCCAGCAAAATCTGCCTGGACCCAGAGTTCCTCAAGGCCATCCCCACCATGAAGATGAGGAGCGGGATGCAGGTACTTGGTGCTGATGCCTGGGTTCAAGCATCCTACAGGACCTGCAAGTCCCTCCTGGAGGTGGTCAAGGCCAGGTTGGGTGAGGCCTTGAGCCACCTTAGAATGTCAAAAGAGGAGAGGTGTGGAGGTGCAGGAGCCGGTGCAGAGGAGGGCAGGGAAGCTGGGGAAGGGCCTGGTGAACTAATGTGATGGAGATGGACTGAGGGAGCTGTGGATGGTTAGTTTGGAGAAGAGGAGGCAGAGGAGGAACCTCACTGCTCTTCACAGCTCCCTGAAAGGACATTGTGGAGAGGCTGGGGGTGGTTTCTTAGAGGAAATGAAGTGATAGAACCAAGAGGGAATGAATCGGATAGGATAGGATAGGATGGAATAGGATGGAATAGAACAGAGTAGAATAGACCAGGTTGGAAAAGACCTTTGAGATCTTGAAATGATCTTGTCCAGAGAAGGGGTTGAAAGCTGGTGAGGGGTTTGGGGCACCAGCCCTATGAGGAGACTCTGAGGGAGCTGGGGTTGATTAGCCTGCAGAAGAGGAGGCTCTGAGGAGCCCCTTATTGCTGTCCAGAACTACCCGAATGGAGATTATAGGCAGGTGGGCATTGGTGTCTTGTCCCAGGTAACCAGCACCAGGATAGCAGCGCAAGAAGCAATCCCTGTCCTACAGCATGGCCTTCCCCCTACAAGGTATATCTCAGCACCACCAAATCTGATGGCATCCAGTCCTTCCCCTTCCAGTTCCCCAAGCCCAATGCCCTGCTCAGCTTGGAGAAGCCTTTGAGGATGCCAAAAAGAAGCTGGGTAAGAGCAGGGACCGGGGGAGTGGATGTCGCAGTGGGCTCAGCATCACAAGCCAGGCTAGGCAGGCCTCCATCCATCTCACTTCCTCATTCTCCAATGTGGTTTTTTTTCCCATCTTCCAGCAAAAACTGCCTGGACCCAGAGTTCCTCAAGGACATCCTCACCATGAAGATGAGGAGCGGGATGCAGGCACTTGGTGCTGGTGCTTGGGTTCAAGCATCCTACAGGACCTGTAAGTCCCTCCTGGAGGTGGTCAAGGCCAGGTTGGTTGAGACCTTGAGCCACGTAGGCACCTCAATAGAGGAGAGTTGTGGAGGTGCAGGAGCCCATGCAGAGGAGGGCAGGGAAGCTGGGGAAGGGCCTGGAGAACAAATCTGGTGGGGATCGACTGAGGGAGCTGTGGATGGTTAGTTTGGAGAAGAGGAGGCAGAGGGGGAACCTCACTGCACTTCAGAGCTCCCTGAAAGGACACTGTGGAGAGCTTGGGGGTGGTCTCTTCTCGCAGGTAATGAAGTGATGGTACGAAGAGGGAATTAATACAGTAGAATAGAATGGTTTAGACTAGACCAGAACTAACCAGATTGAAAAAGACCTTTGAGATCATGAAATCAATGTGTCTCGATAAGGGCAAGAGAGCTGGTGAGGACTTCAGAGCACAGGCCCTTGAGGAGAGACTGAGGGAGCTGGGGGTTCTTAGCCGAGAGAAGAGGAGGAGAATAAATCTGATGGGGATTGACTGAGGGAGCTGTGGATGGTTAGTTTGGAGAAGAGGAGGTGGAGGAGGGACCTCACTGCTCTTCACAGCTACCTGAAATGACATTGTGGAGATGTTGGGGGTGGTCTCTTCTCACAGGTTATGAACTGATAGAACCAAGAGTGAATGAATAGAATAGAGTAGAGTAGTCTAGACTAGACTAGACTAGAATAGAGCTAACTAGGTTGGCAAGGACCTTTGAGATCATGAAGTCACCATGTCCAGAGGAGGGCAAGAAATCTGGTGAGGGGTTTGGAACAGCAGCTCTATGAGGAGAATCTGAGGGAGCTGGGCTTGATTAGCCTGGAGAAGAGGAGGCTCAGAGGAAACCCTTATTGCTGTCCAGAACTACCCGAAGGGAGGTTGTCGCCAGGTGGGCATTGGTGTCTTCTCCCAGGTAACCAGCACCAGGATAGCAGCACAAGATGCAATCCCTGTCCTTCAGCATGGCCTTCCCCCAACCAGGTGCATCTCAGCTCTACCTAAGCTGTTGGCACCCACTCCTTCCCCTTCGAGTTCCCCAAGCCCAATGCCCTGCTCAGCTCGGAGAAGCCTTTGCGGATGCCAAGAAGAAGCTGGGTAAGAGCAGGGACCGGGGGAGTGGATGTGGCAGTGGGCTCAGCATCACAAGCCAGGCTAGGTAGGCCTCCATCCATCTCATTTCCTCATTCTCCAAAGTTGTTTTTTTCCCATCTTCCAGCAAAATCTGCCTGGACCCAGAGTTCCTCAAGGCCATCCCCACCATGAAGATGAGGAGCGGGATGCAGGTACTTTGTGCTGGTGCTTGGGTTCAAGCATCCTACAGGACCTGCAAGTCCCTCCCTTGAGGTGGTCAAGGCCAGGATGGTTGAGGCCTTGAGCCACCTTAGAACCTCAATAGAGGAGAGATGTGGAGGTTCAGGAGCCGGTGCAGAGGAGGGCAGGGAAGCTGGGGAAGGGCCTGGTGAACTAATGTGATGGAGATGGACTGAGGGAGCTGTGGATGGTTAGTTTGGAGAAGAGGAGGCAGAGGGGGAACCTCACTGCACTTCCCAGCTCCCTGAAAGGACGTTGTGGAGAGGCTGGGGGTTGTCTCCTCTCACAGATGATGTAGTGATAGTACAAAGAGGGAATGAATAGAATAGAATATTATAGAATAGAATAGAATAGAATAGAATAGAATAGAATAGAATAGAATAGAATAGAATAGAATAGAATAGAATAGAATAGAATAGAATAGAATAGAATGGTTTAGACTAGACTAGACTTGACTAACTAGAATGAATGGGAACTACCTGGGAGGTAGTACTGAATGGGAGGGAATGAACGGAGCAGAGCAGAATAGAATAGAATAGCATGGAACACAGCAGAATAGAAAAGAATAGAATGGAAGACAACAGAATAGAAAAGAATAGACTAGACTAGAAGTAACCAGGTTGGAAAAGACCTTTGAGATCTTGAAGTCACTGTGTGCAGAGAAGGGCAGGAAAGCTGGTGAGGGGTTTGGAGCACCAGCTCTATGAGGAAAATTTGAGGGAGCTGGAGTTGATTAGCCTGGAGAAGAGGAGGCTCAGAGGAATCCCTGATAGACCCGAGAGGGAATGGATAGAATAGGATAGGATAGGATAGGATAGGATAGAATAGGATAGAATAGAATAGAATAGAATAGAATAGAATAGAATAGAATAGACCAGACCAGGTTGGAAAAGACCTTTGAGATCTTGAAGTCACCGTGTGCAGAGAAGGGCAAGAAAGCTGGTGAGGTGTTTGGAGCACCAGCCCTGTGAGGAGAATTTGAGGGAGCTGGAGTTGATTAGCCTGGAGAAGAGGAGGCTCAGAGGAAACCCTTATTGCTGTCTTGACCTGCCTGAAGGGAGGTTGTAAGCAAGTGGGCATTGGTGTCTTCTCCCAGGTAACCAGCACCAGGATAGCAGCACAGAAAGCAATCCCTTTCCTTCAGCATGGCCTTCCCCCTACAAGGTGGAGCTCAGCACCACCAAATCTGATGGCAGCCAGTCCTTCCCCTTCAAGTTCTCCAATGCGATGCCAGGCTCTGCCTTGAGCAAGCCTTTGAGGATGCCAAGAAGAAGCTGGGTAAGAGCAGGGGCCGGGGGAGTGGATGTGGCAGTGGGCTCAGCATCACAAGCCAGGCTAGGCAGGCCTCCATCCATCTCACTTCCTCATCCTCCAAAGTTGTTTTTTTCCCAGCTTCCAGCAAAATCTGCCTGGACCCAGAGTTCCTCAAGGCCATCCCCACCATGAAGATGAGGAGCGGGATGCAGGTACTTGGTGCTGATGCCTGGGTTCAAGCATCCTACAGGACCTGCAAGTCCCTCCTGGAGGTGGTCAAGGCCAGGTTGGGTGAGGCCTTGAGCCACCTTAGAACTTCAAAAGAGGAGAGATGTGGAGGTGGTGGAGCTGGTGCAGAGGAGGGCAGGGAAGCTGGGGAAGGGCCTGGTGAACTAATGTGATGGAGATGGACTGAGGGAGCTGTGGATGGTTAGTTTGGAGAAGAGGAGGCAGAGAAGGAACCTCACTGCTCTTCACAGCTCCCTGAAAGGACATTGTGGAGAGGCTGGGGGTGGTTTCTTAGAGGAAATGAAGTGATAGAACCAAGAGGGAATGGATCGGATAGGATAGGATAGAATGGAATAGGATGGAATAGAACGGAGTAGAATAGACCAGGTTGGAAAAGACCTTTGAGATCTTGAAGTGATCTTGTCCAGAGAAGGGGTTGAAAGCTGGTGAGGGGTTTGGGGCACCAGCCCTGTGAGGAGACTCTGAGGGAGCTGGGGTTGATTAGCCTGGAGAAGAGGAGGCTCTGAGGAGCCCCTTATTGCTGTCCAGAACTACCCGAATGGAGATTATAGGCAGGTGGGCATTGGTGTCTTGTCCCAGGTAACCAGCACCAGGATAGCAGCGCAAGAAGCAATGCCTGTCCTGCAGCATGGCCTTCCCCCTACAAGGTGGATCTCAGCACCACCAAATCTGATGGCATCCAGTCCTTCCCCTTCCAGTTCCCCAAGCCCAATGCCCTGCTCAGCTCGGAGAAGCCTCTGAGGATGCCAAAAAGAAGCTGGGTAAGAGCAGGTACTGGGGGAGTGGATGTGGCAGTAGGCTCAGCATCACAAGCCAGGCTAGGCAGGCCTCCATCCATCTCACTTCCTCATTCTCCAATGTGGTTTTTTTTCCCATCTTCCAGCAAAAACTGCCTGGACCCAGAGTTCCTCAAGGCCATCCCCACCATGAAGATGAGGAGCGGGATGCAGGCACTTGGTGCTGGTGCTTGGGTTCAAGCATCCTACAGGACCTGTAAGTCCCTCCTGGAGGTGGTCAAGGCCAGGTTGGTTGAGGCCTTGAGCCACATAGGCACCTCAATGGAGGAGAGATGTGGAGGTGCAGGAGCCCATGCAGAGGAGGGCAGGGAAGCTGGGGAAGGCCTGGAGAACAAATCTGGTGGGGATCGACTGAGGGAGCTGTGGATGGTTAGTTTGGAGAAGAGGAGGCGGAGGAGGGACCTCACTGCTCTTCACAGCTCCCTGAAAGGACACTGTGGAGAGCTTGGGGGTGGTCTCTTCTCACAGGTTATGAACTGATAGAACCAAGAGTGAATGAATAGCATAGAGTAGAGTAGTCTAGACTAGACTAGACTAGACTAGTGCTAACTAGGTTGGCAAGGACCTTTGAGATCATGAAGTCACCGTGTCCAGAGGAGGGCAAGAAATCTGGTGAGGGGTTTGGAACGCCAGCTCTATGAGGAGAATCTGAGGGAGCTGGGGTTGATTAGCTGAGAGAAGAGGAGGTTCAGAGGAGCCCCTTATTGCTGTCTAGAACTGCCCGAATTTGGGTTGTAACCAGGTGGGGGCTGGTGTCTCGTCCCAGGTAACCAGCACCAGGATAGCAGCATAAGAGCCAATCTCTGTCCTTCAGCATTGCCTTCCCCCAAAAAGTGAACCTTAGCACTACCTAAGCTATTGGGACCCACTCCTTCCCCTTCGAGTTCCCCAAGCCCAATGCCCTGCTCAGCTCGGAGAAGGCTTTGAGGATGCCAAGAAGAAGCTGGGTAAGAGCAGGGACCGGGGGAGTGGATGTGGCAGTGGGCTCAGCATCACAAGCCAGGCTAGGCAGGCCTCCATCCATCTCACTTCCTCATCCTCCAAAGTTGTTTTTTTTTTCCCATCTTCAGCAAATACTGCCTGGACCCAGAGTTCCTCAAGGCCATCCCCACCATGAAGATGAGGAGCGGGATGCAGGCACTTGGTGCTGCTGCTTGGGTTCAAGCATCCTACAGGACCTGCAAGTCCCTCCTGGAGGTGGTCAAGGCCAGGTTGGTTGAGGCCTTGAGCCACCTTAGAACGTCGATAGAGGAGAGATGTGGAGGTGCAGGAGCCAGTGCAGAGGAGGGCAGGGAAGCTGGGAAAGGGCCTGGTGAACTAATGTGATGGAGATGGACTGAGGGAGCTGTGGATGGTTAGTTTGGAGAAGAGGAGGCAGAGGGGGAACCTCACTGCACTTCCCAGCTCCCTGAAAGGACATTGTGGAGAGGCTGGGGGTGGTCTCTTCTCACAGGTGATGAAGTGATAGTACGAAGAGGGAATGAATAGAATAGAATAGAATAGAATAGAATGGTTTAGACCAGACCAGACTTGACTAGACTAGAACTAACCTGGTTGGAAAAGACCTTTGAGATCATGAAATCAATGTGTCCCGATAAGGGCAAGAGAGCTGGTGAGGGCTTCAGAGCACAGGCCCTTGAGGAGAGACTGAGGGAGCTGGGGGTTCTTAGCCGAGAGAAGAGGAGGAGAATAAATCTGATGGGGATTGACTGAGGGAGCTGTGGATGGTTAGTTTGGAGAAGAGGAGGTGGAGGAGGGATCTTACTGCTCCTCACAGCTACCTGAAAGGACATTGTGGGGAGGTTGGGGGTAGTTTCTTACAGGTAATGAAGTGATAGAACCAATAAGGAATGAACAGGGTAGGGTAGGGTGGGGTAGGCTAGGGTAGGGTAGGGTAGAATAGAATAGAATAGAATAGAATAGAATAGAATAGAATAGAATAGAATAGAATAGAATAGAATAGACCAGGTTGGAAAAGACCTTTGAGGTCTTGAAGTGATCGTGTCCAGAGAAGGGGAAGAATGCTGGTGAGGGGTTTGGAGCACCAGCCCTATGAGGAGAATCTGAGGCAGCTGGGGTTGATTAGCCTGCAGAAGAGGAGGCTCTGAGGAGCCCCTTATTTCTGTCTAGACCTGCCTGAAGGGAGATTATAGGCAGGTGGGCATTGGTGTCTTGTCCCAGGTAACCAGCACCAGGATAGCAGCAGAAGAATCAATCCCTGTCCTACAGCATGGCCTTCCCCCTACAAGGTGGATCTCAGCACCACCAAATCTGATGGCATCCAGTCCTTCCCCTTCGAGTTCCCCAAGCCCAATGCCCTGCTCAGCTCGGAGAAGCCTTTGAGGATGCCAAAAAGAAGCTGGGTAAGAGCAGGGGCCGGGGGAGTGGATGTGGCAGTAGGCTCAGCATCACAAGCCAGGCTAGGCAGGCCTCCATCCATCTCACTTCCTCATTCTCCAATGTGTTTTTTTTTCCCACCTTCTAGCAAAAACTGCCTGGACCCACAGTTCCTCAAGGCCATCCCCACCATGAAGATGAGGAATGGGATGCAGGCACTTGGTGCTGGTGGTTGGCTTCAAGCATCTTACAGGACCTGCAAGTCCTTCCTGGAGGTGGTCAAGGCCAGGTTGGCTGAGGCCTTGAGCCACGTAGGCACCTCAATAGAGGAGAGATGTGGAGGTGCAGGAGCTGGTGCAGAGGAGGGCAGGAAAGCTGGGGAAGGGCCTGGTGAACTAATGTGATGGAGATGGAGTGAGGGAGCTGTGGATGGTTAGTTTGGAGAAGAGGAAGCAGAGGGGGAACCTCACTGCACTTCCCAGCTCCCTGAAAGGACACAGTGGAGAGCTTGGGGGTGGTCTCTTCTCACAGGTAATGAAGTGATAGTACGAAGAGGGAATTAATAGAATAGAATAGAATGGTTTAGACTAGACCAGAACTAACCAGATTGAAAAAGACCTTTGAGATCATGAAATCAATGTGTCTCGATAAGGGCAAGAGAGCTGGTGAGGACTTCAGAGCACAGGCCCTTGAGGAGAGACTGAGGGAGCTGGGGGTTCTTAGCCGAGAGAAGAGGAGGAGAACAAATCTGATGGGGATTGACTGAGGGAGCTGTGGATGGTTAGATTGGAGAAGAGGAGGCAGAGGGGGGAACCTCACTGCTCTTCACAGCTCCCTGAAAGGACATTGTGGAGAGGCTGGGGGTGGTCTCTTCTCACAGGTGATGAAGTTATAGTATGAAGAGAAAATGAATAGAATAGAATACAATAGAATGGTTTAGACTAGACTAGACTAGAACTAAGCAGGTTGGAAAGGACCTTTGAGATCATGAAATCACCGTGTCCAGGGAAGGGCAAGAAAGCTGGTGAGGGGTTTGGAACAGCAGCTCTATGAGGAGAATCTGAGGGAGCTGGGGTTGATTAGCCTGGAGAAGAGGAGGCTCTGAGGAGCCCCTTATTGCTGTCCAGAACTACCCGAATGGAGATTATAGGCAGGTGGGCATTGGTGTCTTGTCCCAGGTAACCAGCACCAGGATAGCAGCACAAGAAGCAATCCCTGTCCTTCAGCATGGCCTTCCCCCTACAAGGTGCAGCTCAGCACCACCAAAGCTGATGGCACCCACTCCTTCATCTTCGACTTCTCCAAGCCCAATGCCCTGCTCAGCTCGGAGCAAGCCTTTGAGGATGCCAAGAAGAAGCTGGGTAAGAGCAGGGACCGGGGGAGTGGATGTGGCAGTGGGCTCAGCATCACAAGCCAGGCTAGGCAGGCCTCCATCCATCTCACTTCCTCATTCTCCAAAGTTGTTTTTTTCCCATCTTCCAGCAAAAACTGCCTGGACCCAGAGTTCCTCAAGGCCATCCCCACCATGAAGATGAGGAGCGGGATGCAGGCACTTGGTGCTGGTGCTTGGGTTCAAGCATCCTACAGGACCTGCAAGTCCCTCCCTTGAGGTGGTCAAGGCCAGGTTGGCTGAGGCCTTGAGCCACCTTGACACCTCAATAGAGGAGAAATGTGGAGGTGCAGGAGCCAGTGCAGAGGAGGGTAAGGAGGCTGGGGAAGGGCCTGGAGAATAAATCTGATGAAGAGCAACTGAAGGAGCTGGGGGTGGTTAGTTTGGAGAAGAGGAGGCTGAGGGGAGACCTCTTTGCTCTCTGAGGGTCTTTTCCAAGCCAGATGGTTCTGTGATTCTGTCCCCCATTCCTTCCTCCTTTCTCCTCCTGCACAGATGAAGAGCTCCCCAGCTGCACGGAGGCCTCTGTGGAGACCACGAGCTCAGAGGAAGAGCCAGAAGCTGGCTTCATGCCCATCACTGGCCGCTCTGGGCAGAGCCGGCGCGGCGAGAGCCCTGCGGAGGGGCGAGCCCTGCGCCGCTCGAGCCGCGGCTCCTTCACCTGGGGCAGCCTGGAGGACCTCCTCAGCCTGGACCCTGAAGGCCATGAGAGCTCCATGTGGTTGGGCTGTGAGGATGGCTGGTGTGTATCCTGTGAGGACAGGCTGAGAGAGTTGGGGCTGTTGGGGCTGAGTCTGGGGAAGAGAAGGCTCCGAGGAGACCTTCTTGTGGCCTTCCGGTATCTGAAGGGGGCTCCAAGAAACCTGGGGAGGGACTTTTTAGGGAGTCAGGGAGTGATAGGACTGGGAGGCTGGATCCAAGCTAGAGGAGGGGAGATTTAGATTAGACACTAGGAAGAAGTTCTTCCCCATGAGGGTGGTGAGAGAGTGGAACACGTTGCCCAGGGAGGTGGTGGAAGCCTCATGCCTGGAGGTTTTTAAGGCCAGGCTGGATGTGGCTGTGAGCAGCCTGCTCTGGTGTGAGGTGTCCCTGCCCAAGGCAGGGGGGATGGAACTGGCTGATCCTTGAGGTCCCTTCCAACCCTGACAATTCTGTGATTCTGTGAATGGGAGAGAGGCTGTGGGGAGACCTAAGAGTGACCTTACAGTATCTGAAGGCGGCTACAAGAAGGGTGGAGCGAGACTGCAAAGGCCTGCAGTGACAGGAGAAGAGGCAATGGCTTCAAACTGGAGCAGAGCAGATTTAGATTGGATGTTAGGAACGAGTTCTGCGCCATGAGGGTGGTGGAACACTGGAACAGGTTGCCCTGGGAGATGGTTGAGGTCCCATCCCTGGAGATATTCAAGGTGAGGCTGGACAGGGCCCTGGGCGACCTGAGCTACTTGAGGATGTCCCTGCTAACTGCAGAGGGGGTTGAACTGCATGACCTTTGGAGGTCCCTTGCATCCCAGACCATTCTATGACACTTAATATGGGGTAGAGCCCCTCCCCACCCCCATCCCAGGTGAGCCTCCAGCTTTGCTCTTCTCCTGCAGCATCCACGTGTAGCAGTCCTCGGACAACATCCGTAACGGGGAGAGCAGCGTGAAGATGCAACACGCTGCTGCTGTCATGTGCATCTTGTAAGTGATGAGCAAGAAGCTCTTTTGGCTCTAGGATGTGCCTAGCAGGGTGCTTCGGGGTGGGGGGTGGGGGGGCAAGCAGGACTTTCACCCTGTTGATAGGGCAAGGGGCAAGGGATGTAAACTACAGCACAGGAGGCTGCACCTCAGGCCGAGGAGGAACTTCTTGATTGTGAGGGTGACAGAGCCCTGGAGCAGGCTGCCCAGAGAGGTTGTGGAGTCTCCTTCTCTGGAGACTTCCAAGCCCCATCTGGATGTGTTCCTGTGTGACCTGTGCTGGATTCTATGGTGCTGCTCTGGCAGGGGGGCTGGACTCGCTGATCTCCAGAGGCCCCTCCCAACCCCTAGCATCCTGTGGTCCTGTGATCCTGGGACTCTTCATCTGGTTGCCAACGAGTTCTTCTCCCTGCAGGTACCTGGATAACCAAGTTATTGTCTCCTTGGCCAATGGGGAGCCTGTTGTGTACCAATGGGAGGCAGGTGAGGCTGGTCTGGAGACATCCAAAGGTACTGGTGGGGTTAAAGGCAGCCCCAAAGGGATAGTTGTTGGGTGGGTGGCATGGGCAGCCCCTTGTTGAGGGATGCCTGAGGTGCTGGTGGCTTCCCTGCTTGCATAGTATCATAGAATCATACAATCCTATTGGGTTGGAAGAGACCTTAAAGGTCATCTAGATCCAAGCCCCTGCCATGGGCAGGGACAACTCCCACCAGCCCAGGTTGCTCGAGGCCTCACCCAACCTGGCCTTGAACACCTCCAGGGCTGGGGCAGGGAAGGGGCAGCAGGTTGAGGGAGGTGATGCTCCCCCTCTAGTCCAGTCTGGTGAGACCACACCTGGAGCACTGTGTCCAGTTCCAGAGCCTCTATTCCAGGAAGGATCTGGAGGTGCTGGAGGGTGTCCAGAGAAGATCCACGAGGAGGAGCAGAGGGCTGGAGCTCCTCTTCTAAGAGGACAGCCTGAGGGAGTTGGGGCTGTGCAGTCTGGAGAAGAGAAGGCTCCGAGGAGGCCTTCTTGTGGCCTTCCAGTATCTGAAGGAAAGCTGGGGAGGGACTTTTGAGGGTGTCAGGAAGTGGTAGGACAGGAGGGGATGAAGCAAAACTAGAAGTGGGTAGATTCAGATTGGATGTTAGGAAGAAGTTCTTCCCCAGGAGGGTGGTGAGAGCCTGGCACAGGTTGCCCAGGGAGGTGGCAGAAGCCTCATGCCTGGAGGTTTCTAAGGCCAGGCTGGAGGTGGCTGTGAGCAGCCTGCTCTAGTGTGAGGTGTCCCTGGCCATGGCAGGGGGGATGGAACTGGCTGATCCTTGAGGTCCCTTCCAACCCTGACAATTCTATGATTCTATGACATCCCTTGAAGGGTTCTGGAGACCCAAAACTGGAGTCAGGTGGAGGTGTGCCTCCTCCTTCTGGTCCCTGCCTACCAGCTTGCATCCCCTGGTGTCTTCAGCTCATGTCCCCTTTTGCTGAGGACCTGGAGGTGGACATCTCCGCCCCCCACAACATGGGATGGTCCTAATGGCTTGGTGAAGATGGAGATTTCTTTGGCAGACTTTTGACTACCAAGCCCACTCCCACCACCCTCACAGGCTGCTTCTGGGACCCCCAAAACTCCAAATGCCTGTCCCTGGGCTCCCCAGGGATCCTCATCACCAAGATGGTGGCAGTGGCCGGGAAGCTGTGGTGCGGCTGCCACAGCCAAGTCATCGTCCTCAGCACACCACCTTGGCACAAGAGGTACAGTGGGCAGCAGTGGGAGGTCTGGAGGGGTGGTGGTGACCATTAGTCTGTAGAAGAGAAGACTGAGAGGGGATTTGATAAATGGTTTTCAATACCTGAGGGCTGGGGGTCAAGAGGGAGGGGACAGGCTCTGCTCAGCTGCACCCTGGGATAGAGAGGGGCAATGGGTGTAAACTGCAGCACAGGAGGTTCCACCTCAACATGAGGCAGAACCTCCTTAACTGTGAGGGTCACACAGCCCTGGCACAGGCTGCCCAGAGAGGCTGTGGAGTCTCCTTCTCTGGAGTCTTCCAAGCCCCATCTGGATGTGTTCCTGTGTGACCTGTGCTGGATTCTATGGTGCTGCTCTGGCAGCGGGGCTGGACTCGACGATCTCCAGAGGTCCCTTCCAACCCCTGGCCTCCTGGGAGCCTGTGATCCTGTGTTTGTTGGCATTGTGGTGGGTTGAAAGTTCCCCCCCCACCCCCAACACTAAATTTGCCAGAGCAGCTCAGTTGGAAGCAAATGAAAAAGCTGATCTTTATTTTCCCGTTTTCCACCCAGCAGTGATTTGTTGACGGTTGACTGCTTTCTGTTCAAGATCTGTGGGGAAATTTTAAAGGCACAGCCTGAAACCCCCCCAGCAGCCTCACTGGCATGGCTGTGCCTCTTGTCACCCCCAGCACACGCTCCAGGTGGGCCAGGACAGCGGGCGCGGCGTCACCTGCATGGTGAGCGCGGGCAGCGGCGTCTGGGTGGCACTGCAGAGCAGTGCCCAGGTCCGGCTCTACCACGCCACCAGCTACGAGCAGTTGGCCGAAGCTGACATCACCCCTCCCGTGCACAAAATGCTGGCTGGTGAGTCCCCAGCTGGAGGCACAGCTCCTGTGGGTGCCCACTGCGGTCGTACCCATCAGGGTCTCCTGTGGATGCCCGTCGCGGTTGCCAGCGGGTTTTGGATGTGGTGCTTGGGGGCTGTGCTTTGAGGGGGTGAACTTTGTAGGAGTAGGGTTCTGGGTTGGACTTGGTTGATGCTCAGGGCCTCACTTCTGCTCCACCACTGTCCAGCGGCCGTGGCCATGATGCCATATTGCACCCCAGGCACTCCCAGACGTCTCTGGGCTTGGCTGTTGCCTCGCAAGGTTTTTCCTCTCTGGGTGCCTGCGCTCGGCTGGTGCCGAGTTGCCCGGCAGAGACCTTTGGGGGAAGGAAAGTCCTCTCTTGCTTGCCTGTGTCTCATCAGCCATTTGCTCTAAGAGCTGTCAGGCTTTTGAATGAGCTCCAGGCTTTTGAATGGTTTACTGTAGAGGAGTGGGCCACAGAGTTCCACCTCCAGCCTGCCCCGCTTTGGATGTCTGACCTGGCTGCCAAGTTGCAGAGACATGCAGAGCAGTTGCCTCAGATTGGAGGGAAGTTGAGTGAGGGCATCACTGACTGGCATGCAGTCAGCACGGCCCTGCTTCAACTCCCCCAGAATGCAAGCCTAAATGTGAGCAGGCAGGAAAGTCAGGGGAGCCAACTGCACAAAGCCCTCCTGGAAAAGACAGAGGCTTTGGGGAAGGCAAAAAGAGCACTGAAGAGGACAAAGGAGGCAAAGGAGCTGGAAGCTCAGCAAAAGAAGCAAGAGGAAGAGGAAGCTGATGGCATGAAGAAGGCAGCAGTGCTGCAGCAACAAGTGGCTTTGTGCCTGTGTGAGCAGCAGCTGTTGTTGATGCTCCTGCCTTTTTCACAGGAGCCACAAGAGGCTGGCATGGCACTGGCAGCGGCGTCTGGAGGAGAACCCTACTCTCACAGCCTGCCTGGGGCTTGCTGGGGAGCGAGGGGAAATTCCTTGGAGCATCTTCCAGTGTGATTCCTCAGTCTTCAGGTGGGTTCAGAAGTCTGGTTGGCTTTTGCCTGTGTTAGTGAGAGAGTGGGAGTCTTTGCCGTGTCATTTGTGGCCAGGTGGAGTGGGAGCAAAGAAGCTGCCTGCTTCTCCTGATGAGGCCAAGGCAGTTCCTGTGAGGTAGAAAAGGTGTAGGGTCTAAGGGTCAGCAGATGCCATTTGGGGGTGTGCCTGGGTTGGTTTGTTTGGAGCCTCTGGACTTTCTTTCCTGGGCTTTAGCAAGCCAGTGGACAGTCATGGAAAATGGTCTTTCTTCCTCTCTGTGTGTCCCTTTCACCCTTTGTTTCCTCTGGAGGGCTTTCATGTCTCCACAGCTTGACAGTGTCCTGTCATGGCCGATGGCTGTGCATGGACATCTCCTGGGCTGGGTCTGCTGCCGTAGAACTAACTCTGGATTTTGCTTTGTCTCTCCCAGCCACTCGTGACAACACAACCAGATGTGCGTGGGCTTCTGCCTGGACATCTCCTGCTCTTTCACCACTGGGAACTGATGTCTATTTTTTATTTGTTGGCACTGATGTCATTTTGATTTGAGCTGACCACAGGTTGTCAGCCACAATAAACTCTTTTACCCTGAGAGGAGGTGGCTGTGTGTTTCCATCGACATGCCAGGAGCCTAAACCAGTCCTGCTGCTGGAGACACCTGGCTATCCCCGGCAGGAAATCCAGCTCCTCTTCCCCTGCTCTCAGAATGAGGCTCAAGCTCTCCTTCTTCTGGCGTGGTTTGGTGCTGTTGTTCTGGTGGTGTGGTTTGGTTTTTTGGCTTTAGTGGTGTGGTTCTGGTGGTGTGGTTTGGCATTGTGGCTTGTGGAGAGGGTCCGGTGGAGTGGTTTGGTGGTGAGTTTTTTGTGTTGTGGTTCTTGTGGTGAGATTCTGGTGGTGTGGTTCTAGCCTAATGGTGTAGGTCTGGTGGTGTGGGAGTGGGAGGAGTGGCAGTGGTGGCTGTGGTGGTGGCAGAGCCCGCAGCAAGCTGCCCGTGTGCTGCTGCCGATCACCATGAAGAGGGTCCTGAGGTTCCTGCGGCGCAGGACGGCCCGGGTGAGCCCCATGCCCTGTGGGAGCGGCAGAGATGAGCTGCAGCCTGAGGGCCAGGAGCGTGCCAGCAGCAGCCAGCACAAGCAGCGCAGGTAGTGGGGCTGGGGCAGAGGCAGGCAGGCGCTGGGTGGGAGCCTCCTGGGCTCTCGTCCTGCCCCGCGGCTTGTGGCTCCTCCTCCTCTGAAGGAGCTCCCTCTGGGCAGGAGGGATGTTGGCACTGCCGTGGCTGGGATGTGGTTTTGTTCTTCAGAAGCACAGTCCCAGAGCACGGGCTGTGGAGCCCCGGGAGCAGGGGAAGAGGGCAGAGGTTGCTCCGAGCTGGGCTCTGTGTGCAGCGGGAGCTGCTGGAGAGACGAAGGCTGCCCCTGCTGTGAGCGCAGCAGGCAGCGCTGTGCAGCCGCAAGGAGGCCGTGGGGACGAGGCTGTCAGATGCCCTCTCGGTAGGTTGCTGTGGAGCTGGGAGACCGGGAAGGGTGGTGTGGGGGTGCTGATGATGCTGGGCAAAGATGCTCTGCTAGGCACGGTCCAAGGAGAGCAGGATTCTGCAGACTCTGAGTGGAAACGTAAATGTGAGCTGGCTGGAAGGTGAGGTGAGCCAACTGCACAAAGCGCTCCAGGAAACGAGAGAGGCTTTGGGCAAGGCAAAAAGAGCACTGAAGAGGACGGCGAAGGAGCTGGAAACTGAGCAAAAGAGGCCACGGGTCTTGATATGACTACAGATTCTCTACCACAATAAACTATTTCATCCTGGGAGGAGGTGGCTCTGTGTTTCCATCTACATCATGGGAAACTAAACCAGCTGTGCTGCTGGAGACACCTGGGTATCCCAGGCTCTCACATCACACTATGGGCCCCCCTTGCTTGCTCTCCCTCACTCTCTGCACAGTTTCCTGATATGATTTCATGGTGGGACCCTTGTCCTAGGGACAGTTTTGCCTGATGAGAAATTCCAGGTGGGAAAGGGGAGGAAAACACCCTTAGCTTCATCAAAATGCTGTTAGACGATGGTGAGCCTGCCTGTGTCCCGATGGCCAAGCTGGCCAACAGCATTCTGTCTTGCATCAAGCATTAGTGTGGCCAGCAGGACCAGGGCAGGGATTGCTCCCCCTGTAATCAGCAGTGGTGAGGCAGATCCTTGATTCCTGGGTTAATTTTTGCCCACCCCTCCCCCCCCTACAAGAAGAACATTGAGGTGCTGGAGTATGTCCAGAGAAGGGCAGTGAGGCTAATGAAAGGTCTTGTGAGGAGCATCTGAGGGAACTGGGATTGTTCTGCTTGGAGAAAAGGAGGCTGAGGGGAGACCTTCTGGCTTTTTACAACTTCCTGAAAGGAGGTTGGACTCCTGTAGGGGCTGGTCTCTTCTCTCCCGTATCAAGTTTTGGTGAAGACACATTATGATGACGCTGAATCTTGTCCCAGCTTGTGGACAAGTTCCCCCTCCTTCAGGAGGAAGACAAAAGCCAAGGCATTAGCCAGGCCAGCATGCAGCCAAGCGCATGCAGTGCTCGTGCTGACACCAAGTATGGGCATAAGCCTAGCTTCACGCTTTCTATAGGCTGAAGCCAGTTGTTTATGAGAGTGCCCTTTGGTGAAGCCCAGCCTTGAGGAATCTATAAGTATCACCCCAGTTGGTAAAGAAGTTGCCCCCTCTTTCACTTTGTCCCTGTGCTTGCTCGAGAGAGCAACTCTCGAGCTGCAGCCTCTGCCATTGAGCTTATTGTTGTTAGCTTCTGTTATACATGCACGCATACTGAAAGCCTCTGCATCGTGAGAAGCACAGAGGGAGGACCTCAGCATCGCTACAGCCAGTCGTACCGACCAGGAGAGCCCACAGTGCCACCGGAGGAGTGGACCCACCCCCGAGGGTAAGATCTGCCCAGTTGCTGGGGAGAAGGGACTTGATCGAGACTGAGTCCACATATGCCTAGCCCCGCCGTAGCGGGAGAGGAGCCGCCACGTGTGCCGCTCTGAGCCCTGTGAACCCCAGGGAGGACTAAAGCATTGTTCGTGCCTATACTGCACCGAATCCGGGACCACTCCGAGAGTCCCGCTGTTCCTTTAAGCTCAGTAAACGAGAATCCGCCGCCTAACGCAGCCGCATTCTCTCCCCGAGGCTGTTTGCATCAGCCCTGAGAATCGCCGTGGTTGGGCTGACCCCATAGCTTTGCTTGCTGCCGCGTCATCCGAGCCCGCCTACCGGCAACTGTCGCCCCACCCTGTCGTGCGAGCCGACTCCGAGGGCTGACCCCACGGGCCGACCCCGACCAGGACCGATCCCTGCTGTCTGGAGGGAATCGACCGAGTCCTGAAGGGAACCTGCTTCCGCGCTAAGTCCAGGTTTCATTATTCCCTCTTCCCTGCTGTGAAGAGAGGAAACCATAACCCAACGCCGCCGTGCAACTCGACTAGGAACCAGTCCAGCGGCAGCCGTCTGCCGGCCCCCCACCTTGCTACAAACAACAGCTACAGAGTATCGTCCACGTGCTTTCCATCCACTAGCACTCGGTTCAAAGTATCCGCGTCCAGCAGAGTAAGCGCTGACGCTTAGAAAGATTGTAATATTGCTGTGTAGAGCCAGAAGCCGCCCGCGTCCCGCCGAGTCGCCATCTAGTGGCCAAGCGGCGGAACTGCACCCTTTGCTATGTAAATATAGAAAGGGTCTATAGATAGTTCAATTAAGTCCTAGTCATAACATTAAGCCACTTGTGGAATGTATTTCACGACCGTGCGCTAGAACATGTATATAAGTTGGTGATTCATCGGTTATTAATCGTTTGATAGTTAATAAAAATAATAATTTATTATTAATATTTCATATTAATAAATTTAATCACCTCTTCACCACACACGTTATAGGATGAGGGGATTGGATGTGGCACTTGATGCCATGGTCTAGTAGTCATGAGGTCTTGGGTGACAGGTTGGACTTGATCTTTGAGGTCTTTTCCAACCTTCATGATTCTATGAGAGGAAATGGCCTCAAGTTGCAGCAGGGGAGGTTTAGACTGGAGATGAGGAAAACATTTCTTCACTGAAAGGGTTCTCAACCACTGGCACGGGCTGCCCAGGGAGATGGTTGAATCCCCATCCCTGGAGGGCTTTAAAAGGCACAGTGCTGTGGTGCTGAGGGCCATGGTTTAGCACCAAACTGGGTAGAATTAGAGCATGGTTGGACTCTATGATCTTAAAGGTCTTTTCCAACCAAAACAATTCTGTGTAATTGCACAGCCCCAGGAGCTGCCACTTGACAGGACATGCAAGAGCTGCAGGGGCTGTGAGAAAGCTATCAGGTCTGCAGTGCTGCTCCTGCTGCTTCCACGTGGTCGGTGCCATTTTGGTTGTGTTTAAATCCTCACGCGTGCCACGAGGTATGGGGATCAGTGAGTCATTATGAAATCTGATTTTTATAAGCATCTATTGCAGGTCTGTTGCCCTAGGGAATTCTGGAGTCCCCCCCCTGCCCCTTGTTGTTTCTGGATTTTTCTGTACACAGTGTTTGAATTGTTACTTGTTCCTGCTGGTGAGAGATCTGGCCCACGACCGAATATCTCGAACCTGTAAATAGGTTTTATTTAGTATTTACCATGGGATTTTTATGATTAACAAAGTTATTAACATTTGTGTCAATCGTTGCGCCTATTGGATATCAAATAGCCTTTTCACCGATCATAACACACAAGAGCCACCTTTCTTTCAGATCTCCTACTCCTGGGCCCCAAATCCCCTCAGTCTGGGATGTGGGCTGCAGGGCTGCTCAGCAGTGGTGAGTGATGGACACAAGCTGGAGTGAAGGGGGGACTGTAAAATAAGAATGGGTGAAGCTGAGTGATCACAAGCCTGTGTCTGGCTGAAGCTGTAGAGCTGTGTGGCAGCTCAGCTTCAGCATTCTGGGCCCCTCGGTTTAGGAAGGACATCGAGACACTTGAAGGTGTCCAGAGAAGGGCAACGAGGCTGGGGAGAGGCCTTCAGCACAAGCCCTATAAGGAGAGGCTGAGGGAGCTGGGCTTGCTTAGCCTGGAGAAGAGGAGGCTCAGGGGAGACCTCATTGCTCTCTACAAGTACCTGAAAGGTGGTTGTAGCCAGGAAGGGGTTGGTCTCTTCTTCCAGGCAACCAGCACCAGAACAAGAGGACACAGTCGCAAACTGCACCAGCCTAAGCTCGAGGTGAGGAGAGAGTTGTTAGCCATTGGAATGTGCTGCCCAGGGAGGTGGTGGAGTCACCATTCCTGGAGGTGTTCAAGAGGAGATTGGACGTGGCACTTGGTGCCATGGTCTAGTCATGAGGTCTGTGGTGACAGGTTGGACTCATAGTTTCATAGTTTCATTCAGGGTTGGAAGGGACCACAAGGATCATCTAGTTCTAACCCCCCTGCCATGGGCAAGGACACCCTACACGATCAGGCTGGCCAGAGCCTCATCCAGCCTGGTCTTAAACACCCCCAGGGACGGGGCCTCGACCACCTCCCTGGACAACCCATTCCAGGGCTTCACCACTCTCATGGTGAAGAACCTCCTCCTCACATCTAGCCTGAATCTCCCCACCACACAATGATCCTTGAGGTCTCTTCCAACCTTGGTGATACTGTGTCACTTAGCATCTTCAAGACTTGGCTGCTTTCTCCAAAGTCAAAGTGAATTTCAGGGTAAAGAGAGATTTTTTTCCAGTCCATCATTCTAGGGGGCATCCTTCCTTTGTTGTTTCTTATCCCAAAATTCATGAAAACCAGAGGGCTGGAACCCCTCTACTATGAGGGCAGGCTGAGAGAGTTGGAGTTGTTCAGCCAAGAGAAGGCTCCAGGGAGAACTTAGAGCAGCCTTTCAACACTCAAAGTGACCTATAAGGAAGATGGGGACAGACTTTTTAGCAGGGCCTGCTGTGACCAGGCAAGGGCTGATGGTTTTTCACTGAAAGAGAGGAGATCTAGACTGGATATAATGAAACATTTTGCATTGAGGGTGGTAAAACACTGGTCCAGGCTGCACAGAGAGGTGGTACATGTCCCACCCCTGAACATATTCCAGTTCAGGCTGGATGGGACTCCGAGCAACCTGATCTAGTAGATTACAGAATCACAGTACCAGGTTAGAAGGGACCTCCAGAGATCATCAGGTCCAATCCACCTGCCAAAGCAGGATCACCTAGGGTAGTCTGCACAGGAAGGCATCCAGGTGGGTTTGGAAAGTCTCCAGAGAAGGACACTCCACAACCTCTCTGGGCAGCCAGCTCCAGGGCTCTGGCACCCTCACCATAAAGAAGTTTCTCCTCATGTTGAGCTGAAACCTTCTGTGTTCAAGTTTGTATCCATTGGTCCTTGGCTTATTCCTGTGCAGCACCCAAAAGAGCTTGGCCCCCTCCACTTGACACCCATCCCTCAGATAATGAGAGACACTGATCAGATCCCCTCTTAGCCTTCTCTTCTCCAGACTAAACAGCCAGACTAAACAGCTCTTCACAGGGCAGATGCTCAAGTCTCCTAAGCATCCTCATGGCTTTCCATTGGACTGTCTCGGTCAGGTCTCTGTCTCTCTTGAACTGGGGAGCCCAAAACTGGACACAGGATTGCAGCTGTGGTCTCAGCAGGGCAGTTTTGTATCATCAGGAACTTGCTGAAGGTACTCTCAATCTCCTCATCCAGGTCATTGATAAAGATATTGAACAAAGCTGGGCCCAGTACTGATCCCTGGGGAACACCACTGGCCACAAGCCTCCAAGCTGACTCTGTGTCACTGATGGCAACCCTCTGAAATCTGTTACTGAGCCAGTTTGCAATGCACCAATCATCTGTGCCATATTTCTTGAGCTTTTCTTTGAGGATATTATGACAGTATCAAAACCTTTACCAAAGTCAAGGTGTATGACATCTACTGCTCTTCCCTCATCTACCCATGTGGTCACTATGGTTTCATAGAAGATGTCCCTGCTCAGTGTGAGGACGGAGGAGTAGCTGACCCTTAAATGTCCCCTCCAATGCAAAGCATAGTAAGATTCTGGGTCAGGGCCATCCCAGGCACTGATACAGGCTGGGCAGGGACTGGCTTGAGATCAGCCCTGAAGAAAAGGCCTTGGGGGTGCTGGTGGATGAGAAGCTCAACAGGAGCCAGCAGTGAGCACTTGCAGCCCAGAAAGCCAAGCAGAGCCTGGGCTGCACCAAGAGAAGCATAGCCAGCAGGTCGAGGGAGGTGATTCTCCCCCTCTACTCTGCTCTGGTGAGACCCCACCTAGAGTACTGCATCCAGTATTACAGGATGCATTACAGGACAGATCTGGAGGTTCTGGAAGGTGTCCAGAGAAGGGGATGATCAGAGGGCTGAAACTCTTCTGCTATGAGGACAGACTGAGGGAGTTGGGGCTGTTCAGTCTGGAGAAGAGAAGGCTCGGAGGAGACCTTCTTGTGGCCTTCCAGTATCTGAAGGGGGCTACAGGAAAGCTGGGGAGGGACTTTTCAGGGTGTCAGGGAGTGATAGGACTGGGGGGAATGGAACAAAAATAGAAATGGGGAGATTCAGATTGGATGTTAGGAAGAAGTTCTTCCTCATGAGGGTGGTGACACACTGGCACAGGTTGTCCAGGGAGGTGGTGGAAGCCTCATGCCTGGAGGTTTTTAAGGCCAGGCTGGATGTGGCTGTGAGCAACCTGCTGTAGTGTGAGGTGTCCCTGCTCATGGCAGGGGGGTTGGAACTGGCTGATCCTTGAGGTCCCTTCCAACCCTAACAATTCAATGATTCTATGATATTTAGGATTATTCCAGACTATAGCATCTCACCCTACATTTCAAGGTATTGAGGATGATCCTAAATAATGATGGACTTAAAATCTCTCTTTTCTCTGATATTTAATATGAATTTTGAGAAAGCAGCAGTTGAGAGGGTTGAAATTGAGCTGTCACAACCCCCTAGAGCTTCAGACAAATAGGATTATCCTAATTATCTTGACATTTAGAGTGAGAGGCTACAGTCTGAGTCGTTGTGAAAGTCGCTTCATCACCCAAAAGACCAACTTGGGCATATCTCAAGTCAAATTCCTTCTAAATTCAGGAGATTGGCAATACAAAGGAAGATTCAGACCTGCTTGCAGACACTGAACACATCCACCACCTGCAGTTCCTTTCCACCCCACTACCTGCTCAATATGCAACTTGTGCTGCACATGTTGACCAGGGCATGCCCAGGCAGGAAAACTGTTTTCTAAACTTCTGCTCTGTCCAGGGCTTCTCTCCTCATCTGGCTTGGAGAGATTAAAAGTCCACCTCGGTGCTCACCTCTGCAGGTGCTTCCTTCCTTGCTGCAGGGGCCTGCAAGCTGAAGGGGGGTGTGAGCTGGAAGTATCTTTGCATTTGGGGTTGGACTACTTGACCTTTAATGGTCCCTTCCAACCCAGTGCACTTTATGATTGTATGAAATGATGGCTACCAACTCTCTGTAAATCCATGCTTGAGGAGCAGGCCCAAGGTCCTGCCCTGGGGTCACAACAACCCCAAACAAGAGTCCAGGCTTGTGGCAGTGTGACTGAAAAGCTGCCTGGCAGAAAGGGACCTGGGGGTGCTAATGGACAAGCAGCTGAATGGGAGCCAACAGTGTGCCCAGGTGGCCAAGAAAGCCAATGGCCTCCTGGCTGGGATCAGCAATGCTGTGTCCAGCAGGAGCAGGGAGGGGATTGTCCCCTGGGACTCAGCTCTGGTCAGGCTACACCTTGAGTATTGTGTCTAGCTTTGGGCAGCTCAATACAAGAGATATGTGGAGGTGCTGGAGCCAGTGCATAGGAGGGCAAGGAAGCTGGGAAGGGCCTGGAGAATAAATCTGGTGAAGAGCTACTGAAGGAGCTGGGGATGGTTAGTTTGGAGACAAGGAGGCTGAGGGGAGACCTCGTTGATGTCCACGACTACCTGAAAGGACATTGTGGGGAGGCTGCTGCTGGTCTCTTCTCACAGGTGATTAGTGATAGAACCAGGAGGGAAGGGCCTCAAGCTGCAGCAAGGTAGGTTTAGACTGGACAGTAGGAAACATTTCTTCATGGCAAGAGTGGTCAGGCACTGGAATGTGCTGCCCAGGGAGGTGGTTGAGTCCCCAAGCCTGGATGTGTTTCCAGGTGGTTCGGATGTGGTGCTTCGGGATACTGTTTAGGGGTGAACCTTGCAGGGCATCAGTTGGGCTTGATCCTGAGGGTCTTTTCCAACCTGAATGTTTCTGTAATTATATGATAAAAACATCAAACTGACAGTTGCAAAGAATTGGCTTATTTAAGGCGGATTCTACTCCCCAGAGCACCTTGGCCCTTACACATAACTCTTCCCCCCTCACTGCACACTGAATCAAAGCATCTGGTGTCTTCTGAAGCTTTGTAAAAGACTCCAGAGTGACCTTGGCCCCCACACGAGGGGACACACAAGGGGGCCCACGAGGGGACACACAAGGGCATTTCTGGAGGTTCCTTTCAACCCCTAACATCCCGTGATCCTGTGACATTTGAGCAGTTAATTGCACCCCTGCATCTGATGGTGTAAGGGCTCAGCACAGAAAGACATAGACCTGTTGGTGTGAGGCCAGAGGAGGACACAAAAATAATCCAAGAGCAGGATGCCCTCTGCTGTGAGGCCAGGCTGAGAGAGTTGTGGTTGCTCCACCTTGAGAAGAGAAGGCTCTGGGGGGACCCTCTGCTGGCCTGTCAGTACTTAAAGGGGGCCTGCAGGAAAACTGGGAGAGGCTTTTATCAGAGCCTGTTGTGACAGGACAAGGGGTGATGATTTTAAACTAAAAGAGAAGAGATTCAGACTAGACAGAAGGAAGACTTTTTTCTTTTTACAGTGAGGGTGGTGAGACCTTGGCCCAGGTTGCCCAGAGAGGTGGCACATGCCCCATCCCTGGAACCATTCCAGGTCAGGTTGGATGAGGCTCTGAGCAACCTGATCTAGCTGAAGGTGTACCTGCTCACTGCATAGAGGCTGGATTAGATGACCTCTAAAGGTCCTTTCCAACCCAAAGCATTCTTTACTCTGTGATTGTGTAGCTCTGTGATTCTAAGGACATTTTCTTCCTTCCACAGCACTGGTCCCTTAAAAAAGAAAAAAAAAAGACATTATAAAATGAGTTCTGCAAAGCCACTGGGCTGAGCCTGCCTCCTAATTGCCACTGACCCACATATATGTTGGCTCAGACCTCCAGATCTGGTCGATGGTAGGCTGAACATGAGCCTGCAGTGTGCCCAGGCAGCCAGGAGGACCAATGGCATCCTGGCCTGCATCAGGAAGAGTGTGGCCAGCAGGAGCAGGGAGGTCATTCTGCCCCTGTACACTGCACTGGTTAGGCCACACCTTGAGTCCTGTGTCCAGTTCTGGGCCCCTCAGATTAGGAAGGAGGTTGACTTGCTGGAATGAGTCCAGAGAAGGGCAACGAAGTTGGTGAGGGGTTTGGAACACAGCCCTGAGGAGAGGCTGAGGGAGCTGGGGCTGCTCAGCCTGGGGAGGAGGAGGCTCAGGGGAGACCTTCTTGCTCTCTCTACAACTGCCTGAAGGGAGGTTGTAGACAGGCAGAGGTTGGTCTCTTCTCCCAGGCAATCAGCACCAGAACAAGAGGACACAGTCTCAGGCTGCACCAGGGGATGTTCAGGTTGGATGTTAGGAAGAAGTTCTACACAGAGAGAGTGATTGCCCATTGGAATGGGCTGCCCAGGGAGGTGATGGAGTCACCATCACTGGAGGTGTTTAGGAGGAGACTTGATGGGGTGCTTGGTGCCATGATTTAGCTGATTAGGTGGTGTTGGATGATAGGTTGGACTCGATGATCTTGAAAGTCTCTTCCAACCTGGTCTATTCTGTTCTGTTCTGTTCTGTTCTATTCTATTCTATTCTTTAAACCCAAAATCACCATGAGAGGCTTCTGAGTTAAACAGGACATCAATGAAAAGTCCCAAGTAGTTGGCTGAGTTCTCCCAGGAGTAATTCACCTCCTCTGACACTGCATAGGTCATGGAGTATGGCTATCAGCGACGGAGATTGGAATCAATACGGCTGACCAATCTGATCGAGTATCGTTCCTTTATTGTTCCAGCCTTGCAGGCTGAAGGTGCAGGCCTGAGGGGCAGGCCTATGGAGCAGGCCTGTAGTGCAAGTATAGCACTGTAAAGTGTAGAAGAAACAGGAGACAGGAAAGGCAGAAGTGCGTAGCAAGGCACCTGCTACAACTGATACGAACTGGGAGTGCCCTGCTGGCACAGCTCCATTGGCTGCCTCTGAGTGACCACACATTGCACTAGGACAGATTATTGGTCCAACTGCTAATGACACAACGAGGTTGTTGATGCAGGTGCATGTCCTGTTGTCCCAAGATAACTGTCCATGTTTATAGCTACCAGTGCCTTGTTTTAGTTACAAGCTGCAGGCACAGCACTGTTTTGCTCCACTGCTAGCTGGCTCTGCACTTATGCTGAGCATGGCCAACCACCATGTCAGGCTCTAGGCCTGCACTGCCAGATTGCTCACACTGCTCGTCGCTGGCATTGCCACACTCCCACCCTCTAACAGCTCAACTCCTGCCCCCAGCTTGCTGTCATCTGCACACTGACTGATGATGGACTCAGTGCCCTCCTCCAGATCATCAATAAAGAGATTGAGCAGGCTGGGGCCCAGCACTGATCCCTGGGGCACACCACTAGTGCCTGGCTGCCAGCTGGCTGTGGCACCATTCACCACCACTCTCTGGGCTCAGCCTCCAGCCAGTTCCTCAGCCAGCACAGAGTGCTGCTGTCCAAGCCAGGGGCTGACAGCTTGGCCAGGAGTTTGCTGTGGGGGACGGTGGCAAAGGCCTTGCTGAAGTCCAGGCAGACCACAGCCACAGCCTGCCCCACATCCCCCAGGCAGTCACCTGAGCAGAGCAGGAGATCAGGTTGGTCAGGCAGGAGCTGCCCTTCCTGAATCCATGCTGGCTGGGCCTGAGCCCTTGGCCCTCCTGGAAGTGCTGTGTGATTGCCCTCCAGATGCCCTGTTCCATCCTCTTGCCTGGCACTCAGGTCAGGCTGACAGGCCTGGGATTGCCTGGCTCCTCCTGCTGGCCCTTCTTGTGGATGGGCATCACCTTGGCAGCTTCCAGTCCCCTGGGACCTCTCCAGTGAGCCAGGGCTGGTGGGAAATGATGGAGAGAGGCTTGGCCAGCTCATCTGCCAGCTCTCTCAGCACCCTAGGATGGATCCCAGCCGCTCCCATGCACTTGTGGGGATCCAAGTGGCTCAGCAGGTCTCTAACTACTTCCTCCTGGATCTCAGGGGCATTATGCTGCTCCCTGACCCCACCTGCCAGCTCAGGAGGCTGTTAGCCTGGAGTCCTCCTGCCTTGCTGCTGAAAATGGACAGCCTGAGGCTGCTGCTGAGCAGGGTTGGAGGTGCTGGAGGTGGAAGGAGAGGCTGAAGCTGGTGCTGAGGAGGGTTGGAGGTGCTGGAGGTAGAAGGAGAGCCTGAAGCTGCTGCTGTGGAGGGTTGGAGGTGCTGGAGGTAGAAGGAGAGCCTGAAGCTGCTGCTGTGGAGGGTTGGAGGTGCTGCTGCTGGATGGACAGCCTCAGGCTGGGGGGGAGGGGCTTTGGGGGTCCTGCTCTGCTCCTTCAACCCAGCTGGCAGCCAGGAGGGTCCCTGTGGTCATCTCCTGGGGGAGTTCCTACAGGGGGGATCTGGTTGAAGCCCCCAGGAGCTGTCCCCTGGGTCTTGGTCCCTGGCAGGCTGTTTGGGAGCTGAGGGCAGGTTTGCCTACAAGCTGCTCCAGGACCTCTTCTCCAACTACTCTAAGGCCCTGCTGCCTGTGGAGGACACTGACAGAGTCCTCAACGTCACCCTGCAGGTCAGCCTCTCGCAGATCATTGACATGGTGAGAGCTGGAGCTGGCCCAGGGCCCTCACAGCCCCTGCCCAGATCCTCAAACCCAGCCCAGACCCCTGAAACCCAGCCCAGATCCACTGAAACCCAGCCCAGACCTCTCAAACCCAGCCCAGATCCACTCAAACCCAGCCCAGACCTCTCAAACCCAGCCCAGATCCACTCAAACCCAGCCCAGACCTCTCAAACCCAGCCCAGACCTCTCAAACCCAGCCCAGATCCACTCAAACCCAGCCCAGACCTCTCAAACCCAGCCCAGATCCACTCAAACCCAGCCCAGACCTCTCAAACCCAGCCTGGCACCGAGCCGCCCAGCACCACGCCGGACACTGGCAGGAGGTGGCCACGGTGCTGGATCGCTGCTGCATGTGGCTCTTCCTTGCCATGGTCTTCCTCAGCAGCCTGCTGCTGCTGGCCAGAGCTGCCTGCAGGTCATGGCCTCAGGGACCTGAAGGACCTGATGGCCACAGGGAGCTTGCCCAGGACCTCATCCAGTGGGTGGTAATGGCCACTGAAGCCCCATGAGGGTGGCTTGGGGCCAGCAGCTGTAGGCTTGGAGCTGCACCAGCAGCGGGGAGGAGGAACCCAACAGCAGGACCTCAAGCCCCAGCTTCAGGCTTGAGAGGTCTCAGCTGCCCCAATGACCACATCCAGGCTGTGGCTCCAAGTTCTTCCCTTCCCTATGTCCCAGAAACTGGAGCTAAACCCTGGGGCTGTGTCCTCCGCCTCCTGTTTGGAGCCCAAGTGCTCCCAGGACCTCCTGGTCCCAGGCGAGCTGTGGCAGCATCCCTGGAACCAGCTGCCATGGAGCTGCTTCCACCTGGAGCCATGGGGCTGCTCTCCCCTGGAGCCTTGGGGCTGCTCCTGCCTGGAGCCATGGAGCTGCTCCTGCCTGGAGCCTTGGGGCTGCTCCTGCCTGGAGCCTTGGGGCTGCTCCCACCTGGAGCCTTGGGGCTGCTCCTGCCTGGACCTCCCTGATCCCACCCAGCCCCCAAACCAGGCTCCTGTCTCCCCCCATCCCCCAAAGCAGCTCCCCCTGACCCTTGTTGTCCCTTGGGGGGGCACAGGCCCCCAGAAAGTAATTTTTAAGGTGAAATTTGGAAATAAATGTTTATTTTTGCTTCTCATTTTGGGGTCCTTTGAGTTCCCTTTGTGACCCCCACATTTGGCAAACACCCCCCCCTCAATTGTCACCTCCCACCCCTCCCCATTATCCCCCCCCAAACTTCTCTCTCCCTGTCCCCCACCCTCCCCCAACCCAAGGTCCTGCCCCTCAAAATATCCTGAAGCGATTTTGGGACCTTCTGGAGCAGGACCTCCCCACACCAAATCCTTCCCAAACCCTTCCCAAAGTCCTAGGGAAGAACTTGGCTAAACCCTGACCAATTCCCCCCAACACTTCCTCAATCCTGCCCCAACCCCCCACAACCTCACCAACACCTCCCAAACCTGGCCAAAACCTGACCCAATCCTGACAAATTCCCCCCAAAACCTCCCAAATCCTGATCAAAACCTCCCAAATTCTGGGCAGGATTTAGCAAACCCTCCTTCAATCCAGAGACCAAATCCTTCCCAAATCCCCACAAAACCTCCCAAATCCTGCCCAAAACCTCCTAAAGACCTATGGAGGAACTTGGCCAATGCCTGACCAATTCCCCCCAACACTTCCTCAATCCTTTCCCAACCCTCCACAACCTGACCACAACCTCCCAGACCCTGGGCACCGAGTCCTCCAAATCCTTCTTCCTAGAGCTGAGAGTCCTGCTAAGGATTACTAAAGCTAATAGCCCTGCTGCTGAGAATGAATGCTGCTAATGATCCTGCTGGGAGGCATCAACACCATGGCTGCAGTGGGGGTGGGGGTGTTGTTATTGCTATTATTTAGAGCTAAAAGTCCTCCTAATAATAACGAACAGAGCTAACAGTCCAGTTTAAAAGAGCTAAGAATCCTGTAATATTGATAAATAACATAGATAATAGTCTTAATAATGCAAATAATTACTAATAGAGCTAAGAATCCTGCTAATATTAAGTAATGGTGCTAATAATCCTGCCTATAATTTATAATAGAGCTAATATTCCTGCCATAACACTTAGATGAGCTAATAATCCTCTTAATAATTAATAATAGATGAAGCTAATAATAATAATAATGTATAAATACTGATAAATAATGTGCCTAGTAGTCTTAATAAGAATAATCAATAATAGATCTAAAATCTTCCTAATAATAAACAATACAGCTAATAACTAATAGAGCTAACAGTCCTGCTAGGGATTAATTACAGAGCTATTGTCCTAATATTGGTAATAATTAACAATAGAGCTGGTAGTCCTGCTGAAAGTAATTGACAGAGCTAATAACTCTGCTAATAATTATAAATAATGTGGCTAATAATCCTGCTAATAGTAATAAACAACGTGTCTAATAGTCATAGCAGCAATAACAATAACACCACCAGGAATTATGACATTATGATATTATTACTAATATAATATCATTACTATAATAATAATAATAATAATAATAATAATAATAATAATAATAATAATAATAATAATAACAACAACAACAATAATAATACCAGCTAATTGTGCTGCTAATAACAATAGGGCTAATAATCCCAGTAATGATTAATGTCAGGGGATGCCCCCAGAGGACCTCACAGCCTCCCAGAGCTGTCTCCTGACCAAGCCATGACCAAAACCTTCCAAATATTGAGCAGAACCTGACCCAAGCCAGACCAAAACCTCCCAAATCCTTCCCAAACCCTTCCCAAAGTCCTAGGGAAGAACTTGGCCAAATCCTGACCAATTCCCCCCAACACTTCCTCAATCCTGCCCCAACCCCCCACAACCTCACCAACACCTCCCACATCCTCAGATCAACCTCACCAAACCCTCACCCAATCCACACCAAAACCTCCCAAAACCTCCTCAAGCCTTTCCCAACCTCCCAGCCCCTCACCAAAAGCATCAAACACTTCCCAAAGCCTCAGCACAACTTGCCCAAGTCCTGGCCCAAGCCTGACCACAGCCTGCTCAAAACCTCCCAAATCCTCAGCTCAGCCTGACCAAATCCTGACCCAACCCAGACTAAAAGCTCCCCAAACCTTCACAAACCCTTCCCAAAACCTCGCAAAGTGCCAGGGAAGAACTTGGCCAAGTCCTGGCCCAAGCCAGAACAACTCCTGAGCAGATCCTGCTCAAAACCTCCCGAAGTTCTAGGGAAGAACTTGGTGAAATCCTGAACAAATCTCCCCCAAATCTCCCAAATCCTGCACCAACCCCCCAACAACCTGACATAAACCTCCCAAGCTCTAACCAAGACCTCCCAAACCTGGGCACAACCTGACCAACTCCTGACAAATTCCCCCCAAAACCTCCCAAATCCTGCCCTAATCCTCCCAAACTCCTACGGAAGAACTTCCCAAGTCCTGGCCCAAGCCAGAACAACTCCTCACCAGATCCTGCCCAAAACCTCCCAAAGTCCTAGGGAAAAACTTGGACACAGCCTAACAAATTCCCCTTAAGCCTCCTAAATCCTGACCAAAACCTTCCAATGTCCCAGAGAGGAAGCTGGCCAAATCCTCAACAAATCCCCAAACCTTCTCATACCTGTCCCAACACCCCAAAACCTCCCAAGCTCTAACCAAGACCTCCCAAACCTGCCCACGACCTGACCAACTCCTGACAAATTCCCCCCAAAACCTCCCAAATCCTGCACCAACCCCCCACAACCTGACCCAAACCTCCCAAACCTTCCCTAAACCTCCTAAATTCTGAGCAGGATGTGACCAAACCCAGCTCCAATCCAGAGATTAAATCCTTACCAAATTCCCCCAAAACCTCCCAAAGTCCCAAAGATGAACTTGACCAAATCCTAAACAAATTCCCCACAAAACCTCCCAAATCCTGCACCAACCCCCCAAAACCTGACCTAAACCTCCCAAATCCTCAACAAAACCTCCCAAATTCTGGCCACGATCTGACCAAAGCCTGCTTCAATCCAGAGACCAAATCCTCACCAAATCCCCACAAGACCTTTATTTAGAATAAACCTTTATTAGAATAAACCAAACCAGGTTGGAAGAGACCTTCAAGATCATCGTGTCCAACCCATCAACCAATCCAAACCACCCAAACAGCTAACCCATGGCACCAAGCACCCCATCAAGTCTCCTCCTGAACACCTCCAATGACGGCGACTCCACCACCTCCCCGGGCAGCCCATTCCAATGGGCAATCACTCTTTCTGTATAGAACTTCTTCCTAACATCCAACCTGAACCTCCCCTGGCGCAGCCTGAGACTGTGTCCTCTTGTTCTGGTACTGGGTGCCTGGGGGAAGAGACCATCATCCGCCTGTCTACAACCTCCCTTCAGGTAGTTGTAGAGAGTGATAAGGTCACCCCTGAGTCTCCTCTTCTCCAGGCTGAGCAATCCCAGCTCCCTCAATCTTTCCTCCCAAACCCTGGGCACAACTTGGCCAAATCCTGGCTCAACCCACACCAAATCCTGACCAAATCCTGCCCCAAACCTCCCACCAAATTCCCACCAAAATTTCCTCAGTTCTACACCAACCCCCCACAACCTGACCAAAACCTCCCAAATCCTACCCAAACCCTCTTCAATCCTGTCCCAACCCCCAAAAACCTGACCCAAACCTCTCAACCACTATCCAAGACTTCCCAAACCTGGCCACAGGCTGACCAACTCCTGACAAATTCCCCCCCAAACCTCCCAAATCCTGCACCAACCCCCCACAACCTGACCCAAACCTCCCAAATCCTGAACAAAGCCTCCCAAACTCCTAGGGAAGAACTTGGCCAAGTCCTGGCCCAAGCCAGAACAACTCCTGAAAAAATCCTTCCCCAAACCTCCCAAAGTCCTTCTCCTCAATCCTTCCCCACCTCTCCAGAACCTGACCCAAACTCCCAGATCCTGAGCATAGCCTCCCCAGTCCTCAGCTCAACTTGGCCAAACCCTGCCCCAACCCACACCAAAACCTCCCAAAGCCTCCTGAGTCCTGCCCCAAACCTCCCAAAGTCCCAGGGAAGAACTTGGCCAAATCCTGACCAATTCCCCCCAACATTTCCTCAATCCTGCCCCAACCCCCACAACTCTAACCTTAACTATGGCAATAATTAATAATAGAGCTAATTATCCTGGTCATAATAACTAATGGAGATTATTATCCTGCTAATACCTACAAGTAAGGTTGTTAATAATCATAACTATGGCAATAACTAATAATAGAGCTAATAACACTGTAAATAATAATGAATAGAGCTAATAATCCTGCTAATACCTATAAATAATGTGGCTAATAATCTTAGCTATGGCAATAATTAAAAATAGAGCTAATAATCCTGCTAATAATAATTAATAGAGCTAATAATACTGCTAACATTGATTAATAATATGTCTAATAATCTTAATTATTGTAATAATTAATAATAGAGCTTATAGTCCTATTACTACTAATAAATAATAGTGCTAATGATAGTAATTATCATTAATGGAGCTAATAGTTCTTCTAACAGAGGACCTCACAGCCTCCCAGAGCTGTCTCCAGACCAAGTCCTGACCAAAACCTTCCAAATATTGAGCAGAACCTGACCCAAGCCAGACCAAAACCTCCCAAATCCTTCCCAAACCCTTCCCAAAGTCCTAGGGAAGAACTTGGCCAAATCCTCACCAATTCCCCCCAACACTTCCTCAATCCTGCCCCAACCCCCCACAACCTCACCAAAACCTCCCAAATCCTCAGCTCAACCTCGCCAAACCCTCACCCAATCCACACCAAAACCTCCCAAAACCTCCTCAAGCCTTTCCCAACCTCCCAGCCCCTCACCAAAAGCATCAAACACTTCCCAAAGCCTCAGCACAACTTGCCCAAGTCCTGGCTCAAGCCTGACCACAGCCTGCTCAAAACCTCCCATATCCTCACCTCAGCCTGACCTAATCCTGACCCAACCCAGACCAAAGCCTCCCAAAGCCTTTTCCTGACAAATTCCCCCCAAAACCTCCCAAATCCTGCACCAACCCCCACAACCTGACCCAAACCTACCAAATCTTGAACAAAACCTCCCAATGTCCCAGGGAGGAACTTGACCAAATCCTGACAAATTCTTCCCAAAACTGCCTCAATCCTATCCCAAACCCCCAACAACCTGACCCAAACCTCCCAAGCTCTAACCAAGACCTCCCAAACCTGCCCACAACCTGATCAACACCTGACAAATCCCCCCTGCAAACCTCCCAAAATCCCAACCAAAACCTCCCAAAGACCTAGAGAACAACTTGGCCAAGTCCTGGCCCAAGCCAGAACAACTCCTGACCAGATCCTGCCCAAAACCTCCAAAAATCCCACGGAAGAACTTGGACAAATCCTGACGAATTCCCCCCAAAACTTCCTCAAACCTTCACCAACCCTCCAGAACCTGATCTAAGCCTCCCAAATCCTTACACAATCCTCCCAAAGACCCAAGGAGGAACTTGGTCAAATCCAGGCCAAATTCCCCCCAAAACCTCCTAAATCCTGCACCAACCCCCCACAACCTGACCCAAACCTCACAAATCCTTCCCTAAACCTCCCAAATTCTGGGCAGGATGCGACCAAATCCTGCTTCAATCCAGAGACTAAATCCTTCCCAAATCCCCAAAAAACCTCCCAAATCCTGAACAAAACCTCCCAATATCCTACAGAGGAACTTGGCCAAATCCTGACCAATTCCCCCCAAAACTTCCTCAGTCCTATCCCAGCCCCCCAACAACCTGACAAACCTCCCAAGCTCTAACCAAGACCTCCCAACCCTGGGCACAACCTGACCAATTCCTGAAAAATTCCCCCCCAAACCTCCCAAAATCCTGAACAAAACCTCCCAAATTTCTAGAGAAGAACTTGGCCAACTTCTGGCACGAGCCAGAACAACTTCTGACCAAATCCTGCCCCAAACCTCCCAGAGTCCAAGAGAGGAAGTTGGCCAAAGCTAAACCAAATCCCCCAAGACTTGCTGAATCCTGTCCCAACCTCCTCCAATCTGACCCAAACCTCCCAAATCCTGAACAAAACCTCCCAAATCCTTCCCCTAATCTACCCAAGTCGTAGGGATGAACTCCTGGCCCAAGCCAGAAGAACTCCTGACCAAATCCTGCCCAAAACCTCCCAAAGTCCCAGGGAGGAACTTGGCCAAATCCTTCCCAAATCCCCCCAAAACCTCCCAAATCCTGCACCAACCCCCCACAACTTGATCCAGACCTCCCAAATCCCGATCAAAACCTCCCAAAATCTGGGCAGGATTTGGCAAACCCTGATTCAATCCAGAGACCAAATCCTTACCAAATCCCCACAAAACCTCCCAAATCCTGCCCAAAACCTCCCAAAGTCTTAGGGAGGAACTTGGCCAAAGCCTGACAAATTCCCCCCCAAACCTACCAAATGCTGTACAGAACTTGGCCAAATCCTGGCCCAAATGAGACCAAAACCTCCCAAATCCTTACCCAATCCCCCCAAAGACCCAGGGAGGAACTTGGTCAAATCCAGGCCAAATTCCCCCCAAAACCTCCCAAATCCTGCACCAACCCCCCACAGCCTGACCCAAACCTCCCAAATCCTTCCCCAAAACCTCCCAAATCCTTCCCCAAAACCTCCCATAGTCCAAAGGAAGAACTGGGCCAAATCCTTACAACTTGCCCCCAAAACCTCCTCACTCCTGTCCCAACCATCCTCTTAATAATTAATAAAAGACCTAAGAGGCCTGATACAGAAAATTAATGAAGCTAATAATCCTACTAATAATGATTAATAATACGGCTAATAATCTAAATAAAGTTAATGATTAACAATAGAGCTTATAGTCCTGCTAATAATGATAAATAATATGGCTACTAGTCTAAATAATTATAACAGTAATAACTAAGAGAGCTAAAAGTTCCCCTAATAATAAATAATAGAGGTAATAGTACTGGTAATGATTAATACTGGAGCTACAATCAGGCTAATGATGATAAATAACAAGGCTAAGAGTCTTACTACTACTACTACTAAAACTTAGTGCTAATAATCATGCTAATCATAAAGAACAGAGCTAATATTCCTGTGAATAGCAATCAAGGGAGCTAATAATCCTGCTTATATTGATAAATACGATGGCTAATAGCCTTAATAATGGTAAAAATAATGGAGCTACTAGTCCTGATAATAACAACAACTAATAGAGCTAATAATCCTGATAACACTGATAAATAACACAACTAATTATCCAAATACGGCTAACAATTAATAGTAGAGCTAAGAGCCCTGCTAATCATAACTAATAGAGCTAAAAGTCCTGATAATGGTTAATAGAGGTAAGAGTCCTGGGAATAAAAATTAATAGAGCTAATAATCCTGTTCAAAATTAATAATAGAGCTAATACACCTGCTAAGAATAATTAATAGAGGTAATAATACTGCTAATAATAATTAATAGAGCTTATAAACCTGCTAACACCAAAACAATATTATGGCTAATAATATTCACTATGGCAAAAATTAATCATAGAGCTAATAATACTGCGAATAATAATTAATAGAACTAATAATCTTGCTAATACCTATAAATAATACAGCTAAACATCTTAACTATGGCACTAATTCTAATAGAGCTAATGATACAGCTAATAATTCTTACTACAGCTAATACCTACAAATAATATGGCTAATAATCCTAACTATGGCAATAATTAATAAGAAAGCTAATTATCCTGGTAATAACAATTAATGGAGTTAATAATCCTGCTAATACCTATTAATAATATGCCTGTTAATTTTATCTATGGCTATAAATAATGATAGATATAATTATACTGGGAATAATAATTAATGGATGTAATAATCCTGCTAATAGCTATAAATAATATGCCTAATAATCCTAACTATGGTAATAATTAAAAATAGAACTAATAATCCTGCTAATAATAATTTATAGAGCTAACAATCCTGCTGACATTGATAAATAATATGTGCAATATTCTTAATTATGGTAATAATTAATAATAGAGCTTATCGTCCTATTACTACTAATAAATAATAGTGCTAATGATAGTAATTATCATTAATGGAGCTAATAGTTCTTCTAACAGTAATTAATGGAGCTAATAATCCTGCTAATTGTGATAAATAATATGGCTAAGAGTCTTAATACTACTACTACTTATAATAATACCAATAACTAACAGAGCTAAAAGTCCTCCTAATAATAACTAATAGAGCTAACATTCCTGCTGGGGATTAATACTAGAGCTAGAATCAGGCTAAGAATGAGAAACAATATGGCTAAGAGTCTGAGAAATAATACGAAGAACAAAGAATTAGAGCTAAAATTCCTGCTAATAATAAGTAATGGAGTTAAGGTTCCTGCTAATACTGATAAATACTATGGCTAATAATCTGACTTATGGTAATAGTTAATAACAGACCTAATAACACCACTAATGCTAATGTTTAAAAGAGCTAAGAATCCTGCTAACATTGATGAATAATATGGCTAAGCATCTTAATAATGGAAATAATTAATAATAGAGCTAAGAATCCCACAAATATTGAGTAATGGCGCTAATAATCCTGTTAATAATAAATACACCTCTTAATAGCTAATAATAGAGTTAGTAGTCATACTTAAAAGACCTAATAATAATTAATGCACCTAACAGTTCTGCTAATACAGATAAATAATGTGGCTAATAGTCTTAATAAGATAATAAATAATAGAGCTAAAAGACTTCCTAATAATAACTAATAGAGATTACTAATACAGCTAACAGTCCTGCTAGGGATTAATTATGGAGCTATAGTCCGAATAATGGTAATAATTAATAAGAGAGCTGGTAGTCCTGCTGAAAATAATTGATAGAGATAATAAACCTGCTAATAATTATAAATAATCTGGCTAATAAAACTACTAACAATAGTCAAGATAATCATCATCATCATTAAAAAAAAAAAACATCTAATTGTGCTGCTAATACCAATAGGGCTAATAATCCTGCTGAGGATTACTATCAGGGGATCCCCACAGAGGACCTCACAGCCTCCCAGAGATGTCTCCTGACCAAGCCCTGACCTAAACCTTCCAAATATTGAGCAGAACCTGACCCAAGCCAGACCAAAACCTCCCAAGTCCTTCCCAAACCCTTCCCAAAGTCCTAGGGAAGAACTTGGCCAAATCCTGACCAATTCCCCCCAACACTTCCTCAATCCTCCCCCAACCTCCCAGGACCACACCAAAACCTCCCAAATCCTCAGCTCAACCTCACCAAATCCTCACCCAATCCACACCAAACCCACCCAAACCCTCCTGAAGCCTTTCCCAACCTGACCAAATCCTGACCCAACAAAGACTAAAACCTTCCATACCCTTCCCAAAACCTCCTAAAGTCCCAGGGAGGAAGTTGGCTAAATTCAGACCAAATTGCACCCAACACTTCCTCCATCCATTCCCAACTCCCCAATAACCTCACCCAAACCTCCCAAGCTCTAATGAAGGCCTCCCAAACCTGGCCACAACCTGACCAACTCCTGACAAATTCTCCCCAAAACCTCCCAAATCCTGCACCAACCCCCCACAACCTGACCCAAACCTCCCAAATCCTGAACAAAACCTCCAAAGTCCCAAAGAGGAACTTGGCCAAATGCTGACAAATTCCCCCAAAACCTCCTGTGTTAGGTTAATGCCCATTCTGGGAACAAAAAACCAAAGCAGGGTGGAGGGCTTGAGGGGACTTTACCCTCCCTGCAGGGTGTTGCCCCCCCTGGGAAGCTGAGTCTGTTCCACTCCCCCCTCCCTGCCCAGCTAGGCTAGAAAAAGCAGGACATCGTAGCTGTTGGCTCTCCTTTTGGCTCCTGCCTCTGCTGGATGAGAGCCACTGTAGCTGCCCTCCTGCTCCTCTGCCCACATGGTCACACCTGATCCTTCTCCCTGCTGCGTTCTCAGAGAAAGACTGGTTTTGTATTTGTTCCTTTTTTTGTCCCACTCCCATCCATCCTTCTCCCTTGCCCCTGTGAACCTTTCCTGTTATTGTTATATATATATATATTGTTTAAAGACAACTCTTTACCTCTCTACTTCCAAGCCGACTCCAAATTATTGCCTGGTGGATTTATCCTTCCTTTTCTCCCCTCTCTGTTGGGAGGGAGGATGGGGGAGTGGGGGAGAGATTCTCAGCCTTGCCCCCATCTGAGCTCTTAACTCCCAGTTAAGGCTCAAACCACCACACCTCCCAAATCCTGCACCAACCCCCACAGCCTGACCCAAACCTACCACATCCTGAACAAAACCTCCCAAATTCAGGCCAGCATTTCACCAAAGTTTGCTTCAATCCAGAGACCAAATCCTCAGCAAATCCACCCCTAACCTCCCAAATCTTGAACAAAACTTCCTCAATCCTGTCCCAGTCATCCAAAACCTGGCCCAAACCTCCCAAGCTCCAACCAAGCCCTCCAAAACCTGGCCACAACCTCACCAACTCCTCACAAATTATTCCCAAAACTACCCAAATTCTTCCCAAAAACTATCAAAGTCCTAAGAGAAGAACTTGGCCCAATCCAGACAAATTCTCCCCAAAACCTCCCCAATCCTGAACAAACCCTCCCGAAGTCCTAGGAAAGAACTTGGCCAAATCCTCACCAATTCCCCCCAACACTTACTCAATCCTGCACCAACCCCCCACAATCTCAACACAACCTCCCAAATCCTTAGCTCAACCTCACCAAACCCTCACCCAATCCACACCAAAACCTCCTGAGACCTTTCCCAACCTCCAAGCCGCTCACCAAAAGCATCAAACACTTCCCAAAGCCTCAGCACAACTTGCCCAAGGCCTGGCCCAATCCTGACCACAGCCTGATCAAAACTTCCCAATTAGAGAGCTCAGACCAAAAACTTCCCAAAACCTTCTCAAACCCTTCCCAAAACCTCAAAAAGTCCCAGGGAGGAACTTGCCCAAACCCTGACAAATTCCCCCCAAACCAACCAAATGCTGTACAGAACATGGCCCAATCCTGCCTAAACGAGATCAAAATTGTCCAAATCCTTCACCAAACCTCCCAAAGTGGAACTTGGCCAAATCCTGACAAGTTCCACCCAAAAGGTGCTCAATCCTATCAAAAACCCCAACAACCTGACCCAATCCTGACAAAATCTCCCAAAAATCTCCCAAATCCTGCCCAAAACCTCCCAACCCCCCACAACCTGACCCAAACTTCCTAATGTCCTAGGGAAGAACTTGGCCAAGTCCTGGACCAAGACAGAACAAAACCAGACCAAATCCTGCCCCAAAATGTCCCAAAGTCCCAGGAAGGAATTTGGCCAAGTCCTGACCAAATTCCCCCCTAAACTTCCTCAATCCTGTCCCAAACCCCCACAACCTGACCAAAACCTCTCAAATCCTACCCAAAACCCACTCAATCCTGATCCAACCACCCACAATCTGACCCAACCCTTACAAGCTCTAACCAAGACCTCCCAAACCTGGGCACAACCTGACCAAATCCTGACAAATCCTGACACAAAACCTCCCAAATCCTTCCCCTAACCTCCCAAACTCCCAGGGAGGAACTTGGCCAAGTCCTGGAGCAAAGCAGAACAACTCCTGACCAAATCCTGCCCAAAACCTCCCAAAGTCCCAGGGAGGAACTTGGTCAAATCCTGACCAATTCCCCCCAACATTTCCTCAATCCTTTCCCAACCCTCCACAACCTGACCACAACCTCCCAGACCCTGGGCACGGAGTCCTCCAAATCCTTCTTCCTAGAGCTGAGAGTCCTGCTAAGGATTACTAAAGCTAATAGCCCTGCTGCTGAGAATGAATGCTGCTAATGATCCTGCTGGGAGGCATCAACACCATGGCTGCAGTGGGGTTGGGGTTGTTGTTGTTATTATTATTATTATTATTATTATTATTATTATTATTATTATTATTATTATTATTATTATCATCATCATCATCATCATCATCATCATCATTATTGTACAGAGCTAAAAGTCCTCCTAACAATTACTAATAGAGCTAAGAGTCCTGCTAATATTAAGTAATGGCACTAACAATCCTGCCTATAATTAATAGGAGAGCTAACAGTCCTGCTACCAATACTTAGATGAGCTAACAATCCTCTTAATAACTTATAAAAGACCTAACAGTCCTGCGAAGAATAATTAATAGAGCTTATAATACTGCTAATACAGATAAATAATACAGCTAATAATCTAAATAATGTTAATAATTAACAACAGAGCTTAGAGTCCTGCTAATTATGATAAATAATATGGCTAATAGTCTAAATAATTATAACAGCAATAACGAATAGAGCTAAAAGCCCTGCTAATAATAACTAATAGAGCTAATAGTACTGGTAATGATTAATACTGGAGCTACAATCAGGCTAATAATGATAAATAACATGGCTAAGAGTCTTACTACTAATAATAATAAAACTTAGCGCTAATAATCATGGTAATCATTAAGGTCAGAACTAATATTCCTGCTAATAACAATCAAGGGAGGTAATAATTCTGCTTATATTGAGTAATACGATGGCTAATAGCCTTAATAATGGTAATAATAATGGAGCTAATAGTCCTGATAATAACAACTAATAGAGCTAATAATCCTGCTAATATTGATAAATAACACAACTTATAATTCAAATACTGCTAATAATTAATAGTAGAGCTAAGAGCCCTGCTAATCATAACTAATAGAGCTAAAAGTCCTGCTAATGGTTAATAGAGTTAATGGTCCTGGGAGTAAAAATTAATGGAGCTAATAATCCTGTTCACAATTAGCAATAGAGCTAATACACCAGCGAAGAAGAATTAGTAGCACTAATAAAAATGCAAATAATAATAATTAATAGGTCTAATAATCCTGCTAATACCTATAACTAAGTTGGCTAAAATCTCAACTATGGAAATAATTAATAATAGACCTAATTATGCAAATATCTCGGTAATAATAATTAATGGAGCTAATTATCCTGCTAATACCTATACATAATATGGCTAATAATTTTAACTATGGCAATAATTAATATTAGAGGTAATAATATTCCTAATAATAATTAATAGATCTAACAATCCTGCCAATACCTATAAATAATGTGGATAATAATCTTAGCTACTGCAATAATTAATAATGGACCTAATTATACAATTATCCTGGTAATTATAATTAATGGAGCTAATAATCCTGGTAAAACCTATAACTAAGGTGGCTAATAATCTTAACTATGGTAAAAGTTAACAATAGAAATAATAAAGAGAGCTAATAACATTGCTAATGCCTATAAAAAGGAAGGCTAATAATCGCCACAATGCAATAATTAATGATAGAGGTAATTATCCTGATAATAATAACTAATGGAGCTAATTATCCTGCTAATACCTATAACTACAGTGGCTATTAATCATAAGTATGGCAATAATTAATAATAGACCTAATTATCCCATTATCGCGGTAATAATAATTAATGGAGCTAATAATTCTGCTAATACCTATAACTAAGGTGGCTAATAATCTTTACTATGGCAATAATTCATAATAGAGCTAATGATCATGGTAATTATAATAGAGCTAATAATAAGCTAATACCTATAAATAAAATGGCTAATAATCTTGACTATGGAAATAATTAATAATAGAGCTAATAATACTGCCAATAATAATTAATAGAATTAATAATCCTGCTAATACCTATAAATTGTGTGGCTAGTAATCTTAACTATGACAATAATAATAGAGCTAATAATACTGGTAATAATTATTAATGGAGCTAATAATCCTGCAAATACCGATAACTAAGAAAGCTAATAATCTTAACTGTGGCAATAATTAATAATAGAGCTAATAATTCTAATAATGATTAATAGAGCTAATAATACCACTAACATGTCTAATAACCTTAATTATGGTAATAATTAATAATAGTGCTTACAGTCCTATTACTAGTAATAACAAATAGTGCTAATAATGGTAATTATAATCAATGGAGCTAATAGTTCTGATATCAGCAATTAATGGAGTTAATAATCTTGCTAATAGTAATAAATAATATGGCATATAAATAATAAGTCTTAATACTACTACAAATAATAATACTACTAATAACTAACAGAGCTAAAAGTCCTCCTAATAATAACTAATAGAGCTAACATTCCTGCTGGGGATTAATACTAGAGCTAGAATCAGGCTAAGAATGAGAAACAATTTGGCTAACAGTTATAGAATAGAATAGAAAAGAATAGAATAGAATAGAATAGAATAGAATAGAATAGAATAGACCAGACCAGACCAGACCAGACCAGGTTGGAAGAGACCTTCAAGATCATCACGTCCAACCTATCATCCAACACCACCTAGTGGAGTTCTTACTATGGCCTTGCCAGTGACATGGGACATCCACTTTCTGATATTCACAAAAAGTGAGAATATAATATCCTTGGGTGCTCTATCCGCCAACTTTGAAGTTTCACTCCCCAACATGAAAGGGGGATATATTACGGATGAGCTGGGCTCACAATCTGCTGGCAACTAGAAAACTCAGGAAAGGTCAAGCTTGCTCTAACTAACCTGCTTGTGATGCTCTTGCTCAGGCAAAGTTCTCAGCAGATGTCTTTACAGTTGTCAGTAGAAGTCCTTCCCATGGAAGGACCTAAGAATTTGGTGCACTGCTTATGAACTTCATAAGAAAATTGATTTTCCTACCCAAAACCCCTACACAGCTATTCTATTATTCTATAGCTCTACTTGCTTTCTTTGCTCTTAAGCGGAGGGACTTCTCAGGATATCAGGTAGTGATAGGACTAGGGGGAATGGAATGAAGCTGGAGGTGGGGAGATTCAGGCTGGATGTGAGGAGGAGGTTCTTCATCATGAGAGTGGTGAAACCCTGGAATGGGTTGTCCAGGGAGGCGGTTGGGGCTCTGTCCCTGGAGGTGTCTAAGAGCAGGCTGGATGAGGCTCTGGCCAGGCTGATCTAGTGTGGGGTGTCCCTTCCCATGGCAGGGGGGTTGGACCTAGATGATCCTTGTGGTCCCTTCCAACCCTGACTGATACTATGACACTAAGATTTGTTTCACTGAAGTGCATTAGAATAACCTTTATTAGAATAAACCAAACCAGGTTGGAAGAGACCTTCAAGATCATCGTGTCCAACCCATCAACCAATCCAAACCACCCAAACAGCTAACCCATGGCACCAAGCACCCCATCAAGTCTCCTCCTGAACACCTCCAATGACGGCGACTCCACCACCTCCCCGGGCAGCCCATTCCAATGGGCAATCACTCTTTCTGTATAGAACTTCTTCCTAACATCCAACCTGAACCTCCCCTGGCGCAGCCTGAGACTGTGTCCTCTTGTTCTGGTACTGGCTGCCTGGGGGAAGAGACCATCATCCGCCTGTCTACAACCTCCCTTCAGGTAGTTGTAGAGAGTGATAAGGTCACCCCTGAGTCTCCTCTTCTCCAGGCTGAGCAGCCCCAGCTCCCTCAGTCTTTCCTCATAGGGCTTGTGTTCCAAACTCCTCACCAACTTTGTTGCTCTTCTCTGGACTCGTTCCAGCAAGTCAACATCCTTCCTAAACTGAGGGGCCCAGAACTGGACACAGCACTCAAGGTGTGGCCTAATCAGTGCAGTATACAGGGGCAGAATGACCTCCCTGCTCCTGCTGGCCACACTCTTCCTGATGCAGGCCAGGATGCCACTGGCCCTCTTGGCTGCCTGGGCACACTGCAGGCTCATGTTCAGCCTACCATCGACCAGTACCCCCAGGTCCCTCTCTGCCTGGCTGCTCTCCAGCCACTCTGACCCCAGCCTGTAGCACTGCATGGGGTTGTTGTGGCCAATGTGCAGAACCCGGCACTTGGATGTGTTAAATCTCATGCCGTTGGATTCTGCCCATCTGTCCAGCCTGTCGAGGTCCCTCTGCAGAGCCTCTCTACCCTCAGTAGTAGTCTCAGTAGTAGTAGTAATAGTTAATAATAATAATAATAATAACAACTATAACAATCATAATAATAATAAAGCAGCTAATAGTGATGTTAATGACAATAGGGCTAATAATTCTGCTAATAATTAATATCAGGGGATTCCCCCAGAGCACCTCACAGCCACCCAAAGCTGTCCCAGACCAAGCCCTGGCCAAACCCTTCCCAAAACCTCCCAAAGTCCTACGGAGGACTCGGCCAAAGCAGAACAAATCTTACCCCAAACCTCCCAAATCCTCAGCTGAACCTCACCAAATCCTGACCAAAACCCCCAAAACCTCCTGAACCCTTCCCCAGTCCCCCAGAACCTGACTCGAACCTCCCAACCTCTAACCAAGACCTCCCAAACCTGGCCACAACCTGACCCAATCCTGACAAATTCCCCCCAAAACTCCAAATCCTACTCAAAACCTCCCAAAGTCCCAGTGAAGAACTTGGCCAAACACCGTACAAATTCTCCCCAAAAATACCTCAGTCATTCACCAACCCCCCACAACCTGACCCAAACCTCCCAAATCCTTACCCAATCATCCCAAAGACCCAGGAAGGAACTTGGTCAAATCCAGGCCAAGTTCCCCCAAAACCTCCCAAATCCTTCCCCAAAACCTCCCGACCTCTAACCAAGTTCTCCCAAACCAGGGCACAACCAGACCAAAGCCTGACCAAATTCCCCCAAAAACTTCCTCAATCCTGCACCAACCCCCCACAGCCTGACCCAAACCTCCCAAATCCTGAACAAAACCTACCAATCTCGTAGGGAAAATCATGGTCAAAGCCTAACAAATTTCTCCCAAAGCCTCCTATATCCTGACCAAAACCTCCCAATGTCCCATGGAGGAGGCTGGCCAAATCCAGATCAAACCCACCCCAAACCTTCTCATACCTGTCCCAACCGTCCAACAACCTCCCAACCTCTAACCAAGACCTCCCAAACCTGCCCACAACCTGACCGACTCCTGAATTCGCCCCAAAAACCTCCCAAATCCTGAACAAAACCTCCCAAAGTCCTAGGGAGAAACTTGTCCATAGCCAGACAAATATCCCCCAAAACTTCCTCAATCCTTCACCAACCCCCAAAAACCTGACCAAAACCTCCCAAGCTCTAACCAGGACCTCCCAAACTTGGCCACAAACTGACCAAATATTGACAAATACTCCCCAAAACCTACCAAATCCTGCACCAACCCCCCACAACCTGACCCAAACCTCCCAAGCTCTAATCAAGTCCTCCCAAACCTGCCCACATCCTGACCAACTCCTGAACAATTGCCCCAAAACCACCCAAATCCTTCCCCAAACCTCCCAAAGTCCTAGGGAGAAACTTGGCCACATCCTGGCCCAATCCAGAACAACTCTTGACCAAATCCTGCCCAAAACCTCCCAAAGTCCTAGGGAGGAACGCGGCCTAACCCTGAAAAATTCTCCCCAAAACTTCCTCAATCCTGCACCAACCCCCCACAACCTGACCCAAACCTCCCCAATCCTGACCAAAACCCCCCAAATTCTGGGCAGGACGTAACCAAACACCGCTTCAATCCAGAGAATAAATCTTTACCAAATCCATACCAAAGCTCACAAATCCTGACCAAAACCTCCCAAAGGCCAAGAGAGGAACCTGGACAATTCCTCACCAAAACCCCCAAAACTTGCAGAATCCTTCCACAACCTCCCACAACCTGTCCCAAACATCGCAACGTCCTAGGGAAGAACCTGGACAAGTCCTGGACCAAGCCACAACAAATCCTTTCCAAATCCTTCCCCAAACCTCCCAAAGTCCCAGGGAGGAAGTTGGCCAAATCCAGATCAAATCTACCAAGACTTGCTGAATCCTTCCCCAACCCCACACAGCATTACCCAAAACCTCCCAAATTCTGGGCAGGATTTGACCAAAGCCTGCTTCAATCCAGCAACAAATCCTGCACCAAATCCTCACAACACTTCCCAAATCCTGCCCAAAACCTCCCAGATCCAGGACAGAACTTGGCCAAATCCTGGCCCAAACCAGACCAAAACCTCCCAAATCCTTCCCCAAAATCTCCCAAGCTCTAACCAAGACCTCCCAAGCCTGCCCACAACCTGACCAACTCCTGACAAATTCCCCCCAAAACCTCCCAAATCCTGCACCAACCCCCCACAACCTGACCAAAACCTCCCAAAGTCCCAGGCAGGATCTTGGCCAAAGCCTGACCAATTCCCCCCAACACTTCCACAATCCTTTCCCAACCCTCCACAACCTGACCACAACCTCCCAGACCCTGGGCACCGAGTCCTCCAAATCCTTCTTCCTAGAGCTGAGAGTCCTGCTAAGGATTACTAAAGCTAATAGCCCTGCTGCTGAGAATGAATGCTGCTAATGATCCTGCTGGGAGGCATCAACACCATGGCTGCAGTGGGGTTGGGGGTGGTGGTGGTGTTGTTATTATTATTATTATTATAATTATACAGAGCTAAAAGTCCTCCTAATAATTACTAATGGAGCTAAGAATCCTGCAGATATTCAGTAATGGCACTAAAAATCCTGCCTACAATTAATAACAGAGCTAATTGTCCTGCTAATAATACCTCTTAATAACTAATAAAATACCTAATAGTCCTGCTAAGAATAATTAATAGATCTAACAATACTGCTAATACTGATAAATAATATGGTTAATAATCTAAATAATGTTACTAATAAACAATAGAGCTTATAGTCCTGCTAATCATGATAAATAATATGGCTAATAGTCTAAATAATTATAACAGCAATAACTAAGAGAGCTAAAAGTCCTCCTAGTAATAAATAATAGAGCTAATAGTACTGGTAATGATTAATACTGGAGCTACAATCAGGCTAATAATGATAAATAACATGGCTAAGAGTCTTACTACTACTAATAATAAAACTTAGTGCTAATAATCATGGTAATCATTAAGATCAGAGCTAATATTCCTGCTCATAACAATCAAGGGAGCTAATCATACTGCTTATATTGAGAAATACTATGGCTAATAGTCTTAATAATGGTAATAATAATGGATCTAATAGTCCTGCTAATAATAACAACTAATAGAGCTAATAATCCTGCTAATATTGATAAACAACATGACTAATAATCCAAATATGGCTAATAATTAATAGTAGAGCTAAGAGCCCTGCTAATCATAACTAATAGAGCTGAAAGCCTTGCTAATGGTTAAGAGTCCTGGGAATAAAAATCAGTATAGCTAATAATCCTGTTCACAATTAATAATAGAGCTGATACCTGCTAAGAAGAATAAATAATAGAGCCAATAATACTGCTAATAATAATTAATGGAGCTAATAATCCTGCTAATACCTATAAATAATATGGCCAAGGATCTCAACTATGACTATAATTAATAACAGAGCTAATGATACTGTTAATAATAATTAATGAGCTAATAATCTGGCAAATATCTAAAAATAATGTGGCCAATAATATTAACTATGGAAATAATTAATAATAGACCTAATAATACAGCTAATACTTATTAATTGAGCTAATAATCCTGCTAATACCCATAAATATTATGGCTAATAATCTTAACTATGGCAATAATTAGAAGAGAGCTAATAATCCTCCTGATAATGATTAATATCTCCCGAATTAATATCTCCCACGGAAGAACTTGGACAAAGCCTGGAAAATTCCCCCCCAAAACCTCCCAAATCCTGCACCAACCTCCCACAACCTCACCCAAACCTCCCAAAATACTGAACAAAACCTCCCAAATTCTGGCCAGGGTTTGACCAAAGCTGCTTCAGTCCAGAGACCAAATCCTGCACCAAATCCCCCCAAAACTTCACAAATCCTGCCCTAAACTTCTCCCAAAACCTCCCAGATCCTGGAAAGAACTTGGACAAATCCAGACCAAAACCAGACCAAACCTCCTTCCTCAAACCTCCCAAAGTCCCAGGGAAGAAATCGTCCAACTCCTGACAAATTCCCCCAAAAAATTCCTGAATCCTGCACCAACCCCCCACAACCTCACCCAAACCTCCCAAATCCTGAACAAAACCTCCCAAATCCTTCCCCTAATCTACCAAAGCCCAGGGACGAACTTGGCCAAGTCCTGGACCAAGCCAGAACAACTCCTGACCAGATCCTTCCCAACAACTCCCAAAGTCCTAGGGAAGAACTTAGCCAAAGCCTAACAAATACCCCTAAAACCTACCAAATCCTGTCCCAACCCCCAAAACTTGACCCAAGCCTCTCAATCTCTAACCAAGACCTCCCAAACGTGGCCACAACCTGACCAACTCCTGACAAATTCCCCCCAAAACCTCCCAAATCCTGCACCAACCCCCCACAGCCTGACCCAAACCTCCCAAAGTCCCAGCGAGGAACTTGGCCAAAGCCTGACCAATTCCCCCCAACACTTCCTCAATCCTTTCCCAACCCTCCACAACCTGACCACAACCTCCCAGATCCTGGGCACGGAGTCCTCCAAATCCTTCTTCCTAGAGCTGAGAGTCCTGCTAAGGGTTTCTAAAGCTAATAGCCCTGCTGCTGAGAATGAATGCTGCTAATGATCCTGCTGGGAGGGATCAACACCATGGCTGCAGTGGGGTTGGGGGTGTTGTTATTATTATTATTATTATTATTATTAAACAGAGCTAAAAGTCCTCCTAATAATTACTAATGGAGCTAAGAATCCTGCAAATGTTAAGTAATGGCACTAACAATCCTGCCTATAATTAATAAGAGAGCTAACAGTCCTGCTACCAATACTTAGATGAGCTAATAATCCTATTAATTACTAATAAAAGCCCTAATAGTCCTGCTATGAATAATTAATAGAGCTAATAATACTGCTAATACAGATAAATAATATGGCTAATTATCTAAATAATGTTAATAATTAACAATAGAGCTTATAGTCCCGCTAATAATGATAAATAATATGGCTAATAGTCTAAATAATTATAACAGCAATAACTAATGGAGCTAAAAGTCCTCCTAATAATAACTAAGAGAGCTAATAGTACTGGTAATGAGTAATACTGCAGCTACAATCAGGCTAAGTGTCTTATTTCTATTAATAATAAAACAGAGCTAATACTCCTGCTAATAACTATTAAGGGAGCTAGTAACCCTGCTTATATTGATAAATACTATGGCTAATAGCCTTAATAATGGTAATAATAATGGAGCTAATAGTCCTGCTAATAATAACAACTAATAGAGCTAATAATCCTGCTAATATTGATAAATGACTAACAATCCAAATATGGCTAATAATTAATAGTAGAGCTAAGAGCCCTGCTAATCATAACTGAAGGAGCTAAAAGCCCTGCAAATGGTTAATAGAGTTAAGAGTCCTGGGAATAAAAATCCATATAGCTAATAATCCTGTTCACAATTAATAATAGAGCTAATACACTGGCTAAGGAGAAATGATAGAGCTAATAATATTGCTAATAATAATTAATGGAGCTAATAATCCTGCTAATACCTATAAATAATATGGCTAAGGATGTAAACTATGACTATAACTAATGACAGAGCTAATGATACTGATAATAATTAATAGAGGTAATAATCCTGCTAATACCTATAACTAAGATGGCTAATAATATCAACTATGGAAATAATTAATAATAGACCTAATTATCCAAATATCCTCATCATAATAATTAATGGAGCTAATTATCCTGCTAATACCTATAAATAATATGGCTAATAATTTTAACTATGGCAATAATTCATAATAGAGGTAGTAATATTCCTAATAATAATTAATAGAGCTAACAATCTTGCCAATACCTATAAATAATGTGGATAATAATCTTAGCTACTGCAATAATTAATAATGGACCTAATTATCCTGGTAATAATAATTAATGGAGCTAATAATCCTGCTAAAACCAATAACTACGGTGGCTAAGAATGTTAACTATGGTAATAGGTAATGATAGAAATAATAAAGAAAGGTAATAATCCTGCTAATGCCTATGAATAGCAAGGCTAATAATCTCCACTATGCAATAATTAATGATAGAGCTAATTATCCTGATAATAATAACTAATGGAGCTAATTATCCTGCTAATACCTATAACTACAGTGGCTATTAATCATAATTATGGCAATAATTAATAATAGACCTAATTATCCAATTATCCTGGTAATACTAATTAATGGAGCTAATAATTCTGCTAATACCTATAACTAAGGTGGCTAATAATCTTCACTATGTAAATAATTAATAATAGAGCTAATAATACTGGTAATAATTATTAATGGACCTAATAATCCTGCAAATACAGATAACTAAGAAGGCTAATAACTGTGGCAATAATTAATAATAGAGCAAATAATCCTAACAATGATTAATAGAGCTAATAATACCACTAACATGTCTAGTAACCTTAATTATGGTCATAATTAATAATAGCGCTTATAGTCCTATTACTAGTAATAACTAATAGTGCTAATAATAGTAATTATAGTCAATGGAGCTAATAGTTCCGGTATCAGCAATTAATGGAGGTAATAATCTTGCTAATAGTAATAAATCATATGGCTTATAAATAATAAGTCTTAATACTACCACTAATAATAATACTACTAATAATTAACAGAGCTAAAAGACCTCCTAATAATAACTAATAGAGCTAACATTCCTGCTGGGGATTAATACTAGAGCTAGAATCAGGCTAAGAATGAGAAACAATATGGCTAAGTGTCTGAGAAATAATAAGAAGAACAAAGAATTAGAGCTAATATCCCTGCTAATAAGAAGTAATGGAGTAGTAGTAAGATTTAATCATCATCATCATCAAATAGTGATGTTCATGACAACAGGGCTAATAACTCTGCTAATAATTAATATAATCATCATCATCATCATCATCATCTAATAGTGATGTTAATGACAATAGGGCTAATAACTCTGCTACTAATTAATATCAGGGGATTCTCCCAGAGACCCAGAGGACCTCACAGCCTCCAAGAGTTGTCTCAAGACCAAGCGTGGCCAAGCCCTTCCCAAAACCTCCCAAAGTCCCAAGGAGGAACTTGGCCACAGCCTGGCCCAATGCAGAACAAATCTTCCCCAAACCTCCCAAATCCTCAGCTGAACCTCACCAAATCCTGACCAAAACCCCCAAAACCTCCTGAACCCTTCCCCAGTTCCCCAGAACTTCAACCGAACCTCCCAACCTCTAACCAAGACCTCCCAAACCTGGGCCCAACCTGACCCAATCCTGACAAATTACCCCCAAAACCTCCAAATCCTCCCCAAAACCTCCCAAAGTCATAGGGGAAAGTTTGGCCAAAGCCTAAAAAGTTCTCCCCAAAGCCTCACAAATCCTGACCAAAACCTCCCAATGACCCAGGGAGGAAGCTGACCAAACCCTGAACAAGTCCACCCCAAACCTTCTCATACCTCTCCCAACACCCCAAAACCTCCCAACCTCTAACCAAGACCTCCCAAACCTGGCCACAACCTGACCAACTCCTGACAAATTCCCCCCAAAACCTCCCAAATCCTTCCCCAAAACCTCCCGCAGTCCTAGGGAGGAACTTGGCCATAGTCTGACAAATTCCCCCCAACACTTCCTCAATCCTGCACCAACCCCCAACAACCTGACCCAAACCTCCCAAATTTGGCCACAACATGACATAATAATGGTAATAATAATGGAGCTAATAGTCCTGTTAATAATAACAACTAATGGAGCTAATAGTCCTGTTAATAATAACAACTAATAGAGCTAATAATTCACCTAATATTGATTAAGAACACAACTAATAATCCAAATATGGCTAATCATTAATAGGAGAGCTAAGAGCCCTGCTAACCATATCTAATAGAGCTAAAAGTCTTGCTAATGCTTAATAATGTTAAGAGTCCTCAGAATAAATTTAATATATCTAATAATCCTGTTAACAATTAATAATAGAGCAAATAAACATGCTAAGAATCATTAATAGGGCTAATATTACTGCTAATACTAATAATTCAAAAAGCTAATAATCCTGCTAATACCTATAACTAAATTGGCTAATAATTTCAACTCTGGAAATAATTATAGACCTAATTAGCCAATTATCCTGAAAATAATAATTAATGGAGCTCATACTCCTGCTAATATCTATAAATAATGTGGCTAATAATCTTAACCATGGAAATAATTCATAATAGAAGTACTAATACTCCTAATAATAATTAATAGAGCTAAAAATCCTGCCAATACCTATAAATAATGTGGATAATAATCTTAGCTATTGCAATAATTAATAATGGATGTAATTATTCAATTATCCTGTTAATAATAGTTAATGGAGCTAATAATCCTGCTAAAACCTATAACTAAGATGGCTAATAATCTTAACTATGGCAATAATTAATAAGAGAGCTAATAATACAGCTAATAATTATTAATGGAGCGAATTATCCTGCTAATACCTCAAAATAATGTGGCTAATAATCTTAACTATGGCAACAATTAATAATAGAACTAAAAAACCTGCTAATTATAATTATTGGAGCTAATAATACTGGTAACATTGATACATAATAGGTCTAATAATCTTAATGATGGTAATAATTAATAATAGAGATTATAGTCCTATTACTACTAATAACTACTAGTGCTACTAATAGTAGTTATAATTAATGGAGTTAATAAACCTGCTAATAGTGATAAATAATATGGCTAAAGGCTAAAGACCACAACTAATAATAATAATAATACCAATAACTAACAGAGCTAAAAGTCCTCCTAATAATAACTAATAGAGCTAACATTCCTGCTGGGGATTAATACTAGAGCTAGAATCAGGCTAAGAATGAGAAACAATATGGCTAAGAGTCTGAGAAATAATAATAAGTAATGGAGTTAATATTCCTGCTAACACTGATAAATACTATGGCTAATAATCTGACTTATGGTAACAGTTAATAACAGACCTAATAACACCACTGATGCTAATGTTTAAAAGAGCTAAGAATCCTGCTAACATTGATGAATAATATGGCTAAGCATCTTAATAATGGAAAGAATTCATAATAGAGCTAAGAATCCTAATAACATTGAGTAATGGTGCTAATAACACTGTGAATAATTAATAACAGAGCTAATACTCCTCTTAACAACTAATTACACAGCGAACAGTAATACTAATACTTAAAAGAGCTAATAATAATTAATGCACCTAATAGTCCTGCTAATACTGATAAATAATGTGCCTAATAGTCTTAATAAGATAATAAATAATAGAGCTAAAAGACTTCCTAATAATAACTAAGAGAGATAATTACTAATACAGCTAACAGTCCTGCTAGGGATTAATTATAGAGCTATAGTCCTAATAATGGTAATAATTAAGAATAGAGCTGGTAGTAGCTACAGAAAACAATTGACAGAGCTAATAACCCTGCTAATAAAAATAGATAATGTGGCCAATAATCCTGCTAATAATGATAAACAATGTGGCTAACAGTTATAGTCTCAGTAGTAGGAGTAGTAGTAGTAATAATAATAATAATAATAATAATAATAATAATAATAATAATAATAATAATAACAATAATAATAACAACAACAACAACAATAAAGCAGCTAATAGTCATATTAATGACAATAGGGCTAATAATTCTGCTAATAATTAATATCAGGGAATTCCCCCAGAGGAACTCACAGCCTCCCAGAGCTGTCTCCAGACCAAGCCCTGGCCAAACCCTTCCCAAAACCTCCCAAAGTCGTAGGGAGGACACGGTCAAAGCAGAACAAATCTTACCCCAAACCTCCCAAATCCTCAGCTGAACCTCACCAAATCCTGACCAAAACCTCCCAAAACCTCCTGAACCATTCCCCAGTCCCCCTGAATCTGAACCAAACATCCCAACCTCTAACCAAGACCTCCCAAACCTGGGCACAACCTGGCCCAATCCTGACAAATTCCCCCCAAAACCTCCCAAATCCTGCACCAACCCCCCACAACCTGACCCAAACCTCCCAAATCCTTACCCAATCATCCCAAAGACCTAGGAAGGAACTTGGTCAAATCCAGTCCAAATTCCCCCAAAAAACTCCCAAATCCTGCACCAACCCCCAAAAACCTGACCCAGACCTCCCAAATACTTCCCTAAGCCCCCCAAATTCTGGCCAGAATGTGACCAAACCCTGCTTCAATCCAGAGACTAAATCCCAACCAAACCTCACAAATCCTGCCCAAAACCTCCCAAAGTCCAAGGGAGGAACCTGGACAATTCCTTACCAAATCCCCCATGACTTGCTAAATCCTTCCCCAACCCCCCACAACCTGACCCAAAACTCCCAAACTCCTAGGGAAGAACTTGGACAAGTGCTGGACCAAGCCAGAACAAATCCTGCCCAAATCCTTCCCCAGACCTCCCAAAGTCCTAGGGAGGAATTTGGCCAAATCCTGGGCAAACCAGACCAAAACCTCCCAAATCCTTCCCCAAAACGTCCAAACCTCTAACCAAGACCTCCCAAACCTGGGTACAACCTGACCAACTGCTGACCAAATCCTGCCCTAAACCTCCCAAAATCCCAAATAGAAACTTGCCCAAAGCCTGACAATTTCCACCAAATATTTCCTCAATCCATTCCCAACCTCCCAACTATGACTATAATTAATAATAGAGCTAACCATACTGATAATAATTAATAGAGCTAATAATCCAGCAAATGCCTATAAATAATGTGGCTAATAATATTAACTATGGAAATAATTAATTACAGACCTAATACAGCTAATAATAATTAATTACACTAATAATCCTGCTAATACCTATAAATATTAGGGCTAATAATCTTAACTATGGCAATAATTAATAAGAGAGCTAATAATCCTCCTAATAATAATTAATATCTCCCAAATTAATATCTCCCAAAGTCCCAGGCAAGAACTTGGACAAAGCCTGAAAAATTCCCCCCAAAACCTCTCAAATCCTGCACCAACCTCCCAAGTCCTTCCCTAAACCTCCCAAATTTTGGACAGAATTTAGCCAAAGATTGGTTCAATCCAGAGACCAAATTCTCTCCAAATCTGCACAACCACCTCCCAAAGTCCTAGGGAAGAACTTCACCAAGTCCTGGCCCAAGCCAGAACAAATCCTGGCAAATCCTGCCCCAAACCTCCCAATGACCCAGGGAGCAAGTTAGCCAAAGCCTGTCCAAATCCCCACAAAACCTTCCAAATCCTGCCCAAAACCTCCCAATGTCCTATGAGGGAACTTGGACAAAGCCTGACAAATTCCCCCAAACCTACCAAATGCTGTACAGAACTTGACCAAATCCTGGCCCAAATGAGACCAAAACCTCCCAAAGACTTCCCAAATCCTCCCAAAGTCCCAAAGAGGAACTTGGCCAAAACCTGAGAAATTCCACCCAAAAGGTCCTCAATCCTATCAAAAACCCCAACAACCTGACCCAATCCTGACAAAATCTCCCTAAAACCTAACAAATCCTGCACCAATCCCCCACAACTTGACCCAAAAGTCCCAAATCCACAACAAAACCTCCCAAATTCTGGGCACGATGTGACCAAACCCTGCTTCAATCCAGAGACCAAATCACAGCAACCCCCCCCAAAACCTCCCAAATCCTGACCAAAACCTCCCAAAGCACCGGATAGGAAGTTGTCCAAAGCCTGACCTAATCTCCCCTAAATCTCCTCATTCCTGCACTAACCCCCAAATCTTGACCAAAACTTCCCAAATCCTTCCCCAAACCTCCCAAAGTCCCAGGGAGGAACTTGGCCAAATCCAGACCAATTCCCCTCAACCCTTCCTCAATCCTTTCCCAACCCTCCAGAACCTGACCCAAACCTCTCAAATTCTGGCCAGGATTTGACCATAGCCTGCTTCCATCCACAGACCAAATTCTCACCAAATCCCCACATACACCTCCCAGATCCTGCCACAAAACCTCCCTAAGTCCTAGGGAACAACTTCCCAAGTCCTAGCACAAGCCAGGACAACTCCTGACCAGATCCTTCCCAACAACTCCCAAAGCCTAACAAATACCTCCTTAAACCTCCACAATCCTGCACCAACCCCCCACAACCTGACCAAAACCTCCCAAATCCTACCCAAAATCCCCTCAATCCTCTCCCAACCACACACAACTTGACCCAACCCTCCCAAGCTCTAACCAAGACCTCCCAAACCTGGGCACAATCTGACCAAATCCTGACAAATTCTGACGCAAAACCTCCCAAATCCTGCCTCAAACCTTCCAAAGTCCAAGGGAGGAATTTGGCCAAGTCCTAGCCCAAACCTGACCAACTCCTGACCAAATCCTGACCAAATCCTGCCCAAAACCTCCCAAAGTCCCAAAGAGGAACTTGCCCAAAGCAAGATAATTTTCACCAAAAATTTCCTCAATCCATTCCCAACCCCCAAAAACCTGACCAAAACCTCCTAAGCTCTAACCAAGACCTCCCAAACCTGGCCACAATCTGACCAATTCCTGACAAATTCCCTGCAACACCTCCCAAATCCTGTCCCAACCCCCCACAACCTGACCCAAACCTCCCAAATCCTGAACAAAACCTGCCAAATTCTCAGCAGGATTTGACCAAAGCTGCTTCAATCCAGAGACCAAATGCTGCACCAAATCCTCACAACACTTCCCAAATCCTGCCCAAAACCTCCCAGATCCAGGACAGAACTTGGCCAAATCCTGGTCCAAACCAGACCAAAATCTCCCAAATCCTGACCCAAACCTCCCAAAGTCCCAGGGAGGAACTTGGCCAAAGCCTGACCAATTCCCCCCAACACTTCCTCAATCCTTTCCCAACCCTCCACAACCTGACCCCCCACATCCTGACCCAAACCCTGAACAAAAGGTCCCATAGTCCTAGGAAGGAACTTGGCCAAGTCCCGGCCCAAGCCAGAACAACTCCTGACCAAATCCTGCCAATACCCTCCAAAAGTCCCAGGGAAGAACTCGGACAAACCCTGACAAATTCCCCCCAAAACCTCCCAAATCCTGACCAACCCCCAAAAACCTGACCAAAACCTCCTGGATCCTTACCCAATCCTCCCAAAGTCCCAGGGGGGAACTTGGTCAAATCCAGGCCAAATTCCCCCCAAAACCTTCCAAATCCGGCACCAAACCCCCACAACCTAACCTAAACCACCCAAATCCTCAACAAAACCTCTTAAAGTCCTAGGGAAGAACTTGGCCAAGTCCTGGCCCAAGCCAGAACAACTCCTGACCAAATCCTGCCCCAAAACCTCCCAAAATCCTAGTGAAGAACTTTGCCAAAGCCTGACAAATTCACCCCTAAACTTCCTCAATCCTGTCCCAAACCCCCAAACCCTGACCCAAACCTCTCAAATTCTGGCCAGGATTTGACCATAGCCTGCTTCCATCCACAGACCAAATTCTCACCAAATCCCCACAAACACCTCCCAGATCCTGCCACAAAACCTCCCTAAGTCCTAGGGAACAACTTCCCAAGTCCTAGTGCAAGCCAGGACAACTCCTGACCAGATCCTTCCCAACAACTCCCAAAGCCTAACAAACACCCCCTAAATCCTCCCAAATCCTGCACCAACCTCCCACAACTTGACCAAAACCTCCCAAATCCTACCCAAAACCCCCTCAATCCTGTCCCAACCACCCACAACCTGACCCAACCCTTCAAAGCTCTAACCAAGACCTCCCAAACCTGGGCACAACCTGACCCAAACCTCCCAAATCCTGTACAAAACCTCCCAAATTCTGGGCAGGATTTGACCAAAGCTGCTTCAATCCAGAGACCTCCCAAATCCTGCACCAAATCCTCACAAAACTTCCCAAACCCTTAACAAAACCTCCCAGATCCAGGACAGAACTTGGCCAAATTCTGGTCCAAACCAGACCAAAACCTCCCAAATCCTTTCCCAAAGCCTCCCAAAGTCCTAGCGAAGAACTTGGCTAAACCCTGACAAATTCCCCCCAAAACTTCCTCAATCCTGTCCGAACCCCCCAAAACCTGACCCAAACCTCCCAAGCTCTATCCAAGACCTCCCAAACCTGGCCACAACCTGAACCAACCCTGACAAATTCCCCTCAAAACCTCCACAATCCTGCACCAACGCCCCACAACCTGCCCCAAACCTCCCAAACCCTGGGCAGGATGTGAACAAATCCTGCACCAACCCACAACATATCCTCACCAAATAATGACAAAAACCTCCCAACGTCCTATGGAAGAACACAAATCCTCAACAAATTGCCCCCAAAGCTTCCTCAATCCTGCCCATACCCTCCAAAACCTCCCAAGCTCTAACCAAGACCTCACAAACCTGCCCACAACCTGAAACCAATCCTGACAAATTCCCCCCAAAACCTCCCAAATCCTGCACCAACCCCCCACAACCTGACCCAAACTACCCAAATCCTACCCAACACCTCCCAAAGTCCTAGTGAAGAATTTGGCCAAGTCCTGGCCCAAGCCAGAACAACTCCTGACTAAATCCTGCCCCAAACCTCCCAAACTCCTAGAGAGAAAGTTGGCCAAATCCAGACTTGCTGAATCCATCCCCAACCCCCCACAACCTGACCCAAACCTCCCAAACTCTGAGCTGAAAGTCCCAAAGACATAGGGAAAATCTTGGCCGAATCCTGACAAATTCCTAACAATGCTTCCTCAATCCTGTCCCAACCCCCAACAACCTGATCCAAACCTCCCAACCCCTAACCAAGACCTCCCAAACCTGGCCAGCCACAACCTGAACAAATCCTGACAAATTCCCCCCAAAACCTCCCAAATCCTGCACCAATCCCCCACGACCTCACCCAAACCTCCCAAATCCTTCCCCAAACCTCCCAAATCCTTCCCCAAACCTCCCTCCCAACCCTCCACAACCTGACCACAACCTCCCAGATCCTGGGCACGGAGTCCTCCAAATCCTTCTTCCTAGAGCTGAGAGTCCTGCTAAGGATTACTAAAGCTAATAGCCCTGCTGCTGAGAATGAATGCTGCTAATGATCCTGCTGGGAGGCATCAACACCATGGCTGCAGTGGGGTTAGTGTTGTTATTGTTGTTATTATTATTATTATTATCATTATTGTTGTACAGAGCTAAAAGTCCTCCTAATAGTTACTAACAGATCTAAGAATCCTGCTAATATTAAGTAATGGCACTAACAATCCTGCCTATAATTAATAAGAGAGCTAACAGTCCTTCTAACAATACGTAGATGAGTAAATAATCCTATTCATAACTAATAAGAGACCTAATAGTCCTGCTAAGAATAATTAATAGAGCTAATAATACTGCTAATACTGATAAATAATACGGCTAATAGTCTAAATAATTATTACAGCAATAACTAATAGAGCTAAAAGTCCATCTAATAATAACTAACAGAGCTAATAGTACTGGTAATGAGTAATACTGCAGCTACAATCAGGCTAATAATGATAAATAACATGGCTAAGAGCCTTACTAGTGTGGTGGGTTAAGGCCTTTTACTGAAAACAAAAGAACAAAGGCGGGTGGAGGCCTTGCGGGTACTTTACCCTCCCTGCAGGGCGCTTCCCCTGGCAAAGCTGACTCTGTTCCACTCCCCCCTCCCTGCCCAGCTAGGCTGGAAAAAGCAGGACATCATAGCTGTGGGATCTCCTTTTGGGCTCCTGCCTCTGCTGAATGAGAGCCACTGCAGCTGCCCTCCTGCTCCTCAGCCACGTGGCCGCACCTGATCCTTTTCCCTGCTGCCTCCGCACCTCCTCAGAGAAAGACTGGTTTTGTACTACTCTTTTCTGTCCCCCTCCCATCCATTCTTGCTCCTTGCCCTTGGGAACTTTTTTTTCCTGTTATTGTCATATATATATAATTGAAAGACAAATTCTTCACCTCTCTACTTCCAAGCTGACTCCAGATTGTTGTTTAATGGATTTGCTCCTTACCCCTTTTTATTCCCTCTCCCTGTTTGGAGGGAGGAGGGGGGGGAGTGGGGAAGAGATTCTCAGCCTTTTCCCCATTTGAGCTTTTAACTCCCAGTTAAGGCTCAAACCACTACAACTAGGAATAATAATAAAACTTAGCACTAATAATCATGCTAATCATAAAGATCAGAGCTAATATTCCTGCTAACAACAATCAAGGGAGCTAATAATTCTGCTTCTATTGAGAAATACTATGGCTAATAGCCTTAATAATGGTAAATATGATGGAGCTAATAGTCCTGCTAATAACAACAACTAATAGAGCTTAGAATCCAGCTAACATTGATAAATAGCATGACTAATAATCCAAATATGGCTAATAATTAATAGGAGAGATAAGAGCAATGCTAATCATGACTAATGGAGCTAAAAGCCCTGCTAATGGTTAACAGAGTTAAGAGTCCTGGGAATAAAAATCAATATCGCTAATAATCCTGTTCACAATTAATAATAGAGCTAATACAGCAGCTAAGAATAAATCATAGAGCTAATAATACTGCTAATAATAATTATTGGAGTTAATAATCCTGCTAATACCTATAAATAATATGGCTAAGGATCTCAACTATGACTATATTTAATAATAGAGCTAATGACACTGATAATAATTAATAGAGCTAATAATCCAGCAAATACCTATAAATAATGTGGCTAATAATATTAACTATGGAAATCATCTTAACTATGGCAATAATTGATAAGAGAACTAATAATCCTCCTAATAATAATTAATATCTCCCAAATTAATTTCTCCCAAAGTCCCAGGGAAGAACTTGGACAAAGCCTGACAAATTCCCCCCAAAACCTCCCAAATCCTGCACCAACCCCCCACAACCTCACCCAAACCTCCCAAATCCTTCCCTAAACCACCCACATTCTGGGCAGGATTTCACCAAAGCCTGGTTCAATCCACACACCAAATCCTTACCAAATCCCCACAAAACCTCCCAAATCATGCCCAAAACCTCCCAATATCCTATGGAGGAACTTGGACAAAGCCTGGCCCAAATGAGATCAAAACTGCCCAAATCCTTCTCCAAACCTCCCAAAGTCCCAGGGAGGAACTTGGCCAAGTCCTGAAAAAATTCCACCCAAAACTGCCTCAATCCTATCAAAAACCCCAACAACCTGACCCAATCCTGACAAAATCTCCCCAAAACCTCCCAAATCCTGCACCAATCCCCCACAACTTGACCCAAACTTCCCAAATTCTGGGCACGATGTGACCAAACCTTGCTTCAATGCAGTGACCAAATCCTCAGCAAACCCCCCCAAAACCTCCCAAACCCTGACCAAAACCTCCCAAAGTACCGGGTAGGAAGTTGTCCAAAGCCTGACCTAATCCCCCCTAAATCTCCTGAATCCTGCACCAACCCCCAAATCCTGACAAAAACTTCCCAAATCCTTCCCCAAACCTCCCAAAGTCCCAGGAAGGAAGTTGGCCAAATTCAGACCAAATTCCCCCCAACACTTCATCAATCCTATCCCAAACCTCCAACAGCCTGTCCAAATTCTCCCAACCACTAACCAAGACCTTCCAAACCTGCCCACAACCTGACCAACCCCTGACAAATTCCCCCCAAAACCTCCCAAATCCTGCACCAACCCCCCACAACTCCTGACCAGATCCTGCCCCAAACCTCCCAAACTCGTAGGGAAAGCCTTGGCCAAAGCCTAACAAATTGCCCCCAAAGCCTCCTAAATGCTGACCAAAACCTCCCAATGACCCAAGGAGTAAGCTGGCCAAATCCTGAACAAATCCACCCCAAACCTTCTCATACCTGTCCCAACCACCCAAAAGCTCCCAACCTCTAACCAAGACCTCCCAAACCTGCCCACAACCTGACCAACTCCTGACAAATTCCCCCCAAAACTCCCAAATCCTATCCAATACCTCCCAAAGTCTCAGTGAAGAACTCGGTCAAACCCTCAAAAATTCTCCCCAAAACTTCCTCAGTCCTGCACCAACCCCCCACAACCTGACTAACTCAATCATCCCAAAGATCCAGGAAGGAACTTGGTCAAATCCAGGCCACATTACCCCCAAAACCTCCCAAATCCTGCACCAAACCCCCACAATGTGACCCAAACCTCCCAAGCTCTGACCAAGACCTCCCAAACCTGGCCACAACCTGATCAAATCCTGACTAATTCCCCCCAAAACCCACCAAATGCTGTAAAGAACTTGGCCAAAACCGCCCAAATTCTCCAGCGACCCCCCCCCAACCTGTCCCAAAACTCCCAAACTCCTAGGGAAGAACTTGGACAAGTCCTGGACCAAGCCACAACAAATCCTGTCCAAATCCTTCCCCAGACCTCCCAAAGTCCCAGGGAGGAAGTTGGTCAAATTCAGACTAAATCCCACAAGACTTGCTGAATCCTTCCCCAACCCCACACAGCATGACCCAAAACCTCCCAAATTCTGGGCAGGATTTGACCAAAGCCTGCTTCAATCCAGCAACAAATCCTGCAACAAATCCTGACAAAACCTCCCAAATCCTGCACAAAACCTCCCAGATCCAGGACAGAACTTGGCCAAATCCTGGCCAAATCCAGACCAAAACCTTCCAAATCTTTCCCCAAAACCTCCCAATCTCTAACCAAGACCTCCCAAACCTGGGCACAACCTGACCAAATCCTGACAAATTCCCCCCAAAACCTCCCAAATCCTTAATAAAACCTCCCAATGTCCTAGGGAGGAACTTGGACAAAGCCTGACAAATTTCTCCCAAGGCCTCCTAAATCCTGACCAAAACCTCTCTAAGTCCTACAGAGGAACTTGTCCATAGCCAGACAAATTCCCCCTAAAACGTCCTCAATCCTTCACTAACCCCCAACAACCTGACCAAAACCTCCCAAGCTCTAACCAGGACCTCCCAAATTTGAGCACAACCTGACCCAATCCTGACAAATTCCTCCCAAAACCCTCTCAATCCTTCCCCAACCCCCCAAAACCTGACCAAAGCCTCTCAGCCTCTAACCAAGACCTCATAAACCTGGCCACAAACTGACCAAATATTGACAAATTCCCCCCAAAACCTCCCAAAGCCTGTACCAACCCCCCACAAGCTGACCCAAACCTCCCAAATCCTGAAAAAGACCTCCCAAAGTCCTAGAGAAGAACTTAGCCCAGTCCTGGCTCAAGCCAGAACAACTCCTGACCAAATCCTGCCCAAAATCTCCCAAAGTGCCAATGAGGAAATTGACCAAATCCTGACAAATTCCCCCCAAAACTTCCTCAATCCTACACCAACCTCCCAAAATCAGACCAAAACCACCCAAGTCCTTACCCAATCCCCCAAAAACTCAGGGAGGAAATTGGTCAAATCCAGGCCAAATTCCCCCAAAAAACCTCCCACATCCTGCACCAACCCCCCACAACCTGACCCAAACCTCCCAAACCTTGGGCAAGATGTGGACAAATCCTGCACCAACCCACAACATATCCTCACCAAATAATGACAAAAAGCTCCCAAAGTCCTATGGAAGAGCCCATATCCTCAACAAATTGCCCCCAAAGCTTCCTCAATCCTGTCCCATTCCTCCAAAACTTCCCAAGCTCTAACAAAGACCTCCCAAACCTGGCCACAAACTGAACAAATCCTGACAAATTCCCCCCAAAACCTCCCAAATCCTCACCAAAACCTCCCAAAGCACCGGGGAGGAAGTTGTCCAAAGCCTGACCTAATCCCCCCTAAATCTCCTGAATCCTCCACCAGCCCCCAAATCCTGACAAAAACTTCCCAAATCTTTCCCCAAACCTCCCAAAGTCCCCAGGAGGAAGTTGGCCAAATCCTGACCAATTCCCCTCAACACTTCCTCAATCCTTTCCCAACCCCCCCCAACATGACCCAAACTTCCCAAATCCTGAACAAAACCTCACAAATCCTTCCCCTAATCTACCAAAGTCCTAGGGACGAACTTGGCCAAATCCTGGCGCAAGCCAGAACAACTCCTTACCAAATCCTGCCCCAAAACCTCCCAAAATCCCAGTGAAGAACTTTGCCAAAGCTTGACAAATTCCCCCCAAAACTTCCTCAATCCTGTCCCAAGCCCCCAAAACCTGACCCAAACCTCTCAAATCCTGAACAAAACCTGCCAAATTCTCAGCAGGATTTGACCAAAGCTGCTTCAATCCAGAGACCAAATCCTGCACCAAATCCTCACAAAACTTTCCAAACCCTTTCCAAAACCTCCCAGATCCTGGACAGAACTTGGCCAAATCCTGGTCCAAACCGGACCAAAACCTCCCAAATCCTGCACCAAAACCTCTCAAAGTCCTACGGACGAACTTGGCTAAACCCTGACCAATTCCCCCCAACACTTCCTCAATCCTTTCCCAACCCTCCACAACCTGACCACAACCTCCCAGATCCTGGGCACGGAGTCCTCCAAATCCTTCTTCCTAGAGCTGAGAGTCCTGCTAAGGATTACTAAAGCTAATAGCCCTGCTGCTGAGAATGAATGCTGCTAATGATCCTGCTGGGAGGCATCAACACCATGGCTGCAGTGGGGTTGGGGTTGTTGTTGTTGTTGTTATTATTATTATTATAATACAGAGCTAAAAGTCCTCCTAATAATTATTAATAGAGCTAAGAGTCCTGCTAATATTAAGTAATGACACTAACAATCCTGCCTATAATTAATAAGAGAGCTAACAGTTCTGCTACCAATACTTAGATGAGCTAATAATCCTCTTAATAACTAATAAAAGACCTAATAGTCCTGCTAAGAATAATTAATAGAGCTTATAATACTGCTAATACTGATAAATAATATGGCTAATATAAAAATAATGTTAATAATTAACAATAGAGCTTATAGTACTGCTAATAATTATAAATAATATGGCTAATAATCTAAATAATTATAACAGCAATAACTAAGAGAGCTAAAAGTCCACCTAATAATAACTAACAGAGTAATAGTACTGGTAATGAGTAATACTGGAGCTACAATCAGGCTAATGATGATAAATAACATGGCTAAGAGTCTTACTACTAGTAATAATAAAAATTAGCGCTAATAATCATGCTATTCATAAGTAACAGAGCTAATATTCCTGCTAATAACTATTAAGGGAGCTAGTAATCCTGCTTGTATTGATAAATACGATGGCTAATAGCCTTAATAATGGTAATAATAATGGAGCTAATAGTCCTGCTAATAATAACAACTAATAGAGCTAATAATCCTGCTAATATTGATAAATGACTAGCAATCCAAATATGGCTAATGATGCTAATCATACCTAATAGAGCTTAAAGTCCAGCTAATGGTTAATAGAGTTAAGAGTCCTGGGAATAAAAATCACTGTAGCTAATAATCCTGTTAACAATTAATAATAGAGCTAATACACTGGCTAAGAATAAATCATAGAGCTAATAATATTGCTAATAATAATTAATGGAACTAATAACCCTGCTAAAACCTATAAATAATATGGCTAAGGATCTCAACTATGACTATAATTAATAATAGATATAATGATACTGATAATAGTTAATAGAGCTAATAATCCAGCAAATACGTATAATAATGTGGCTAATAATATTAACAATGGAATAATTAATAATAGTCCTAATAATACAGCTACTAATAATTAATTGAGATAATAATCCTGCTAATATCTATAAATATTAGGGCTAATAATCTTAAGTATGGCAATAATTAATAAGAGAGATAATAATCCTCTTAATAATAATTAATATCTCCCAAATTAATATCTCCCAAAGTCCCAGGCAAGAACTTGGACAAAGCCTGGAAAATTCACCCCAAAACTTCCTCAATCCTGTCCCAAACCCCCACAACCTGACCCAAAACTCTCAAATTCTGGCCAGGATTTGACCATAGCCTGCTTCCATCCACAGACCAAATTCTCACCAAATCCCCACAAACACCTCCCAGATCCTGCCACAAAACCTCCCTAAGTCCTAGGGAACAACTTCCCAAGTCCTGGCCCAAGCCAAAACAACTCCTGACCAGATCCTTCCCAACAACTCCCAAAGCCTAACAAATACCTCCTTAAACCTCCTAATCCTGCACCAACCCCCCACAACCTGACCAAAACCTCCCAAATCCTACCCAAAACCCCCTCAATCCTGTCCCAAACACCCACAACCTGACCCAACCCTACCAAGCTCTAACCAAGACCTCCCAAACCTGCCCACAACCTGACCAGATTCTGACAAATCCTCAGACAAAACCTCCCAAACCCTTCCCCTAACCTTCCAAAGTCCTAGGGAGGAACTTGGCCAAGCCCTGGCCCAAGCCAGAACGAATCCTGACCAAATCCTGCCACAAAACTCCCAAAGTCCCTGGGAGGAACTTGGCCAAAGCTTGAACACATCCCCCCAAACCTACCAAATGCTGTACAGAACTTGGCCAAATCCAGGCCCAAACGAGACCAAAACCTCCCAAATCCTTCCCAAAACCTCCCAATGTCCCAAAGAGGAAGTTGGCCAAATCCAGGCCATATCCCCCAAGACTTGCTGAATCCTTCCCCAACACCCCACAGCATGACCCAAAACCTCCCGAATGCCGGGCAGCATTTGACCAAACCCTGCTTCAATCCAGCAACAAATCCAACAAAATCTCCCAGATCCAGGACAGAACTTGGCCAAATCCTGGCCCAAACCAGACCAAAACCTCCCAAATCCTTCCCCAAAAACTCTCAACCTCTAACCAAATCCTCCCAAACCTGGGCACAACCTAACCAAATCCTGACAAATTCCCCCCAAAACCTCCTAAATCCTGCACCAACCTCCCACAGCCTGACCCAAACCTCCCAAATCCTCAACAAAACCTCTCAAGGTCCTCGGGAGGAACTTGGCAAAAGCCTGAAAAATTTCTCCCAAGGCCTCCTAAATCCTGACCAAAACCTCCCAATGTCCTAGGGAGGAAGCTGGCCAAATCCTGAACAAATCCACCCAAAACCTTCTCATACCTGTCCCAACACCCCAAAATCTCACAACCTCTAACCGAGACCTCCCAAACCTGCCCACAGCCAGACCAATTCCTGACAAATTCCCCCCAAAACTTCCCAAAGTCCTAAGGTGAACTTGTCCATAGCCTGACAAATTTCCCCCAAAACCTCCTCAATCCTTTCACAACCCCACAAAACCTAACCAAAGACTCTCAACCTCTAACCATGATCTTCTAAACCTGGCCACAAACTGACCAAATATGGAAAAACGCACCACAAAACCTCCCAAATCCTGCATCAACCCCCCAAAGCCTGACAAAACACTCCCAAACCCTCCAAATCCTGCCCAAACTCCTACATAAGAACTTCCCAAGTCCAGGCCCAAGCCAGAACAACTCCTCACCAGATCCTGCCCAAAACTTCCCAAAGTCTTAGGGAAAAACTTGGCCAAAGCCTAACAAATTCCCCACAAAGCCTCCTAAACCCTGACCTAAACCTCCCAATGACCCAGGGAGCAAGCTGGCCAAATCCTGAACAAATCCAACCCAAACCTTCTCAAACCTGTCCCAACCTCCCAATCCATAACCAAGACCTCACAAACCTGCCCACAACCTGTCCAACTCCTGACAAATTCCCCCCAAAACTCCCAAATCCTACCCAAAACCTCCCAAATTCCCAGTGAAGAAGTCGGCCAAACCCTGACAAATTCTCCCCAAAACTTCCTCAGTCCTGCACCAACCCCCCACAACCTGACCCAAACCTCCCAAATCCTTACACAATCATCCCAAAGACCCAGGAAGGAACTTGGTCAAATCCAGGCCAAATTACCCCCAAAACCTCCCAAATCCCGCACCAACCCCCCACAACCTGTCCCAAAACTCCCAAACTCCTAGGGAAGAACTTGGACAAGTCCTGGACCAAGCCACAACAAATCCTGTCCAAATACTTTCCCAAACCTCCCAAAGTCCCAGGTAGGAAGTTCCCCAAATTCAGACCAAATCCCCCAAGACTTGCTGAATCCTTCCCCAACCCCACACAGCATGACCCTAAACCTCTAACCAAGACCTCCCAAACCTGCCCACAACCTGACCCAATCCTGACAAATTTCCCCCAAAACCTCCCAAATCCTGCACCAGTCCCCCACAACCTAACCACAACCTCCCAAATCCTTACACAATCATCCCAAACACCCAGGAAGGAACTTGGTCAAATCCAGGCCACATTCCCCCCAAAACCTCCCAAAGCCTTCCCCAAAACCTCCCACAACCTGTCCCAAAACTCCCAAACACTAGGGAAGAACTTGGACAAGCCCTGGACCAAGCCACAACAACTCCTGATCAAATCCTTCCTCAAACCTCCCAAAGTCCTAGGGAGGACCTTGTCCACAACCAGGCAAATTCCCCCCAAAACCTCCCAAATCCTGCTCCAATCCCCCCACAACCTGACCCAAACATCCCAAATCCTGAAGAAGACCTCCCAAAATCCTACAGAAGAACTTGACCAAGTCCTGCCTCAAGCCAGAACAACTGCTCACCAAATCCTACCCAAAGCCTTCCAAAGTCCCAATGAGGAAATTCACCAAATCCTGATATATTCCCCCCAAAACTTACTAATTCCTACATCAAACCCCAAAAACCTGACCAAAACCTCCCCAGCTCTAACCAGCACCTCCCAAATTTGTCGACAAACTGACCAAATATTGACAAATTCCCCCCAAAACCTGACAAATCCTGCACTAACCCCCCACAACCTGACCCAAACTTCCTAAGCCTAACCAAGTCCTCCCAAACCTGCCCACAACCTGACCAAATCCCAACTAATTCCCCCCAAAACCTCCCAAATCCCACACCAACACCCCAAAGCCTGACAAAACCCTCCCAAACCCTCCAAATCCTGCCCAAACTCCTGGGGAAGAACTTCACAAGTCCTGGCCCAAGCCACAACAACTCCTCACCAGATCCTGAACAAAACCTCCCAAAGTCCTAGGGAAAAACTTGGCCAAAGCCTAACAAATTCCCCCCAAAGCCTCCTAAATCCTGACCAAAACCTCCCAATGACCCAGGGAAGAAACTGGCCAAATCCTGAACAAATCCAACCCAAACCTTCTCATACCTCTCCCAACCCCCCAAAACCTACCAACCTCTGTCCAACACAACCCAAACCTGCCCACAACCTGACCAACTCCTGACAAATTCCCCCCAAATCCTCCCAAATCCTTCCCCTAAACTCCCAAAGTCCTAGGGAGGAACTTGGCCAAATCCTGGCCCAAGCCAGAACAACTCCTCACCAAATCCTGCCCAAAACCTCCCAAAGTCCCAGTGAAGAACTCGGCCAAACCCTGACAAATTCTCCCCAAAACTTCCTCAATCCTGCACCAACCCCCCACAACCTGACCAAAACCTCCCAAATCCTTACCCAATCATCCCAAATACCCAGGAAGGAACTTGGTCAAATCCAGGCCAAATTACCCCCAAAACCTCCCAAATCCCGCACCAACCCCCCACAACCTGAACCAAACCCCCCAAGCTCTAACCAAGGCCTCCCACACCTGGCCACAACCTCATCAAATCCTGACTAATTCCCACCAAAACCTCCCAAATCCTGCATCAACCCCCCACAACCTGTCCCAAAACTCCCAAACTCCTAGGGAAGAACTTGGACAAGTCCTGGACCAAGCCACAACAAATCCTGTCCAAATCCTTCCCCACACCTCCCAAAGTCCCAGGGAGGAACTTCGCCAAATTCAGACCAAATCCCCCAAGACTTGCTGAGTGCCTCCCCAACCCCACACAGCATGACCCTAAACCTCCCAAATTCTGGGCAGGATTTGACCTAGGCCTGCTTCAATCCAGCAACAATCCTGCAACAAATCCTCAGAGAACTTCCCAAATTCTGCCCAAAACCTCTTAGATCCAGGACAGAACTTGGCCAAATCCTGACCAAACCAGACCAAAACCTTCCAAATCCTTCCCCAAAAACTCCCAACCTCTAACCAAGACCTCCCAAACGTGGCCACAACCTGACCAACTCCTGACAAATTCCCCCCAAAACCTCCCAAGTCCTGCACCAATCCCCACAACCTGACCAAAGCCTCTCAAATCCTTCTCCAAACCTCCCAAAGTTCCAGGGAGGAACTTGGCCAAATCCTGACCAATTCCCCCCAACACTTCCTCAATCCTTTCCCAACCCTCCACAACCTGACCACAACCTCCCAGACCCTGGGCACGGAGTCCTCCAAATCCTTCTTCCTAGAGCTGAGAGTCCTGCTAAGGATTACTAAAGCTAATAGCCCTGCTGCTGAGAATGAATGCTGCTAATGATCCTGCTGGGAGGGATCGACACCATGGCTGCAGTGGGGTTGGGGGTGTTGTTGTTGTTTTTGTTGCTGTTTTATTATTATTATTATTATTATTATTATTATTATTATTATTATTATTATTAATATTATTATTATTATTGTTATTATTATTATTATTATACAGAGCAAAAAGTCCTCCTAATAGAATAGAATAAACCAGGTTGGAAGAGATCTTCAAGATCATCGCGTCCAACCTATCATCCAACACCACCTAATCAACTAACCCATGGCACCAAGCACCTGGCCACAAACTGACCAAATACAAATCCCCCCCAAAACCTCCCATATCCTGCACCAACCCCCCAAAGCCTAACAAAACCCTCCCAAACCCTCCAAATCCTGCCCAAACTCCTACGGAAGAACTTCCCAAGTCCTGGCCCAAGCCAGAACAACTCCTCACCAGATCCTGCCCAACACCTCCCAAAGTCTTAGGGAAAAACTTGGCCAAAGCCTAACAAATTCCCCACAAAGCCTCCTAAATCCTGACCTAAACCTCCCAAAGTCCTAGGGAGGACCTTGTCCACAACCAGGCAAATTCCCCCCAAAACTTCCTCAATCCTTCACCAACCCCAAAAAACCTGACCAAAACCTCCCAAGCTCTAACCAGGACCTCCCAAATTAGGGCACAACCTGACCCAATCCTGACAAATTCCCCCCAAAACCTCCCAAATCCTGCTCCAATCCCCCCACAACCTGACCCAAACATCCCAAATCCTGAAGAACACCTCCCAAAATCCTACAGAAGAACTTGACCAAGTCCTGGCTCAAGCCAGAACAACTGCTCAGCAAATCCTACCCAAAGCCTTCCAAAGTCCCAATGAGGAAATTCACCAAATCCTGATATATTCCCCCCAAAACTTACTAATTCCTACATCAAACCCCAAAAACCTGACCAAAACCTCCCCAGCTCTAACCAGGACCTCCCAAATTTGTCGACAAACTGACCAAATATTGACAAATTCCCCCCAAAACCTGAACAAATCCTGCACTAACCCCCCACAACCTGACCCAAACTTGACCAAAACTTCCCAAATCCTGCCCAACACTTCCCAAAGTCCTAGGGAAGATCTTCCCAAGTCCTGGCCCAAGCCAGAACAACTCCTGACCAGATCTTGAACAAAACCTCCCAATGTCGTGGGGTAAAAACTTGGCCAAAGCCTAAAATATTCCCCACAAAGCCTCCTAAATCCTGACCTAAACCTCCCAGTCTCCCAGGGAGAAAGCTGGCCAAATCCTGAACAAATCCACCCCAAACCTTCTCAAACTTGTCCCAACCCTCCAAAACCTCCCAACCTCTAACCACGATCTCCCCAACAGGCCCACAACCTGACCAACTCCTGACAAATTCCCCCCAAAACCTCCCAAATCCTGCACCTACCCCCCACAGCCTGACCCAAACCTCCCAAATCCTCAAAAAAACCTCCCAAAGCAGTAGGGAAGAACTTGGCCAAGTCCTGGCTCATGCCAGAACAACTCCTCACCAAATCCTGCCCAAAACCTCCCAAAGTCCCAAAGAGGAAATGGACACTCCAAATTCTGGGCAGGATGTGACCAAACCCTGCTTCAATCCAGAGACTAAATCTATACCAAATCCCCACCAAACCTCCCAAATCCTGCCCAAAACCTCCCAAAGTCCAAGAGAGGAACCTGGACAATTCCTCACCAAAACCCCCAAAACTTGCAGAATCCTTCCCCAACCACCCACAACCTATCCCAAAACTCCCAAACTCCTAGGGAAGAACTTGGACGAGTCCAGGCCCAAGCTAGGACAAATCCTGCCCAAAACCTGCCCAAAACCTACCAAAGTCCCAGGAAGGAAGTTGGCCAAATCCAGACCAAATCCCCCAAGACATGCTCCTTCCCCGACCCCCCACAGCATGACCCAAAACCTCCGAGATCCAGGACAGAACTTGGCCAAATCCTGACCAAACCAGACCAAAACCTCCCAAATCCTTCCCCAAAACCTCCAAACCTCTAACCAAGACCTCCGAAACCAGGGCACAACCTGACCAACGCCTGAAAAATTCCCCCCAAAACCTCCCAAATCCTTCCCCTAACCTCCCAAAGTCCCAGGGAAGAACTTGGCCAAATCCTGACAAATTCTCCCCAAAAAACCTCCCAAATCCTGTACCAACCCCCCACAACCTGACCCAAACCTCCCAATGTCCCAGCGAGGAACTTGGCCAAACCCTGACCAATTCCCCCCAACACTTCCTCAGTCCTTTCCCAACCCTCCACAACCTGACCACAACCTCCCAGACCCTGGGCACCGAGTCCTCCAAATCCTTCTTCCTAGAGCTGAGAGTCCTGCTAAGGATTACTAAAGCTAATAGCCCTGCTGCTGAGAATGAATGCTGCTAATGATCCTGCTGGGAGGGATCAACACCATGGCTGCAGTGGGGGTGGTGTTGGTATTGTTATTATTATTATTATTATTATTATTATTATTATTATTATTATTATTATTATTATTATTATTATTACAGAGCTAAAAGTCCTCCTAATAATTACTATTAGAGCTAAGAATCCTGCTAATATTATGTAATGGCACTAACCATCCTGCCTATAATTAATAAGAGAGCTAACAGTCCTACTACCAATACGTAAATGAGTAAATAATCCTATTCATGACTAATAACAGACCTAATAGTCCTGCTAAGAATAATTAATAGAGCTAATAATACTGCTAATACTGAAAAATAATATGGCTAATAGTCTAAATAATTATTACAGCAATAACTAATAGAGCTAAAAGTCCATCTAATAATAACTAACAGAGCTAATAGTACTGGTAATGAGTAATACTGGAGCTACAACCAGGCTAATAATGATAAAGAACATGGCTAAGAGCCTTACTAGTGTGGTGGGTTAAGGCCTTTTGCTGAAAACAAAAGAACAAAGCCGGGTGGAGGCCTTGCGGGTACTTTACCCTCCCCGCAGGGTGCTTCCCCTGGCAAAGCTGACTCTGTTCCACTCCTCCCTCCCTGCCCAGCTAGGCTAGAAAAAGCAGGACATCATAGCTGTGGGATCTCCTTTTGGGCTCCTGCCTCTGCTGGATGAGAGCCACTGCAGCTGCCCTCCTGTTCCTCAGCCACGTGGCCGCACCTGATCCTTTTCCCTGCTGCCTCCGCACCTCCTCAGAGAAAGACTGGTTTTGTACTACTCTTTTCTGTCCCCCTCCCATCCATTCTTGGAACTTTTTTTTCCTGTTATTGTCATATATATATACTTGAAAGACAAATTCTTCACCTCTCTACTTCCAAGCTGACTCCAGATTGTTGTTTAGTGGATTTGCTACTTACTCCTTTTTATTCCCTCTCCCTGTTCAGAGGGAGGAGGGGGGGGAGTGGGGAAGAGATTCTCAGCCTTTTCCCCATTTGAGCTTTTAACTCCCAGTTAAGGCTCAAACCACTACAACTAGGAATAATAATAAAACTTAGCACTAATAATCATGCTAATCATAAAGATCAGAGCTAATATTCCTGCTAACAACAATCAAGGGAGCTAATAATTCTGCTTCTATTGAGAAATACTATGGCTAATAGCCTTAATAATGGTAAATATAATGGAGCTAATAGTCCTGCTAATAACAACAACTAATAGAGCTAACAATCCAGCTAATATTGATAAATAGCATGACTAATAATCCAAATATGGCTAATAATTAATAGGAGAGATAAGAGCAAAGCTAATCATGACTAATGGAGCTAAAGGCCCTGCTAATGGTTAACAGAGTTAAGAGTCCTGGGAATAAAAATCAATATCGCTAATAATCCTGTTCACAATTAATAATAGAGCTAATACAGCAGCTAAGAATAAATCATAGAGCTAATAATACTGCCAATAATAATTATTGGAGTTAATAATCCTGCTTATACCTATAAATAATATGGCTAAGGATCTCAACTATGACTATATTTAATAACAGAGCTAATCATACTGATAATAATTAATAGAGCTAATAATCCAGCAAATACCTATAAATAATGTGGCTAATAATATTAACTATGGAAATAATCTTAACTATGGCAATAATTAATAAGAGAACTAATAATCCTCCTAATAATAATTAATATCTCCCAAATTAATTTCTCCCAAAGTCCCAGGGAAGAACTTGGACAAAGCCTGACAAATTCCCCCCAAAACCTCCCAAATCCTGCACCAACCCCCCACAACCTCCCCAAACCTCCCAAATCCTTCCCTAAACCACCCACATTCTGGGCAGGATTTCACCAAAGCCTGGTTCAATCCACACACTAAATCCTTACCAAATCCCCACAAAACCTCCCAAATCATGCCCAAAACCTCCCAATATCCTATGGAGGAACTTGGACAAAGCCTGGCCCAAATGAGATCAAAACTGCCCAAATCCTTCTCCAAACCTCCCAAAGTCCCAGGGAGGAACTTGGCCAAGTCCTGAAAAAATTCCACCCAAAACTGCCTCAATCCTATCAAAAACCACAACAACCTGACCCAATCCTGACAAAATCTCCCCAAAACCTCCCAAATCCTGCACCAATCCCCCACAACTTGACCCAAACCTCCCAAATTCTGGGCACGGTGTGACCAAACCTTGCTTCAATGCAGTGACCAAATCCTCAGCAAACCCCCCCAAAACCTCCCAAACCCTGACCAAAACCTCCCAAAGTACCGGGTAGGAAGTTGTCCAAAGCCTGACCTAATCCCCCCTAAATCTCCTGAATCCTCCACCAACCCCCAAATCCTGACAAAAACTTCCCAAATCCTTCCCCAAACCTCCCAAAGTCCCAGGAAGGAAGTTGGCCAAATTCAGACCAAATTCCCCCCAACACTTCATCAATCCTATCCCAAACCTCCAACAACCTGTCCAAATTCTCCCAACCACTAACCAAGACCTTCCCAACCTGGCAACAACCTGACCAACCCCTGACAAATTCCCCCCAAAACCTCCCAAATCCTGCACCAACCCCCCACAACTCCTCACCAGATCCTGCCCCAAACCTCCCAAACTCGTAGGGAAAGCCTTGGCCAAAGCCTAACAAATTGCCCCCAAAGCCTCCTAAATGCTGACCAAAACCTCCCAATGACCCAAGGAGTAAGCTGGCCAAATCCTGAACAAATCCACCCCAAACCTTCTCATACCTGTCCCAACCACCCAAAAGCTCCCAACCTCTAACCAAGACCTCCCAAACCTGCCCACAACCTGACCAACTCCTGACAAATTCCCCCCAAAACTCCCAAATCCTATCCAAAACCTCCCAAAGTCTCAGTGAAGAACTCGGTCAAACCCTCAAAAATTCTCCCCAAAACTTCCTCAGTCCTGCACCAACCCCCCACAACCTGACCAAAACCTCCCAAATCCTTACTCAATCATCCCAAAGATCCAGGAAGGAACTTGGTCAAATCCAGGCCACATTACCCCCAAAACCTCCCAAATCCTGCACCAAACCCCAACAATGTGACCCAAACCTCTCAAGCTCTGACCAAGACCTCCCAAACCTGGCCACAACCTGATCAAATCCGGACTAATTCCCCCCAAAACCCACCAAATGCTGTAAAGAACTTGGCCAAAACCGCCCAAATCCTCCACCAACCCCCCACAACCTGTCCCAAAACTCCCAAACTCCTAGGGAAGAACTTGGACAAGTCCTGGACCAAGCCACAACAAATCCTGTCCAAATCCTTCCCCACACCTCCCAAAGTCCCAGGGATGAAGTTGGCCAAATCCAGACCAAATCCCCCAAGACTTGCTGAATCCTTCCCCAACCCCACACAGCATGACACAAAGCCTCCCAAATTCTGGGCAGGATTTGACCAAAGCCTGCTTCAATCCAGAGACCGACTCCTGAGCAAACCCCCCAAAAACCTCCCAAATCCTGCCCAAAACCTCCCAAAGCACTGGGGAGGAAGTTGTCCAAAGCCTGAACTAATCCCCCCTAAATCTCCTCAATCCTGCACCAACAGCCCACAACCTGACCAAAACCTCCCAAATCCTTACCCAAGCCTCCCAAAGTCCCCAGGAGGAAGTTGGCCAAATCCAAACCAATTCCCCTCAACACTTCCTCAATCCTTTCCCAACCCCCCCATCCTGACCCAAGCTTCCCAAATCCTGAACAAAACCTCACAAATCCTTCCCCTAATCTACCAAAGTCCTAAGGACAAACTTGGCCAACTCCTGGCCCAAGCCAGAACAACTCCTGACCAAATCCTGCCCCAAAACCTCCCAACGTCTCAGGGAGGAACTTGGCCAAGTCCTAACCAAATTCCCCCCAAAATTTCCTCAATCCTGTCCCAAACCCCAAAACCTGACCGAAACCTCTCAAATTCTGGCCAGGATTTGACCATAGCCTACTTCCATCCACAGACCAAATTCTCACCAAATCCCCACAAACACCTCCCAGATCCTGATCAAATCCTTCCTCAAACCTCCCAAAGTCCTAGGGAGGACCTTGTCCACAACCAGGCAAATTCCCCCCAAAACTTCCTCAATCCTTCACCAACCCCAAAAAACCTGACCAAAACCTCCCAAGCTCTAACCAGGACCTCCCAAATTAGGGCACAACCTGACCCAATCCTGACAAATTCCCCCCAAAACCTCCCAAATCCTGCTCCAATCCCCCCACAACCTGACCCAAACATCCCAAATCCTGAAGAACACCTCCCAAAATCCTACAGAAGAACTTGACCAAGTCCTGCCTCAAGCCAGAACAACTGCTCAGCAAATCCTACCCAAAGCCTTCCAAAGTCCCAATGAGGAAATTCACCAAATCCTGATATATTCCCCCCAAAACTTACTAATTCCTACATCAAACCCCAAAAACCTGACCAAAACCTCCCCAGCTCTAACCAGCACCTCCCAAATTTGTCGACAAACTGACCAAATATTGACAAATTCCCCCCAAAACCTGACAAATCCTGCACTAACCCCCCACAACCTGACCCAAACTTCCTAAGCCTAACCAAGTCCTCCCAAACCTGCCCACAACCTGACCAAATCCCAACTAATTCCCCCCAAAACCTCCCAAATCCCGCAACAACCCCCCAAAGCCTGACAAAACCCTCCCAAACCCTCCAAATCCTGCCCAAACTCCTGGGGAAGAACTTCACAAGTCCTGGCCCAAGCCACAACAACTCCTCACCAGATCCTGAACAAAACCTCCCAAAGTCCTAGGGAAAAACTCGGCCAAAGCCTAACAAATTCCCCCCAAAGCCTCCTAAATCCTGACCAAAACCTCCCAATGACCCAGGGAAGAAACTGGCCAAATCCTGAACAAATCCAACCCAAACCTTCTCATCCCTGTCCCAACCCCCCAAAACCTCCCAATCTCTGTCCAACACAACCCAAACCTGCCCACAACCTGACCAGCTCCTGACAAATTCCCCCCAAAACCTCCCAAATCCTTCCCCTAACCTCCCAAAGTCCTAGGGAGGAACTTGGCCAAGTCCTGGCTCAAGCCAGAACAACTCCTCACCAAATCCTACCCAAAGCCTTCCAAAGTCCCAATGAGGAAATTCACCAAATCCTGATATATTCCCCCCAAAACCTCCCAAATCCTGCACCAGTCCCCCACAACCTAACCACAACCTCCCAAATCCTTACCCAATCATCCCAAAGACCCAGGAAGGAACTTGGTCAAATCCAGGCCAAATTACCCCCAAAACCTCCCAAATCCCGCACCAACCCCCCACAACCTGAACCAAACCCCCCAAGCTCTAACCAAGGCCTCCCACACCTGGCCACAACCTCATCAAATCCTGACTAATTCCCCCCAAAACCTCCCAAATCCTGCACCAACCCCCCACAACCTGTCCCAAAACTCCCAAACTCCTCGGGAAGAACTTGGACAAGTCCTGGACCAAGCCACAACAAATCCTGTCCAAATCCTTCCCCACACCTCCCAAAGTCCCAGGGAGGAACTTCGCCAAATTCAGACCAAATCCCCCAAGACTTGCTGAATCCTTCCCCAACCCCACACAGCATGACCCTAAACCTCCCAAATTCTGGCCAGGATTTGACCTAGGCCTGCTTCAATCCAGCAACAAATCCTGCAACAAATCCTCAGAGAACTTCCCAAATTCTGCCCAAAACCTCTTAGATCCAGGACAGAACTTGGCCAAATCCTGACCAAACCAGACCAAAACCTTACAAATCCTTCCCCAAAACCTCCCAACCTCTAACCAAGACCTCCCAAACGTGGCCACAACCTGACCAACTCCTGACAAATTCCCCCCAAAACCTCCCAAATCCTGCACCAACCTCCCACAACCTGACCAAAACCTCCCAGACCCTGGGCACGGAGTCCTCCAAATCCTTCTTCCTGGAGCTGAGAGTCCTGCTAAGGATTACTAAAGCTAATAGCCCTGCTGCTGAGAATGAATGCTGCTAATGATCCTGCTGGGAGGCATCAACACCATGGCTGAAGTGGGGTTGGGGTTGCTGTTGTTGTTGTTGCTGTTATTATTATTATTATTATTATTATTATTATTATTATTATTATTATTATTATTATTATTATTATTATTATTATACAGAGCAAAAAGTCCTCCTAATAGAATAGAATAGAATAGAATAAACCAGGTTGGAAGAGACCTTCAAGATCATCGCGTCCAACCTATCACCCAACACCACCTAATCAACTAACCCATGGCACCAAGCACCTGGCCACAAACTGACCAAATACTGACAAATCCCCCCCAAAACCTCCCATATCCTGCACCAACCCCCCAAAGCCTAACAAAACCCTCCCAAACCCTCCAAATCCTGCCCAAACTCCTACGGAAGAACTTCCCAAGTCCTGGCCCAAGCCAGAACAACTCCTCACCAGATCCTGCCCAACACCTCCCAAAGTCTTAGGGAAAAACTTGGCCAAAGCCTAACAAATTCCCCACAAAGCCTCCTAAATCCTGACCTAAACCTCCCAATGTCCCAGGGAGGAAGCTGCCCAAATCCTCAACAAATCCACCCCAAACCTTCTCAAACCTGTCCCAACCTCCCCAAAACCTCCCAACCTCTAACCAAGACCTCCCAAACCTGCCCACAATCTGACCAACTCCTGAAAAATTCCCCCCAAAACCTCCCAAATCTGCCACCAACCCCCCACAACCTCACCCAAACCTCCCCAATCCTTCCCTAAACCCCCCAAATTCTGGGCAGGATCTGACCAAACCCTGCTTCAATCCAGAGACTAAGTCCCCACCAAAACTCCCAAATCCTGACCTAAACCTCCCAAAGGCCAAGAGAGGAACCTGGACAATTCCTCACCAAAAACCCCAAAACTTGCAGAATCCTTCTCCAACCCCCCACAACCTCTCCCAAACCTCCCAAACTCCTAGGGAAGAACTTGGCTAAGTCATGGCCCAAGCCACAACAACTCCTGATCAAATCCTTCCTCAAAGCTCCCAAAGTCCTAGGGAGGACCTTGTCCACAACCAGGCAAATTCCCCCCAAAACTTCCTCAATCCTTCACCAACCCCAAAAAACCTGACCAAAACCTCCCAAGCTCTAACCAGGACCTCCCAAATTAGGGCACAACCTGACCCAATCCTGACAAATTCCCCCCAAAACCTCCCAAATCCTGCTCCAATCCCCCCACAACCTGACCCAAACATCCCAAATCCTGAAGAAGACCTCCCAAAATCCGACAGAAGAACTTGACCAAGTCCTGCCTCAAGCCAGAACAACTGCTCACCAAATCCTACCCAAAGCCTTCCAAACTCCCAATGAGGAAATTCACCAAATCCTGATATATTCCCCCCAAAACTTACTAATTCCTACATCAAACCCCAAAAACCTGACCAAAACCTCCCCAGCTCTAACCAGCACCTCCCAAATTTGTCGACAAACTGACCAAATATTGACAAATTCACCCCAAAACCTGCCAAATCCTGCACTAACCCCCCACAACCTGACCCAAACTGTTTAAGCCTAACCAAGTCCTCCCAAACCTGCCCACAACCTGACCAAATCCCAACTAATTCCCCCCAAAACCTCCCAAATCCCACACCAACACCCCAAAGCCTGACAAAACCCTCCCAAACCCTCCAAATCCTGCCCAAACTCCTGGGGAAGAACTTCACAAGTCCTGGCCCAAGCCAGAACAACTCCTCACCAGATCCTGAACAAAACCTCCCAAAGTCCTAGGGAAAAACTTGGCCAAAGCCTAACAAATTCCCCCCAAAGCCTCCTAAATCCTGACCAAAACCTCCCAATGACCCAGGGAAGAAACTGGCCAAATCCTGAACAAATCCAACCCAAACCTTCTCATACCTCTCCCAACCCCCCAAAACCTACCAACCTCTGTCCAACACAACCCAAACCTGCCCACACCCTGACCAACTCCTGACAAATTCCCCCCAAAACCTCCCAAATCCTTCCCCTAAACTCCCAAAGTCCTAGGGAGGAACTTGGCCAAATCCTGGCCCAAGCCAGAACAACTCCTCACCAAATCCTGCCCAAAACCTCCCAAAGTGCCAGTGAAGGACCCGGCCAAACCCTGACAAATTCTCACCAAAACTTCCTCAATCCTGCACCAACCCCCCACAACCTGACCAAAACCTCCCAAATCCTTACCCAATCATCCCAAATACCCAGGAAGGAACTTGGTCAAATCCAGGCCAAATTACCCCCAAAACCTCCCAAATCCCGCACCAACCCCCCACAACCTGAACCAAACCCCCCAAGCTCTAACCAAGGCCTCCCACACCTGGCCACAACCTGATCAAATCCTGACTAATTCCCCCCAAAACCTCCCAAATCCTGCACCAACCCCCCACAACCTGTCCCAAAACTCCCAAACTCCTAGGGAAGAACTTGGACAAGTCCTGGACCAAGCCACAACAAATCCTGTCCAAATCCTTCCCCACACCTCCCAAAGTCCCAGGGAGGAACTTCGCCAAATTCAGACCAAATCCCCCAAGACTTGCTGAATCCTTCCCCAACCCCACACAGCATGACCCTAAACCTCCCAAATTCTGGCCAGGATTTGACCTAGGCCTGCTTCAATCCAGCAACAAATCCTGCAACAAATCCTCAGAGAACTTCCCAAATTCTGCCCAAAACCTCTTAGATCCAGGACAGAACTTGGCCAAATCCTGACCAAACCAGACCAAAACCTTCCAAATCCTTCCCCAAAACCTCCCAACCTCTAACCAAGACCTCCCAAAAGTGGCCACAACCTGACCAACTCCTGACAAATCCCCCCCAAAACCTCCCATATCCTGCACCAACCACCCAAAGCCTAACAAAACCCTCCCAAACCTTCCAAATCCTGCCCAAACTCCTACGTATGAATTTCCCAAGTCCTGGCCCAAGCCAGAACAACTCCTCACCAGATCCTGCCCAACACCTCCCAAAGTCTTAGGGAAAAACTTGGCCAAAGCCTAACAAATTCCCCACAAAGCCTCCTAAATCCTGACCTAAACCTCCCAATGTCCCAGGGAGGAAGCTGGCCAAATCCTCAACAAATCCACCCCAAACCTTCTCAAACCTGTCCCAACCTCCCCAAAACCTCCCAACCTCTAACCAAGACCTCCCAAACCTGCCCACAATCTGACCAACTCCTGAAAAATTCCCCCCAAAACCTCCCAAATCTGCCACCAACCCCCCACAACCTGACCCAAACCTCCCAAATCCTTACCCAATCCTCCCAAAAACCCAGGGAGGAACTTGGGCAAATCCAGCCCAAATTCCCCCAAAAAACCTCCCAATTCCTGCACCAACCCCCCACAACCTCACCCAAACCTCCCCAATCCTTCCCTAAACCCCCCAAATTCTGGGCAGGATCTGACCAAACCCTGCTTCAATCCAGAGACTAAATCCCCACCAAAACTCCCAAATCCTGACCCAAACCTCCCAAAGGCCAAGAGAGGAACCTGGACAATTCCTCACCAAAACCCCCAAAACTTGCACAATCCTTCTCCAACCCCCCACAACCTCTCCCAAACCTCCCAAACTCCTAGGGAAGAACTTGGCTAAGTCCTGGACCAAGCCACAGTTAAGAGTCCTCGGAATAAAGTTAATAGAGCTAATAATCCTGTTAACAATTAATAATAGAGCTAATAAACCCGCTAAGAATAATTAATAGAGCTAATATTACTGCTAATACTAGTAATTCAAAAAGCTAATAATCCTGCTAATACCTAGAACTAAATTGGCTAATAATCTCAACTATGGAAAGAATTAATAATAGAGCTAATAATACTCCTAATAATAATTAAGAGAGCTAACAATCCCACCAATACCTATAAATAATGTGGATAATACTCCTCTTAACAACTAATTACACAGCGAATAGTAATACTAATACTTAAAAGAGTAATAATAATTAATGCACCTAATAGTCCTGCTAATACTGACAAATAATGTGCCTAATAGTCTTAATAAGATAATAAATAATAGAGCTAAAAGACATCCTAATAATAACTAAGAGAGATAATTACCAATAGAGCTAATAGTCCTGCTAGGGATTAATTATAGAGCTATAGTCCTAATAATAGTAATAACTAAGAATAGAGCTGGAAGTAGCTACGGAAAACAATTGACAGAGCTAATAACCCAGCTGATAAAAATAGATAATGTGGCCAATAATCCTGCTAATAATGATAAACAATGTGGCTAACAGTTATAGTCTCAGTAGTAGGAGTAATAGTTAATAATAATAATAATAATAATAATAATAATAATAATAATAATAATAATAATAATAATAATAAAAGCAGCTAATAGTGATGTTAATGAGAATAGGGCTAATAATTCTGCTAATAATTAATATCAGGGGATTCCCCCAGAGCACCTCACAGCCACCCAGAGCTGTCTCCAGACCAAGCCCTGGCCAAACCCTTCCCAAAACCTCCCAAAGTCCTACGGAGGACTCGGCCAAAGCCAAAAAATCTTGCCCCAAACCTCCCAAATCCTCAGCTGAACCTCACCAAATCCTGACCAAAACTCCCAAAACCTTCTGAACCCTTCCCCAGTCCCCCACAACCTGACCCGAACCTCCCTGCCTCTAACCAACACCTCCCAAACCTGCCCACAACCTGACCCAATCCTGACAAATTCCCCCCAAAACCTCCCAAATCCTGCACCAGTCCCCCACAACCTAACCACAACCTCCCAAATCCTTACACAATCATCCCAAACACCCAGGAAGGAACTTGGTCAAATCCAGGCCACATTCCCCACAAAACCTCCCAAATCCTGCACCAAAACCTCCCACAACCTGTCCCAAAACTCCCAAACTCCTAGGGAAGAACTTCGACAAGTCCTGGACCAAGCCACAACAACTCCTGATCCAATCCTTCCTCAAACCTCCCAAAGTCCTAGGGAGGACCTTGTCCACAACCAGGCAAATTCCCCCCAAAACTTCCTCAATCCTTCACCAACCCCAAAAAACCTGACCAAAACCTCCCAAGCTCTAACCAGGACCTCCCAAATTAGGGCACAACCTGAACCAATCCTGACAAATTCCCCCCAAAACCTCCCAAATCCTGCTCCAATCCCCCCACAACCTGACCCAAACATCCCAAATCCTGAAGAACACCTCCCAAAATCCTACAGAAGAACTTGACCAAGTCCTGCCTCAAGCCAGAACAACTGCTCACCAAATCCTACCCAAAGCCTTCCAAACTCCCAATGAGGAAATTCACCAAATCCTGATATATTCCCCCCAAAACTTACTAATTCCTACATCAAACCCCAAAAACCTGACCAAAACCTCCCCAGCTCTAACCAGCACCTCCCAAATTTGTCAACAAACTGACCAAATATTGAAAAATTCACCCCAAAACCTGACAAATCCTGCACTAACCCCCCACAACCTGACCCAAACTTCCTAAGCCTAACCAAGTCCTCCCAAACCTGCCCACAACCTGACCAAATCCCAACTAATTCCCCCCAAAACCTCCCAAATCCCGCACCAACACCCCAAAGCCTGACAAAACCCTCCCAAACCCTCCAAATCCTGCCCAAACTCCTGGCGAAGAACTTCACAAGTCCTGGCCCAAGCCAGAACAACTCCTCACCAGATCCTGAACAAAACCTCCCAAAGTCCCAGGGAAAAACTTGGCCAAAGCCTAACAAATTCCCCACAAAGCCTCCTAAATCCTGACCAAAACCTCCCAATGACCCAGGGAAGAAACTGGCCAAATCCTGAACAAATCCAACCCAAACCTTCTCATACCTCTCCCAACCCCCCAAAACCTACCAACCTCTGTCCAACACAACCCAAACCTGCCCACAACCTGACCAACTCCTGACAAATTCCCCCCAAAACCTCCCAAATCCTTCCCCTAAACTCCCAAAGTCCTAGGGAGGAACTTGGCCAAATCCTGGCCCAAGCCAGAACAACTCCTCACCAAATCCTGCCCAAAACCTCCCAAACTCCCAGTGAAGAACTCGGCCAAACCCTGACAAATTCTCCCCAAAACTTCCTCAATCCTGCACCAACCCCCCACAACCTGACCAAAACCTCCCAAATCCTTACCCAATCATCCCAAATACCCAGGAAGGAACTTGGTCAAATCCAGGCCAAATTACCCCCAAAACCTCCCAAATCCCGCACCAAGCCCCCACAACCTGAACCAAACCCCCCAAGCTCTAACCAAGGCCTCCCACACCTGGCCACAACCTCATCAAATCCTGACTAATTCCCCCCAAAACCTCCCAAAGCCTTCCCCAAAACCTCCCACAACCTGTCCCAAAACTCCCAAACTCCTAGGGAAGAACTTGGACAAGTCCTGGACCAAGCCACAACAAATCCTCTCCAAATCCTTCCCCACACCTCCCAAAGTCCCAGGGAGGAAGTTCGCCAAATTCAGACCAAATCCCCCAAGACTTGCTGAATCCTTCCCCAACCCCACACAGCATGACCCTAAACCTCCCAAATTCTGGCCAGGATTTGACCAAAGCCTGCTTCAATCCAGCAACAAATCCTGCAACAAATCCTCACAAAACATCCCAAATTCTGCCCAAAACCTCTTAGATCCAGGACAGAACTTGGCCAAATCCTGACCAAACCAGACCAAAACCTTCCAAATCCTTCCCCAAAACCTCCCAACCTCTAACCAAGACCTCCCAAACCTGGACACAACCTGACCAACTCCTGACAAATTCCCCCCAAAACCTCCCAAATCCTGCACCAACCCCCCACAACCTGACCAAAACCTCCCAAATCCTGACCCAAACCTCCCAAAGTTCCAGGGAGGAACTTGGCCAAATCCTGACCAATTCCCCCCAACACTTCCTCAATCCTTTCCCAACCCTCCACAACCTGACCACAACCTCCCAGACCCTGGGCACCGAGTCCTCCAAATCCTTCTTCCTAGAGCTGAGAGTCCTGCTAAGGATTACTAAAGCTAATAGCCCTGCTGCTGAGAATGAATGCTGCTAATGATCCTGCTGGGAGGCATCAACACCATGGCTGCAGTGGGGTTGGGGTTGCTGTTGTTGTTGTTATTATTATTATTATTATTATTATTATTATTATTATTATTATTATTATTATTATTATTATTATTATACAGAGCAAAAAGTCCTCCTAATAGAATAGAATAGAATAGAATAAACCAGGTTGGAAGAGACCTTCAAGGTCATCGCGTCCAACCTATCACCCAACACCACCTAATCAACTAACCCATGGCACCAAGCACCTGGCCACAAACTGACCAAATACTGACAAATCCCCCCCAAAACCTCCCATATCCTGCACCAACCCCCCAAAGCCTAACAAAACCCTCCCAAACCTTCCAAATCCTGCCCAAACTCCTACATAAGAACTTCCCAAGTCCTGGCCCAAGCCAGAACAACTCCTCACCAGATCCTGCCCAACACCGCCCAAAGTCTTAGGGAAAAACTTGGCCAAAGCCTAACAAATTCCCCACAAAGCCTCCTAAATCCTGACCTAAACCTCCCAATGTCCCAGGGAGGAAGCTGGCCAAATCCTCAACAAATCCACCCCAAACCTTCTCAAACCTGTCCCAACCTCCCCAAAACCTCCCAACCTCTAACCAAGACCTCCCAAACCTGCCCACAATCTGACCAACTCCTGAAAAATTCCCCCCAAAACCTCCCAAATCTGCCACCAACCCCCCACAACCTGACCCAAACCTCCCAAATCCTTACCCAATCCTCCCAAAAACCCAGGGAGGAACTTGGGCAAATCCAGGCCAAATTCCCCCAAAAAACCTCCCAATTCCTGCACCAACCCCCCACAACCTCACCTAAACCTCCCCAATCCTTCCCTAAACCCCCCAAATTCTGGGCAGGATCTGACCAAACCCTGCTTCAATCCAGAGACTAAATCCCCACCAAAACTCCCAAATCCTGACCCAAACCTCCCAAAGGCCAAGAGAGGAACCTGGACAATTCCTCACCAAAACCCCCAAAACTTGCACAATCCTTCTCCAACCCCCCACAACCTCTCCCAAACCTCCCAAACTCCTAGGGAAGAACTTGGCTAAGTCCTGGCCCAAGCCACAGTTAAGAGTCCTCGGAATAAAGTTAATAGAGCTAATAATCCTGTTAACAATTAATAATAGAGCTAATAAACCCGCTAAGAATAATTAATAGAGCTAATATTACTGCTAATACTAGTAATTCAAAAAGCTAATAATCCTGCTAATACCTATAACTAAATTGGCTAATACTCTCAACTATGGAAAGAATTAATAATACAGCTAATAATACTCCTAATAATAATTAAGAGAGCTAACAATCCCACCAATACCTATAAATAATGTGGATAATACTCCTCTTAACAACTAATTACACAGCGAATAGTAATACTAATACTTAAAAGAGTAATAATAATTAATGCACCTAATAGTCCTGCTAATACTGACAAATAATGTGCCTAATAGTCTTAATAAGATAATAAATAATAGAGCTAAAAGACATCCTAATAATAACTAAGAGAGATAATTACCAATAGAGCTAATAGTCCTGCTAGGGATTAATTATAGAGCTATAGTCCTAATAATAGTAATAACTAAGAATAGAGCTGGAAGTAGCTACGGAAAACAATTGACAGAGCTAATAACCCAGCTGATAAAAATAGATAATGTGGCCAATAATCCTGCTAATAATGATAAACAATGTGGCTAACAGTTATAGTCTCAGTAGTAGGAGTAATAGTTAATAATAATAATAATAATAATAATAATAATAATAATAATAATAAAAGCAGCTAATAGTGATGTTAATGAGAATAGGGCTAATAATTCTGCTAATAATTAATATCAGGGGATTCCCCCAGAGCACCTCACAGCCACCCAGAGCTGTCTCCAGACCAAGCCCTGGCCAAACCCTTCCCAAAACCTCCCAAAGTCCTACGGAGGACTCGGCCAAAGCCAAAAAATCTTGCCCCAAACCTCCCAAATCCTCAGCTGAACCTCACCAAATCCTGACCAAAACTCCCAAAACCTTCTGAACCCTTCCCCAGTCCCCCACAACCTGACCCGAACCTCCCTGCCTCTAACCAACACCTCCCAAACCTGCCCACAACCTGACCCAATCCTGACAAATTCCCCCCAAAACCTCCCAAATCCTGCACCAGTCCCCCACAACCTAACCACAACCTCCCAAATCCTTACACAATCATCCCAAACACCCAGGAAGGAACTTGGTCAAATCCAGGCCACATTCCCCACAAAACCTCCCAAATCCTGCACCAAAACCTCCCACAACCTGTCCCAAAACTCCCAAACTCCTAGGGAAGAACTTCGACAAGTCCTGGACCAAGCCACAACAACTCCTGATCCAATCCTTCCTCAAACCTCCCAAAGTCCTAGGGAGGACCTTGTCCACAACCAGGCAAATTCCCCCCAAAACTTCCTCAATCCTTCACCAACCCCAAAAAACCTGACCAAAACCTCCCAAGCTCTAACCAGGACCTCCCAAATTAGGGCACAACCTGAACCAATCCTGACAAATTCCCCCCAAAACCTCCCAAATCCTGCTCCAATCCCCCCACAACCTGACCCAAACATCCCAAATCCTGAAGAAGACCTCCCAAAATCCTACAGAAGAACTTGACCAAGTCCTGCCTCAAGCCAGAACAACTGCTCACCAAATCCTACCCAAAGCCTTCCAAACTCCCAATGAGGAAATTCACCAAATCCTGATATATTCCCCCCCAAAACTTACTAATTCCTACATCAAACCCCAAAAACCTGACCAAAACCTCCCCAGCTCTAACCAGCACCTCCCAAATTTGTCAACAAACTGACCAAATATTGAAAAATTCACCCCAAAACCTGACAAATCCTGCACTAACCCCCCACAACCTGACCCAAACTTCCTAAGCCTAACCAAGTCCTCCCAAACCTGCCCACAACCTGACCAAATCCCAACTAATTCCCCCCAAAACCTCCCAAATCCCGCACCAACACCCCAAAGCCTGACAAAACCCTCCCAAACCCTCCAAATCCTGCCCAAACTCCTGGCGAAGAACTTCACAAGTCCTGGCCCAAGCCAGAACAACTCCTCACCAGATCCTGAACAAAACCTCCCAAAGTCCCAGGGAAAAACTTGGCCAAAGCCTAACAAATTCCCCACAAAGCCTCCTAAATCCTGACCAAAACCTCCCAATGACCCAGGGAAGAAACTGGCCAAATCCTGAACAAATCCAACCCAAACCTTCTCATACCTCTCCCAACCCCTCAAAACCTACCAACCTCTGTCCAACACAACCCAAACCTGCCCACAACCTGACCAACTCCTGACAAATTCCCCCCAAAACCTCCCAAATCCTTCCCCTAAACTCCCAAAGTCCTAGGGAGGAACTTGGCCAAATCCTGGCCCAAGCCAGAACAACTCCTCACCAAATCCTGCCCAAAACCTCCCAAACTCCCAGTGAAGAACTCGGCCAAACCCTGACAAATTCTCCCCAAAACTTCCTCAATCCTGCACCAACCCCCCACAACCTGACCAAAACCTCCCAAATCCTTACCCAATCATCCCAAATACCCAGGAAGGAACTTGGTCAAATCCAGGCCAAATTACCCCCAAAACCTCCCAAATCCCGCACCAAGCCCCCACAACCTGAACCAAACCCCCCAAGCTCTAACCAAGGCCTCCCACACCTGGCCACAACCTCATCAAATCCTGACTAATTCCCCCCAAAACCTCCCAAAGCCTTCCCCAAAACCTCCCACAACCTGTCCCAAAACTCCCAAACTCCTAGGGAAGAACTTGGACAAGTCCTGGACCAAGCCACAACAAATCCTCTCCAAATCCTTCCCCACACCTCCCAAAGTCCCAGGGAGGAAGTTCGCCAAATTCAGACCAAATCCCCCAAGACTTGCTGAATCCTTCCCCAACCCCACACAGCATGACCCTAAACCTCCCAAATTCTGGCCAGGATTTGACCAAAGCCTGCTTCAATCCAGCAACAAATCCTGCAACAAATCCTCACAAAACATCCCAAATTCTGCCCAAAACCTCTTAGATCCAGGACAGAACTTGGCCAAATCCTGACCAAACCAGACCAAAACCTTCCAAATCCTTCCCCAAAACCTCCCAACCTCTAACCAAGACCTCCCAAACCTGGACACAACCTGACCAACTCCTGACAAATTCCCCCCAAAACCTCCCAAATCCTGCACCAACCCCCCACAACCTGACCAAAACCTCCCAAATCCTGACCCAAACCTCCCAAAGTTCCAGGGAGGAACTTGGCCAAATCCTGACCAATTCCCCCCAACACTTCCTCAATCCTTTCCCAACCCTCCACAACCTGACCACAACCTCCCAGACCCTGGGCACCGAGTCCTCCAAATCCTTCTTCCTAGAGCTGAGAGTCCTGCTAAGGATTACTAAAGCTAATAGCCCTGCTGCTGAGAATGAATGCTGCTAATGATCCTGCTGGGAGGCATCAACACCATGGCTGCAGTGGGGTTGGGGTTGCTGTTGTTGTTGTTATTATTATTATTATTATTATTATTATTATTATTATTATTATACAGAGCAAAAAGTCCTCCTAATAGAATAGAATAGAATAGAATAAACCAGGTTGGAAGAGACCTTCAAGGTCATCGCGTCCAACCTATCACCCAACACCACCTAATCAACTAACCCATGGCACCAAGCACCTGGCCACAAACTGACCAAATACTGACAAATCCCCCCCAAAACCTCCCATATCCTGCACCAACCCCCCAAAGCCTAACAAAACCCTCCCAAACCCTCCAAATCCTGCCCAAACTCCTACGGAAGAACTTCCCAAGTCCTGGCCCAAGCCAGAACAACTCCTCACCAGATCCTGCCCAACACCGCCCAAAGTCTTAGGGAAAAACTTGGCCAAAGCCTAACAAATTCCCCACAAAGCCTCCTAAATCCTGACCTAAACCTCCCAATGTCCCAGGGAGGAAGCTGGCCAAATCCTCAACAAATCCACCCCAAACCTTCTCAAACCTGTCCCAACCTCCCCAAAACCTCCCAACCTCTAACCAAGACCTCCCAAACCTGCCCACAATCTGACCAACTCCTGAAAAATTCCCCCCAAAACCTCCCAAATCTGCCACCAACCCCCCACAACCTGACCCAAACCTTCCAAATCCTTACCCAATCCTCCCAAAAACCCAGGGAGGAACTTGGTCAAATCCAGGCCAAATTCCCCCAAAAAACCTCCCAATTCCTGCACCAACCCCCCCACAACCTCACCCAAACCTCCCCAATCCTTCCCTAAACCCCCCAAATTCTGGGCAGGATCTGACCAAACCCTGCTTCAATCCAGAGACTAAATCCCCACCAAAACTCCCAAATCCTGACCCAAACCTCCCAAAGGCCAAGAGAGGAACCTGGACAATTCCTCACCAAAACCCCCAAAACTTGCACAATCCTTCTCCAACCCCCCACAACCTCTCCCAAACCTCCCAAACTCCTAGGGAAGAACTTGGCTAAGTCCTGGCCCAAGCCACAGTTAAGAGTCCTCGGAATAAAGTTAATAGAGCTAATAATCCTGTTAACAATTAATAATAGAGCTAATAAACCCGCTAAGAATAATTAATAGAGCTAATATTACTGCTAATACTAGTAATTCAAAAAGCTAATAATCCTGCTAATACCTATAACTAAATTGGCTAATAATCTCAACTATGGAAAGAATTAATAATACAGCTAATAATACTCCTAATAATAATTAAGAGAGCTAACAATCCCACCAATACCTATAAATAATGTGGATAATACTCCTCTTAACAACTAATTACACAGCGAATAGTAATACTAATACTTAAAAGAGTAATAATAATTAATGCACCTAATAGTCCTGCTAATACTGACAAATAATGTGCCTAATAGTCTTAATAAGATAATAAATAATAGAGCTAAAAGACATCCTAATAATAACTAAGAGAGATAATTACCAATAGAGCTAATAGTCCTGCTAGGGATTAATTATAGAGCTATAGTCCTAATAATAGTAATAACTAAGAATAGAGCTGGAAGTAGCTACGGAAAACAATTGACAGAGCTAATAACCCAGCTGATAAAAATAGATAATGTGGCCAATAATCCTGCTAATAATGATAAACAATGTGGCTAACAGTTATAGTCTCAGTAGTAGGAGTAATAGTTAATAATAATAATAATAATAATAATAATAATAATAATAATAATAATAATAATAATAATAATAAAAGCAGCTAATAGTGATGTTAATGAGAATAGGGCTAATAATTCTGCTAATAATTAATATCAGGGGATTCCCCCAGAGCACCTCACAGCCACCCAGAGCTGTCTCCAGACCAAGCCCTGGCCAAACCCTTCCCAAAACCTCCCAAAGTCCTACGGAGGACTCGGCCAAAGCCAAAAAATCTTGCCCCAAACCTCCCAAATCCTCAGCTGAACCTCACCAAATCCTGACCAAAACTCCCAAAACCTTCTGAACCCTTCCCCAGTCCCCCCACAACCTGACCCGAACCTCCCTGCCTCTAACCAACACCTCCCAAACCTGCCCACAACCTGACCCAATCCTGACAAATTCCCCCCAAAACCTCCCAAATCCTGCACCAGTCCCCCACAACCTAACCACAACCTCCCAAATCCTTACACAATCATCCCAAACACCCAGGAAGGAACTTGGTCAAATCCAGGCCACATTCCCCACAAAACCTCCCAAATCCTGCACCAAAACCTCCCACAACCTGTCCCAAAACTCCCAAACTCCTAGGGAAGAACTTCGACAAGTCCCTGGACCAAGCCACAACAACTCCTGATCCAATCCTTCCTCAAACCTCCCAAAGTCCTAGGGAGGACCTTGTCCACAACCAGGCAAATTCCCCCCAAAACTTCCTCAATCCTTCACCAACCCCAAAAAACCTGACCAAAACCTCCCAAGCTCTAACCCAGGACCTCCCAAATTAGGGCACAACCTGAACCAATCCTGACAAATTCCCCCCAAAACCTCCCAAATCCTGCTCCAATCCCCCCACAAACCTGACCAAAACCTCCCAAATCCTTACCCAATCATCCCAAATACCCAGGAAGGAACTTGGTCAAATCCAGGCCAAATTACCCCCAAAAACCTCCCAAATCCCGCACCAAGCCCCCACAACCTGAACCAAACCCCCCAAGCTCTAACCAAGGCCTCCCACACCTGGCCACAACCTCATCAAATCCTGACTAATTCCCCCCAAAACCTCCCCAAAGCCTTCCCCAAAACCTCCCACAACCTGTCCCAAAACTCCCAAACTCCTCGGGAAGAACTTGGACAAGTCCTGGACCAAGCCACAACAAATCCTGTCCAAATCCTTCCCCACACCTCCCAAAGTCCCAGGGAGGAACTTCGCCAAATTCAGACCAAATCCCCCAAGACTTGCCTGAATCCTTCCCCAACCCCACACAGCATGACCCTAAACCTCCCAAATTCTGGCCAGGATTTGACCAAAGCCTGCTTCAATCCAGCAACAAATCCTGCAACAAATCCTCACAAAACATCCCAAATTCTGCCCAAAACCTCTTAGATCCAGGACAGAACTTGGCCAAATCCTGACCAAACCAGACCAAAACCTTCCAAATCCTTCCCCAAAACCTCCCAACCTCTAACCAAGACCTCCCAAACCTGGACACAAACCTGACCAACTCCTGACAAATTCCCCCCAAAACCTCCCAAATCCTGCACCAACCCCCCCCACAACCTGACCAAAATCCTGACCCAAACCTCCCAAAGTTCCAGGAAGGAACTTGGCCAAATCCTGACCAATTCCCCCCAACACTTCCTCAATCCTTTCCCAACCCTCCACAACCTGACCACAACCTCCCAGACCCTGGGCACCGAGTCCTCCAAATCCTTCTTCCTAGAGCTGAGAGTCCTGCTAAGGATTACTAAAGCTAATAGCCCTGCTGCTGAGAATGAATGCTGCTAATGATCCTGCTGGGAGGCATCAACACCATGGCTGCAGTGGGGTTGGGGTTGCTGTTGTTGTTATTATTATTATTATTATTATTATTATTATTATTATTATTATTATTATTATACAGAGCAAAAAGTCCTCCTAATAGAATAGAATAGAATAGAATAAACCAGGTTGGAAGAGACCTTCAAGATCATCGCGTCCAACCTATCACCCAACACCACCTAATCAACTAACCCATGGCACCAAGCACCTGGCCACAAACTGACCAAATACTGACAAATCCCCCCCAAAACCTCCCATATCCTGCACCAACCCCCCAAAGCCTAACAAAACCCTCCCAAACCCTCCAAATCCTGCCCAAACTCCTACGGAAGAACTTCCCAAGTCCTGGCCCAAGCCAGAACAACTCCTCACCAGATCCTGCCCAACACCTCCCAAAGTCTTAGGGAAAAACTTGGCCAAAGCCTAACAAATTCCCCACAAAGCCTCCTAAATCCTGACCTAAACCTCCCAATGTCCCAGGGAGGAAGCTGGCCAAATCCTCAACAAATCCACCCCAAACCTTCTCAAACCTGTCCCAACCTCCCCAAAACCTCCCAACCTCTAACCAAGACCTCCCAAACCTGCCCACAATCTGACCAACTCCTGAAAAATTCCCCCCAAAACCTCCCAAATCTGCCACCAACCCCCCACAACCTGACCCAAACCTTCCAAATCCTTACCCAATCCTCCCAAAAAACCCAGGGAGGAACTTGGTCAAATCCAGGCCAAATTCCCCCAAAAAACCTCCCAATTCCTGCACCAACCCCCCACAACCTCACCCAAACCTCCCCAATCCTTCCCTAAACCCCCCAAATTCTGGGCAGGATCTGACCAAACCCTGCTTCAATCCAGAGACTAAATCCCCACCAAAACTCCCAAATCCTGACCCAAACCTCCCAAAGGCCAAGAGAGGAACCTGGACAATTCCTCACCAAAACCCCCAAAACTTGCACAATCCTTCTCCAACCCCCCACAACCTCTCCCAAACCTCCCAAACTCCTAGGGAAGAACTTGGCTAAGTCCTGGCCCAAGCCACAGTTAAGAGTCCTCGGAATAAAGTTAATAGAGCTAATAATCCTGTTAACAATTAATAATAGAGCTAATAAACCCGCTAAGAATAATTAATAGAGCTAATATTACTGCTAATACTAGTAATTCAAAAAGCTAATAATCCTGCTAATACCTATAACTAAATTGGCTAATAATCTCAACTATGGAAAGAATTAATAATACAGCTAATAATACTCCTAATAATAATTAAGAGAGCTAACAATCCCACCAATACCTATAAATAATGTGGATAATACTCCTCTTAACAACTAATTACACAGCGAATAGTAATACTAATACTTAAAAGAGTAATAATAATTAATGCACCTAATAGTCCCTGCTAATACTGACAAATAATGTGCCTAATAGTCTTAATAAGATAATAAATAATAGAGCTAAAAGACATCCTAATAATAACTAAGAGAGATAATTACCAATAGAGCTAATAGTCCTGCTAGGGATTAATTATAGAGCTATAGTCCTAATAATAGTAATAACTAAGAATAGAGCTGGAAGTAGCTACGGAAAACAATTGACAGAGCTAATAACCCAGCTGATAAAAATAGATAATGTGGCCAATAATCCTGCTAATAATGATAAACAATGTGGCTAACAGTTATAGTCTCAGTAGTAGGAGTAATAGTTAATAATAATAATAATAATAATAATAATAATAATAATAATAATAATAATAATAATAATAATAATAATAAAAGCAGCTAATAGTGATGTTAATGAGAATAGGGCTAATAATTCTGCTAATAATTAATATCAGGGGATTCCCCCAGAGCACCTCACAGCCACCCAGAGCTGTCTCCAGACCAAGCCCTGGCCAAACCCTTCCAAAACCTCCCAAAGTCCTACAGAGGACTCGGCCAAAGCCAAAAAATCTTGCCCCAAACCTCCCAAATCCTCAGCTGAACCTCACCAAATCCTGACCAAAACTCCCAAAACCTTCTGAACCCTTCCCCAGTCCCCCACAACCTGACCCGAACCTCCCTGCCTCTAACCAACACCTCCCAAACCTGCCCACAACCTGACCCAATCCTGACAAATTCCCCCCAAAACCTCCCAAATCCTGCACCAGTCCCCCCACAACCTAACCACAACCTCCCAAATCCTTACACAATCATCCCAAAACACCCAGGAAGGAACTTGGTCAAATCCAGGCCACATTCCCCACAAAACCTCCCAAATCCTGCACCAAAACCTCCCACAACCTGTCCCAAAACTCCCAAACTCCTAGGGAAGAACTTCGACAAGTCCTGGACCAAGCCACAACAACTCCTGATCCAATCCTTCCTCAAACCTCCCAAAGTCCTAGGGAGGACCTTGTCCACAACCAGGCAAATTCCCCCCAAAACTTCCTCAATCCTTCACCAACCCCAAAAAACCTGACCAAAACCTCCCAAGCTCTAACCAGGACCTCCCAAATTAGGGCACAACCTGAACCAATCCTGACAAATTCCCCCCAAAAACCTCCCAAATCCTGCTCCAATCCCCCCACAACCTGACCCAAACATCCCAAATCCTGAAGAAGACCTCCCAAAATCCTACAGAAGAACTTGACCAAGTCCTGCCTCAAGCCAGAACAACTGCTCACCAAATCCTACCCAAAGTCTTCCAAACTCCCAATGAGGAAATTCACCAAATCCTGATATATTCCCCCCAAAACTTACTAATTCCTACATCAAACCCCAAAAACCTGACCAAAACCTCCCCAGCTCTAACCAGCACCTCCCAAATTTGTCGACAAACTGACCAAATATTGACAAATTCCCCCAAAAACCTGACAAATCCTGCACTAACCCCCCACAACCTGACCCAAACTTCCTAAGCCTAACCAAGTCCTCCCAAACCTGCCCACAACCTGACCAAATCCCAACTAATTCCCCCCAAAACCCTCCCAAATCCCGCACCAACACCCCAAAGCCTGACAAAACCCTCCCAAACCCTCCAAATCCTGCCCAAACTCCTGGGGAAGAACTTCACAAGTCCTGGCCCCAAGCCAGAACAACTCCTCACCAGATCCTGAACAAAACCTCCCAAAGTCTTAGGGAAAAACTTGGCCAAAGCCTAACAAATTCCCCACAAAGCCTCCTAAATCCTGACCAAAACCTCCCAATGACCCAGGGAAGAAACTGGCCAAATCCTGAACAAATCCAACCCAAACCTTCTCATACCTCTCCCAACACCCCAAAACCTCCCAACCTCTAACCAAGACCTCCCAAACCTGGCCACAACCTGACCAACTCCTGACAAATTCCCCCCAAAACCTCCCAAATCCTTCCCCTAAACTCCCAAAGTCCCAGGAAGAAACTTGGGCAGATCCTGGCCCAAGCCAGAACAATTCCTCACCAAATCCTGCCCAAAACCTCCCAAACTCCCAGTGAAGAACTCGGCCAAACCCTGACAAATTCTCCCCAAAACTTCCTCAATCCTGCACCAACCCCCCACAACCTGACCAAAACCTCCCAAATCCTTACCCAATCATCCCAAAGACCCAGGAAGGAACTTGGTCAAATCCAGGCCAAATTACCCCCAAAACCTCCCAAATCCTGCACCAACCCCCCACAACCTGAACCAAACCCCCCAAGCTCTAACCAAGGCCTCCCAAACCTGGACACAAGCTGACCAACTCCTGACAAATTCCCCCCAAAAACCTCCCAAATCCTGCACCAACCCCCCACAACCTGAACCAAACCCCCCAAGCTCTAACCAAGGCCTCCCAAACCTGGACACAAGCTGACCAACTCCTGACAAATTCCCCCCAAAACCTCCCAAATCCTGCACCAACCGCCCACAACCTGACCAAAACCTCCCAAATCCTGACCCAAACCTAATAGACTTAATAAGATAAGAAATAATAGAGCTAAAAGAAATCCTAATAATAGGTTATAGGGCTAATAATTCTGCTAATAATTAATATCAGGGGATTCCCCCAGAGCACCTCACAGCCACCCAGAGCTCTCTCCAAACCAAGCCCTGGCCAAACCTTTCCCAAAACCTCCTAGGGAGGACTCGGCCATAGCAGAACAAATCTTGCCCCAAACTTCCCAAACCTCCTGAACCCTTCCTCAGTCCCCCAGAACCTGAATTGAACCTCCCAACCTCTAACCAAGACCTCCCAAACCTGGGCACAACCTGACCTAATCCAGACAAATTCCCCCCACAAACCTCCCACATCCTGCAGCAACCCAACAACCTGATCCAAACTTCCCAAATCCTGAACAAAACCTCCCAATGTCCTAGGGAGGAACGTGGGCACAGCCTGACATATTCCCGCCAAAACCTCCCAAATCCTGCACCAACCCCCCCACAACCTGACCCAAACCTCCCAAGCTCTAACCAAGACCTCCCAAACCTGGCCACATCCAGACCGAATCCTGACTAATTCCCCCCCAAAAACCTCCCAAATCCTGCATCAACCCCCCTCCAACCTGTCCCAAAACTCCCAAACTCCTAGGGAAGAACTTGGACAAGTCCTGGACCAAGCCAGAACAAATCCTGTCCAAATCCTTCCCCAAACCTCCCAAAGTCCCAGGGAGGAACTTGGCCAAAGCCTGAACCAATTCCCCCCAACACTTCCTCAATCCTTTCCCAACCCTCCACAACCTGACCACAACCTCCCAGACCCTGGGCACCGAGTCCTCCAAATCCTTCTTCCTAGAGCTGAGAGTCCTGCTAAGGATTACTAAAGCTAATAGCCCTGCTGCTGAGAATGAATGCTGCTAATGATCCTGCTGGGAGGCATCAACACCATGGCTGCAGTGGGGTTGTTGTTGTTGTTGTTGTTGTTTATGTTGTTGTTGTTGTTATTATTATTATTATTATTCTACAGACCTAAAAGTCCTCCTAATAATTACTAATAGAGCTAAGAATCCTGCTAATATTAAGTAATGGCACTAACAATCCTGCCTGTAATTAATAAGAGAGCTAATTGTCCTGCTACAAATACGTAGATGAGTAAATAATCCTATTAATAACTAATAACAGACATAATAGTCCTGCTAAGAATAATTAATAGAGCTAATAATACTGCTAATCATTATGAATAATATGGCTAATAGTCTAAATAATTATAATAGCAATAACTAACAGAGCTAAAAGTCCTCTAATAATAACTAACAGAGCTAATAGTACTGGTAATGATTAATACTGGAGCTACAACCAGGCTAATAATGATAAATAACATGGCTAAGAGCCTTACTAGTGTGGTGGGTTAAGGCCTTTTGCTGAAAACAAAAGAACAAAGCAGGGTGGAGGCCTTGCGGGTACTTTACCCTCCCCGCAGGGCGCTTCCCCTGGCAAAGCTGACTCTGTTCCACTCCCCCCTCCCTGCCCAGCTAGGCTAGAAAAAGCAGGACATCATAGCTGTGGGCTCTCCTTTTGGCTCCTGCCTCTGCTGGATGAGAGCCACTGCAGCTGCCCTCCTGCTCCTCTGCCACGTGGCCGCACCTGATCCTTTTCCCTGCTGCCTCCTCACCTCCTCAGAGATAGACTGGTTTTGTACTACTCTTTTCTGTCCCCCTCCCATCCATTCTTGCTCCTTGCCCTTGGGAACTTTTTTTTCCTCTTATTGTCATATATATATAATTTAAAGAAAAATTCTTCACCTCTCCTCTTCCAAGCTGACTCCAGATTGTTGTTTAGTGGATTTGCTCCTTACTCCTTTTTTTTTCCCTCTCCTTGTTTGGAGGGAGGAGGGTGGGGGAGTGGGGAAGAGATTCTCAGCCTTTTCCCCATTTGAGCTTTTAACTCCCAGTTAAGGCTCAAACCACTACAACTAGGAATAATAATAAAACTTACCACTAATAATCATGCTAATCATAAAGATCAGAGCTAATATTCCTGCTAACAACAATCAAGGGAGATAATAATTCTGCTTATATTGATAAATATAATGGCTAATAGCCTTAAAAATGGTAACTATAATGGAGCTAATAGTCCTGCTAATAACAACAACTTATAGAGCTTAGAATCCAACTAACATTGATAAATAGCATGACTAATAATCCAAATATGGCTAACAATTAATAGTAGAGCTAAGAGCAATGCTAATCATAACTAATGGAGCTAAAAGCCCTGCAAATGGTTAATAGAGTTAAGAGTCCTGGGAAGAAAAAATCAATATACTTAATAATCCTGTTAACAATTAATAATAGAGCTAATACAGCAGCTAAGAATAAATCACAGAGCTAATAATACTGCTAGTAATAATTATTGGAGTTAATAATCCTGCTAATACCTATAAATAATATGGCAAAGGATCTCAACTATGACTATAATTAATAATAGAGCTAATCATACTGATAATAATTAATAGAGCTAATAATCCAGCAAATGCCTATAATTAATGTGGCTAATAATATTAACTATGGAAATAATTAATTATAGACCTAATCATACATTCAATAATTATTAATTGAGCTAATAATCCTGCTAATACCTATAAATATTAGGGCTAATCATCTTAACTATGGCAATAATTAATAAGAGAGCTAATAATCCTCCTAATAATGATGAATATCTCACAAATTAATATCTCCCAAAGTCCCAGGGAAGAACTTGGACAAAGTCTGACAAATTCCGCCCAAAACCTCCCAAATTCTGCACCAACCCCCCACAGCCTCACCCAAGCCTCCCAAATGCTTCCCTAAACCACCCACCTTCTGGGCAGGATTTCACCAAAGCCTGGTTCAATCCACACACCAAATCCTTACCAAATCCCCACAAAACCTCCCAAATCCTGAACAAAACCTCCCAATGTCCGATGGAGGAACTTGGACAAAGCCTGGCCCAAACGAGATCAAAACTGCCCAAATCCTTCACCAAACCTCCCAAAGTCCCAAAGAGGAACTTGGCCAAATCCTGACAAATTCCACCCAAAAGGTCCTCAATCCTATCAAAAACCCCAACAACCTGACCCAATCATGACAAAATCTCCCCAAAACCTCCCAAATCCACCACAACTTGACCCAAACCTCCCAAATTCTGGGCACGATGTGACCAAACCCTGCTTCAATCCAGAGACCGAATCCTCAGCAACCCCCCCCTAAACCTCCCAAATCCTGACCACAACCTCCCAAAGCACCGGGTAGGAAGTTGTCCAAAGCCTGACCTAATCCCCCCTAAATCTCCTCAATCCTGCACCAACTCCCAGATCTTGACCAAAACTTCCCAAATCCTTCCCCAAACCTCCCAAAGTCCCAGGGAGGAAGTTGGCCAAATCCAAACCAATTCCCCTCAACACTTCCTCAATCCTGTCCCAACCCCCCACAACCTGACCCAAACCTCTCAAATTCTGGCCAGGATTTGACCATAGCCTGCTTCCATCCACAGACCAAATTCTCACCAAATCCCCACAAACACCTCCCAGATCCTGCCCTAAAACCACCCAAAGTCCTAGGGAAGAACTTCCCAAGTCCTAGTGCAAGCCAGGACAACTCCTGACCAGATCCTGCCCAACAACTTCCAAAGCCTAACACATACCCCCTAAAACCTCCCAAATCCTGCACCAACCCCCCACAACCTGACCAAAACCTCCCAAATCCTGCACCAAGCCCCCACAACCTGACCAAAACCTCCCAAAGTCCCAGGGAAGAACTTGGCCAACTCCTGGCAAGAGCCAGAACAAATCCTGTCCAAATCCTTCCCCAAACCTCCCAAAGTCCCAGGAAGGAAGTTGGCCAAATTCAGACCAAATTACCCCCAACACTTCATCAATCCTATCCCAAACCTCCAACAACCTGACCAAATTCTCCCAACCTCTACCCAAGACCTTCCAAACCTGGCCACAACCTGACCAACGCCTGATAAGTTCCCCCCAACACCTCCCAAATCCTGCACCAACCCCCCACAACCTGACCCAAACCTCCCAAATCCTCAAGAAAACCTCACAAATTCTGGGCATGATGTGACCAAACCCTGTTTCAATCCAGAGATTGAATTCTTGGCTACGCCCCACAAAACGTCCCAAATCCTGAACCAAAACCGCTCCCAGAACCTCCTACATCCTGTACAGAACTTGGCCAAATCCTGGCCTGAAATGAGACCAAAACCTCCCAAATCCTGAACCAAACCTCCCAAAGAGGAACTTGGCCAAATCCTGACCAAGTCCCCCCAACACTTCCTCAGTCCTTTCCCAACCCTCCACAACCTGACCACAACCTCCCAGACCCTGGGCACCGAGTCCTCCAAATCCTTCTTCCTAGAGCTGAGAGTCCTGCTAAGGATTACTAAAGCTTATAGCCCTGCTGCTGACAATGAATGCTGCTAATGATCCTGCTGGGAGGGATCAACACCATGGCTGCAGTGGGGTTGTTGCTGCTGCTGTTGTTGCTGTTGTTATAACAGCAATAACTAAGAGAGCTAAAAGTCCTAATAATAATAACTAATAGAGGTAATAGTACTGGTAATGATTAATATGTTAGCTACAATCAGGCTAATAATGATAAATAATATGGCTAAGAGTCTTACTACTACTAATAATAAAACTAATAATCATGCTAATCATAAAGATCAGAGCTAATATTCCGGCTAATATAAATCAAGGGAGCTAATTATTCTGCTGATACTGAGAAATACTATGGGAAATACAGGGACCCAATCCTGACAAAATCTCCACAAAAATCTCCCAAATCCTGCACCAATCCCCCACAACTTGACCCAAACCTCCCAAATCCTCAACAAAACCTCCCAAATTCTGGGCACGATGTGACCAAACCCTGCTTCAATCCAGAGACCAAATCACAGCAAACCCCCCCAAATCCTCCCAAATCCTGACCAAAACCTCCCAAAGCACCGGGTAGGAAGTTGTCCAAAGCCTGACCTAATCCCCCCTAAATCTCCTCAATCCTGCACCAACCCCCAAATCTTGACCAAAACTTCCCAAATCCTTCCCCAAACCTCCCAAAGTTCCAGGGAGGAACTTGGCCAAATCCAGACCAATTCCACTCAACACTTCCTCAATCCTTTCCCAACCCCCCCCAACCTGACCCAAACTTCCCAAATCCTGAACAAAACCTCCCAAATCCTTCCCCTAATCTACCGAAGTCCTAGGGATGAACTTGGCCAAGTCCTGGCCCAAGCCAGAACAACTCCTGACCAGATCCTGCCCCAAACCACCCAATGTTGTGGGGAAAAACTAGGCCAAAGCCTAAAATATTCCCTGCAAAGCCTCCTAAATCCTGACCAAAACCTCCCAGTGTCCCAGGAAGGAAGCTGGCCAAATCCTGAACAAATGCACCCCAAACCTTCTCAAACCTGCCCCAACCCCCCAAAACCTCCCAAGCTCTAACCAAGACCTCCCAAACCTGCCCACAACCTGACCAACTCCTGACAAATTCCCCCCAAAACCTCCCAAACCCTGCACCAGCCCCCCACAACCTGACCCAAACCTGCCAAATACCCAGGGAGGAACTTGGTCAAATCCAGGCCAAATTCGCAACAAAACCTACCAAATCCCGCACCAACCCCCCACCAAACCTTCCAAAGACCCAGGTAGGAACTTGGCCAAATAACAATTAATAGAGCTAATAATCCTGCCAATAGCTATAAATTATATGGCTAACAATCTTAACTATGGCAATAACTAATCATAGAGCTTATCGTCCTATTACGACTAATAACTAATAGTGCTAATAATACCAATTATAATTAATGGAGCTAATAATTCTGCTAACAGTAATAAATAGAGCTAATAATCCTGCTAATAGTGATAAATAATATGGCTAATGTCTTAATACTACTACTAATAATAATACTACTAATAACTAACAGAGCTAAAAGTCCTCCTAATAATAACTAATAGAGCTAACATTCCTGCTGGGGATGAATACTAGAGCTATAATCAGGCTAAGAATGAGAAACAATATGGCTAAGAGCCTGAGAAATAAGAAGAAGAACAAAGAATTAGGGCCAATATTCCTGCTAATAATAAATAATGGAGTTAATATCCCTGCTAATATTGATAAATACTATGGCTAATAATCTGACTTATGGTAATATTTAGTAATAGACCTAATAACACCACTAATGCTAATGTTTAAAAGAGCTAAGAATCCTGCTAACATTGATGAATAATATGGCTAAGCATCTTAATAATGGAAAGAATTAATAATAGAGCTAAGAATTCCATGAATATTGAGTAATGGTGCTAATAGCCATGTGAATAATTAATAACAGAGCTAATACTCCTCTTAACAACTAATAACACAGCAAGTAGTAATACTAATACTTTAAAGAGATAATAATAATTAATGCACCTAATAGTCCTGCTAATACTGATAAATAATGTGCCTAATAGTCTAAATAAGAATAATAAATAATAGAGCTAAAAGACTTCCTAATAATAACTAAGAGAGATAAATACTAATAGAGCTAGCAGTCCTGCTAGGGATTAATTATACAGCTATAGTCCTAATAATGGTGACAATTAAGAATAGAGCTGGTAGTAGCTACAGAAAACAATTGACAGAGCTAATAACCCAGCTGATAAAAATAGATAATGTGGCCAATAATCCTGCTAATAATGATAAACAATGTGGCTAACAGTTACAGTCTCAGTAGTAGGAGTAATAGTTAATAATAATAATAATAATAATAATAATAATAATAATAATAATAATAACAAAAACAACAACAATAATAAAGCAGATAATAGTGATGTTAATGACAATAGGGCTAATTCTGCTAATAATTAATATCAAGGGATTCCCCCAAAGACCCAGAGGACCTCACAGCCACCCAGAGCTGTCTCCAGACCAAGCCCAGGCCAAACCCTTCCCAAAACCTCCCAAAGTCCTAGGGACGACTCGGCCAAAGCAGAACAAATCTTCCCCAAACCTCCCAAATCCTCAGCTGAACCTCACCAAATCCTGACCAAAACTCCCAAAACCTTCTGAACCCTTCCCCAGTCCCCCAGAACCTGACCTGAACCTCCCAACCTCTAACCAAGACCTCCCAAACCTGCCCACAACCTGACCAACTCCTGACAAATTCCACCCACAACCTCCCAAATCCTGCACCAACCCCCCACAACCTGACCCACACCTCCCAAATCCTCAACAAAACCTCCCAATGTCCTAGGGAGGAACTTGGCCAAAGTCTGACAAATTTCTCCCAAGGCCTCCTAAATCCTGACCAGAACCTCCAAATGTCCCAGGGAGGAGGCTGGCCAAATCCAGAGCAAACCCACCCCAAACCTTCTCATACCTCTCCCAACCCCCCAAAACCTCCCAACCTCTAACCAAGTCCTCCCAAACCTGCCCACAACTTCACCAACTCCTGACAAATTGCCCCCAAATCCTCCCAAATCCTGAACAAAACCTCACAAGGTCTTAGGGAGTAACTTGGCCAAATCCTAGCCCAAGACAGAACAAATCCTGAGCAAAAAAAACCCTTCCCCAAACCTCCCATAGTCCTAGGGAGGAACTTGTCCATAGCCAGACAAATTCCCCCCAAAACTTCCTCAATCCTGCACCAACCCCCAACAACCTGACCAAAACCTCCCAAGCTCTAACCAGGACCTCCCAAATTCGGACACAACCTGACCCAAACCTGCCAAATCCCCCCCAAACCTCCTCAATCCTTTCACAACCCCCCAAGACCTAACCAAAGCCTCTCAACCTCTAACCAAGACCTCCCAAAGCTGCCCACAACCTAACCAAATCCAGACAAATGCCCCCAAAAAGCTTACAAACCTCACAAATCCTGAACAAAACCTCCCAATGCTCAAGGGAGGAACTTGGCCAAATCCTGACAAATTCCCGCCAAAACCTCCCAGATCCTGCTCCAACCCCCCCACAACCTGACCCAAACCTCCCAAGCTCTAACCAAGTTCCCCCAAACCTGGCCACAACCTGACCAAATCCTGACTAATTGCCCACAAAAACCTCCCAAATCCTGCTCCAACCCCCCAAAACCTGACCAAAACCTCCCAAATCCTGAATAAAACCTCCCAATATCCTAGAGTAGAACTTGGCCAAGTCCTGGCTCAATCCAGAACAACTCCTCACCAAATACTGCCCCAAAACTCCCAAAGTCCAAAACGAGGAAATTGACCAAATCCTGACAAATTCCCCCCAAAACTTCCTCAATCCTGCATCAACCCCCCACAACCTGACCCAAACCTCACAAAGCGCCAGGGTTGGCCAAGTTCAGACCAAATCCCCAAAGTCTTACTGAATCCTTCCCCAACCCCACACAACATGACCCAAAACCTCCCAAATTCTGGGCAGGATTTGACCAAACCCTGCTTCAATCCAGCAACAAATCCTCACAACACTTCCCAAATCCTGCACAAAACCTCCCAGATCCAGGACAGAACTTGCCCAAATCCTGGTCCAAACAAGACCAAAACCTGCCAAATCCTTCCCCAAAACCTCCCAACCTCTAACCAAGACCTCCCAAACCTGCCCACAACCTGACCAAATCCTGACAAATACCCCCCAAAACCTCCCAAATCCTGCACCAACCCCCCACAACCTGACCAAAACCTCCCAAATCCTTACCCAAACCTCCCAAAGTCCCAGGGAGGAACTTGGCCAAATTCAAACCAATTCCCCTCAACACTACCTCAATCCTTTCCCAACCCCACCCATCCTGACCCAAGCTTCCCAAATCCTGAACAAAATCTCCCAAATCCTTCCCCTAATCTACCAAAGTCCTAGAGAAGAACTTGGCCAATTCCTGGCCCAAGCCAGAACAACTCCTGACCAAATCCTGCCCAAAACCTCCCAAAGTTGCAGGGAGGAATTTGGTCAAGTCCTGACCAAATTCCCCCCAACACTTCCTCAATCCTCTCCCAACCCCCCACAACCTGACCCAAAACTCTCAAATTCTGGCCAGGATTTGACCACAGCCTTCTTCCATACAGAGATCAAATTCTCACCAAATCCCCACAAACACCTCCCAGATCTTGACCGAAAACCTCCCAAAGTCCAAGGGAACAACTTCCCAAGTCCTAGTGCAAGCCAGAACAACTCCTGACCAGATCCTTCCCAACAACTCCCAAAGCCTAACAAATACCCCCTAAAACCTCCTAATCCTGCACCAACCCCCCACAACCTGACCAAACCTCCCATAATCCTACCCAAAACCCCCTCAATCCTCTCCCAACCACACACAACCTGACCCAACCCTCCCAAGCTCTAACCAAGACCTCCCAAACCTGGGCACAACCTGACCAAATCCTGACACAAAATCTCCCAAATCCTTCCCCTAACCTCCCATAATCCTAGGAAGGAACTCGGCCAGGTCCTGGCCCAAAACCTCCCAAAGTCCTAGGGAAGAGCTTGGCCAAAGCCTGACAAATTCCCCCCAAAACTTTCTCAATCCTGCACCAACCCCCAACAACCTGACCAAAACCTCCCAAGCTCTAACCAGGACCTCCCAAATTCGGACACAACCTGACCCAAACCTGCCAAATCCCCCCCAAACCTCCTCAATCCTTTCACAACCCCCCAAGACCTAACCAAAGCCTCTCAACCTCTAACCAAGACCTCCCAAAGCTGCCCACAACCTAACCAAATCCAGACAAATGCCCCCAAAAAGCTTACAAACCTCACAAATCCTGAACAAAACCTCCCAATGCTCAAGGGAGGAACTTGGCCAAATCCTGACAAATTCCCGCCAAAACCTCCCAGATCCTGCTCCAACCCCCCCACAACCTGACCCAAACCTCCCAAGCTCTAACCAAGTTCCCCCAAACCTGGCCACAACCTGACCAAATCCTGACTAATTGCCCACAAAAACCTCCCAAATCCTGCTCCAACCCCCCAAAACCTGACCAAAACCTCCCAAATCCTGAATAAAACCTCCCAATATCCTAGAGTAGAACTTGGCCAAGTCCTGGCTCAATCCAGAACAACTCCTCACCAAATACTGCCCCAAAACTCCCAAAGTCCAAAACGAGGAAATTGACCAAATCCTGACAAATTCCCCCCAAAACTTCCTCAATCCTGCATCAACCCCCCACAACCTGACCCAAACCTCACAAAGCGCCAGGGTTGGCCAAGTTCAGACCAAATCCCCAAAGTCTTACTGAATCCTTCCCCAACCCCACACAACATGACCCAAAACCTCCCAAATTCTGGGCAGGATTTGACCAAACCCTGCTTCAATCCAGCAACAAATCCTCACAACACTTCCCAAATCCTGCACAAAACCTCCCAGATCCAGGACAGAACTTGCCCAAATCCTGGTCCAAACAAGACCAAAACCTGCCAAATCCTTCCCCAAAACCTCCCAACCTCTAACCAAGACCTCCCAAACCTGCCCACAACCTGACCAAATCCTGACAAATACCCCCCAAAACCTCCCAAATCCTGCACCAACCCCCCACAACCTGACCAAAACCTCCCAAATCCTTACCCAAACCTCCCAAAGTCCCAGGGAGGAACTTGGCCAAATTCAAACCAATTCCCCTCAACACTACCTCAATCCTTTCCCAACCCCACCCATCCTGACCCAAGCTTCCCAAATCCTGAACAAAATCTCCCAAATCCTTCCCCTAATCTACCAAAGTCCTAGAGAAGAACTTGGCCAATTCCTGGCCCAAGCCAGAACAACTCCTGACCAAATCCTGCCCAAAACCTCCCAAAGTTGCAGGGAGGAATTTGGTCAAGTCCTGACCAAATTCCCCCCAACACTTCCTCAATCCTCTCCCAACCCCCCACAACCTGACCCAAAACTCTCAAATTCTGGCCAGGATTTGACCACAGCCTTCTTCCATACAGAGATCAAATTCTCACCAAATCCCCACAAACACCTCCCAGATCTTGACCGAAAACCTCCCAAAGTCCAAGGGAACAACTTCCCAAGTCCTAGTGCAAGCCAGAACAACTCCTGACCAGATCCTTCCCAACAACTCCCAAAGCCTAACAAATACCCCCTAAAACCTCCTAATCCTGCACCAACCCCCCACAACCTGACCAAACCTCCCATAATCCTACCCAAAACCCCCTCAATCCTCTCCCAACCACACACAACCTGACCCAACCCTCCCAAGCTCTAACCAAGACCTCCCAAACCTGGGCACAACCTGACCAAATCCTGACACAAAATCTCCCAAATCCTTCCCCTAACCTCCCATAATCCTAGGAAGGAACTCGGCCAGGTCCTGGCCCAAAACCTCCCAAAGTCCTAGGGAAGAGCTTGGCCAAAGCCTGACAAATTCCCCCCAAAACTTTCTCAATCCTGTCCTAACCCCCCACAACCTGACCCAAACCTCTCAAGCTCTAACCAAGACCTCCCAAACCTGCCCACAACCTGCCCAACTCCTGACAAATTCCCCCCAAATCCTCCCAAATCCTGAACAACACCTCTCAGATCCAGGACACAACTTGGCCAAATCCTGCTCCAAGTCAGACCAAAGGCTCCCAAATCCTTCCCCCAAATCTCCCGAATTCCGAGGGAAGAACTTGGCCAAAGCCTGACAAATTCCCCCCAATACTTCCTCAATCCTTTCCCAACCCCCCAAAACCTGACCCACAACTCCCAACCCCTAACAAAGACCTCCCCAAACCAGGCACACCCTGAACAAATCCTGAAAAATTCCCCCCAAAACCTCCCTAATCCTGCACCAAGCCACCACAGCCTGACCCAAACATCCCAAATCCTCAACAAAACTGCCCAAATCTTTCCCTAAAACTTCCAAATTTTGGGCAGGATGTGACCAAACCTTGCTTCAATCCAGAGACCAAATCCTTACCAAATCCCAACAATACCTCCAATTCTGCCCCAAACAGACCAATATCCTAGGGAGGAACTTGGCTAAAGCCTGACAAATTTCCCCCAAAACATACCAAATCCTGGACAGAACTTGGCCAAAACCTGCCCCAACCCACACCAAAACCTCCCAAAGCCTCCTGACTCCTGCCCAAAACCTCCCAAAGTCCCAGGGAGGAACTTGGCCAAAGCCTGACCAATTCCCCCCAACACTTCCTCAATCCTTTCCCAACCCTCCACAACCTGACCACAACCTCCCAGACCCTGGGCACGGAGTCCTCCAAATCCTTCTTCCTAGAGCTGAGAGTCCTGCTAAGGATTACTAAAGCTAATAGCCCTGCTGCTGAGAATGAATGCTGCTAATGATCCTGCTGGGAGGGATCAACACCATGGCTGCAGTGGGGTTGTTGTTGTTGTTGTTATTATTATTATTATTATTATTAAGAGCTAAAAGTCCTCCTAATAATTACTAATAGAGCTAAGAATCCTGCTAATATTAAGTAATGGCACTAACAATCCTGCCTATAATTAATAAGAGAGCTAACAGTTCTGCTACCAATACTTAGATGAGCTAATAATCCTCTTAATTACTAATAAAAGACCTAATAGTCCTGCTAAGAATAATTAATACAGATAATCATACTGCTAATACTGATAAATAATATGGCTAATAATCTAAGTAATGTTACTAATTAACAATAGAGCTTGTAGTCCTGCTAAGAATGATAAATAATATGGCTAATAGTCTAAATAATTATAACAGCAATAACTAATACAGCTAAAAGTCCTCCTAATAATAACTAACAGAGCTAATAGTACTGGTAATGAGTAATACTGGAGCTACAATCAGGCTAATGATGATAAATAACATGGCTAAGAGTCTTACTACTAATAATAATAAAACTTAGCACTAATAATCATACTATTCATAAAGAACAGAGCTAATATTCCTGCTAATAACTATTAAGGGAGCTAATAATCCTGCTTATATTGATAAACACGATGGCTAATAGCCTTAATAATGGTAATAATAATGGAGCTAATAGTCCTGCAAATAATAATCAATAGAGCTAATAATCCTGCTAATACTGATAAATAATATGGCTAATAATCTAAATAATGTTAATAATTAACAATAGATCTTATAGTCCTGCTAATAATGATAAATAATATGGTTAATAGTCTAAATAACTATAACAGCAATAAGTGATAGAGCTAAAAGTCCTGCTAATGGTTAATAGAGTTAAGAGTCCTGGGAATAAAAATAAATATAGTTAATAATCCTGTTAACAATTAATAATAGAGTTAATACAGCAGCTAAGAAGAAATCATAGAGCTAATAATAGTGCTTATAACAATTAATGGAGTTAATAATCCTGCTAATACCTATAAATAATATGGTTAAGGATTCCAACTATGACTATAATTAATAATAGAGCTAATCATACTGATAATAATTAATAGAGCTAATAATCCGGCAAATACCTATAAATAATGTCGCTAATAATATTAACTATGGAATAATTAATAATAGACCTAATAATACAGCTAATAACAATTAATTGAGCTAACAATCCTGCTAATATCTGTAAATATTATGGCTAATAATCTTAACTATGGCAATAATTAATGAGAGCTAATAATCCTCCTGATAATGATTAATATCTCCCAAATTAATATCTCCCAAAGTTCCAGGGAAGAACTTGGACAAAGCCTGGAAAATTTCCCCCAAAACCTCCCAAATCCTGCACCAATCCCCCACAACCTCACCCAAACCTCCCAAATCCTTCCCTAAACCTCCCAAATTTTGGACAGAAGTTAGCCAAAGATTGGTTCAATCCAGCGACTCTCCAAATCTCACAACCACCTCCCAAAGTCCCAGGGAAGAACTTCACAAAGTCTTGGCCCAAGCCAGAACAAATCCTGGCAAATCCTGCCCCAACCCTCCCAAAGTCCCAAAGAGGAAGTTGGCCAAAGCCTGTCCAAATCCCAACGAAACATCCCAAATCCTGCCCAAAACCTCCCAATGTCCTATGGAGGAACTTGGAAAAGCCTGACAAATACCCCCCAAACCTACCAAATGCTGTACAGAACTTGGCCAAATCCTGGCCCAAATGAGATCAAAACTGCCCAAATCCTTCACCAAACCTCCCAAAGTCCCAAAGAGGAACTTGGCCAAATCCTGACAAATTCCACCCAAAAGGTCCTCAATCCTATCAAAAACCCCAACAACCTGACCCAATCCTGACAAAATCTCCCCAAAACCTCCCACATCCTGCACAAATCCCGTACAACTTGACCCAAACCACCCAAAACCAGAACAAAACCTCCCAAATTCTAAGCATGATGTGACCAAACCCTGCTTCAATCCAGAGATTAAATCTTTACCAAATCCCCCCCAAAACCACCCAAATCCCGACCAAAACCCGCCAAAGTCCAAGAGAGGAACCTGGACAATTCCTCACCAAAACCCCCAAAACTTGCAGAATCCTTCCCCAACCACCCACAACCTATCCCAAAACTCCCAAACTCCTAGGGAAGAACTTGGACGAGTCCAGGCCCAAGCTAGGACAAATCCTGCCCAAAACCTGCCCAAAACCTACCAAAGTCCCAGGGAGGAAGCTGGCCAAATCCAGACCAAATCCCCCAAGACATGCTCCTTCCCCCACCCCCCACAGCATGACCCAAAACCTCCTAGATCCAGCACAGAACTTGGTCAAATCCTGCCGAAACCAGAACAAAACCTCCCAAATCCTTCCCCAAAACCTCCAAACCTCTAACCAAGACCTCCAAAGCCAGGGCACAACCTGACCAACGCCTGAAAAATTCCCCCCAAAACCTCCCAAACCCTGCACCAACCCCCCACAGCCAGAGCCAAAACTCCCAAATCCAGAACAAAAACTCCCAAAGTTGTAGGGAAAAATTTGGCCAAAGACTAACCAATTTCCCCCAAAGCCTCCTAAATCTTGACCAAAACCTCCCAATGTCCCAGGGAGGAAGCTGGCCAAATCCTGAAAAAATCCAAACCAAACCTTCTCACACCTGCCCCAACCCCCCAAAACCTACCAACCTCTAACCAAGACCTCCCAGACCTGCCCACAACCTGACCAACTCCTGACAAATTCTCCCCAAAAAACCTCCCAAATCCTGTACCAACCCCCCACAACCTGACCCAAACCTCCCAATGTCCCTGGGAGGAACTTGGTCAAATAAAAATTAATAGACCTGATAATCCTGCTAATTCTAATTAGTAGAGCTAATAATCCTGCTAATAGTTATAAATTATAACTATCTTAACTCTGACAATAACTAATAATAGAGCATATCATCCTATTACTACTAATAACTAATAGTGCTAAGAATACCAATTATAATTAATGGAGCTAATAATTCTGCTAACAGTAATAAATGGAGTTAATAATCCTGCTAATAGTGATAAATAATATGGCTAAAGTGTTAATACTACTACTAATAATACTACTACTAATAACTAACAGAGCTAAAAGTCCTCCTAATAATAACTAATAGAGCTAACATTCCTGCTGGGGATGAATACTAGAGCTATAATCAGGCTAAGAATGAGAAACAATATGGCTAAGAGTCTGAGAAATAAGAAGAAGAACAAAGAATTAGAGCTAATATTCCTGATAATAAGAAGTAATGGAGTTAATGTTCCTGCTAATACTGATAAATACTATGGCTAATAATCTGACTTATGGTAATAGTTAATAACAGACCTAATAACACCACTAATGCTAATGTTTAAAAGAGCTAAGAATCCTGCTAACATGGATGAATAATATGGCTAAGCATCTTAATAATGGAAATAATTAATAATAGAGATAAGAATCCCATTAATATTGAGTAATGGTGCTAATAACACTGTTAATAATTAATAACAGAGCTAATACTCCTCTTAACAACTAATTACACAGCGAACAGTAATACTAATACTTAAAAGAGCTAATAATAATTAATGCACCTAATAGTCCTGCTAATACTGATAAATAATGTGCCTAATAGACTTAATAAGATAAGAAATAATAGAGCTAAAAGACTTCCTAATAATAACTAAGAGAGATAATTACTAATAGAGCTAACAGTCCTGCTAGGGATTAATTGTAGAGCTGTAGTCCTAATAGTGGTAATAATTAAGAATAGAGCTGGTAGTAGCTACAGAAAACAATTGACAGAGCTAATAACCCTGCTGATGAAAACAGATAATGTGGCCAATAATCCTGCTACTAATGATAAACAATGTGGCTAACAGTTATAGTCTCAGTAGCAGTAGTAATAGTTAATAATAATAATAATAATAATAATAATAATAATAATAATAATAATAATAATAATAATAATAATAATAAAACAGCTAATAGTGATGTTAATGACAATAGGGCTAATAACTCTGCTAATATTTAGTATCAGGGGATTCCCCCAGAGGACCTCACAGCCACCCAGAGCTGTCTCCAGACCAAGCCCTGGCCAAACCCTTCCCAGAACCTCCCAAAGTCCCAGGGAGGAACTTGGCCAAAGAAGAACAAATCTTATCCACGAACCTCCCAAATCCTCAGCTGAACCTCACCAATCCTGACCAAAACCCCCAAAATCTCCTGAACCCTTCCCTAGTCCCCCACAACCTGACCCAAACCTCCCAACCTCTAACCAAGACCACCCAAACCTGGGCACAACCTGACCAATTCCTGACAAATTCCCCTCAAAACCTCCCAAATCCTGCACCAACGCCCACAATCCTTCCACAACCCCCCACAACCTGTCCCAAAACTCCCAAACCTGATCAAGTCCTGACTAATTCCCCCCAAAACCCACCAAATGCTGTAAAGAACTTAGCCAAAACCTCCCAAATCCTGCACCAACCCCCCACAACCTCACCCAAACCTCCCAAATCCTTACCCAATCCTCCCAAATACCCAGGGAGGAACTTGGTCAAATCCAGCCCAAATTCCCTCCAAAAACCTCCCAAATCCTGCACCAACCCCCCTTAACCTGACCCAAACCTTCCAAAGTCCCAGGGAGGAACTTGGCCAAATAATAATTAATAGTGCTAATAATCCTGCTAATCCCTATAAATAATCTGGCTAATAATCTTAACTATGGCAATAATTAATACTAGAGCCAATAATACTGCAAATATTAATAGATCTAAAAATCCTGCTAATACCTATAAATAATGTGGTGAATAATCTTAACTATGACACTCATTAAGAATAGAACTAATAATCCTGCTAATTCTAATTAGTAGAGCTAATAATCCTGCTAATAGTGATAAATAATATGGCTAAGAGTCTTCATACTACTGCTGCTAACAATAATAATACTAATAACTAACAGAGCTAAAAGTCCTCCTAATAATAACTAATAGAGCTAACATTCCTGCTGGGGATTAATACTAGAGCTAGAATCAGGCTAAGAAAAACAATATGGATAAGAGTCTGAGAAATATTAATAAGAACAAAGAATAGTTAATAATAGACCTAATAACACCACTGATGCTAATGTTTAAAAGAGCTAAGAGTCCTGCTAACATTGATGAATAATATGGCTAAGCATCTTAATAATGGAAAGAATTCATAATAGAGCTAAGAATCCCACAAACATTGAGTAATGGTGCTAATAATCCTGTTAATAATTAATAACAGAGCTAATACTCCTCTTAATAACAAATAATACATCTAATAGTAATACTAATAGTAATCCATTAAAGAGCTAATAATAATTAAAGCAACTCAAATTCCTGCTAATACTGATAAATAATGTGGCTAACAATCTTAATAAGAAATAATAGAGCTAAAAGGCTTCCAAATAATAACCAATACAGCTAATAACTAATAGAGCTAATAGTCCTGCTAGGGATTAATTATAGAGCTATAGTCCTAAAAGTGGTAATTAATAATAGAGGTGGTAGTCGTGTTGAAAGTAACTGATAGAGCTAATAGCCTGCTAATAATGATAAATAATGAGGCCAATAATCCTACTAGTAATGATAAACAATGTGGCTAATAGTGATAGTAATAATAACAACAACAACAACAAAGCAGCTAATTGTGCTGCTAATAACCATAGGGCTAATAATCCTGCTAATAATTACTATCAGGGGATCCCCCCAGAGGACCTCACAGCCTCCCAGAGCTGTCTCCAGACCAAGCCATGACCAAAACCTTCCAAATATTGAGCAGAACCTGACCCAAGCCAGACCAAAACCTCCCAAATCCTTCCCAAACCCTTCCCAAAGTCCCAGGGAAGAACTTGGCCAAATCCTCACCAATTCCCCCCAACACTTCCTCAATCCTGCCCCAACCCCCCACAACCTCACCAAAACCTCCCAAATCCTCAGCTCAACCTCACCAAACCCTCACCCAACCCACACCAAAACCTCCCAAAACCTCCTCAAGTCTTTCCCAACCTCCCAGCCCCTCACCAAAAGCATCAAACACTTCCCAAAGCCTCAGCACAACTTGCCCAAGTCCTGGCTCAAGCCTGACCACAGCCTGCTCAAAACCTCCCAAATCCTCACCTCAGCCTGACCTAATCCTGACCCAACCCAGACCAAAGCCTCCCAAATCCTTCTCAAACCCTTCCCAAAACCTCCCAAAGTCCTAGGGAGGAACCTGGCCAAAGCCTGGCCCAATGCAGAGGAAATCTTGCCCCAAACCTCCCAAATCCTCAGCTGAACCTCACCAAATCCTGACCAAAACTCCCAAAACCTTCTGAACCCTTCCCCAGTCCCCCCACAACCTGAACCGAACCTCCCAACCTCTAACCATGACCTTCCAAACCTGGGCACAACCTGACCAACTAATAATATTAACTATGGAAATAATTAATTATAGACCTCATACTACAGCTAATAATAAATAATATGGCTAATAATCCTGCTAATACCGATAAATATTATGGCTAATAATCTTAACTATGGCCATAATTAATAAGAGAGCTAATAATCCTCCTAATAATAATTAATATCTCCCAAATTAATATCTCCCAAAGTCCCAGGGAAGTACTTGGACAAAGCCTGACAAATTCCCCCCAAAACCTCCCAAATCCTGCACCAACTCCCCACAACCTGATCCAAACCTCCTAAATCCTGAACAAAACCTCCAAAGTCCTAAAGAGGAACTTGGCCAAATGCTGACAAATTGCCCCAAAACCTCCTGTGTTAGGTTAATGCCCATTCTGGGAACAAAAAACCAAAGCAGGGTGGAGGGCTTGAGGGGACTTTGCCCTCCCTGCAGGGCGTTGCCCCCCTGGGAAGCTGAGTCTGTTCCACTCCCCCCTCCCTGCCCAGCTAGGCTAGAAAAAGCAGGACATCGTAGCTGTTGGCTCTCCTTTTGGCTCCTGCCTCTGCTGGATGAGAGCCACTGCAGCTGCCCTCCTGCTCCTCTGCCACGTGGTCACACCTGATCCTTCTCCCTGCTGCCTCCTCCTAATTATCCTAGTCATAGTAACTAATGGAGCTAATTATCATGCTAATACCTTTAACTAAGGTGGTTAATAATCATAAATATGGCAATAATTAATAAGAGAGTTAATAGCACTGCAAGTAATAATTAACAGAGCTAATAATCCTGCTAATACCTACAAATAATGTGGCTAATAATCTTAAATATGACAATAATAATAGAGCTAATAATACTGGCAATAATTATTAATGGAGCTAATAATTGTGCAAATACTGATAGCTAAGAAGGCTAATAATCTGAACTGTGGCAATAACTAATAATAGAGCTAATAATCCTAATAATGATTAATAGAGCTAATAATACCACTAACATGTCTAGTAACCTTAATTATGCTCATAATTAATAATAGCGGATATAGACCTATTACTAGTAATAACTGATAGTGCTAATAATTGTAATTATAATCAATGATGCAAATAGTTCTGATATCAGCAATTAACAGAGTTAATAATCCTGCCAATAGTAATAAATAATATGGCTAAAGTCTTAATACTACTAATAATAAAAATACTACTAATACCTAACGGAGCTAAAAGTCCTCCTAATAATAACTAATAGAGCTAACATTCCTGCTGGGGATTAATACTAGAGCTAGAATCAGGCTAAGAATGAGAAACAATATGGCTAAGAGTCTGAGAAATAAGAAGAAGAACAAAGAATTAGAGCTAATATTCCTGATAATAAGAAGTAATGGAGTTAAGGTTCCTGCTAATACTGATAAATACTATGGCTAATCATCTGACTTATGGTAACAGTTAATAACAGACCTAATAACACCACTAATGCTAATGTTTAAAAGAGCTAAGAATCCTGCTAACATGGATGAATAATATGGCTAAGCATCTTAATAATGGAAAGAATTAATAATAGAGCTAAGAATCCTAATAACATTGAGTAATGGGGCTAATAACCCCGTGAATAATTAATAACAGAGCTAATACTCCTCTTAACAGCTAATTACACAGTGAACAGTAATACTAATACTTAGAAGAGCTAATAATTAATGCACCTAATAGTCCTGCTAATACTGATAAATAATGTGCCTAATAGTCTTAATAAGATAATAAATAATAGAGCTAAAAGACTTCCTAATAATAACTAATAGAGATAATTACTAATAGAGCTAACAGTCCTGCTAGGGGTTAATTATAGAGCTATACTCCTAATAGTGGTAATAATTAAGAACAGAGCTGGTAGTAGCTACGGAAAACAATTGACAGAGCTAATAACCCAACTCATAAAAATAGATAATGAGGCTAATAATCCTGCTAATAATGATAAACAATGTGGCTAACAGTTATAGTCTCAGTAGCAGGAGTAATATTTAATAATAATAATAATAATAATAATAATAATAATAATAATAATAATAATAATAATAATAATAATAATAATAATAAAGCAGATAACAGCGATGTTAATGACAATAGGGCTAATAATTCTGCTAATAATTAATATCAGGGGATTCCCCCAGAGCACCTCACAGCCACCCAGAGCTGTCTCCAGACCAAGCCCAGGCCAAACCCTTCCCAAAACCTCCCAAAGTCCTAGGGAGGACTTGGCCAAAGCAGAACAAATCTTGCCCCAAACCTCCCAAATCCTCAGCTGAACCTCACCAAATCCTGACCAAAACTCCCAAAACCTCCTGAAATCTTCCCCAGTCCCCCAGAACCTGACCTGAACCTCCCAACCCCTAACCAAGACCTCCCAAACCTGCCCACAACCTGACCAATTCCTGACAAATTCCACCCAAAACCTCCCAAATCCTGCACCAATCCCCCACAACCTGACCAAAATCTCCCAAATCCTTCCCCTGACCTACCAAAGTCCTAGGGACAAACTTGACCAAATCCAGGCCAAATTCCCCCCAAAACCTCCCAAATCCTGCACCAACCCCCACAACCTGACCCAAACCTTCCGAAGTCCCAGGGACTAAATTGACCAAATAATAATTAATAGAGCTAATAATCCTGCTAATCCCTATAAATAATATGGCTAATAATCTTAATTATGAGTATAATTACTAATAGAGCTAATTATCCTTGTAATAATAATTAAAGGAGCTAATAATCTGGCTAATAATCTTAACTATGGCAATAATTAAGAGAGCTAATAATACTGCTAATAATTATTAATAGATCTAAAAATCCTGCTAATACCTACAAATAATGTGGTGAATAATCTTAACCATGGCACTCATTAATAATAGAGCTAATAAACTGCTAATTCTAATTTGTAGAGCTAATAATCCTGCTAATAGCTATAAAATATATGGGTAATAATCATAACTATGGCAATAACTAATAATAGAGCTCATCATTGTATTACTACTAATACCTAATATTGCTAAGAGTAGGAATTATAATTAATGGAGCTAATAATTCTGCTAACAGCAATTCATGGAGCTAATAAACCTGCTAATAATGATAAATAATATGGCTAAGAGTCTTCATACTACTACTGCTAATTATAATACTAATAACTAAGAGAGCTAAAAGTCCTCCTAATAATAACTAATAGAGCTAACATTCCTGCTGGGGATTAATACTAGAGCTAGAATCAGGCTAAGAAAAACAATATGGCTAAGAGTCTGAGAAATATTAATAAGAACAAAGAATAGTTAATAATAGACCTAATAACACCACTGATGCTAATGTTTAAAAGAGCAAACAATCCTGCTAACATTGATGAATAATATAGCTAAGCATCTTAATAATGGAAATAATTCATAACAGAGCTAAGAATCCTACTAACATTGAGTAATGGTGCTAATAACCCTGTTAATAATTAATAACAGAGCTAATACTCCTCTTAATAACTAATAATACAGCTAATAGTAATACTAATGGTAATACTTTAAAGAGCTAATAATAATTAAAGCAACTCAAATTCCTGCTAATACTGATAAATAATGTGGCTAACAATCTTAATAAGAATAATAAATAATAGAGCTAAAAGACTTCCAAATAATAACTAATAGAGCTAATAGTCCTGCTAGGGATTAATTATAGAGCTATAGTCCTAAAAATGGTAATAATTCATAATAGAGGTGGTAGTCCTGCTGAAAGTAATTGATAGAGCTAATAACCCTGCTAATAATGATAAATAATTAGGCCAATAATCCTACTACTAATGGTAAACAATGTGGCTAATAGTCATAGTAATAATAACAACAACAACAACAACAAAGCAGCTAATTGTGCTGCTAATAACCATAGGGCTAATAATCCTGCTAATAATAAATATCAAGGGATCCCTGCAGAGGACCTCACAGCCTCCCAGAGCTGTCTCCAGACCAAGCCCTGACCAAAACCTTCCAAATATTGAGCAGAACCTGACCCAAGCCAGACCAAAACCTCCCAAATCCTGACCAAAACCTCCCAAACCTTGGGCAAGACAAATCCTGCTCCAACCCACAACGTATCCTGACCAAATCCATCCCCAAACCTCCCAAAGTCCCAGAGAGGAAGTTGGCCAAATCCTCAACAAATTTTCCCCAAAGCTTCCTCAATCCTGTCCCACCCCCCCAAAACCTCCCAAGCTCTAACCAAAACCTCCCAAGCCTGGCCACAAACTCATCCAATCCTGACAAATTCCCCCCAAAACCTCCCAAATCCTGACCCAAACCTCCCAAAGTCCCAGGGAGGAACTTGGCCAAATCCTCACCAATTCCCCCCAACACTTCCTCAATCCTGCCCCAACCCTCCACAACCTGACCACAACCTCCCAGACCCTGGCCACGGAGTCCTCCAAATCCTTCTTCCTGGAGCTGAGAGTCCTGCTAAGGATTACTAAAGCTAATAGCCCTGCTGCTGAGAATGAATGCTGCTAATGATCCTGCTGGGAGGCATCAACACCATGGCTGGATGATGATGATGATGATGATGATGATTATTTTGAGCTAAAAGTCTTCCTAATAATAACTAATACAACTAACAGTCCTGCTGATGATCAATTCTGGAGCTATAACCAACTAATAGAGCTAACAATCCTGCTAATATTGATAAATAACACGACTAACAATCCAAATATGGCTAACAATCAATAGTAGAGCTAAGAGCCCTGCTAATCATAGCTAATAGAGCTAAAAGTCCTGCTGATGGTTAATAGAGTTAAGAGTCCTGGGAATAAAAATCAATATAGCTAATAATCCTGTTCACAATTAATAAGAGAGCTGATACACCTGCTAAGAATAATTAATAGAGCTAATAATACTGCTAATAATCAAAATTAAAAGAGTTAATAATCCTGCTAAAATATATAAATAATATGGCTAATAATCTTAGCTATGGGAATAATAGTTAATCAAGCTAATAATCCTGCTAATACCTATAACTAAGGTGGCTAATAGTCATAACTATGGCGATAATTAATAATAGACCTAACAATCCAATTATCCTGGCAATAATAATTAATGGAGCTAATAAACCTGCTAATACCTGTAATGACATTGGCTAATACTCTTAACTATGGAAATAATTAAGAATAGAGCTAATACCACTGTAAAAATAATTAATGGAGCTAATAATCCCGCCAATACCTATAACATGGCTAATAATCTTCATTATGGTAATAATTAATAATAGAGTTTATAGTCCTATTACTACTAATAACTAATAGTGCTAGTAATAATATGGAGCTAATAGTTCTGCTAACAGTAATTAATGGAGTTAATAATCAAAAGAGCTAATAATCCTGCTAATACCGATAAATAATATGTCTAACAATCTTAACTATGGCAATAATAAATAACAGAGCTAATGATGCTGCTGATAATAATTAAGAGAGCTAATAATCCGGCAAATACCTATAAATAATGTGGCTAATAATCTTAACTATGCAAGAATTAATAAGAGCACTAATAATAGAGCTAATAATAATTAATGGAGCTAATAATCCTGCTAATACCTATAAATATTATGGCTAATAATCTTAACTATGTCAATACTTACTAGGAGAGCTAATAATCCTGCTAAAAATAATTAGTAGAGCTCATAATACTCCTAACACTAATAATATGTCTAATAATATTAATTATGGTAATAATTAATAATAGATCTTATAGTCCTATTACTACTAATAACTAATAGTGCTAAGAATACCAATTATAATTAATGGAGCTAACAATTCTGCTAACAGTAATTAATGGAGTTAATAATGTTGCTAATAGTGATAAATAATATGGCTAAGAGACTTAAAACTACTACTACTAATAATAGTACCAATAACTAACAGCGCTAAAAGTCCTCCTAATAATAACTAATAGAGCTAACATTCCTGCTGGGGATTAATGCTAGAGCTAGAATCAGGCTAAGGATGAGAAACAATATGGCTAAGAGTCTGAGAAATAAGAAGAAGAACAAAGAATTAGAGCTAATATTCCTGCTAATAAGAAGTAATGGAGTTAATGTTCCTGCTAATACTGATAAATACTATGGCTAATAATCTGACCTATGGTAATGGTTAATAACAGACCTAATAACACCACTAATGCTAATGTTTAAAAGAGCTAAGAATCCTGCTAACATTGATGACTAATATGGCTAAGCATCTTAATAATGGAAATAACTAAAAATAGAGCTAAGAATCCCACAAACATTGAGTAATGGTGCTAATAATGCTGTTAATAATTAATAACAGAGCTAATACTTCTCTTAATAACTAATAATACAGCTAATAGTAATACTAATAGTAATACTTTAAAGAGCTAATAATAATTAATGCACCTAATAGTCCTGCTAATACTGATAAATAATGTGGCTGATAGTCTTAATAAGAATAATAAATAATAGAGCTAAAAGACTTCCTAATAATAACTAATAGAGATAATTACTAATAGAGCTAACAGTCCTGATAGCGATTAATTATAGAGCAACAGCCCTAATAATGGCAATAATTAATAATAGAGCTGGTAGTCCTGCTGGAAATAACTGATAGAGCTAATAACCCTGCTAATAATTATAAATAATGTGGCTAATAATCCTGCTAATAATGACAAACAATGTGGCTAATAGTCATAGGAATAATAATAATAATAAACAACCAGCTAATTGTGCTGCTAATAACAATAGGGCTAATAATCCTGCTGATAATTAATATCAGGGGATCCCCACATAGGACCTCACAGCCTCCCAGAGCTGTCTCCAGACCAAGCCCTGACCAAAACCTTCCAAATATTGAGCAGAACCTGACCCAAGCCCGACCAAAACCTCCCAAATCCTTCCCAAACCCTTCCCAAAGTCCTAAGGAGGAACTTGGCCAAGTCCTGCCCCAAGCCAGAACAACTCCTGACCAGATCCTGCCCAAAACCTCCCAAAGTCCCAGGGAAGAATTTGGCCAAAGCCTGACAACTTCCCCCCCAAACCTACTAAATGCTGTACAGAACTTGGCCAAATCCTGGCCCAAACGAGACCAAAACCTCCCAAATCCTACCCAAAACCTCCCAAAGTCCCAAAGAGGAACTTGGCCAAATCCTTACCAAATCCACCCAAAACCTCCAGAATCCTGCCCCAAATCTCCCAAAGACCCAGGCAGGAACTTGGCCAAATCCTGACCAAATCCTTCCCAAAACTTCCTCAAATCCTGCCCCAACTCCCCATAATGTGAACAAAACCTCACAGAGCCCAAGCAGAACTTGGCCAAATCCTGGCCCAACCCACACCAAAACCTCCAAAACCCTCCCAAATCCTTCCCAAATCCTCCCAAATTGTGGCCAGGATTTGACCCAAGCCTGCTTCAATCCAGAGACCAAATCCACACCAAATCCCCCCAAAACCTCCCAGAGTCCTAAGGAAGAACTTGCCCAAGTCCTTGCCCAGTTCAGAACAAGTCCTGACCAAAACTGGGCACAGTCTGGCAGAATCCTGCCCAAATCCCACCAAAACTTCCCAATTCTGCCTAAACCCCACCAAAACCTCTCAATTCTGCCCAAACTCCACCAAAACTTCCCAGTTCTGCCCAAACCCCACCCTAATCCCACCCAATTCCAGCCCCAGTGCTGCTCCAATTCCAGCCCAAATCCTGCTCCAATCCCACCCAATCCCACCCCAATCCTGTCCCAATCCCACCCCAATCCAGCTGCATTCCCAGACCATCCCCAGCCCTTTCCAGCAGCTGCCCTCCCCCCTGCCCATTCCCTGCCTGCCCCCAGCCCAGCTCTCTGTCCTTGCCCCCTGCTCTGGGGGGCCTCAGGGGGTGTCCGCTGGCAGCCGGCAGGGCCCTGCAGCTCCGTCCCCGCCGAAGGGCAGCTGGCAGCTGGCACAGGGCACCAAGGCTGGCCCAAGGGCTTCTTCCCCACGGCTGGAAGCGTGGCTGGGCAGCAGCTCCGGGCTGAAGGTGCCTGTGGGAAGGAGAGGTGCCAGGCTGTGGCCTCCCTCAAGGTCCCCATGGCAGGCTGGCACCTCAGGAGGGCACCTCCCTGGCTCCAGCCGCAACCATGACCCCAGCTGGAGGCCACCTTGCAGCTGTGGTGGCTTCATGTCCTGCTGCCACCCCATGCTGTCCCTCCCTGGCTCCAGCCCCAGCCATGGGGCCAGCTGGAGGCCACCTTGCAGCTGTGGTGGCCTGGCTTGATGCTTGGCTGGACAGACACAGCTCCAGAGCTGAGCTCCAGGAGCTTGCCTGGTGCTGGGCTGCCAGCCAGAAGGACCTACCTGAGCAGCTGGCACACAGCCTCATGTCCCTGCTGGCCCCTCTGCTGGCCTCTCTCCTGGCCTCTTTGCTTTGGGGGATGAAGGTTCTTCTGCCTCTCCTTCCTGCCCTGGAGGGAGCTGGCAGGGCCCTGCAGCAGGGCTGCTGCAGCTCAGGGGAGGCTCTGCTGGTTCTTCTTCTCAGCCACTAGGCAGAAGGAGCAAGCCCCAGGTGAGGACTGGGCTTGGCATGGGGCAGGCAGAGCCCTGGGCATCAGGTGGGAGGAGGTTGGCAAGCTGAGGGAGATGCCTGCTGGGGGAGCTGGAGGCTCTCTGCCTGCTGCCCAGCTGCTGGCAGCCTCCTGGGGCTGGGGGGACATCTCCAGTGGCACCTGGGGAGGGGGGCACAAGGAAGGCTCCTGCCCTCGGGCCAGAGCCTGCCAGGGGCAGGGGACAGCTGGCAGTGGCATGGGCAGCAGGACATCTGCCTGGCACCAAGCAACCAGCCCCAGCCCCAGCTGGGGGCAGCAGACTCCTGCAGCCAGGGGATGGCTTGCAAGAGACCCTGGAGATGCTGCTGGCCGACCCAGCACCCCCCCAGCACCACCAAGCTGTGGCCCTCAGCACCACAGCTCCAGGGCTTGGAGACCCCCCCAGGCCTGGAGCCTTCCCGGGCTGCTTCTGAGCCCAGGGCAGGTCCCAAGGCTTGAGCTGGCTGCCCCTTGGGGAGCAAACCTCACAGGAGGCTTGGTGGGGAGCAAACCTCACAGGAGGCTTGGTGGGGAGCCCTCCTTGCACCTCAGCATGGCCTCCAGCTGCCTCCCCTGCTTCTGTGGCACCTCCTGGCTCCTCAGCTGCCTCACTCCAGGGGCCTGTGCCAGGCTGGGGCCTCCGTGCCCAGCTGCGTGCCGCCGGCAGCAGCAGCTGAGAAGGCCTCCAGCTGCCTGCTTCCAGCTGCTGCAGGAGGTTCTTCAGCTGCTCCTCCTCCAGGGAGCTCCTGCAGACAGGGATCCTCAGCTGCACATCAACCAAGCCCATGGGGATCAACCAAGCCCCTGGGGAGATGAGCCCGTGGGCACCTCAGCAGCCCCCCAGGGAAGCTCAAGCAGGCAGCCAGGGACTTGGGGACACCACCTGGAGCTGTCTCCAGGCCTGCAGACGGAGCCCAGCAGCCTACTCACCAGTGTGCTTCTGGAGCAGGCAGGGCTGGAGCTCCAGGGCTTCTCCATGGGCTTCACATCCTCCCGTGGGGCAGGGCAAGCTCAAGGAGAAGACAGCCCAGGACTCCGTGCCCCCAGCCACGGCCACGGCCCCCTGGGGGCTCTGCATGGGGCAGAGGAGAAGCCACAGCAGCTGTGGGGAGGAGAAGACAAAGAGTGGTGGGGAGAGGAACCTCCCAGGCTTGGCAGGGAGGGTGAGGACCTCCGGGGGGACCTCTGGGGGTCTGCAGGAGGTTCAAGCCCCCCTGGCTGTGCTGCTGGAAGGCTTGGCTGCAGCTCCCCCCCAGGCAGTCCCTCCTCTGCCCCACCCCCAGCGCTGGGAAGTCCTCCGTGGGGAGGGGACCTCGCTGCCCCCTCTGCTCTTCACCTGCCAAGCCCCTCCACGCCAGCTCTCCTCCAAGCCCCTCCATCCCAGCACCTCCACCCCAAGCCCATCTTTCCCTTCCTTGCCCACTCAGGAGCGGGGAAGGGGCGGCTGAGGCGCGGGGTTGGGCGGAGGGAGCGCTGGGGGCTCGGTGGGAGAGGGGAGCGGGGGGCAGCGGCAGGCCCTGGGGGGCGCTGGGACTGGGGGGGGGCACAGGAGTCGGGGTGGGCGCTGGGGGGGCTCCGGAGCTCCTGGAGCAAGGGAAGGCAGCGGCCGAGGCGCCGGCAGTTGGCGGACGTTTGGGCTCCGGGGAGCGTTAGGGCTGAGGCTCCCTGGGCTAGGAGGACTTCGGGGGGGTCCCTGTGGCAGGGGGGTCCTGGGAGCTGCCGAAGGCCTTTGGGGGAGAGGCAGAGAGGCGGCCCCGGGCCAGGAGGCTGCTGGCAGCTGGCGAAGGGGCCGGGGGCAGGGGGACGTGGGGGGTCCCTGGGGCGGGGGGAGCCTGCAGCTCCCTGGGGCTGGAGAGCTCTGGGGGCTTGCGAAGGGGCCGGGGGCAGGGGGACCTTGAGGGGCCCTGGCAGAAGGAGTGCTGGGGGGCTGGAGGGTCCCCGGGAGGGCTTGGGAGGCCCTGGGCAAGGGCAGGAGGAGCTGGGCTGTACCGGCAGGAGGGGTCCCGCAGAGCCTGCAGCGGTGGCCTGGCAGCTGCTGAGCACAGGGAGATGCTTTCGCTGCTTCCCCTCCCGACTCGCTGCCTTCGGCTTCCCAGCCGCTTGGCCTCGGAGCTTGCCTTGGAGCAAGGTGGCTGGCTGGAGCCGCTGGAGCTCCCTGCAGGCAGGGCTGAGGGAGAGGAGGGCAGCTGGGACGCTTGGGTGGCAGTTGCTAGGGGCCAGGGAGGTGACCTCACCAACCGCTGCCCCCTGCCCCCCGGCTGCCTGCCTGCCCCCGGCTGCTGCTTGCTCTCCAAGCTGCTCTCGCAGCTCTTCTCAGCTCTTGCACTTGCTGCTTTCCTCCCCAGCCTTGGCAGGACCCTCAGCAGCTGCTGGGGGACCTGCTTCCAGTCCCCCCTGAAGGAGAGCTTTAGCTTGAGGCTGGGGAGAGCCCAGCCCAGGTTTGCTCACAGAGGTGGAGCTGCTCCCATGCTGGGGGGCAGGGGCCGGCAGGGGCCAGGCAGCCCAGCCCCTTCCTCTCCAGCCTGATGCTCCTGGGGCTTGCTGGACACAGCTCAGAGCCCTCTGGCCACCAGCTGGAGGTTAGGCTCAAGCTTGCAATGGACATCTTCAGCTGCTTCTCCTCCTCCTCCTCGACCCCTGGCCGGGTTGTCTTGCTCCTCTACCACCCCTGGCCCCACTCTGGCCACCCTGGCCACCCTCTCCAGGTGTTCCAGGCCAAGCCATGTTTGATGTCCTCCTAGCAGGGGATGCTTCCTCTTGGCCATGCCTCTGGTGGCCATCACTGGGCTGAGGTCAGGGTGGGGCTGGAGGATTGGAGAGCAATGCTGAGCAATGCTCCATCCCACCACCTCCATCCCACCACCTCTCCTCCTCAGCTGGAAAAGAGCAGCCAGAGGTGTCCTGGGGGTCATGCAGCAGAGTGTGGGCAGCAGCAGGGGCAGGGAGGTTCTGCTGCCCCTCTGCTATGCCCTGGGCTGCCCAGGTCAGAGCCTGGGAAGTGCTGGAGAGAGTTCAGGGGAGGCTGGGGAGAGGCTGAGGGCCAGAGGAGGACAACAAAGGTGGGAAAGGGTCTGGGGAAGGGTCTGGAGAAGTTGTGAGGAGCAGCTGAGGGCCCTGGGGGATGTTCAGCCTGGAGCAGAGCCCCCCAGGAGCTGCTGGGGCTGGGAGCCCCCCAGGAGCTGCTTGCTGAAGGCCTTGGTGCATGAGGGGGGAGGAGGTTGTGTCAAGGTTGTGATTGAGGAGAAGACAAAAAGGCCAACTCCAAATCAAAGCTTTAGATATTTTCTGTCTTTTGGTGGAGAACAGGGAAAAAAAAACCCAATAAAAATACAAAGTTGATAGAATTTGGAGCTTCTCTGCCTCTGCTTCAGGGCCTGGGCAGGGGAGGAGTCATAGAATCAATAAGGCTGGAAAAGACCTCAGAGATCATCAAGTCCAAGCTGTCACCCAACACCTCCTGACTGCTAAACCATGGCTCCAAGGGCCACATCCAGTCCCCTCTTGAACACCTCCAGGGATGGGGACTCCACCACCTCCCTGGGCAGCACATCCCTATGGCCAATCTCTCTTGCTGGGAAGAACTTTCTCCTCACCTCCAGCCTAAACCTCCCCTGGCACAGCTTGAGACTGTGTCCTCTTGTTCTGGTGCTGGCTGCCTGGGAGAAGAGACCAACCCCCAGCTGGCTACAGCCTCCCTTCAGGGAGTTGGAGAGAGCAAGAAGGTCTCCCCTGAGCCTCCTCCTCTCCAGGCTAAGCAAGCCCAGCTCCCTCAGCCTCTCCTCACAGGGCTGTGCTCCAGACCCCTCCCCAGCTTTGTTACCCTTCTCTGGACACCTTCCAGCATCTCAATGTCCTTCTTAACCTGAGGGGCCCAGAACTGGACACAGCACTCAAGGTGTGGCCTAACCAGTGCTGAGTACAGGGCAGGATGACCTCCCTGCTCCTGCTGGCCACACTCTTCCTGATGCAGGCCAGGATGCCCTTGGCCTACTGGGCCCCCTGGGCACACTGCAGGCTCATGTTCAGCCTCCTCTCAACCAGTACCCCCAGGTCCCTCTCTGCCTGGCTGCTCTCAGCCACTCTGACCCCAGCCTGGAGCACTGCCTGGGGTTGTTGTGGCCAAGGTGCAGCACCTGGCACTTGGATGTGTTCAATCTGATGCCCTTGGACTCTGCCCATCTGCCCAGCCTGGCAAGGTGCCTCTGCAGAGCTCTCCCACCCTCTAACAGCTCAACTCCTGCCCCCAGCTTGCTGTCGTCTGCACACTGACTGATGATGGACTCAGTGCCCTCCTCCAGATCATCAATAAAGAGATTGAGCAGGCTGGGGCCCAGCACTGATCCCTGGGGCACACCACTAGTGCCTGGCTGCCAGCTGGCTGTGGCACCATTCACCACCACTCTCTGGGCTCAGCCTCCAGCCAGTTCCTCAGCCAGCACAGAGTGCTGCTGTCCAAGCCAGGGGCTGACAGCTTGGCCAGGAGTTTGCTGTGGGGGACGGTGGCAAAGGCCTTGCTGAAGTCCAGGCAGACCACAGCCACAGCCTGCCCCACATCCCCCAGGCAGTCACCTGAGCAGAGCAGGAGATCAGGTTGGTCAGGCAGGAGCTGCCCTTCCTGAATCCATGCTGGCTGGGCCTGAGCCCTTGGCCCTCCTGGAAGTGCTGTGTGATTGCCCTCCAGATGCCCTGTTCCATCCTCTTGCCTGGCACTCAGGTCAGGCTGACAGGCCTGGGATTGCCTGGCTCCTCCTGCTGGCCCTTCTTGTGGATGGGCATCACCTTGGCAGCTTCCAGTCCCCCGGGACCTCTCCAGTGAGCCAGGGCTGGTGGGAAATGATGGAGAGAGGCTTGGCCAGCTCATCTGCCAGCTCTCTCAACACCCTAGGATGGATCCCAGCCGCTCCCATGCACTTGTGGGGATCCAAGTGGCTCAGCAGGTCTCTAACTACTTCCTCCTGGATCTCAGGGGCATTATGCTGCTCCCTGACCCCACCTGCCAGCTCAGGAGGCTGTTAGCCTGGAGTCCTCCTGCCTTGCTGCTGAAAATGGACAGCCTGAGGCTGCTGCTGAGCAGGGTCGGAGGTGCTGGAGGTGGAAGGAGCACCTAAAACTGGTGCTGAGGAGGGTTGGAGGTGCTGGAGGTAGAAGGAGAGCCTGAAGCTGGTGCTGAGGAGGCTTGGAGGTGCTGGAGGTAGAAGGAGAGCCTCAGGCTGGGGGGGAGGGGCTTTGGGAGTCCTGCTCTGCTCCTTCAACCCAGCTGGCAGCCAGGAGGGTCCCTGTGGTCATCTCCTGGGGGGGGTCCCTACAGGGGGGATCTGGTTGAAGCCCCCAGGAGCTGTCCCCTGGGTCTTGGTCCCTGGCAGGCTGTCTGGGAGCTGAGGGCAGGTTTGCCTACAAGCTGCTCCAGGACCTCTTCTCCAACTACTCCAAGGCCCTGCTGCCTGTGGAGGACACTGACAGAGCCCTCAACGTCACCCTGCAGGTCAGCCTCTCGCAGACCATCAACATGGTGAGAGCTGGAGCTGGCCCAGGGCCCTCACGACCCCTGCCCAGACCCTGAAACCCATCCCAGACCCCTCAAACCCAACCCAGACCCCTGAAACCCAGCCCAGACCTCCTCAAACCCAGCCCAGACCCTGAAACCCAGCCCAGACCTCTCAAACCCAGCCCAGATCCACTCAAACCCAGCCCAGACCTCTCAAACCCAGCCTGGCACCGAGCTGCCCAGCGCCACGCCGGACACTGGCAGGAGGTGGCCACGGTGCTGGATCGCTGCTGCATGTGGCTCTTCCTCGCCATGGTCTTCCTCAGCAGCCTGCTGGTGCTGGCCAGAGCTGCCTGCAGGTCATGGCCTCAGGGACCTGAAGGACCTGATGGCCACAGGGAGCTTGCCCAGGACCTCATCCAGTGGGTGGTAATGGCCACTGAAGCCCCATGAGGGTAGCTTGGGGCCAGCAGCTGTAGGCTTGGAGCTGCACTAGCAGCGGGGAGGAGGAACCCAACAGCAGGACCTCAAGCCCCAGCTTCAGGCTTGAGAGGTCTCAGCTGCCCCAATGACCACATCCAGGCTGTGGCTCCAAGTTCTTCCCTTCCCTATGTCCCAGAAACTGGAGCTAAACCCTGGGGCTGTGTCCTACTCCTCCTGCTTGGAGCCAAAGTCCTCCCAGGACCTCCTGGTCCCAGGCGAGCTGAGGCAGCATCCCTGGAACCAGCTGCCATGGAGCTGCTCCTGCCTGGAGCCTTGGGGCTGCTCCTGCCTGGAGCCTTGGGGCTGCTCCTGCCTGGAGCCTTGGGGCTGCTCCTGCCTGGAGCCTTGGGGCTGCTTCCGCCTGGAGCCTTGGGGCTTCTCTCCCCTGGAGCTTTGGGGCTGCTCTCCCTTGGAGCCTTGGGGCTGCTCTCCCCTGGAGCCTTGGGGCTGCTCTCCCCTGGAGCCTTGGGGCTGCTCTCCCCTGGAGCCTTGGGGCTGCTCCTGCCTGGACCTCCCTGATCCAACCCAGCCCCCAAGCCAGGCTCCTGACTCCCCCCATCCCCCAAAGCAGCTCCCCCTGACCCTTGTTGTCCCTTGGGGGGGCACAGGCCCCCAGAAAGTAATTTTTAAGGTGGAATTTGGAAATTAATATTTATTTTTGCTTCTCACTTTGGGGTCCTTTGAGTTCCATTTGTGACCCCCACATTTGGGAAACACTCCCTCCCCTCCCCATTCCCCCCCAAGACTTCTCTCTCCCTGTCCCCCACTGTCCCCCAAACAAAGGTCCTACCCCTTAAAATGTCCTGAAGCGATTTTGGGACCTTCTGGAGCAGGACCTCCCCACACCAAATCCTTCCCAAACCCTTCCCAAAGTCCCAGGGAAGAACTTGGCCAAATCCTGACCAATTCCCCCCAACACTTCCTCAATCCTGCCCCAACCCCCCACAACCTCACCAAGACCTCCCAAACCTGGCTGCAAACTGACCAAATCCTGACAAATTCCACCCGAAACCTGCCAAATCCTGCCCCAAACCTCCCAAACTCCCAAAGAGGAACTTGGTCAAACACTGATCAAATCCACCCAAAACCTCCTCAAACCTGTCCCAACCCCCCAAAACCTCCCAAACCTGCCCACAACCTGACCAACTCCTGACAAATTCCCCCCAAAACCTTCCAAATCCTGCACCAACCTCCCACAACCTGACCAAAACCTCCCAAATCCTGATCAAAACCTCTCAAACCTTGGCCAAAACTTGAACAAAGCCTGGCCCAACCCACAGCAATTCCTGACCAAGCCCTGACCAAAACCTCCCAATGTTCCAGGGACAAAGATGACCAAATCCTGAATAAATCCACCCAAAACCTCCTCAATCCTGTCCCAACCCCCCACAACCTGACCTAAACCTCCCAACCTCTAACCAAGAATTCCCAAACCTGCCCACAACCTGCCCAACACCTGACAAATTCCCCCCAAAACCTCCCAAATCCTGCACCAACTCTCCACAACCTGACCCAAACTCCCAAATCCTGAGCACAGCCTCCCCAGTCCTGAGCTCAACTTGGCTAAACCCTGCCCCAACCCACACCAAAACCTCCCAAAGCCTCCTGACTCCTGCCCCAAACCTCCCAAAGTCCCAGGGAGGAACTTGGCCAAAGCCTGACCAATTCCCCCCAACACTTCCTCAATCCTTTCCCAACCCTCCACAACCTGACCGCAACCTCCCAGACCCTGGGCACCGAGTCCTCCAAATCCTTCTTCCTAGAGCTGAGAGTCCTGCTAAGGATTACTAAAGCTAATAGCCCTGCTGCTGAGAATGAATGCTGCTAATGATCCTGCTGGGAGGGATCAACACCATGGCTGCAGTGGGGTTGGGGGTGGTGTTGTTGTTGTTGTTGTTATTATTATTATTAAGAGCTAAAAGTCCTCCTAATAATAATAGAGCTAACAGTCCTGCTGATGATTAATACTAGAGCTATAACCAGGCTAATAATGATAAATAATGAGCCAATATTAATAATGCTCATAATTAATAACAGACCTAATAATACCACTAACAGTAATGTTTAAAAGAGCTATGAATCCTGCTAACATTGATGAGTAACATGGCTAATAATCCTAATAGTGGAAATAATTAGAAATAGAGCTAAGAATCCTGCTAATATTGAGTAATGGTGCTAACAACCCTGCCAATAATTAATAATAGAGCTAACAGTCCTGCTACTAATACTTAGATGAGCTAATAATCATCTTAATAATTAATAAAAACCTAAGAGTCCTGCTACTAATAATTAATGGAGCTAAGAATCGAACTAATATTGATTGATAATATGGCTAATAATCTAAAGTATGGTAATAATTAATAAAAGAGCTTATAGTCCTGCTAACAGTCCTACTAATAATGACAAATAGTGTGGCTATGTATCTTAATAATAATACTAATGGCTAATAGAGGTAAAAGTCCTCTTAATAATCACTAATAAATCTAATAGTACAGGTAATGATTAATACTAGAGCTATAATCAGGCTAATAATGATAAATAACCTGGCTAACGATCTTAATTGTGGAAATACTTAATAATAGACCTAATAATACCACTAATAGTAGTATTTAAGAATCCTGGCAATATTGATAAAAAACATGGCTAATACTCCTAATAACGGAAATCATTGCTAATAGAGCTAAGAGTCCTGCTAATATTGAGTAATGGTGCTAACAATCCTGCCCATAATTAATAATACAGCAAACAGTCCTGCTGCTAACCATTAATGGCTCTAATAATCCTAATGATAAATAATATGGCTAATAGTCTTAATAATTGTAACAGCAAAAACTAATGGAGCTAAAAGTCCCCCTAATAATAACTAACAGAGCTAACAGCACCAGTAATAATTAACGCTAGAGCTCTAATCAGGCTAATGATGATAAATAACATGGCTAAGAGTCTTACTACTACTAACAATAAAACGTAGCACTAACCATAAAGAACAGAGCTAATATTCCTGCTAATAACAATCAAGGGAGCTAATAATCCTGCTTATATTGATAAGTACTATGGCTAATAGCCTCAATAATGGTAATAATAAAGTAGCTAATATTCCTGCTAATAATAACAACTAATAGAGCTAACAATCCTTCTAATACCTATAAACAATATGGCTAAGCATCTTAACAATGAAATAATTAATAATAGAGCTAATAATAATGCTAAGAATAACTAATAGATCTAAGAATCCTGCTAATACCTATAAAGAATATGGCTAACAATCTTAACTATGGCAATAATTATTAATAGATGTACTAATCCTGCTAATAATAATTAATAGAGCTAAGAATCCTGCTAATACCTATAAAAAATATGGCTAATAATCTTAGTTATGGTAATATTTAATAACAGACCTAATAACAGCACTAATACTAATGCTTAAAAGAGCTAAGAATCCTGCTAATATTGATGAAAAATATGGCTAAGAATCTTAGTAATAGAAACAATTAATAATAGAGCTATGAATCCTACTAACATTGAGTAATGGTGCTAATAATCCTGTAGATAATTAATAAAAGAGCTAATTCTCTGGTTAATGACTAATAATACACCTAATAGCAATACTAGCAGTAGCTGGCAGTCCTGCTGAAAATAATTGATAGAGCTAATAACGCTGCTTATAATAATATATAATGAGGCTAATAATCCTGCTACTACTACTACCGGTCTTAGTAGTAGGAGTAATAGTAATAATAATAAAGCACCTAATAGTGTGCTAATACCAATAGGGCTAATAATCCTGCTGAGGATTACTATCAGGGGATCCCCCCAGAGGACCTCACAGCCTCCCAGAGATGTCTCCTGACCAAGCCCTGACCAAAACCTTCCAAATATTGAGCAGAACCTGACCCAAGCCAGACCAAAACCTCCCAAGTCCTTCCCAAACCCTTCCCAAAGCCCTACGGAAGAACTTGACAAATCCTGACCAATTCCTCCCAACACTTCCTCAATCCTGCCCCAACTCCCCACAACCTCACCAAAACCTCCCAAATCCTCAGCTCAACCTCACCAAACCCTCACCCAATCCACACCAAAACCTCCCAAAACCTCCTCAAGCCTTTCCCAACCTCCCAGCCCCTCACCAAAAGCATCAAACACTTCCCAAAGCCTCAGCACAACTTGCCCAAGTCCTGGCCCAAGCCTGACCACAGCTTGCTCAAAACCTCCCAAATCCTCAGCTCAGACCAAAAACCTCCCAAAACCTTCTCAAACCATTCCCAAAACCTCCCAAAGTCCTAGGGAGGAACTTGGGCAAGTCCTGGCCCAAGCTGGAACAAATCCTGACCAAATCCTGCCCAAAACCAAAGCCTGTCCAAATCCCCCCAAAACCTGCACCAACCCCCCACAACCTGACCAAAACCTCCCAAATCCTACCCAAAATGCCCTAAAGACCTAGGAAAGAACTTGGCCAAATCCTGACAAATCCACCCAAAACCTCCTCAATCCTATCCCAACCCCCACCCAACTGGACCCAAACCTCCCAAACCCTAAACAAAACCTCCTGATGTCCTAGGGAGGAACTTGGCCACTTCTTGACAAATTCCCCCTAAAACCTCCCAAATCTTGCACCAACCCCCCATAACCTGACCCAATACCTCCCAAGCTCTAACCAAGACCTCCCAAACCTGCCCACAACCTGACACAATCCTGACTAATTCCCCCAAAACCTCCCAAATTCTTCCCAAAACCTCCCAAAGTCCCAGGGAGGAACTTGGCCAAGTCCTGGCCCAAGCCAGAACAACTCCTGACTAAATCCTTCCCAAAACCTAAAAAAATCCCAGGGAAGAACTTGGTCCAAATGAGATCAAAACCTCCCAAATCCTTCCCAAAACCTCCCAAAGTCCCAATGAGGAACTTGAACAAATCCTGACAAATTCCCCCCAAAACCTCCCAAAATCCTGAACAAAACCTCCCAAAGTCCTAGGGAAGAACTTGGCCAAGTCCTGGCCCAAGCCAGAACAAATCCTGTCCAAGTCCTTCCCCAAACCTCCCAAAGTCCCAGGGAGGAATTTGGTCAAATCCTGACAAATCCCCACCAAAACTTCCTCAATCCTGCACCAACCCCCCAAAACCTGACCCAAACCTCCCAACCTTTAACCAAGACCTCATAACCCTGCCCACAACCTGGCCAACTCCTGACAAATTCCCCCCAAAACCTCCCAAATCCTGCACCAACCCCCCACAACCTGATCCAAACCTCCCAAATCCTGCCCAAAACCTCCCACACTCCTAGGCCAAACTCCCAAACTTGGCCAAGTCCTGGCCCAAGCCAGAACAACTCCTGAAAAAAATCCTTCCCCAAATCTCCCAAAGTCCTTCTCCTCAATCCTTCCCCACCTCTCCAGAACCTGACCCAAACTCCCAGATCCTGAGCACAGCCTCCCCAGTCCTGAGCTCAACTTGGCCAAACCCTGGTACAACCCGCACCATAACCTCCCAAACCCTCCTGAGTCCTGCCCCAAACCTCCCAAAGCCCTACGGAAGAACTTGACAAATCCTGACCAATTCCTCCCAACACTTCCTCAATCCTGCCCCAACTCCCCACAACCTCACCAACACCTCCCACATCCTCAGCTCAACCTCACCAAACCCTCACCCAATCCACATCAAAACCTCCCAAAACCTCCTCAAGCCTTTCCCAACCTCCCAGCCCCTCACCAAAAGCATCAAACACTTCCCAAAGCCTCAGCACAACTTGCCCAAGTCCTGGCCCAAGCCTGACCACAGCCTGCTCCAAACCTCCCAAATCCTCAGCTCAGCCTGACCAAATCCTGACCCAACCCACACCAAAACCTCCTGTGGTGAAGGCACATTATGCCCAGATACTGAATCTTGTCCCAGCATGTGGGCAAGTTCCCCCTCCTCCAGGAGGAAGACAAAAGCCAAGGCATTAGCCAGGCTTGCACGCACCCAGCGCATGCAGCGCTCGTGCTGACACCAAGTATGGGCATAAGCCTAGCTTCACGCTTTCTATAGGCTGAAGCCAGTTGCTTATGAGAGTGCCCATTGGTCAAGCCCAGCCTCGAGGGATCTATAAGTATCACCCCAGTTGGTGAACACGTTGCCCCCTCATTTACTTTGTCTCTGTGCTTGCTCGAGAGAGCAACTCTCGAGCTGTAGCCTTTGCCATTGAGCTTATTGTTGTTAGCTTCTGTTATACATGCACGCATACTGGAAGCCTCTGCATTGTTGCAGAAGCACAGAGGGAGGACCTTCGCTGAGCCTGAGGAGCTCAGCATTGCTACAACCAGTCGTGCCGATCGGAAGAGCCCATCGTGCCACCGGAGGACTGGACCAACCCCCGCGGGTAAGATCTGCCCAGTTGCCGGGGAGAAGGGACTTGATCAATACCGAGTGCCGCTCTGAGCCCTGTGAATTCCAGGGAAAACCAGAGCATTGTTCGTGCTTGTATTGTACCGGACCCGGGACCACTCTGAGAGTCCTGTTGCTCCTTTAACCTCATTAAAGAGAATCCGCCGCCTAACGCAGCCGCATTCTCTCCCCGAGGCTGTTTGCATCAGCCCTGAGACTCGCCGTGGTTGGGCCGACCCCCGTAGCTTCGCCTGCTTCCCTCGTTCGAGCCCACCTACCGGCCACCGTCGTCCCGCCCTGCCGTGCGAGCCGACTCCTGAGGGCCGACCCCACGGACCGACCCTGTCCAGGACCGATCCCTGTTGTCTGAAGGGAACTGAATATCGTCCACGTGCTTTCCATCCACTAGCACTCAGTTCAAAGGATCCGCGTCTAGCAGAGTAAGCGTTGACGCATAGACAGATTATAATATTGCTGTGTATAGCCAGAAGCCGCCCGCGTCCCGCCGAGTCTCCATCTAGTGGCCAAGCGGCAGAACTGCACCCTTCGTTATATAAATATAGAAAGGGTTTCTAGATAGTTCAATTACGTTCTAATCATAACACTAAGCCACTTGTGGAATCTATTTCACGAACGTGCACTGGAACATGTATATAAGTTGGTGATTCATCGGTTATTAATAGTTTGATAATAAAATAATATTTTTCATAATTCATATTTCATATTCATAAATTTAATAACCTCTTCACCACACCTCCCAAAGTCCTAGGGAGAACATGGCCAAAGCCTGGCCCAATGCAGAACAAATCTTGCCCCAAACCTCCCAAATCCTCAACTGAACCTCACCAAATCCTTACCAAATCCCCACAAAACCTACCAGATCCTGCCCAAAACCTTCCAATGTCCTAGGAGGTACTTGGCCAAAGCCTGACTAATTCCCCCCAAAACCCACCAAACGCAGTACAGAACTTCATAGTTTCATAGTTTCATTCAGGGTTGGAAGGGACCACAAGGATCATCTAGTTCCAACCCCCCTGCCATGGGCAGGGACACCCCACACTAGATCAGGCTGGACAGAGCCTCATCCAGCCTGCTCTTAAACACCCCCAGGGACGGGGCCTCGACCACCTCCCTGGACAACCCATTCCAGGGTTTCACCACTCTCATGGTGAAGAACCTCCTCCTCACATCCAGCCTGAATCTCCCCACCTCCAGCTTCATTCCATTCCCCCTAGTCCTATCACTACCTGAGATCCTGAGAAGTCCTTCCCCAGCCTTCCTGTAGGCCCCCTTCAGATACTGGAAGGCGACAATTAGGTCACCTCGGAGCCTTCTCTTCTGCAGACTGAACAGCCCCAACTCCTTCAGTCTGTCCCCATAGGAGAGGTGCTCCAGCCCTCTGATCATCCTCGTGGCCCTTCTCTGGACACGTTCCAGCACCTCCACATCCCTCTTGTCATAGGGGCTCCAGAACTGGACACAGTACTCCAGGTGGGGTCTCACCAGAGCTGAGTAGAGGGGGAGGATCACCTCCCTCGACCTGCTAGCCACACTTCTCCTGATGCAGCCCAGGATCTGATTGGCTTTGCGGGCTGCAAGTGCACACTGAGAGCTCATGTTGAGCTTTTTGTCCACCAGCACCCCCAAGTCTCTCTCCTCAGGGCTATCCTCCAGCCAGTCACTGCCTAGCCTGTATTTGTGCCTGGGATTGCCTCGACCCAGATGCAGGACCCTGCACTTGCTCTTATTGAACTTCATGAGGTTGGCCTGTGCCCACCTCTCCAGCCTGTCAAGGTCCCTCTGGATGGCCTCCCTTCCCTCCAGCGTGTCTGCTGCACCACACAGCTTGGTGTCATCAGCAAACTTGCTGAGGGTGCACTCAATGCCACTGTCCATGTCCCCCACAAAGATGTTGAATAAGATAGGTCCCAGGACTGATCCCTGAGGGACTCCACTTGTCACTGGCCTCCACTGGGACATGGAGCCATTGACAGCCACTCTTTGGGTGCGGCCATCAAGCCAGTTCCTTATCCATCTAGTGGTCCACCCATCAAACCCATGTGTCACCAGTTTGGAGACCAGGATGTGGTGCGGGACAGTGTCGAAGGCTTTGCTCAGGTCCAGGTAAACGACATCAGTTGCTCTCCCCTCATCTATTAATTTTGTCACCTGCTCATAGAAGGCCACCAGGTTGGTCAGGCAGGATTTGCCCTTGGCAAAGCCATGCTGACTGTTCCCAATCACCTCTTCACTATTCTTTTGAGCGAGTAGTGACTCCAGGAGGATCTGCTCCATGATCTTTCCAGGCACAGAGGTGAGACTGACTGGCCTGTAGTTCCCTGGTTCCTCCTTCTTGCCCTTTTTGAAGATGGGGGCAATGTTTCCCCTTTTCCAGTCTGTGGGGACTTCACCAGACTGCCAGGACTTTTGAAATATAATAGAGAGGGGTTTAGCAACCTCATCTGCCAGTTCTCTCAGTACCCGTGGGTGTAACCCGTTGGGTCCCATGGACTTGAACACTTTCAGGTTCTTCAGGTGATCACCAACCTGCTCTTCACTTACAACGGGCAGTTCTTCCTCCCTGTCCCTGGCTTTGACTTCCATAACATCAGGAGTGTGGCTAGAGGCCCTTGCAGTGAAGACTGAGGTAAAGAAGTTATTAAGTACCTCAGCCTTTTCCTCATCACAGGTGACCATGTCACCATTTTCTTTTCTGAGGGGGCCCACACCTTCCCTAGTCTTCTTCTTCCCATTAATATACCTGTAAAAGTTCTTAGTATTCCCTTTAATCTCCCTGGCTAGATTCAACTCAAACTCTGCTTTGGCTTTCCTGACCAGGACTCTTGCTGCTCGGGCAGCTTCCTTGTATTCCCCCTGTTCTACCTGTCCTTCCCTCCACTTCCTGTAGAGTTTCCTTTTAAGTAATAGTGTGTCCAGTAGCTCCTTGCCCATCCAGGCAGGCCTCCTAGCATTCTTACCTGCTTTTCTCTTTGTTGGTACACAGAGCTCCTGGACACAGAGGAGGTGGTCCTTGAATACTGACCAGCTGTCCTGGGTCCCTCTTCCCTCCAGGGCTTTGTCCCATGACACTTTGGCTAGCAGATCCCTGAAGCGATCAAAATCTGCATGCCTAAAGTCTAGGGTCATGAGCTTGGAATACTTCCTCCTGATTGCCCTGAGGATGTTAAATTCAACTGCTTCATGGTCACTGCAGCCAAGGCCATCTATGAGCCTCACATTGCTTACCAGCCCTTCCCTGTTGGTGAGAACAAGGTCCAGCATAGCACCATTTCTTGTTGGTTCCTCCACCATTTGGAGGAGGAAGTTGTCTTCTATGCAGTCCAGGAACATCCTGGATTGCTGGTGCCTTGCTGTGTTGTCCCTCCAGCAGATGTCCGGGTGGTTGAAATCACCCATGAGGACCAGGGCTTGTGACCTGGAAGCTGCTTCTATTTGCCTATGGAGGGCCTCATCTGCTTGGATCTGCTGGTCAGGTGGCCTGTAGGAGACCCCCACAGTAATATCTTCTTCCCCTGTCCTGCCTTTAATTTTGACCCATACACTCTCAACTAGCTTATCATCCCTCCCCAGTTGGAGCTCCACTGATTCCAACTGGCTATTGACATAGAGGGCAACACCTCCTCCTCTCCTTCCCTGCCTATCCTTCCTAAAGAGTTTATACCCATCTATGCCTACATCCCAGTCATGGGATTCATCCCACCAAGTTTCAGTAACAGCCACTATGTCGTGGCATCCCAGCAGCACAGTGGCCCTTAACTCATCCTGTTTGTTGCCCAAGCTGCGCGCATTCGCATAGAAGCACTTCAGCTGGGCTGGCCCTGTCCTCCTCTTGTGCCAAATCCCCTCGGTTTCCACAGAATGTCCTGGTGGATCATTCGTGGCTTGCCCCAGGGTAGCAAGTTGAGAGCCCTTACCAGCTCTCCTTCTCTCTACTGCTGGTGAGCTGCCCCTCTGTTTGTCACCAGCCAGCAGGAGACTATTAACCCCTTCCCCCTTCAAATCTAGTTTAAAGCCCTATCAATGAGCCCTGCCAATTCCTGCCCCAGGATTCTTATCCCACTCTGGGACAAGTGTGTCCCATGAGTTGTTTTCAGCTCAGGTGCCTTGAAAACCAATCCATGATTGTGGAACCCAAAGCCCTGTCCTGGCCCAAACAAGACCAAAACCTCACAGATCCTTCCCAAAATCTCCCAAAGTCCCAAAGAAGAACTTGCCCAAAGCCTGACAAATTCCCCCCAAAACCTCCTCAATCCTGTACCAACCCCCCACAACCTGACCCAAACCTCCCAACCTCTAACCAAATCCTCCCAAACTTAGGTACAACCTGTCAAGTCCTGACCAATTCCCCCCAAAACCGTCCAAATCCTGCACCAACCCCCCAAAACCTAACCCAAACCTCCCAAATCCTGCCCCTAACCTCCCAAAGCCCTAGAGAAGAACTTGGCCAAGTCCTGGCCCAAGCAAGAACAACTCCTGACCAAATCCTGCCCAAAACCTCCCAGAATCCTAGGGAAAAACATCCCAAATCCTGGCAAATTCCCCCCAAACCCTCCCAAATCCTGCCCCAAACCTCCCAAAGTCCCAGGGAGGAACTTGGCCAAAGCCTGACCAATTCCCCCCAACACTTCCTCAATCCTTTCCCAACCCTCCACAACCTGACCACAACCTCCCAGACCCTGGGCACGGAGTCCTCCAAATCCTTCTTCCTGGAGCTGAGAGTCCTGCTAAGGATTACTAAAGCTAATAGCCCTGCTGCTGAGAATGAATGCTGCTAATGATCCTGCTGGGAGGCATCAACACCATGGCTGTAGTGGGGTTGGTGTTGTTGTTTATTATTATTATTATTATTATTATTATTATTATTATTGTACTGAGCTAAAAGTCCTCCTAATAATTACTAATAGAGCTAACAGTCCTACTATTGATTAATACTAGAGCTATAACCAGGCTAATAATGATAAATTAAATGGCTAATAATATTAATAATGCTTATAACTGCTAATAGACCTAATAATACCACTAATAGCAATGTTTACTGGAGCTATGAATCCTGCTAATATTGATAAATAATATGGCTAATAATCCTAATAATGGAAATAATTAGAAATAGAACTAAGAATCCTGCTAATATTAAGTAATGGTGCTAACAACCCTGCCTATAATTCATAATAGAGCTTACAGTCCTGCTACTAATACTTAGATGAGCTAATAATCCTCTGTTACAGTTTGAGCTGGGTGCCCCCCTGCAGTGTTTACTTCCTGTGTCCAGAAGTCCAGCCCAGGGGTGGACACAGGAAATTATGTAGTATTTCATACCACAATCCTTTGCCCCCACTATAAGATCCAGTGCGGAGTCTAGCACTATCTCTTTTCTTCCTCCTCCGTCAGCCGGTAACTGGGGAGATGTCTCCTGGCTTTGGGCCTGGCTATGGGCAGTCTCAGATCTGGCCAGCTGAGACTAGCCTAGCAGTGGGAGGGGGAAGAAGGAGCCCTGGGGGTCTCGGGTGTACCCTCAGGTAGGGATGGGATCTCTCTGGGTCTGCTGTGGGATTTTTCTTTATCACTGTGCTTTTGCTTTTCTGTACAAGTTCACTGCTTGCTGTTTAAACTTTCCATCCCTTGTGCAATCCCTTTGTCTGAGTGTTTATTGTTGCCAGGGGTGGGGAAGGGGGCTGCCTCAACCCAGCACATCCTCTTCATAATTAATAAAGAGTCCTGCTACTAATAGTTAATGGAGCTAAGAATCAAACTAATATCGATCAATAATGTGGCTAATAATCTAAATAATGGCAATAATTCATAACAGAGCTGATAGTACTGCTAACAATCCTACTAATAATGATAAATATTGAGGCTACAAATCTGAATAATAATAATACTAATGACTAATGGAGCTAAAAGTCCTCCTAATAATAACTCACAGAGCTAATAGGACTGGAAATGGTTCATACTAGAGCTATAATCAGGCTAATAATAATAAATAACATGGCTAACAATCTTAATTATGGAAATTATTAAGAATAGACCCAATAATACCAGTAACAGTAATTTTTAAAAGAGCTAAGAATCATATCATATTCATAAATAATATAGCTAATAATGGAAATAATAATTAATAGAGCTAGGAATCCTGCTAATAGTAAGTAATGGCACTAACAATCCTGACTATAATTAATAATAGAGCTAATAGTCCTGCTACTTATACTTAGATGAGCTAATAATCCTCTTAATAATTAATAAAAGACCTAATAGTCTTGCTACTAATAATTAATGGTGCTAATACTCCTGCTAATACTGATAAATAATATGGCTAATAGTCTTAATAATTGTAACAGCAATAACTAATAGAGCTAAGAGTCCTCCTAATAATAACGAACAGAGGGAATAGTACTGGTAATGATTAATGCTGGAGCTGTAATCAGGCTAATGATGATAAATACCATGGCTAAGAGTCTTACTACTACTAATAATAAAACTTAGTGCTAATAATCATGCTAATCATAAAGAACAGAGCTAATATTCCTGCTAATAACAATCAAAGCAGCTAATAATCCTGCTTATATTGATAAATACCATGGCTAATCACCTTAATAATGGTAATAATAATGGAGCTAATAGTCCTGCTAATAATAACTAATAGAGCTAACAATCCTGCTAATATTGATAAATAACATGACTAATAATCCAAATATGGCTAGCAATTAATAGTAGAGCTAAGAGTCCTGCTAACCATAGCTAATAGAGCTAAAAGCCCTGCTAATGGTTAATAGAGTTAAGAGTCCTGGGAATAAAAATTTATATAGCTAATAATCCTGTTAACAATTAATAACAGAGCTGATATACCTGCTAAGAAGAATTAATAGAGCCAGTAATACTGCTAATAATAATTAATAGAGCTAATAACCCTGCTAATAAATATAAATAATGTGGCTAATAATCTTAACTCTGGCAATCATTAATAAGAGATCTAATTATTATGGTAATAACAAACAATGGAGCTAATAATCCTACTAATACCTATAAATAATATGGCAAATAATTTTAACTATGGCAATAACTACTAATAGAGCTAATTATCCTGGTAATAATATTTTATGGTGCTAATAACCCTGGTAATATCTATAAATAATAGAGCTAATAATCTTAACTATGGCAACCATTAAAAATAGATCTAATAACAGTGTTAATAATAATTAATAGAGCTAGTAATCTTGCTAGCATTGATAAATAATACATCTAATAATCTTTATGGTAAGATTTAATAACAGACCTAATAATACCACTAATGCTAATGTTTAAAAGAGCTAAGAATCCTGCTCATATTGAAGAATAATATGGCTAAGCATCTTAATAATGGAAATAATTAATAATAAATAATAATACAGCTAATAATAATACTAATACTTAAAAGAGCTAATAATTATTACAACTCACAGTCCTGCTAATACTGATAAACCTCCCAAATCCTTCCCAAAACCTTCCACAGTCCCAAAGAAGAACTTGCCCAAAGCCTGACAAATTCCCCCCCAAACCTCCTCAATCCTGCATCAACCCCTCACAACCTGACCCAAACCTCCCAACCTCTAACCAAATCCTCCCAAACTTAGGCACAACCTCCCAAATCTTGACAAATTCCACCCAAAACCTCCCAAGTCCTGCACCAACCCCCCAAAACCTAACCCAAACCTCCCAAATCCTGCCCCTAACCTCGCAAAGCCCTAGAGAAGAACTTGGCCAAACTTGGGGGCTAAAAATCTTAACTATGGCAATAATTAATAAGAGAGCTAATTGTCCTGGTAATAATAATTAATGGAGCTAAAAATCCTGCTAATACCTATGGCTAATAATCTTAATGATGGCAGTCATTAAAAATTGATGAATAATATGGCTAAGCATCTTAATAATGGAAAGAATTAATAATAGAGCTGAGAAACCCACGAGTATTGATTAATGGTGCTAATAATCCTGTTACTAATTAATAACAGAGCTAATACTCCTCTTAATAACTAATAACACAGCGAATAGTAATACTAGTAGTAATACTTAAAAGTGCGAATAATAATTAATGCAACTAATAGTCCTGCTAATACTGATAAATAATGTGGCTAATAGTCTTAATAAGAATAATAAATAATAGAGCTAAAAGTCTTCCTAATAATAACCAATACAGCTAATAACTAATAGAGCTAACAGTCCTGCTAGGGACTAATTATAGAGCTATACTCCCAATAATGGTAGTAATTACTAATAGAGCTGGTAGTCCTGCTGAAAATAATTGATAGAGCTAATAACCCTGCTAATAATTATAAATAATGTGGCACATAATCCTGTTAATGTTAATGATAAACAACCTCCCCAGTCCTGAGCTCAACTTTGCCAAACCCTGGCTCAACCCACACCAAAACCTCCCAAAGCCTCCTGAGTCCTGCCCCAAACCTCCCACATCCTCAGCTCAACCTCACCAAACCCTCACCCAATCCACACCAAAACCTCCCAAAACCTCCTCAAGCCTTTCCCAACCTCCCAGCCCCACACCAAAAGCATCAAACACTTCCCAAAGCCTCAGCACAACTTGCCCAAGTCCTGGCCCAAGCCTGACCACAGCCTGCTCAAAACCTCCCAAATCCTCAGCTCAGCCTGACCAAATCCTGACCCAACCCAGACTAAAAGCTCCCCAAACCTTCACAAACCCTTCCCAAAACCTCCGAAACTCCCAGGGAAGAACCTGGCCAAGTCATGGCCCAAGCCAGAACAACTCCTGACCAGATGCTTCCCAAAACTTCCCGAACTTCTAGGGAAGAACTTGGTCAAATCCTGAACAAATCCCCCCCAAACCTCCCAAATCCTGCACCAACCCCCCAACAACCTGACCTAAACCTCCCAAGCTCTAACCAAGACCTCCCAAACCTGGGCACAACCTGACCAAATCCCAACTAATTCCCCCCAAAGCCTCCCAAATCCTGCCCTAATCCTCCCAAACTCCTAGGGAAGAACTTCCCAAGTCCTGGCCCAAGCCAGAACAACTCCTGAGCAGATCCTGCCCAAAACCTCCCAAAGTCCTAGGGAAAAACTTGGACACAGCCTAACAAATTCCCCACAAAGCCTCCTAAATCCTGACCAAAACCTCCCAATATCCCAGGGAGGAAGCTGGCCAAATCCTGAACAAATCCCCAAACCTTCTCATACCTGTTCCAACACCTCAAAACCTCCCAACCTCTAACCAAGACCTCCCAAACCTGCCCACAACCTGACCAACTCCTGACAAATTCCCCCCAAAACCTCCCAAATCCTGCACCAACCCCCCACAACCTGACCCAAACCTCCCAAATCCTTCCCTAAACCTCCCAAATTCTGGGCAGGATGTGACCAAACCCAGCTCCAATCCAGAGATTAAATCCTTACCAAATTCCCCCAAACCTGCCAAAGTCCCAATATGGAACTTGACCAAATCCAGACAAATTCCCCCAAAAATTTCCTCAGTCCTTCACCATCCCCCCAAAACCTGACTAAAACCTCCCAAATCCTTACCCTGTCCTTCCAAAGACCCAGGCAGGAACTTGGTCATATCCAGGCCAAATTCCCCCCAAAACCTCCCAAATCCTGCACCAACCCCCCACGACCTGACCCAAACCTCCCCAATCCTGATCAAAAAATCCCAACCCTTGGGCACAACTTGAACAAAGCCTGGCCCAATCCACAGCAGATCCTGACCAAGCCCTGACCAAAACCTCCCAATGTCCCAGGGACGAAGATGGCCAAATCCTGGACAAATCCACCCAAAACCTCCTCAATCCTATCCCAACCCCCCACAACCTGGCCCAAACCTCCCAAGCTCTAACCAAGGTCTTCCAAGCCTGCCCAGAACCCGATCAACTCCTGACAAATTCCCCCCAAAACCTCCCAAACCCTACACCAACCCCACACAACCTGACACAAACCTCCCAACCCTTCCCTAAACCTCCCAAATTTGGGCAGGATATGACCAAATCCTGCTCCAATCCAGATGCCAAATCCTTACCAAATCCCCACAAAACCTCCCAAATCCTGCCCAAAACCTCCCCATGTCCTACGGAGGAACTTGGCCAAAGTCTGACAAATTCCCCCCAAAACTGACCAAATCCTGTACAGAACTTGGCCAAATCCTGGCCCAAAGGAGACCAAAAACCTCCCAAATCCTTACCAAAACCTCCCAATGTCCCAAAGAGGAATTTGACCAAATCCTGACTAATTCCCCACAAAACCTCCCAAATCCTGCACCAACCCCCCAAAACCTGACCTAAACCTCCCAAATCCTCAACAAAACCTCCCAAATTCTGGCCATGATCTGATCAAAGCCTGCTTCAATCCAGAGACCAAATCCTCACCAAATCCCCACAAGACCTCCCAAACCCTGGGCACAACTTGGCCAAATCCTGACTCAACCCACACCAAATCCTGACCAAATCCTGCTGCAAAACTCCCACCAAATTCCCACCAAAATTTCCTCAGTTCTGCACCAACCCCCCACAACCTGACCAAAACCTCCCAAATCCTACCCAAACCCTCCTCAATCCTGTCCCAACCCCCAAAAACCTGACCCAAACCTCTCAACCACTACCCAAGACTTCCCAAACCTGGCCACAAGCTGACCAACTCCTGACAAATTCCCCCCAAAAGCTCCCAAATCCTGCACCAATCCCCCACAGCCTGACCCAAACCTCCCAAATCCTTCCCTAAACCTCCCAAATTCCTAGGGAAGAACTTGGCCAAGTCCTGGCCCAAGCCAGAACAACTCCTGAAAAAATCCTTCCCCAAACCTCCCAAAGTCCTACTCAATCCTTCCCCACCTCTCCAGAACCTGACGCAAACTCCCAGATCCTGAGCACAACCTTCCCAGTCCTGAGCTCAGCTTGGACAAACCCTGGCCCAACCCACACCAAAACCTCCCAAAGCCTCCTGAGTCCTGCCCCAAACCTCCCAAAGCCCTAGGGAAGAACTTGGCCAAGCCCTGGCCCAAGCCAGAACAACTCCTGACCAGATCCTGCCCAAAACCTCCAAAAATCCCACGGAAGAACTTGGACAAAGCCTGACGAATTCCCCCCAAAACTTCCTCAGTCCTTCACCAACCCTCCAGAACCTGACCTAAGCCTCCCAAATCCTTACCCAATCCTCCCAAATACCCAAGGAGGAACTTGGTCAAATCCAGGCCAAATTCCCCCCAAAACCTCCTAAATCCTGCACCAACCCCCCATAACCTGACCCAAACCGCCCAAACCCTTCCCTAAACCTCCCAAATTCTGGGCAGGATGTGACGAAATCCTGCTTCAATCCAGAGACTAAATCCTTCCCAAATCCCCACAAAACCTCCCAATGTCCTACAGAGGAACTTGGCCAAATCCTGACCAATTCCCCCCAAAACTTCCTCAGTCCTATCCCAGCCCCCCAACAACCTGACACAAACCTCCCAAGTTCTAACCAAGACCTCCCAAACCTAGGCACCACCTGACCAACTCCTGACAAATTCCCCACCAAACCTCCCAAAATCCTGAACAAAACCTCCCAAATTTCTAGAGAAGAACTTGGCCAACTCCTGGCACGAGCCAGAACAACTCCTGACCAAATCCTACCCAACACCTCCCAGACTCCAAGAGAGGAAGTTGGCCAAAGCCAAACCAAATCCCCCAAGACTTGCTGAATCCTGTCCCAACCTCCTCCAATCTGACCCAAACCTCCCAAATCCTGACCCAAACCTCCCAAATCCTGACCCAAATCCTGACCCAAACCTCCCAAATCCTGAACAAAACCTCCCAAATCCTTCTCCTAATCTACCAAAGTCCTAGGGATGAACTTGGCCAACTCCTGGCCCAAGCCAGAACAACTCCTGACCAAATCCCGCCCAAAACCTCCCAAAGTCAAAGGAAGGAACTTGGCCAAATCCTTCCCAAATCCCCACAAAACCTCCCAAATCCTGCTCAAAACCTCCCAAAGTCTTAGGGAGGAACTTGGCCAAAGCCTGACAAATTCCCCCCCCCAACCTACCAAATGCTGTACAGAACTTGGCCAAATCCTGGCCCAAATGAGACCAAAACTTCCCAAATCCTTACCCAATCCTCCCAAAGACCCAGGGAGGAAGTTGGCCAAATTCAGACCAAATTGCCCCCAACACTTCCTCCATCCATTCCCAACCCCCCAACAACCTGACCCAAACCTCCCAGCCAAGCTCTAACCAAGACCTTCCAAACCTGGGCACAACCTGACCAACTCCTGACAAATTCCACCCAAAACCTCCCAAATCCTGCACCAACCCCCCACAACCTGACCCAAACCTCCCAAATCCTGAACAAAACCTCCAAAGTCCTAAAGAGGAACTTGGCCAAATGCTGACAAATTCCCCCAAAACCTCCTGTGTTAGGTTAATGCCCATTCTGGGAACAAAAAACCCAAGCAGGGTGGAGGGCTTGAGGGGACTTTACCCTCCCTGCAGGGCATTGCCCCCCTGGGAAGCTGAGTCTGTTCCACTCCCCCCTCCCTGCCCAGCTAGGCTAGAAAAAGCAGGACATCGTAGCTGTTGGCTCTCCTTTTGGCTCCTGCCTCTGCTGGATGAGAGCCACTGCAGCTGCCCTCCTGCTCCTCTGCCACGTGGTCACACCTGATCCTTCTCCCTGCTGCCTCCTCAGAGAAAGACTGGTTTTGTATTTGTCCCTTTTTTTGTCCCACTCCCATCCATCCTTGTCCCTTGCCCTTGAGAACCTTTCCTGTTATTGTTATATATATATATTGTTTAAAGACAACTCTTTACCTCTCTACTTCCAAGCTGACTCCAAATCATTGCCTGGTGGATTTATCCTTCCTTTTCTCCCCTCTCTGTTGGGAGGGAGGAGGGGGTGGTGCTGAGGGCTGGAGGCCCTCCAGGGGGTGGTGCTGAGGCTGGAGGACACCTGGGGGGTGGTGCTGAGGGTGGAGGTCCCCTGGGTGGGGGTGCTGAGGCTTGGAGGCCCTCCAGGAGATGGTGCTGAGGGCTGGAGGCCTTCTCCCTGATCTCCAGCAGCTGCTTTCTTCTTCCTTGCCCAGGTTGACCTCTCCCACTTGTCCCCAGAGGAGCGCTGGAGGAGGTCACCCAGTGCTTGAAGCTCCCCCCTGGAGAGGACAAACCCCACCCCTGGGGACTGCTGCCACAGGGGAGGCCTCAGCTGCCTTGGACTTGCTTTGACCTCCTCTGCTTGGAAATGTCCCAGGGAGGTTGGAGAAGAGGACCTCTGAGGGTCTCTTCCCACTTTGCCAAGTGGATTCTCCAGGCTGGAGGAGGCTTCACCTCCCTGGGGCTCTGGAGGACCAGGAGGAGGCTTCACCTCCCTGGGGCTCTGGACCAGCTGCTGGGTGGCATAGGTTGAACCATGCTCTTCACCTTGGAAGTCCTCACAGCTCAAAGCCACCACTGGTGGTGGTTGGGCCATGGCCTCTGGCAAGACCAAAGCCACCTGAGGACAGCCTCAGGTGGATCATCTTCTCTGCCTTTGTGGTGAGGAGGTTATGAAATTTATGACTATGAATTTATGAATTATGAAAAATATTATTTTATTAATTACCAAACTATTAATAACCGATTAATCACCAACTTATATACATGTTCTAGTGCACGTTCGTGAAATAGATTTCACAACTGGCTTAGTGTTATGATTAGAACGTAATTGAACTATCTAGAAACCCTTTCTATAAGGAAGGGTGCAGTTCTGCCGCTTGGCCACTAGATGGAGACTCGGCGGGACGCGGGCGGCTTCTGGCTCTACACAGCAATATTATAATCTGTCTATGCGTCAGCGCTTACTCTGCTAGACGCGGATCCTATGAACCGAGTGCTAGTGGGTGGAAAGCACGTGGACGATATTCAATTCCCTTCAGACAACAGGGGTCGGCCCGTGGGGTCGGCCCTCAGGAGTCGGCTCGCACGGCAGGGCGGGACGACGGTGGCCGGTAGGTGGGCTCGAACGAGGGAAGCAGGCGAAGCTACGGGGGTCGGCCCAACCACGGCGAGTCTCAGGGCTGATGCAAACAGCCTCGGGGAGAGAATGCGGCTGCGTTAGGCGGCGGATTCTCTTTACCGAGCTTCAAGGAGTAACAGGACTCTCAGAGTGGTCCCGGTTCGATGCTAGGCATACGTGGACTCGGTTATCAATCGAGTCCCTTCTCCCCGGTAACTGGGCAGATCTTACCCGCGGGGGTCAGTCCAGTCCTCCGGTGGCACGATGGGCTCTCCCGATCGGCACGGCTGGCTGCAGCAACGTTGAGCTCCTCAGGCTCAGCAAAGGTCCTCCCTCTGTGCTTCTTCACTACGCAGACGCTTCCAGCATGCGTGCATGTATAACAGAAGCTAATAACAATAAGCTCAATGGCGAAGGCTGCAGCTCGAGAGTTGCTCTCTCGAGCTAGCACAGAGACAAAGTAAAGGAGGGGGCAACGTGTTCACCGACTGGGGTGATACTTATAGATCCCTCGAGGCTGGGCTTGACCAATGGGCACTCTCATAAGCAACTGGCTTCAGCCTATAGAAAGCGTGAAGCTAGGCTTATGCCCATACTTGGTGTCAGCAGGAGCGCTGCATGCGCTGGGTGCGTGCAAGCCTGGCTAATGCCTTGGCCTTTGTCTTCCTCCTGGAGGAGGGGGAACTTGCCCACATGCTGGGACAAGATTCAGTATCGGGGCATAATGTGCCTTCACCACAGCCTTCCTCTGGAGGGGTCTCCTCTGTGTTCTCCTTCCAGCTCTTTGCTTCCTTGGCCAAGCTTTGAGGCTGTCACCACCCAAACCTTCTTGGGTGTCCTGGTGCTCTTCCCAAGCTGTTGGAGGGTGGCAGGAGAAGGTCCAGCAGGAGGTGTCTGGGGTCTCCCAAACCCTTTCCTTCTGTCCCTGCAGATGGTGACCCTCTTCCAGATGTGGGTGGTGCCCCTCTACTTCACCATCAAGCTCAACTGGTGGAGGTTCCTGGTCATCTGGGTCCTCTTCTCAGCTGTCACAGCTTTTGTCACCTTCAGGGCAACCAGGAAACCTCTGGTACAGACAACCCCCAGGTGGGTACAGGGCTCCTGAGCCTCTGGAGGAGGGCAGCTCCTCACCCTCAAGGTTAACCCGGCTGGAGGACCTCTCTCCCCCACCTCCTCTGCCTTGAACTGTGGGGGTGTTGGACCACCTGCTGGTGGCCAGCCTGAGACCTGAGGGACCTGGAGAGCTACCCTTGGGGGGCTGGTGGCATCACCAAGGGCATTCCTGGCATGGAATCCAGGTGCTTGGGGCATCTGGAGATGCCAAGGTTTGGGGCTGGGAAGTGAAGGCCATGAGCAGCCCCTGGCAGCTGCAGGCCTGGGGCTTGAATGAGGAGCTTGAAGCTCTGATGGCCCTGGGAAGTGACCTGGCATGAGGGCACTGAGGCCAAGGGCTGAGACCTGCCCCTGGGGCACAGCAAGCCCAGGAAGGCTCCAGGCTGGGGGCAGAGGGGCTGGGAAGTGCCTGGGGGGAAAGGCCCTGGGGGGGTTGGTGGCAGAGGCTGGAGAGGAGCCAGGGGGTGCCCAGGTGGGCAAGGAGGGCAGCAGCAGCCTGGGCTGGAGCAGCAATGGGGTGGGCAGCAGGAGCAGGGCAGGGATTGTGCCCCTGGGCTGGGCACTGGGGAGCCCACAGCTGCAAGCCTGGGGGCAGGGTTGGGACCTCCCTGCCAGGAGGACCTTGAGGGCTGGAGCAGGACCAGAGAAGGGCAAGGAAGCTGGGGAGGGGTCTGGGGAAGGAGGAGAAGGCTGTGGAGAAGTTGTGAGGAGCAGCTGAGGGCCCTGGGGGGGTTGAGGCTGCAGCAGAGGAGGCTGAGGGGAGACCTTGTGGCTCTCTGCAGCTCCCTGAGAGCAGCTTGCAGCCAGCTGGGGCTCAAGGGCTGCTCCTGAGGGCTGGACCAAGAGGAGATGGCCTCAGGTTGTGGCAGGGCAGGTTGAGCTTGGCCCTGAGGAGCAATTTGTGCCCCTTGAGGGGTGCCCAGGCCTGTGGCAGCTGCCCAGGGCAGTGGTGGAGTCCCCATGGCTGGAGGGGTTGGGAAGCTGTGGTGCTGAGGGCCCTGTGGTGGTGGTGCTGGGGCAGTGCTGGGGCCATGCTTGGCCTCCATCACCTTCAAGGTGTTCTCCAACCCAGACCATTCCATGACTGTATGAAGCCTGTGACCTTCAGCTTGTCCTCCCCTCACCTCCATCCTCTACCTCAGTTGTCCCTCCTGGCTCCTTCCAGGACCTTCTGGAGCTGGTCTCCTTCAGGAGAAGCAGAAGCAGTTCTACTCTAGGGGGTGGGTGGTGAAATGGATTGTCTTCATGCTGGCTCCTGACCTCCTTGGGTTCCTTCTCCTCCTCAGGTTGGTCTACAAATGGTTCCTCCTGATCTACAAGATCAGCTATGCCACAGGCATCGTGGGCTACATGGCTGTGATGTTCACCCTCTTTGGCCTCAACTTGTTGTTCAGGTGAGGACATCTCAGGTGGCTTCCAGCTCCTGGGAGGGGCTGGGAGGTGGAGGACCTCAAGCAGGAGAAGATAGTGGCCATGGCTTCATGGCAATAGCCCCTGGCTTGGACAGCTGCTGGAGGAGGTCATTCTGGGCATGGCCTCTCCTCCCTGGGAGGGCCAGGGGGGAGGTATTAGGTCCTCAAGGGATGGTCTTCTGGCTGGAGCTGCTGCTCCTCCAGGCTTGATCTTCTCCTGGGTGGACCTGCTGCTCCTCAAGGCCTGATCTTCTCCTGGCTGGAGCTGCTGCTCCTCAAGGCTTGATCTTCTCCTGGCTGGAGCTGCTGCTCCTCAAGGCCTGATCTTCTCCTGGCTGGAGCTGCTGCTCCTCAAGGCTTGATCTTCAACTGGCTGGAGCAGCTGCTGCTCAAGGCCTGCTCTTCTCCTGGCCAGAGCTGCTGCTCCTCAAGGCTTGATCTTCTCCTGACTGGACCTGCTGCTCCTCAAGGCCTGCTCTTCTCCTGGCTGGAGCTGCTGCTCCTCAAGGCCTGCTCTTCTCCTGGCTGGAGCTGCTGCTCCTCAAGGCTTGACATTCTCCTGGCTGGAGATGTTAGGGCCTCAAGGCTTGACCATCTCCTGGCTGGAGATGTTGGGGCCTCAAGGCTTGGGGCTTTAAGGGTTGACCTTCTCCTGGCTGGAGATGTTAGGGCCTCAAGGGAATTCTCCTCTGTCCCTTGGGACTCAGCTTTGGTCAGGCCACAGCCAGTGCAGAGGAGGGCAGGGAAGCTGGGGAAGGGCCTGGAGAACAAATCTGATGGGGATCGACTGAGGGAGCTGTGGATGGTTAGTTTGGAGAAGAGGAGGCAGAGGGGGAACCTCACTGCACTTCACAGCTCCCTGAAAGGACATTGTGGAGAGGCTGGGGGTGGTCTCTTCTCACAGGTAATGAAGTGATAGTAGGAAGAGGGAATGAATAGAATAGACTAGAATGGATTAGACTAGGCTAGACTAGACTAGAACTAACCAGGTTGGGAAATGACCTTTGAGATCATGAAGTCACCGTGTCCAGAGAAGGGCAAGAAAGCTGGTGAGGGGTTTGGAGCACCAGCCTTATGTGGAGAGCCTGAGGGAGCTGGGCTTGATTAGCCTGGAGAAGAGGAGGCTCAGAGGAAACCCTTATTGCTGTCTAGAACTGCCTGAAGGGAGGTTGTAAGCAAGTGGGCATTGGTGTCTTGTCCCAGGTAACCAGCACCAGGATAGCAGCACAGGAAGCAATCCCTGTCCTTCAGCATGGCCTTCCCCCTACAAGGGGGAGCTCAGCACCACCAAAGCTGATGGCAGCCAGTCCTTCCCCTTCCAGTTCCCCAAGCTCAGTCCCCGGTTCAGTTTTGAGCAAGCCTTTGAGGATGCCAAGAAGAAGCTGGGTAAGAGCAGGGACCGGGGGAGTGGATGTGGCAGTGGGCTCAGCATCACAAGCCAGGCTAGGCAGGCCTCCATCCATGTCACTTCCTCATCCTCCAAAGTTGTTTTTTTCCCAGCTTCCAGCAAAATCTGCCTGGACCCAGAGTTCCTCAAGGCCATCCCCACCATGAAGATGAGGAGCGGGATGCAGGTACTTGGTGCTGGTGCTTGGGTTCAAGCATCCTACAGGACCTGCAAGTCCCTTCCTGGAGGTGGTCAAGGCCAGGTTGGGTGAGGCCTTGAGCCACCTTAGAACCTCAATAGAGGAGAGATGTGGAGGTGGTGGAGCTGGTGCAGAGGAGGGCAGGGAAGCTGGGGAAGGGCCTGGAGAACTAATGTGATGGAGATGGACTGAGGGAGCTGTGGATGGTTAGTTTGGAGAAGAGGAGGCAGAGGGGGAACCTCACTGCTCTTCACAGCTCCCTGAAAGGACATTGTGGAGAGGCTGGGGGTGGTCTCTTCTCACAGGTGATGAAGTTATAGTATGAAGAGAAAATGAATAGAATAGAATAGAATGCTTTAGACTAGACTAGAACTAACCAGGTGGGAAAAGACCTTTCAGATCATGAAATCAACGTGTCCAGGGAAGGGCAAGAAAGCTGGTGAGGTGTTTGGAGCACCAGCCCTATGAGGAGAATCTGAGGGAGCTGGGGTTGATTAGCCTGGAGAAGAGGAGGCTCAGAGGAAACCCTTATTGCTGTCTGGAACTGCCCGAAGGGAGGTTGTAACCAGGTGGGCATTGGTGTCTTCTCACAGGTAACCAGCACCAGGATAGCAGCACAGAAAGCAATCCCTGTCCTGCAGCATGGCCTTCCCCCTACAAGGTGGAGCTCAGCACCACCAAATCTGATGGCATCCAGTCCTTCCCCTTCGAGTTCTCCAAGCCCAATGCCCTGCTCAGCTCGGAGCAAGCCTTTGAGGGTGCCAGGAAGAAGCTGGGTAAGAGCAGGGACTGGGGGAGTGGATGTGGCAGTAGGCTCAGCATCACAAGCCAGGCTAGGCAGGCCTCCATCCATCTCATTTCCTCATTCTCCAAAGTTGTTTTTTTCCCAGCTTCCAGCAAAAACTGCCTGGATCCAGAGTTCCTCAAGGCCATCCCCACCATGAAGATGAGGAGCGGGATGCAGGCACTTGGTGCTGGTGTTGGGTTCAAGCATCCTACAGGACCTGCAAGTCCCTCCCTGGAGGTGGTCAAGGCCAGGTTGGCTGAGGCCTTGAGCCACCTTGACACCTCAATAGAGGAGAAATGTGGAGGTGCAGGAGCCAGTGCAGAGGAGGGTAAGGAGGCTGGGGAGGGGCCTGGAGAATAAATCTGATGAAGAGCAACTGAAGGAGCTGGGGGTGGTTAGTTTGGAGAAGAGGAGGCTGAGGGGAGACCTCTTTGCTCTCTGAGGGTCTTTTCCAAGCCAGATGGTTCTGTGATTCTGTCCCCCATTCCTTCCTCCTTCCTCCTCCTGCACAGATGAAGAGCTCCCCAGCTGCACGGAGGCCTCTGTGGAGACCACGAGCTCAGAGGAAGAGCCAGAAGCTGGCTTCATGCCCATCACTGGCCGCTCTGGGCAGAGCCGGCGCGGCGAGAGCCCTGCGGAGGGGCGAGCCCTGCGCCGCTCGAGCCGCGGCTCCTTCACCTGGGGCAGCCTGGAGGACCTCCTCAGCCTGGACCCTGAAGGCCATGAGAGCTCCATGTGGTTGGGCTGTGAGGATGGCTGGTGTGTATCCTGTGAGGACAGGCTGAGAGAGTTGGGGCTGTTGGGGCTGAGTCTGGGGAAGAGAAGGCTCCGAGGAGACCTTCTTGTGGCCTTCCGGTATCTGAAGGGGGCTCCAAGAAACCTGGGGAGGGACTTTTTAGGGTGTCAGGGAGTGATAGGACTGGGAGGCTGGATCCAAGCTAGAGGAGGGGAGATTTAGATTAGACATTAGGAAGAAGTTCTTCCCCATGAGGGTGGTGAGAGAGTGGAACACGTTGCCCAGGGAGGTGGTGGAAGCCTCATGCCTGGAGGTTTTTAAGGCCAGGCTGGATGTGGCTGTGAGCAGCCTGCTCTGGTGTGAGGTGTCCCTGCCCAAGGCAGGGGGGATGGAACTGGCTGATCCTTGAGGTCCCTTCCAACCCTGACAATTCTGTGATTCTGTGAATGGGAGAGAGGCTGTGGGGAGACCTAAGAGTGACCTTACAGTATCTGAAGGCGGCTACAAGAAGGGTGGAACGAGACTGCAAAGGCCTGCAGTGACAGGAGAAGAGGCAATGGCTTCAAACTGGAGCAGAGCAGATTTAGATTGGATGTTAGGAACAAGTTCTGCGCCATGAGGGTGGTGGAACACTGGAACAGGTTGCCCTGGGAGATGGTTGAGGTCCCATCCCTGGAGATATTCAAGGTGAGGCTGGACAGGGCCCTGGGCGACCTGAGCTACTTGAGGATGTCCCTGCTAACTGCAGAGGGGGTTGAACTGCCATGACCTTTGGAGGTCCCTTCCATCCCAGACCATGGATGGGGTATGGGCCCCTCCCCACCCCCATCCCAGGTGAGCCTCCAGCTTTGCTCTTCTCCTGCAGCATCCACGTGTAGCAGTCCTCGGACAACATCCGTACCGGGGAGAGCAGCGTGAAGATGCAACACGCTGCTGCTGTCATGTGCATCTTGTAAGTGATGAGCAAGAAGCTCTTTTGGCTCTAGGATGTGCCTAGCAGGGTGCTTCGGGGTGGGGGGTGGGGGGGCAAGCAGGACTTTCACCCTGTTGATAGGGCAAGGGGCAAGGGATGTAAACTACAGCACAGGAGGCTGCACCTCAGGCCGAGGAGGAACTTCTTGATTGTGAGGGTGACAGAGCCCTGGAGCAGGCTGCCCAGAGAGGTTGTGGAGTCTCCTTCTCTGGAGACTTCCAAGCCCCATCTGGATGTGTTCCTGTGCAACCTGTGCTGGATTCTATGGTGCTGCTCTGGCAGGGGGGCTGGACTCGCTGATCTCCAGAGGCCCCTCCCAACCCCTAGCATCCTGTGGTCCTGTGATCCTGGGACTCTTCATCTGGTTGCCAACGAGTTCTTCTCCCTGCAGGTACCTGGATAACCAAGTTATTGTCTCCTTGGCCAATGGGGAGCCTGTTGTGTACCAATGGGAGGCAGGTGAGGCTGGTCTGGAGACATCCAAAGGTACTGGTGGGGTTAAAGGCAGCCCCAAAGGGATAGTTGTTGGGTGGGTGGCATGGGCAGCCCCTTGTTGAGAGATGCCTGAGGTGCTGGTGGCTTCCCTGCTTGCATAGTATCATAGAATCATACACTCCTATTGGGTTGGAAGAGACCTTAAAGGTCATCTAGATGCAAGCCCCTGCCATGGGCAGGGACACCTCCCACCAGCCCAGGTTGCTCGAGGCCTCATCCAACCTGGCCTTGAACACCTCCAGGGCTGGGGCAGGGAAGGGGCAGCAGGTTGAGGGAGGTGATGCTCCCCCTCTAGTCCAGTCTGGTGAGACCACACCTGGAGCACTGTGTCCAGTTCCAGAGCCTCTATTCCAGGAAGGATCTGGAGGTGCTGGAGGGTGTCCAGAGAAGATCCACAAGGAGGAGCAGAGGGCTGGAGCTCCTCTTCTAAGAGGACAGCCTGAGGGAGTTGGGGCTGTGCAGTCTGGAGAAGAGAAGGCTCCGAGGAGACCTTCTTGTGGCCTTCCAGTATCTGAAGGAAAGCTGGGGAGGGACTTTTGAGGGTGTCAGGAAGTGGTAGGACAGGAGGGGATGAAGCAAAACTAGAAGTGGGTAGATTCAGATTGGATGTTAGGAAGAAGTTCTTCCCCAGGAGGGTGGTGAGAGCCTGGCACAGGTTGCCCAGGGAGGTGGCAGAAGCCTCATGCCTGGAGGTTTCTAAGGCCAGGCTGGAGGTGGCTGTGAGCAGCCTGCTCTAGTGTGAGGTGTCCCTGGCCATGGCAGGGGGGATGGAACTGGCTGATCCTTGAGGTCCCTTCCAACCCTGACAATTCTATGATTCTATGACATCCCTTGAAGGGTTCTGGAGACCCAAAACTGGAGTCAGGTGGAGGTGTGCCTCCTCCTTCTGGTCCCTGCCTACCAGCTTGCATCCCCTGGTGTCTTCAGCTCATGTCCCCTTTTGCTGAGGACCTGGAGGTGGACATCTCCGCCCCCCACAACATGGGATGGTCCTAATGGCTTGGTGAAGATGGAGATTTCTTTGGCAGACTTTTGACTACCAAGCCCACTCCCACCACCCTCACAGGCTGCTTCTGGGACCCCCAAAACTCCAAATGCCTGTCCCTGGGCTCCCCAGGGATCCTCATCACCAAGATGGTGGCAGTGGCCGGGAAGCTGTGGTGCGGCTGCCACAGCCAAGTCATCGTCCTCAGCACACCACCTTGGCACAAGAGGTACAGTGGGCAGCAGTGGGAGGTCTGGAGGGGTGGTGGTGACCATTAGTCTGTAGAAGAGAAGACTGAGAGGGGATTTGATAAATGGTTTTCAATACCTGAGGGCTGGGGGTCAAGAGGGAGGGGACAGGCTCTGCTCAGCTGCACCCTGGGATAGAGAGGGGCAATGGGTGTAAACTGCAGCACAGGAGGTTCCACCTCAACATGAGGCAGAACCTCCTTAACTGTGAGGGTCACACAGCCCTGGCACAGGCTGCCCAGAGAGGCTGTGGAGTCTCCTTCTCTGGAGTCTTCCAAGCCCCATCTGGATGTGTTCCTGTGTGACCTGTGCTGGATTCTATGGTGCTGCTCTGGCAGCGGGGCTGGACTCGACGATCTCCAGAGGTCCCTTCCAACCCCTGGCCTCCTGGGAGCCTGTGATCCTGTGTTTGTTGGCATTGTGGTGGGTTGAAAGTTCCCCCCCCACCCCCAACACTAAATTTGCCAGAGCAGCTCAGTTGGAAGCAAATGAAAAAGCTGATCTTTATTTTCCCGTTTTCCACCCAGCAGTGATTTGTTGACGTTTGACTGCTTTCTGTTCAAGATCTGTGGGGAAATTTTAAAGGCACAGCCTGAAACCCCCCCAGCAGCCTCACTGGCATGGCTGTGCCTCTTGTCACCCCCAGCACACGCTCCAGGTGGGCCAGGACAGCGGGCGCGGCGTCACCTGCATGGTGAGCGCGGGCAGCGGCGTCTGGGTGGCACTGCAGAGCAGTGCCCAGGTCCGGCTCTACCACGCCACCAGCTACGAGCAGTTGGCCGAAGCTGACATCACCCCTCCCGTGCACAAAATGCTGGCTGGTGAGTCCCCAGCTGGAGGCACAGCTCCTGTGGGTGCCCACTGCGGTCGTACCCATCAGGGTCTCCTGTGGATGCCCGTCGCGGTTGCCAGCGGGTTTTGGATGTGGTGCTTGGGGGCTGTGGTTTGAGGGGGTGAACTTTGTAGGAGTAGGGTTCTGGGTTGGACTTGGTTGATGCTCAGGGCCTCACTTCTGCTCCACCACTGTCCAGCGGCCGTGGCCATGATGCCATATTGCACCCCAGGCACTCCCAGACGTCTCTGGGCTTGGCTGTTGCCTCGCAAGGTTTTTCCTCTCTGGGTGCCTGCGCTCGGCTGGTGCCGAGTTGCCCGGCAGAGACCTTTGGGGGAAGGAAAGTCCTCTTTTGCTTGCCTGTGTCTCATCAGCCATTTGCTCTAAGGGCTGTCAGGCTTTTGAATGAGCTCCAGGCTTTTGAATGGTTTACTGTAGAGGAGTGGGCCACAGAGTTCCACCTCCAGCCTGCCCCGCTTTGGATGTCTGACCTGGCTGCCAAGTTGCAGAGACATGCAGAGCAGTTGCCTCAGATTGGAGGGAAGTTGAGTGAGGGCATCACTGACTGGCATGCAGTCAGCACGGCCCTGCTTCAACTCCCCCAGAATGCAAGCCTAAATGTGAGCAGGCAGGAAAGTCAGGGGAGCCAACTGCACAAAGCCCTCCTGGAAAAGACAGAGGCTTTGGGGAAGGCAAAAAGAGCACTGAAGAGGACAAAGGAGGCAAAGGAGCTGGAAGCTCAGCAAAAGAAGCAAGAGGAAGAGGAAGCTGATGGCATGAAGAAGGCAGCAGTGCTGCAGCAACAAGTGGCTTTGTGCCTGTGTGAGCAGCAGCTGTTGTTGATGCTCCTGCCTTTTTCACAGGAGCCACAAGAGGCTGGCATGGCACTGGCAGCGGCGTCTGGAGGAGAACCCTACTCTCACAGCCTGCCTGGGGCTTGCTGGGGAGCGAGGGGAAATTCCTTGGAGCATCTTCCAGTGTGATTCCTCAGTCTTCAGGTGGGTTCAGAAGTCTGGTTGGCTTTTGCCTGTGTTAGTGAGAGAGTGGGAGTCTTTGCCGTGTCATTTGTGGCCAGGTGGAGTGGGAGCAAAGAAGCTGCCTGCTTCTCCTGATGAGGCCAAGGCAGTTCCTGTGAGGTAGAAAAGGTGTAGGGTCTAAGGGTCAGCAGATGCCATTTGGGGGTGTGCCTGGGTTGGTTTGTTTGGAGCCTCTGGACTTTCTTTCCTGGGCTTTAGCAAGCCAGTGGACAGTCATGGAAAATGGTCTTTCTTCCTCTCTGTGTGTCCCTTTCACCCTTTGTTTCCTCTGGAGGGCTTTCATGTCTCCACAGCTTGACAGTGTCCTGTCATGGCCGATGGCTGTGCATGGACATCTCCTGGGCTGGGTCTGCTGCCGTAGAACTAACTCTGGATTTTGCTTTGTCTCTCCCAGCCACTCGTGACAACACAACCAGATGTGCGTGGGCTTCTGCCTGGACATCTCCTGCTCTTTCACCACTGGGAACTGATGTCTATTTTTTATTTGTTGGCACTGATGTCATTTTGATTTGAGCTGACCACAGGTTGTCAGCCACAATAAACTCTTTTACCCTGAGAGGAGGTGGCTGTGTGTTTCCATCGACATGCCAGGAGCCTAAACCAGTCCTGCTGCTGGAGACACCTGGCTATCCCCGGCAGGAAATCCAGCTCCTCTTCCCCTGCTCTCAGAATGAGGCTCAAGCTCTCCTTCTTCTGGCGTGGTTTGGTGCTGTTGTTCTGGTGGTGTGGTTTGGTTTTTTGGCTTTAGTGGTGTGGTTCTGGTGGTGTGGTTTGGCATTGTGGCTTGTGGAGAGGGTCCGGTGGAGTGGTTTGGTGGTGAGTTTTTTGTGTTGTGGTTCTTGTGGTGAGATTCTGGTGGTGTGGTTCTAGCCTAATGGTGTAGGTCTGGTGGTGTGGGAGTGGGAGGAGTGGCAGTGGTGGCTGTGGTGGTGGCAGAGCCCGCAGCAAGCTGCCCGTGTGCTGCTGCCGATCACCACGCAGAGGGTCCTGAGGTTCCTGCGGCACAGGACGGCCCGGGTGAGCCCCATGCCCTGTGGGAGCGGCAGAGATGAGCTGCAGCCTGAGGGCCAGGAGCGTGCCAGCAGCAGCCAGCACAAGCAGCGGGCCTGGGGCAGAGGCTCACACTGTCTTCGCTGCAGGGGGAAGACAGGACATCTCACACAGCAGATTTGCCCCCAGCAGGGCTGTATTCCCTAAGAAAAGGTAGAAAAGGGGTCAAAAAAAGGCCATGAATTCCCAAGCCTAGTGGTTCAGCCACCTCTGCCAGGCACAGCCCTTGGACGTTCAACCACCTTTAGGCCCATGAGACGTCGTACATCAGGTGACATCCAGGAGGTCACCTCCACAATGTTCAGGCCTTTGAAGCCACCAGCAGTCTCCAAAGCCTTGATAAAAAAACACCCAAACCAACCAGATTTGGCATCAAGGAACACATCCGAGCTAGTGGCAATGGTCGAGGCTCTGCTTTCCTCTTCTGCAGCTGAGGAAACCCAGCTTGCACAAACCCGGTCACAGCAGTTCACCATTTCCTCTCCTAACCCCCAGCAAATGCTCCCTGGCCTCCCTTCCCCTTGACCTCCCTCCACCAGTGACACAACCTCCTTTAAAGCCAAGCCTGTCCTGGGCTACAGCCCTGGATTCTGCCCTTCTGCTCTGCTCTGCTCCGCTCTGCTGAGACCCCAGCTGCAGTGCTGGCTCCTGCTCTGGGGGTCTCGGCACAGGAGCTGCTGGAGCAGGGCTGGAGTAGGCCATGAAGGTGATCAGAGGCTGTTCAATGGCAGCATTAGCCTCAGAAATCTCTTTGCCTTCCTGCAGCGCTTCCTACGTGCCAATACAGGGCAGTGGCTGCCCTGCAGCTCCAAAGGGAGACCTGCAGCTCCTTCCTTAGCAGCACCAGTGCCAAGAGCTGCAAAGTGCTCTCCATCAGGCCTGGATCTCCTCGGCTGTGACACCCCTGAGCTGGGATGAGTCAGTAACTGCTGCCACTTGTACAGGGACCTGTGGAGGCTGCTCCAGAGGAGAAGACAGGAATGAGTTGAGCACTACTGTGTGGACAGGCTGAGAGAGTTGGGTTGTTCAGGCTGGTGAAAGCTATGGGAAAAGGCTCCTGAGGAGCCCCCCCCCCCAAAATGGCAGAACACCGACGGTGCAGGGCGTGCCGGAAGGGATGCCGAGGTGTGGGGGGATGCTCTGAGAGGCATCGGCAGGGCTCCAGGGACAGCGCAAAGGGCCGAGGAAGGAGCTGGGTTGAGCCACTGGCCTCTGCTGCTGGCCTCAGCCAGGGTCCTGCTGATGTCACAGCTGGGTTCCTGAATTGTGGCACCTTGGCAACCGTCTGTGTACTCGGTACCTGGCGGTGCTGAGTGTGCTAGGCGAGTGCGTTGGTGGTGTGCTTTGGTGGTTTGGTTCTTCTGGTGTGGTTCTGGGACTGTGGTTTTGGTTGTTTGGGTTCGGAGGAGTGGTTTTGGGTCTTTGGGTTTGGTGGAGTGGTTTAGGTGGTGTGGGTCTGGTGGAGTGGTTTTGGTGGTGTGGGTCTGGTGGCTTTGGTGCTGTAGGTGTGGTGGTGAGTTGGTGGTGGTGTGTTTTTGGTGGAGTGGTTCAGGTGTTTGGGTTTGGTGGAGTGGTTGTGGAGGTGTGGTTTGGTGGAGTGGTTGTGGTGGTGTGGTTTGGTGGAGTGGTTGTGGTGGTGTGGTTTGGTGGAGTGGTTGTGGAGGTGTGGTTTGGTGGAGTGGTTGTGGAGGTGTGGTTTGGTGGAGTGGTTGTGGAGGTGTGGTTTGGTGGAGAGGTCCTGGTGGTGTGGTTTGGTGGAGTGGTTGTGGTTTGGTGGTGGTGGTGAGGTTTGTTCTGCGTGGGTCTGGTGGTGTGGGAGTGGGAGGAGTGGTAGTGGTGGCTGTGGTGGTGGCAGAGCCCGCAGCAAGCTGCCCGTGTGCTCCTGCCGATCACCATGAAGAGGGTCCTGAGGTTCCTGCGGCGCAGGACGGCCCGGGTGAGCCCCATGCCCTGTGGGAGCGGCAGAGATGAGCTGCAGCCTGAGGGCCAGGAGCATGCCAGCAGCAGCCAGCACAAGCAGCGCAGGTAGTGGGGCTGGGGCAGAGGCAGGCAGGCGCTGGGTGGCAGCCTCCGGGGCTCTCGTCCTGCCCCGCGGCTTGTGGCTCCTCCTCCTCTGCAGGAGCTCCCTCTGGGTCGGGCGGGTGAGAAGGGTCTGTGAGCAGGGCCGTGGTCGGGCCTCCACGGGGCTGTGTTTTCTCTCTTGACAGCTGCAGAGCACGGGCTGTGGAGCCCCGGGAGCAGGGGAAGAGGGCAGAGGTTGCTCCGAGCTGGGCTCTGTGTGCAGCGGGAGCTGCTGGAGAGACGAAGGCTGCCCCTGCTGTGAGCGCAGCAGGCAGCGCTGTGCAGCCGCAAGGAGGCCGTGGGGACGAGGCTGTCAGATGCCCTCTCGGTAGGTTGCTGTGGAGCTGGGAGACCGGGAAGGGTGGTGTGGGGGTGCTGATGATGCTGGGCAAAGATGCTCTGCTAGGCACGGTCCAAGGAGAGCAGGATTCTGTAGACACTGCTTCCTTTGGGGCTGGTTCCTGAGCACCTGGCGACATCTCCCTGGCACGTGGGACAGGTCTGTGTGCTGCAGGAAACCACATTCCCAAGCTGGAAACCAGCTGCGTGTTGGTAGGGGGCTGGCTGGGATCTCAAGGCTTTGCGGTGTGTGTGTCTGCTAAGGGTGCCTCTGGAAGCCAGGTGATTGGGAAGGCACTGGAGGCATCATGGGGCTGTCCAAGCTCACTCTGATTCCCAAACTACATGGTTTTCCTGTAGAGGAGTGCACCACAGAGCTCCACCCGCACCATGCCCAGCTGTGGATGTCTGAGCAGGCTGCCAAGTTGCAGAGACATGTAGAGCAGTTGTCTCAGATTGAAGAGAAGTTGAGTGAGAGCATCGTGGACAGGAATGCAGTCAGCAAGGGCCTGCTTCAACTCCATGGGGAGAATGTAAACATAAATGTGAGCAGGCTGGAAGGTGAGGTGAGCCAACTGCATAAAGCACTCCAGGAAAAGACAGAGGCTTTGGGGAAGGCAAAAAGAGCGCTGAAGAGGATGGCGAAGGAGCTGGAAGCTCAGCAAAAGAAGCAAGAGGAAGAGCAAGCTGATAGGATGAAGAAGGCAGCAGTGCTGCAGCACCAAGTGGCTCAGCTGAAAGAGGAGAACCTCTCCCTCCGCCAGCAGCTGAGCAACTTGCAGCAGGGTGGCCAAGAAGGCCAGGTGAGCGATGCCTGTGCGTGTGAGGCCGAGAGAGTAGATGAAGAGGAGAGGGGAGCACTGCCCAGATTTGTTGTGGGGGTGGTGGTGCTGCAGAAGGTTTGGGCCAGCCTTGAGACACACTGCTGCCTCTGTACGTGTGTGTCTGTGTATCTACTGTCAGCACCCTGGGCTCATGCAGAGCATTTGACGCTGTCCCACACAACATCCTTGTCTGTAGAGTGAAGAGACCTGGCTTTCTAGGGGTGGCCCAGTGGGTGGGGAAGGAATTGTCTAGACAGACTGCAGAGCTGCGGTCAGTGGTTGGTGTCTGGGAGGCGCTGGTTATGCGCACTTGCAGCGCAGAGAGCCAGTGGCATCCTGGAGTGCACCAGAAGCAGTGTGGGCAGCAGCAGCGGGTGAAGGGGAAGGATTCTGCCAGCACAAATCAGACATGGAGCTGCTCAAGCAGCTCCAGGGGAAGACCACAAAGATGATTGGGGCTGCAGCTGTACCCCTGGGAGGACAGGCTGAGACAGTTCTTGATGTGCCTGGATAGAGACACCTTCATTAATAAGCAATGACATTTCTTGTTTCCCTAGAGAAGAGGGGGACAGCTGCCAGGACACCCTGAGCCTGCCCTCAGTCGCCTGCAGCTAACAGAAACCTCCAGTGCTTCTGCCTGTGCCTGCAGTGACCTGAAAGAAGAGCTGAAGGAAGATAGGGACAAGGTATGCAAAGTCTCTGAGGGGCAAAGCAGTAGCCTGGGGGCAGCATCTGGGTGGGCAGGAGTGAGGCAGCTATGCTCTTTGGAGCCTCACTTCTGCTCCACCACTGTCCAGCGGCCGTGGCCATGATGCCATATTGCACCCCAGGCACTCCCAGGCGTCTCTGGGCTTGGCTGTTGCCTCACAAGGTTTTTCCTCTCCGGGTGCCTGCGCTCGGCTGGTGCTGAGTTGCCTGGCAGCAGCCTTTGGGGGAAGGAAAGTCCTCTTTTGCTTGCCTGTGTCTCATCAGCCATTTGCTCTAAGAGCTGTCAGGCTTCTGAATGGCCAAGAAGGACAGGTGAGTGACAGTAGGCATCAGACCCCTGTGCCTAAGGCAGGCTGCTTTTTCCCCACTTCAGATAGGCAAATTGACCATGGAGCTGCAGCTGGAGTCCCAGGCATGCCAGCAGCTCGCAGCCAGGAATCAGGAGCTGCAAGGGCTGCTTGTGACTCTTGAAAGGAAGCAGTGTGAGCAGAAGGCACAGGCACGGAGAAGAGAGATGAAGCTTCTGAAGAAGATTGAGCAGGTGAGTTATGTTCCCGTGGGATGTGTGTGGCTGTGGCCCCGTCTGTGAGGTGTCTTCTCTTGGGCATCTGCTTTCTTGGGCAGCCTGGTGGCTTTGGTGCCATGGAGGGAAGCTGTAAAAGGCTACCTCTTCTCTTTTAGTTGGAGGCATCTGCAGGCAATGCCCTGAAACTGCTTGAAGCCTCCAGCTCCTTAAAGATTATAAAGCTGGAGCAGAAGAGTCAAGCTCTGGAGCAGGAGCTGGAGAGGGCCCGGAGAAGGCAGAAGGAGACCGAGCGGCAACTGGCCTTTGAGAAGACAGCTAAAGAGTCCTTTATGGAGTTTTATCAGATGAGCGACAAAACCATCAGGAGCCTGCAAGTGGATTTAGAACTGTAAGGGCAAATGTTTTCTCTTTGTGCCCACACAAGACACTGGGAACAGTTCTCTTGACAGCCCCTGAGGTACCAGAGCTCCTCAGGCCCATCCGGGGGATGCTGTAGCCAGTTTCTTGTCAGCATTTGCTGTAGGCCTCTCGTCTTCCCGCACGTAGGGTGGGAAAGAGGAGCTCCCTTTCTGCTGCTGCTGTCCTCCCTCTTGGGACAGACAGGCTGGAAAAGGCAGAGGGGACAGAAGAGGAGCCTGTGAGGCAAAACGTCCTCTCTCAGGTGCTGTGCTGACGGTGCATGGCCAGGCTGAGTATGCACTGGGAGGAGAGCAGGAGCCAGGGTCCTCTCCACCTTCTAGCAAAGGTCCCCCAAAGCCAGAGCACAGGTCACTCGGACGCCTGAGCAGGAAGACATGGTGGGGGGGGCTCAGAAGTCTCTGTTCATAAGTTTAAGAGCAAAATCTCCCACTTGGGGGACAGCTTTGTGCCTGTGTGAGCAGCAGCTGTTGTTGATGCTCCTGCCTTTTTCACAGGAGCCACAAGAGGCTGGCATGGCACTGGCAGCGGCGTCTGGAGGAGAACCCTACTCTCACACCCTGCCTGGGGCTTGCTGGGGAGCGAGGGGAAATTCCTTGGAGCATCTTCCAGTGTGATTCCTCAGTCTTCAGGTGGGTTCAGAAGTCTGGTTGGCTTTTGCCTGTGTTAGTGAAAGAGTGGGAGTCTTTGCCGTGTCATTTGTGGCCAGGTGGAGTGGGAGCAAAGAAGCTGCCTGCTTCTCCTGATGAGGCCAAGGCAGTTCCTGTGAGGTAGAAAAGGTGTAGGGTCTAAGGGTCAGCAGATGCCATTTGGGAGTTGTGTGTGTTGTGGGCCCCCTTTGGGAACATCCCAGGTGTGGCCTGTGCAGTGGCATCCGGGCCGGCACCCAGCCTAAACCACCACACGTACCCAGCTCTTGGGACCATCGTCTCCTTTGCTAGGGTCAGCAGAGGCCCTCTGCACCCAAAACATTTGGGGTGTCACATCCAGGGTCTCTGGAGAAGCCACACCATCCAAACCCTTGAGGTGTCTCTGAAGCCAAGGCCTTTGGAGCATTTCTGCGCCCAGAGCTTTTGGGGGATCTCACACCTAGGGTCTCTGGGGCATGGTTTTACTCCATACTTTTGGGGTGTCTCACAGCCCTCAGGGTCTGTGGAGCAGATCCACATGCAGATTTTTGGGGTGTCTCACAGCCCTCAGGGTCTGTGGAGCATCTCACACGCAACACTTTTGGGGCATGTCTACATTCAGAGTCTTTGGAGCATCTCTGCGCCCCACACTTTTGGGGTGTCTTAGAGCCTGTGCTCTGGAGCATCTTCCCCCTAGGCTGCTCTGCCCTTGGGTGCTGCACTCAAGGTGGGTCTCCAAGCCTCAGCACCAAGACCCCGAGCCACCTGCTTCCCAAGGGCTGACAAACCATCCCCTCCCTCAGCCCCTCTCCATCCCGCTCCAGCACCCCGCGAATCCCCTGGCTAGGGGTCCGCATCCCGGCGCCGGGGTGCTGGGGCGGGAGGTGAATTCCTAGGGGAGCGCTCCGAGCCAAGGCGCCCGCGGAGAGCCGGAGGGCGTCGGGCCCGAGCCGTGTAGGGCTGTGAGCTCCGGGGCGGGCTGCTGACGCTGCCGAGGAGGAAAGCAGGCAGTGTCTGTACGCTCGGTGTCATGTACTTCCTAATCCTCCCGGATTCCTCCATCGGGCTGGAGAGGGAGCAGAGGGGGGAGCTGGAGGCCAGCCGGCCGCCTCCCGGACCTCGCAGCCGCCCCGAGCGAGCCAGCGACGGCCACTAGGTTGCTCCTCTCCGTCGTGCCGTCGTGTCACCACCCCCCAGCCCGCCCCCCAAACCCTCATCTTGTCCTTCTGTCCCCCCTTCCTTCCCGGGTAGGACACGAGGAAACACGTCATCATGACGCTGCTGGACAGCCAGCAGTCCTACGTGGAGTCCTTGCGCACCTTGATGCAGGTAAGGTGGCAGGGCCGGGGGAGGTGACTCCCTCCCCTCCCCTTGCCTCCCCTCCCCCCGCCCCAAATGCCTCGTGGTGTGTAGCCCTCCCTTGCTTGGCCCCGTCCCCCCCAAGTCGCAGCCCTCAAGCTGTGGGTCCCCTGCCAGCACCGAGGTGGCACAGGAGTGGGTTGGGAAGGGGTGGCAGCGCGGGCTGGTGGGGGGCGGTGGGCATCAGGGTGGCAGTGGTGGCAGCAGTGGGGTGTAGGGGTCACATCTGTCCCCCCAAACGAAGCCTGGAACGTTCCTGGTGGGTTGTCACCTGGCAGGTGGTGTGTCCACAAGCCCCTTCCAGTGCTTGACGCCAGCCCCCTCCCAAAGCTCTCTTCGGCAACCTCATCTCCTGGTTGCTGATGACCCTGCCATGGTGGGAGACCCTTTACACCCCCAGTACCCATGCCCCCCCCCCATTCTCTGCTCAACTTTACCATCTTCAGCCATGGGCTGAGGCTTCTTCTCCAGTCCTGGGTTGTACATTGTTTTCACTAAGCTGGTTCCAAAGCTCCCCCTGGAGCAACCTGGCCCCAGGGCCCACCCCACGTTTGAGATGTTAATGAAGGTGTTTCAGGTTGATGGTGATCAGTGCCCTGGAGACTTAGGTCAGGCTTGGCTTAGGTGTGGGTTGTCTAACCACATGTCTGCAAGTGGAAACACCGAGAGGAGCAGAGCTCTGCTCTGCTCCCTAGAAAGCAGTGTCTGCAGGACATCTGCTGGGCATGGCCCTGAGGACCTCAATCCCAACACCCAGCCAGGCTTTTCCCATGGTGGACCCAGAGATGCTCTACCAGATGTTGTTGCAGGAGGGAAGGACCCTTTGAGGCTGCTCCTAGTGCAGATGTTGGCTTGGGGGTGCAAGAGGAGCCCAGCTCTGGGGCTTATCCAGGCAGGGTTTAGGGTCTGGTGGTGCCCCTGATGATCTTGGCGTGGGTGGAGGCTGTCCCTTGGGCTGTGCCCTCCTCTGAGGTGGGACAGGAGGCTGGTTGGAGGGGACAGCCGTGCTGGGGGTCAGTGGTTCCCCACTGGAGGGACTGGGTGGGCATGAATGGAGGCCATGGTGGGCATGAATGGAAGGCCCAAACCCTTGCCCATGGGATATGTCCTGGCACGGTGCAACCAGGGGGATCTGGCTTTCTGGGGAGAGAGTCACAGGGCTCCAGATGCCCCCAGCTCCCCATCTCAGCTGGCACCAGGTGCTTGGATCCATCATGGTGTGGCCTGGTGGCGCGTAGCATGGTGGCTACCGAGGGCAAGGACTACCTTGGAGCATGATCTTCCATCCAAGCCAGATGGTACATGAGCAAGCCCTGCCTGCTCTCCCTGTGTGCTGAGGTGGAAGCTGTCTCTGTGCTCTTCTTGCCCATCTGCTCCTTGCTCCCCTAGTTTCATAGTGGGTGGGATGTGTGGCACAGCCCAGCCCTTCTCCTGATGGAGGAGCTGGGCCACCATAGGGCAGGTGAAGTGGGTTAGGGGCCTCAGGAAGGGTTTGGCTCTTCTGACTTGGGTCTCCATGAGATATCTACCATCAGCTTGAGCAACCTCATCCTTGGGGTGGAGGTTTGCCAGCTTGGATGGAGATGTTTGAAGCCACTCCAGGTGGGTCCTGTCCTCACTGATCATCTCCATGATCCTTCCAGCATCCTTGAAGGGCACTGGCATCTCGTACAGGTCAGGCTGGGGAGGTGTCAAGGAGGTTCAGAAGACTTTCCCCATCCTGCATTCCTTGCAGATTGCTGAGGGCACCATCCCTGCCCTTCCCATGGGAAAGGGCTTTCCCAGCAGAGCTTCCCACCCAGCCTTGCAGAGGACCTGCTTTTCCTGCTAGCTCTGAGCCGTTGCCCAAGAGAGGCTGCTGGGTGAAGTGGTCCAGGGTTTGATCCACAGCATCTACCCTGCTGCTTCCAAACATCCTAAATCCCACCAGGAATGCACCAGATGTGGCCCCCAAGGTCGTGCTGCCATGACTTCCCAGCTGGGTCAGGCTGTGCTGAGGGCTCCAGAGCTGCACACAGCACTCCAGGTGAGGTCTCCCCGGAGCAGAGCAAAGTGGCAGAATCACCTCTCTGGCTCTGCTGCCACCGCTGCTTTGGATGCAGCCCAGGCTGCCCTTGGCCTTCTGTGCTGCAAGCTCACACTGCCTGCTCCTGGCCAGCTTCTCCCCCGCCAGCACCTCCAGGTCCTTTCCCTCAGGGCTGCTTTCTCTGCCCTCCTCCCCCAGTCTGTATTGCTAGTGAGGATTGTTCCAGCCCAGGGGCAGAGCCCTGCACTTGCTCTTGTGGAACCTCCTGAGGTTCACCTGGGCTTCACCTCTCCAGCCTGTCCAGGCCCCTCTGGATGCCATCCTGTCCCTCTGGTGGATCCACAGCCCCACTCAGCTTGGTGCCACCTGCACACTGCTGATGGTGCCTCAATCTCCCTCTCTCTGTCATTGCTAAAAAAATGGAAAGAGCACAGGTCCCAGTACAGACCCCTGAGGGACACCACTTGGCACTGATGATCTAAGTCCAACCCCTCTGCCATGGGCAGGGACATCTTCCAGTAGATCAGGCTCTGCAAAGCACCATCCAACCTCTCCTTGAACACTTGCAGTGATACATTGGAGGCATCCATGCAAGGTGATGATGATCTCTCAGGAGCTGGTGGCCCCTTGGGAGGTTACAAAGACCACGCTGGTGGTGGCCAAAGCTGCAAGCCTGGTTTCTTTGGCAAACCTCTCCTGCATGGAGCTGGTTTCCATCCCCAGCAGCCAGGGCAGCACAGTTGGGGCTTGCTTGGGGGTGCCATGGCATCGCTGATGGGGAGGAGTAACAGCAGGCACCAGGAGAGGTTAGAGGCTGCCCTGCTGGAGAGCAGCTCCATGGAGAAAGACCTTGGAGTGCTGGTGGGCAGCAAGTGCTGCAGGGGACAGCAATGTGCCCTTGTGGCCAAGAGAGCCAATGGGATCCTCGGGTGCAGCAAGAGAAGTGTGGCCAGCAGGGCCAGGGAGGTTCTTCTGCTCTTCTGCTCTGCCCTGGGGAGACCACAGCTGCAATCCTGTGTCCAGTTCTGGGCTCCCCAGTGCAAGAGAGACAGAGAGCTGATGGAGAGAATCCAACAGAGAGCCACAAGGGCACTTGAGCAGGGATGGATGGGTGTAAGAATGGAGAGATGGATGGATTGGTGGACAGAAGGATGGGTGGATGGATGGATGGATGGAAGGAAGGATGGACAGAAGAATGGAATGATGGATGGATGGATGGGTGGGTGGGTGGATGGATGGAAGGATGGACAGAAGAATGGAATGATGGATGGATGCATGGATGGATGCATGGATGGATAGACAAGATAGAAGAGTGGATGGGTTGGTGGGTGGATGGATGGATGGATGGATGGATGGATGGACAGAAGGATGGACAGGTGGATGGATGACAGAAGGATGTGGACAATATAAAATTCCCCAAGTGTGGGGGAAGACAAGATGAGTTTGGGAGCAGTCAGGGAAGAACCTAGAGGTACCCTGGGTTGGGGGTGGATAGGGAGGCTCCAGGTGAAACCTGTGGAAGTCCTACTGTGCCCATGCCTGATGTTGCCATGGCCTTGATGCTTCCCTGTGAGTGGAGCTCTGTGACTTTGCCTTTGTGGCCATGGCACCCATGTCCCCATCCTACTTCAGGCCAAAGCCACGCCTGGGGAAAGTGAGGCTGGGTTGCACTTCCAGTAGTGGCAGGGGCTGGGTACTAACCCCTTAGTGCCTCCTGCTGCTCTGCAGAAGGCAGTGGGTGGGAAGAAGGAGAGCTCCTTCTTCCTCTTCACCGACCTGCTGGTCTGCACCCCGCTGAAGCGCAAGGCGGGGTCCCTGCGCCGCAGCTCCATGAGCCTGTGAGTGCCACCTGGGGGAGGGAGGGCACCCACCAGCTCCTTAGGGTGGTCCTCACCGCTTGGGATGGACTTTGAAGGCGTTTGGGATGTGAGTGCAGCTCAGCCAAGCCTCCCTCTGCTTCCCAGGCACACGTCGGCCAGCGTGATCGACACCGCCAGCAAGGACAAACCGCTCCGGAAGCTGCCCCTGGAGGAAGTGGGACATTGTCAAAGGTCTGCCCCTGCCTGCTGGAGTGTCCCATCCCAGCATAAACCCAGTGCTCAGAGATCACCAACCCCAATGCCAGAGGAGGATTGGGGCAGCCTCTGAAGGATGCCTGGGGATGGATGAGGGCAGTGTCGTGTGGTGGCCATGACGCTGGCCCCTGGCACCCTTACCAGGATGTCCTCTGGCAGAGAGAGAACCTCTGAAAGGGCTGAAGGCCACGAGTGTGCACTCAGACCCCCAAGATCCCACCAGCCTGAAAGCCAAAGTGGGGTTGGACAGCTTCTGAAGGATGCAGGGGGATGGATGGGGTCATAACCAGGCATGTGGCTGGTTGTAGCCCATCCCTGAGACCTGAACTGTTGTCCCCCTCCTCAGAGCCTGCATGATGTGATCAAGGACCAGATGGCTGCCATATATCGGGAGCTGGAGGAGAAGCAAACTCTGTCCTTCACCATGACCTTCCCCCCAGTGAGGTGGAGCTCAGCACCACCAAATCTGATGGCACTGAGGCCATTGTCTTCGGGTTTCCCAAGCCTGATGCCCAGCTCCGCTCGGAGCAAGTCTTTGAGGGTGCCAGGGAGAAGCTGGGTAAGAGCAGGGGCCGGGGGAGTGGATGTGGCAGTGGGCTCAGCATCACAAGCCAGGCTAGGCAGGCCTCCATCCATCTCATTTCCTCATTCTCCAAAGTTGTTTTTTTTCCCATCTTCCAGCAAAAACTGCCTGGACCCAGAGTTCCTCAAGGCCATCCCCACCATGAAGATGAGGAGCGGGATGCAGGTGCTTGGTGCTGATGCCTGTGTTCAAGCATCCTACAGGACCTGCAAGTCCCTCCTGGAGGTGGTCAAGGCCAGGATGGTAGAGGCTTTGAGCCACCTTAGAACCTCAATAGAGGAGAGATGTGGAGGTGCAGGAGCCAGTGCAGAGGAGGGCAGGGAAGCTGGGGAAGGGCCTGGTGAACTAATGTGATGGAGATGGACTGAGGGAGCTGTGGATGGTTAGTTTGGAGAAGAGGAGGCAGAGGAGGAACCTCACTGCTCTTCACAGCTCCCTGAAAGGACATTGTGGAGAGGCTGGGGGTGGTTTCTTAGAGGAAATGAAGTGATAGAACCAAGAGGGAATGGATCGGATAGGATAGGATAGAATGGAATAGGATGGAATAGAACGGAGTAGAATAGACCAGGTTGGAAAAGACCTTTGAGATCTTGAAGTGATCTTGTCCAGAGAAGGGGTTGAAAGCTGGTGAGGGGTTTGGGGCAGCAGCCCTGTGAGGAGACTCTGAGAGAGCTGGGGTTGATTAGCCTGGAGAAGAGGAGGCTCTGAGGAGCCCCTTATTGCTGTCCAGAACTACCCGAATGGAGATTATAGGCAGGTGGGCATTGGTGTCTTGTCCCAGGTAACCAGCACCAGGACAGCAGCGCAAGAAGCAATCCCTGTCCTGCAGCATGGCCTTCCCCCTACAAGGTGGAGCTCAGCACCACCAAATCTGATGGCATCCAGTCCTTCCCCTTCCAGTTCCCCAGGCCCAATGCCCTGCTCAGCTCGGAGAAGCCTTTGAGGATGCCAAAAAGAAGCTGGGTAAGAGCAGGTACTGGGGGAGTGGATGTGGCAGTAGGCTCAGCATCACAAGCCAGGCTAGGCAGGCCTCCATCCATCTCACTTCCTCATTCTCCAATGTGGTTTTTTTTCCCATCTTCCAGCAAAAACTGCCTGGACCCAGAGTTCCTCAAGGCCATCCCCACCATGAAGATGAGGAGCGGGATGCAGGCACTTGGTGCTGGTGCTTGGGTTCAAGCATCCTACAGGACCTGTAAGTCCCTCCTGGAGGTGGTCAAGGCCAGGTTGGTTGAGGCCTTGAGCCACATAGGCACCTCAATGGAGGAGAGATGTGGAGGTGCAGGAGCCCATGCAGAGGAGGGCAGGGAAGCTGGGGAAGGGCCTGGAGAACAAATCTGGTGGGGATCGACTGAGGGAGCTGTGGATGGTTAGTTTGGAGAAGAGGAGGCAGAGGGGGAACCTCACTGCTCTTCACAGCTCCCTGAAAGGACACTGTGGAGAGCTTGGGGGTGGTCTCTTCTCACAGGTTATGAACTGATAGAACCAAGAGTGAATGAATAGCATAGAGCAGAGTAGTCTAGACTAGACTAGACTAGAATAGAGCTAACTAGGTTGGCAAGGACCTTTGAGATCATGAAGTCACCGTGTCCAGAGGTGGGCTAGAAATCTGGTGAGGGGTTTGGAACAGCAGCTCTATGAGGAGAATCTGAGGGAGCTGGGGTTGATTAGCTGAGAGAAGAGGAGGTTCAGAGGAGCCCCTTATTGCTGTCTAGAACTGCCCGAATTTGGGTTGTAACCAGGTGGGGGCTGGTGTCTCGTCCCAGGTAACCAGCACCAGGATAGCAGCATAAGAGCCAATCTCTGTCCTTCAGCATTGCCTTCCCCCAAAAAGTGAACCTTAGCACTACCTAAGCTATTGGGACCCACTCCTTCCCCTTCGAGTTCCCCAAGCCCAATGCCCTGCTCAGCTCGGAGAAGGCTTTGAGGATGCCAAGAAGAAGCTGGGTAAGAGCAGGGACCGGGGGAGTGGATGTGGCAGTGGGCTCAGCATCACAAGCCAGAATAGGCAAGGCCTCCATCCCTCCAGCACCATAGAGCACCAGCTCTATGAGGAGACTCTGAGGGAGCTGGGGTTGATTAGCCTGGAGAAGAGGAGGCTCTGAGGAGCCCCTTATTGCTGTTCAGAACTACCCGAAGGGAGATTATAGCCAGGTGGGCATTGGTAACCAGCACCAGGATAGCAGCACAAGATGCAATCCCTGTCCTTCAGCATGGCCTTCCCCCAACCAGGTGCATCTCAGCTCTACCTAAGCTGTTGGCACCCACTCCTTCCCCTTCGAGTTCCCCAAGCCCAATGCCCTGCTCAGCTCGGAGAAGCCTTTGCGGATGCCAAGAAGAAGCTCGGTAAGAGCAGGGGCCGGGGGAGTGGATGTGGCAGTGGGCTCAGCATCACAAGCCAGGCTAGGCAGGCCTCCATCCATCTCACTTCCTCATTCTCCAAAGTTGTTTTTTTCCCAGCTTCCAGCAAAAACTGCCTGGACCCAGAGTTCCTCAAGGCCATCCCCACCATGAAGATGAGGAGCGGGATGCAGGTACTTTGTGCTGGTGCTTGGGTTCAAGCATCCTACAGGACCTGCAAGTCCCTCCCTTGAGGTGGTCAAGGCCAGGATGGTTGAGGCCTTGAGCCACCTTAGAACCTCAATAGAGGAGAGATGTGGAGGTTCAGGAGCCGGTGCAGAGGAGGGCAGGGAAGCTGGGGAAGGGCCTGGTGAACTAATGTGATGGAGATGGACTGAGGGAGCTGTGGATGGTTAGTTTGGAGAAGAGGAGGCAGAGGGGGAACCTCACTGCACTTCCCAGCTCCCTGAAAGGACGTTGTGGAGAGGCTGGGGGTTGTCTCCTCTCACAGATGATGTAGTGATAGTACAAAGAGGGAATGAATAGAATAGAATAGAATAGAATGGTTTAGACTAGACTAGACTTGACTAACTAGAATGAATGGGAACTACCTGGGAGGTAGTACTGAATGGGAGGGAATGAACGGAGCAGAGCAGAATAGAATAGAATAGCATGGAACACAACAGAATAGAAAAGAATAGAATGGAAGACAACAGAATAGAAAAGAATAGACTAGACTAGAAGTAACCAGGTTGGAAAAGACCTTTGAGATCTTGAAGTCACCGTGTGCAGAGAAGGGCAAGAAAGCTGGTGAGGTGTTTGGAGCACCAGCCCTGTGAGGAGAATTTGAGGGAGCTGGAGTTGATTAGCCTGGAGAAGAGGAGGCTCAGAGGAAACCCTTATTGCTGTCTTGACCTGCCTGAAGGGAGGTTGTAAGCAAGTGGGCATTGGTGTCTTCTCCCAGGTAACCAGCACCAGGATAGCAGCACAGAAAGCAATCCCTTTCCTTCAGCATGGCCTTCCCCCTACAAGGTGGAGCTCAGCACCACCAAATCTGATGGCAGCCAGTCCTTCCCCTTCAAGTTCTCCAATGCGATGCCAGGCTCTGCTTTGAGCAAGCCTTTGAGGATGCCAAGAAGAAGCTGGGTAAGAGCAGGGGCCGGGGGAGTGGATGTGGCAGTGGGCTCAGCATCACAAGCCAGGCTAGGCAGGCCTCCATCCATCTCACTTCCTCATCCTCCAAAGTTGTTTTTTTCCCAGCTTCCAGCAAAATCTGCCTGGACCCAGAGTTCCTCAAGGCCATCCCCACCATGAAGATGAGGAGCGGGATGCAGGTACTTGGTGCTGATGCCTGGGTTCAAGCATCCTACAGGACCTGCAAGTCCCTCCTGGAGGTGGTCAAGGCCAGGTTGGGTGAGGCCTTGAGCCACCTTAGAATGTCAAAAGAGGAGAGATGTGGAGGTTCAGGAGCCGGTGCAGAGGAGGGCAGGGAAGCTGGGGAAGGGCCTGGTGAACTAATGTGATGGAGATGGACTGAGGGAGCTGTGGATGGTTAGTTTGGAGAAGAGGAGGCAGAGGAGGAACCTCACTGCTCTTCACAGCTCCCTGAAAGGACATTGTGGAGAGGCTGGGGGTGGTTTCTTAGAGGAAATGAAGTGATAGAACCAAGAGGGAATGGATCGGATAGGATAGGATAGAATGGAATAGGATGGAATAGGATGGAATAGAACGGAGTAGAATAGACCAGGTTGGAAAAGACCTTTGAGATCTTGAAGTGATCGTGTCCAGAGAAGGGGTTGAAAGCTGGTGAGGGGTTTGGGGCAGCAGCCCTGTGAGGAGACTCTGAGAGAGCTGGGGTTGATTAGCCTGGAGAAGAGGAGGCTCTGAGGAGCCCCTTATTGCTGTCCAGAGCTACCCGAATGGAGATTATAGGCAGGTGGGCATTGGTGTCTTGTCCCAGGTAACCAGCACCAGGATAGCAGCGCAAGAAGCAATCCCTGTCCTGCAGCATGGCCTTCCCCCTACAAGGTGGATCTCAGCACCACCAAATCTGATGGCATCCAGTCCTTCCCCTTCCAGTTCCCCAAGCCCAATGCCCTGCTCAGCTCGGAGAAGCCTTTGAGGATGCCAAAAAGAAGCTGGGTAAGAGCAGGGGCCGGGGGAGTGGATGTGGCAGTAGGCTCAGCATCACAAGCCAGGCTAGGCAGGCCTCCATCCATCTCACTTCCTCATTCTCCAATGTGGTTTTTTTTCCCATCTTCCAGCAAAAACTGCCTGGACCCAGAGTTCCTCAAGGCCATCCCCACCATGAAGATGAGGAGCGGGATGCAGGTACTTGGTGCTGGTGCTTGGGTTCAAGCATCCTACAGGACCTGCAAGTCCCTTCCTGGGGGTGGTCAAGGCCAGGTTGGTTGAGACCTTGAGCCACGTAGGCACCTCAATAGAGGAGAGATGTGGAGGTGCAGGAGCCGGTGCAGAGGAGGGCAGGGAAGCTGGGGAAGGGCCTGGAGAACAAATCTGGTGGGGATCGACTGAGGGAGCTGTGGATGGTTAGTTTGGAGAAGAGGAGGCAGAGGGGGAACCTCACTGCACTTCAGAGCTCCCTGAAAGGACACTGTGGAGAGCTTGGGGGTGGTCTCTTCTCACAGGTAATGAAGTGATAGTACGAAGAGGGAATTAATAGAATAGAATAGAATGGTTTAGACTAGACCAGAACTAACCAGATTGAAAAAGACCTTTGAGATCATGAAATCAATGTGTCTCGATAAGGGCAAGAGAGCTGGTGAGGACTTCAGAGCACAGGCCCTTGAGGAGAGACTGAGGGAGCTGGGGGTTCTTAGCCGAGAGAAGAGGAGGAGAATAAATCTGATGGGGATTGACTGAGGGAGCTGTGGATGGTTAGTTTGGAGAAGAGGAGGTGGAGGAGGGACCTCACTGCTCTTCACAGCTACCTGAAATGACATTGTGGAGATGTTGGGGGTGGTCTCTTCTCACAGGTTATGAACTGATAGAACCAAGAGTGAATGAATAGCATAGAGCAGAGTAGTCTAGACTAGACTAGACTAGAATAGAGCTAACTAGGTTGGCAAGGACCTTTGAGATCATGAAGTCACCGTGTCCAGAGGTGGGCTAGAAATCTGGTGAGGGGTTTGGAACAGCAGCTCTATGAGGAGAATCTGAGGGAGCTGGGGTTGATTAGCTGAGAGAAGAGGAGGTTCAGAGGAGCCCCTTATTGCTGTCTAGAACTGCCCGAATTTGGGTTGTAACCAGGTGGGGGCTGGTGTCTCGTCCCAGGTAACCAGCACCAGGATAGCAGCATAAGAGCCAATCTCTGTCCTTCAGCATTGCCTTCCCCCAAAAAGTGAACCTTAGCACTACCTAAGCTATTGGGACCCACTCCTTCCCCTTCGAGTTCCCCAAGCCCAATGCCCTGCTCAGCTCGGAGAAGGCTTTGAGGATGCCAAGAAGAAGCTGGGTAAGAGCAGGGACCGGGGGAGTGGATGTGGCAGTGGGCTCAGCATCACAAGCCAGAATAGGCAAGGCCTCCATCCCTCCAGCACCATAGAGCACCAGCTCTATGAGGAGACTCTGAGGGAGCTGGGGTTGATTAGCCTGGAGAAGAGGAGGCTCTGAGGAGCCCCTTATTGCTGTTCAGAACTACCCGAAGGGAGATTATAGCCAGGTGGGCATTGGTAACCAGCACCAGGATAGCAGCACAAGATGCAATCCCTGTCCTTCAGCATGGCCTTCCCCCAACCAGGTGCATCTCAGCTCTACCTAAGCTGTTGGCACCCACTCCTTCCCCTTCGAGTTCCCCAAGCCCAGTGCCCTGCTCAGCTCGGAGAAGCCTTTGCGGATGCCAAGAAGAAGCTCGGTAAGAGCAGGGGCCGGGGGAGTGGATGTGGCAGTGGGCTCAGCATCACAAGCCAGGCTAGGCAGGCCTCCATCCATCTCACTTCCTCATTCTCCAAAGTTGTTTTTTTCCCAGCTTCCAGCAAAAACTGCCTGGACCCAGAGTTCCTCAAGGCCATCCCCACCATGAAGATGAGGAGCGGGATGCAGGTACTTTGTGCTGGTGCTTGGGTTCAAGCATCCTACAGGACCTGCAAGTCCCTCCCTTGAGGTGGTCAAGGCCAGGATGGTTGAGGCCTTGAGCCACCTTAGAACCTCAATAGAGGAGAGATGTGGAGGTTCAGGAGCCGGTGCAGAGGAGGGCAGGGAAGCTGGGGAAGGGCCTGGTGAACTAATGTGATGGAGATGGACTGAGGGAGCTGTGGATGGTTAGTTTGGAGAAGAGGAGGCAGAGGGGGAACCTCACTGCACTTCCCAGCTCCCTGAAAGGACGTTGTGGAGAGGCTGGGGGTTGTCTCCTCTCACAGATGATGTAGTGATAGTACAAAGAGGGAATGAATAGAATAGAATATTATAGAATAGAATAGAATAGAATAGAATAGAATAGAATAGAATAGAATAGAATGGTTTAGACTAGACTAGACTTGACTAACTAGAATGAATGGGAACTACCTGGGAGGTAGTACTGAATGGGAGGGAATGAACGGAGCAGAGCAGAATAGAATAGAATAGCATGGAACACAACAGAATAGAAAAGAATAGAATGGAAGACAACAGAATAGAAAAGAATAGACTAGACTAGAAGTAACCAGGTTGGAAAAGACCTTTGAGATCTTGAAGTCACTGTGTGCAGAGAAGGGCAGGAAAGCTGGTGAGGGGTTTGGAGCACCAGCTCTATGAGGAAAATTTGAGGGAGCTGGAGTTGATTAGCCTGGAGAAGAGGAGGCTCAGAGGAATCCCTGATAGACCCGAGAGGGAATGGATAGGATAGGATAGGATAGGATAGGATAGGATAGGATAGAATAGAATAGAATAGAATAGAATAGAATAGAATAGAATAGACCAGACCAGGTTGGAAAAGACCTTTGAGATCTTGAAGTCACCGTGTGCAGAGAAGGGCAAGAAAGCTGGTGAGGTGTTTGGAGCACCAGCCCTGTGAGGAGAATTTGAGGGAGCTGGAGTTGATTAGCCTGGAGAAGAGGAGGCTCAGAGGAAACCCTTATTGCTGTCTTGACCTGCCTGAAGGGAGGTTGTAAGCAAGTGGGCATTGGTGTCTTCTCCCAGGTAACCAGCACCAGGATAGCAGCACAGAAAGCAATCCCTTTCCTTCAGCATGGCCTTCCCCCTACAAGGTGGAGCTCAGCACCACCAAATCTGATGGCAGCCAGTCCTTCCCCTTCAAGTTCTCCAATGCGATGCCAGGCTCTGCTTTGAGCAAGCCTTTGAGGATGCCAAGAAGAAGCTGGGTAAGAGCAGGGGCCGGGGGAGTGGATGTGGCAGTGGGCTCAGCATCACAAGCCAGGCTAGGCAGGCCTCCATCCATGTCACTTCCTCATCCTCCAAAGTTGTTTTTTTCCCATCTTCCAGCAAAATCTGCCTGGACCCAGAGTTCCTCAAGGCCATCCCCACCATGAAGATGAGGAGCGGGATGCAGGTACTTGGTGCTGATGCCTGGGTTCAAGCATCCTACAGGACCTGCAAGTCCCTCCCAGGAGGTGGTCAAGGCCAGGTTGGGTGAGGCCTTGAGCCACCTTAGAATGTCAAAAGAGGAGAGATGTGGAGGTGGTGGAGCGGGTGCAGAGGAGGGCAGGGAAGCTGGGGAAGGGCCTGGTGAACTAATGTGATGGAGATGGACTGAGGGAGCTGTGGATGGTTAGTTTGGAGAAGAGGAGGCAGAGGAGGAACCTCACTGCTCTTCACAGCTCCCTGAAAGGACATTGTGGAGAGGCTGGGGGTGGTTTCTTAGAGGAAATGAAGTGATAGAACCAAGAGGGAATGGATCGGATAGGATAGGATAGAATGGAATAGGATGGAATAGAACGGAGTAGAATAGACCAGGTTGGAAAAGACCTTTGAGATCTTGAAGTGATCGTGTCCAGAGAAGGGGTTGAAAGCTGGTGAGGGGTTTGGGGCAGCAGCCCTGTGAGGAGACTCTGAGAGAGCTGGGGTTGATTAGCCTGGAGAAGAGGAGGCTCTGAGGAGCCCCTTATTGCTGTCCAGAACTACCCGAATGGAGATTATAGGCAGGTGGGCATTGGTGTCTTGTCCCAGGTAACCAGCACCAGGATAGCAGCGCAAGAAGCAATCCCTGTCCTGCAGCATGGCCTTCCCCCTACAAGGTGGAGCTCAGCACCACCAAATCTGATGGCATCCAGTCCTTCCCCTTCCAGTTCCCCAAGCCCAATGCCCTGCTCAGCTCGGAGAAGCCTTTGAGGATGCCAAAAAGAAGCTGGGTAAGAGCAGGTACTGGGGGAGTGGATGTGGCAGTAGGCTCAGCATCACAAGCCAGGCTAGGCAGGCCTCCATCATTCTCACTTCCTCATTCTCCAATGTGGTTTTTTTTCCCATCTTCCAGCAAAAACTGCCTGGACCCAGAGTTCCTCAAGGCCATCCCCACCATGAAGATGAGAAGCGGGATGCAGGCACTTGGTGCTGGTGCTTGGGTTCAAGCATCCTACAGGACCTGTAAGTCCCTCCTGGAGGTGGTCAAGGCCAGGTTGGTTGAGGCCTTGAGCCACATAGGCACCTCAATGGAGGAGAGATGTGGAGGTGCAGGAGCCCATGCAGAGGAGGGCAGGGAAGCTGGGGAAGGGCCTGGAGAACAAATCTGGTGGGGATCGACTGAGGGAGCTGTGGATGGTTAGTTTGGAGAAGAGGAGGCAGAGGGGGAACCTCACTGCTCTTCACAGCTCCCTGAAAGGACACTGTGGAGAGCTTGGGGGTGGTCTCTTCTCACAGGTTATGAACTGATAGAACCAAGAGTGAATGAATAGCATAGAGTAGAGTAGTCTAGACTAGACTAGACTAGACTAGTGCTAACTAGGTTGGCAAGGACCTTTGAGATCATGAAGTCACCGTGTCCAGAGGTGGGCAAGAAATCTGGTGAGGGGTTTGGAACAGCAGCTCTATGAGGAGAATCTGAGGGAGCTGGGGTTGATTAGCTGAGAGAAGAGGAGGTTCAGAGGAGCCCCTTATTGCTGTCTAGAACTGCCCGAATTTGGGTTGTAACCAGGTGGGGGCTGGTGTCTCGTCCCAGGTAACCAGCACCAGGATAGCAGCATAAGAGCCAATCTCTGTCCTTCAGCATTGCCTTCCCCCAAAAAGTGAACCTTAGCACTACCTAAGCTATTGGGACCCACTCCTTCCCCTTCGAGTTCCCCAAGCCCAATGCCCTGCTCAGCTCGGAGAAGGCTTCGAGGATGCCAAGAAGAAGCTGGGTAAGAGCAGGGACCGGGGGAGTGGATGTGGCAGTGGGCTCAGCATCACAAGCCAGAATAGGCAAGGCCTCCATCCCTCCAGCACCATAGAGCACCAGCTCTATGAGGAGACTCTGAGGGAGCTGGGGTTGATTAGCCTGGAGAAGAGGAGGCTCAGAGGAGCCCCTTATTGCTGTTCAGAGCTACCCGAAGGGAGATTATAGCCAGGTGGGCATTGGTGTCTTCTCGCAGGTAACCAGCACCAGGATAGCAGCACAAGATGCAATCCCTGTCCTTCAGCATGGCCTTCCCCCAACCAGGTGCATCTCAGCTCTACCTAAGCTGTTGGCACCCACTCCTTCCCCTTCCAGTTCCCCAAGCCCAATGCCCTGCTCAGCTCGGAGAAGCCTTTGAGGATGCCAAGAAGAAGCTGGGTAAGAGCAGAGACCGGGGGAGTGGATGTGGCAGTGGGCTCAGCATCACAAGCCAGGCTAGGCAGGCCTCCATCCATCTCATTTCCTCATTCTCCAAAGTTGTTTTTTTCCCAGCTTCCAGCAAAAACTGCCTGGACCCAGAGTTCCTCAAGGCCATCCCCACCATGAAGATGAGGAGCGGGATGCAGGTACTTTGTGCTGGTGCTTGGGTTCAAGCATCCTACAGGACCTGCAAGTCCCTCCTGGAGGTGGTCAAGGCCAGGTTGGGTGAGGCCTTGAGCCACCTTAGAATGTCAAAAGAGGAGAGGTGTGGAGGTGCACGAGCCGGTGCAGAGGAGGGCAGGGAAGCTGGGGAAGGGCCTGGTGAACTAATGTGATGGAGATGGACTGAGGGAGCTGTGGATGGTTAGTTTGGAGAAGAGGAGGCAGAGGAGGAACCTCACTGCTCTTCACAGCTCCCTGAAAGGACATTGTGGAGAGGCTGGGGGTGGTTTCTTAGAGGAAATGAAGTGATAGAACCAAGAGGGAATGGATCGGATAGGATAGGATAGAATGGAATAGGATGGAATAGAACGGAGTAGAATAGACCAGGTTGGAAAAGACCTTTGAGATCTTGAAATGATCTTGTCCAGAGAAGGGGTTGAAAGCTGGTGAGGGGTTTGGGGCACCAGCCCTATGAGGAGACTCTGAGGGAGCTGGGGTTGATTAGCCTGCAGAAGAGGAGGCTCTGAGGAGCCCCTTATTGCTGTCCAGAGCTACCCGAATGGAGATTATAGGCAGGTGGGCATTGGTGTCTTGTCCCAGGTAACCAGCACCAGGATAGCAGCGCAAGAAGCAATCCCTGTCCTACAGCATGGCCTTCCCCCTACAAGGTGGATCTCAGCACCACCAAATCTGCTGGCATCCAGTCCTTCCCCTTCCAGTTCCCCAAGCCCAATGCCCTGCTCAGCTCGGAGAAGCCTTTGAGGATGCCAAAAAGAAGCTGGGTAAGAGCAGGGGCCGGGGGAGTGGATGTGGCAGTAGGCTCAGCATCACAAGCCAGGCTAGGCAGGCCTCCATCCATCTCACTTCCTCATTCTCCAATGTGGTTTTTTTTTCCCATCTTCCAGCAAAAACTGCCTGGACCCAGAGTTCCTCAAGGCCATCCCCACCATGAAGATGAGGAGCGGGATGCAGGTACTTGGTGCTGGTGCTTGGGTTCAAGCATCCTACAGGACCTGCAAGTCCCTTCCTGGGGGTGGTCAAGGCCAGGTTGGTTGAGACCTTGAGCCACGTAGGCACCTCAATAGAGGAGAGATGTGGAGGTGCAGGAGCCGGTGCAGAGGAGGGCAGGGAAGCTGGGGAAGGGCCTGGAGAACAAATCTGGTGGGGATCGACTGAGGGAGCTGTGGATGGTTAGTTTGGAGAAGAGGAGGCAGAGGGGGAACCTCACTGCACTTCAGAGCTCCCTGAAAGGACACTGTGGAGAGCTTGGGGGTGGTCTCTTCTCACAGGTAATGAAGTGATAGTACGAAGAGGGAATTAATAGAATAGAATAGAATGGTTTAGACTAGACCAGAACTAACCAGATTGAAAAAGACCTTTGAGATCATGAAATCAATGTGTCTCGATAAGGGCAAGAGAGCTGGTGAGGACTTCAGAGCACAGGCCCTTGAGGAGAGACTGAGGGAGCTGGGGGTTCTTAGCCGAGAGAAGAGGAGGAGAATAAATCTGATGGGGATTGACTGAGGGAGCTGTGGATGGTTAGTTTGGAGAAGAGGAGGTGGAGGAGGGACCTCACTGCTCTTCACAGCTACCTGAAATGACATTGTGGAGATGTTGGGGGTGGTCTCTTCTCACAGGTTATGAACTGATAGAACCAAGAGTGAATGAATAGAATAGAGTAGAGTAGTCTAGACTAGACTAGACTAGAATAGAGCTAACTAGGTTGGCAAGGACCTTTGAGATCATGAAGTCACCATGTCCAGAGGAGGGCAAGAAATCTGGTGAGGGGTTTGGAACAGCAGCTCTATGAGGAGAATCTGAGGGAGCTGGGCTTGATTAGCCTGGAGAAGAGGAGGCTCAGAGGAGCCCCTTATTGCTGTTCAGAACTACCCGAAGGGAGATTATAGCCAGGTGGGCATTGGTGTCTTCTCGCAGGTAACCAGCACCAGGATAGCAGCACAAGATGCAATCCCTGTCCTTCAGCATGGCCTTCCCCCAACCAGGTGCATCTCAGCTCTACCTAAGCTGTTGGCACCCACTCCTTCCCCTTCCAGTTCCCCAAGGCCAATGCCCTGCTCAGCTCGGAGAAGCCTTTGCGGATGCCAAGAAGAAGCTGGGTAAGAGCAGGGGCCGGGGGAGTGGATGTGGCAGTGGGCTCAGCATCACAAGCCAGGCTAGGTAGGCCTCCATCCATCTCATTTCCTCATTCTCCAAAGTTGTTTTTTTCCCAGCTTCCAGCAAAAACTGCCTGGACCCAGAGTTCCTCAAGGCCATCCCCACCATGAAGATGAGGAGCGGGATGCAGGTACTTTGTGCTGGTGCTTGGGTTCAAGCATCCTACAGGACCTGCAAGTCCCTCCCTTGAGGTGGTCAAGGCCAGGATGGTTGAGGCCTTGAGCCACCTTAGAACCTCAATAGAGGAGAGATGTGGAGGTTCAGGTGCAGAGGAGGGCAGGGAAGCTGGGGAAGGGCCTGGTGAACTAATGTGATGGAGATGGACTGAGGGAGCTGTGGATGGTTAGTTTGGAGAAGAGGAGGCAGAGGGGGAACCTCACTGCACTTCCCAGCTCCCTGAAAGGACGTTGTGGAGAGGCTGGGGGTTGTCTCCTCTCACAGATGATGTAGTGATAGTACAAAGAGGGAATGAATAGAATAGAATAGAATAGAATAGAATAGAATAGAATAGAATAGAATGGTTTAGACTAGACTAGACTTGACTAACTAGAATGAATGGGAACTACCTGGGAGGTAGTACTGAATGGGAGGGAATGAACGGAGCAGAGCAGAATAGAATAGCATAGCATGGAACACAACAGAATAGAAAAGAATAGAATGGAAGACAACAGAATAGAAAAGAATAGACTAGACTAGAAGTAACCAGGTTGGATAAGACCTTTGAGATCTTGAAGTCACTGTGTGCAGAGAAGGGCAGGAAAGCTGGTGAGGGGTTTGGAGCACCAGCTCTATGAGGAAAATTTGAGGGAGCTGGAGTTGATTAGCCTGGAGAAGAGGAGGCTCAGAGGAATCCCTGATAGACCCGAGAGGGAATGGATAGGATAGGATAGGATAGAATAGGATAGAATAGAATAGAATAGAATAGAATAGAATAGAATAGAATAGAATAGAATAGACCAGACCAGGTTGGAAAAGACCTTTGAGATCTTGAAGTCACCGTGTGCAGAGAAGGGCAAGAAAGCTGGTGAGGTGTTTGGAGCACCAGCCCTGTGAGGAGAATTTGAGGGAGCTGGAGTTGATTAGCCTGGAGAAGAGGAGGCTCAGAGGAAACCCTTATTGCTGTCTTGACCTGCCTGAAGGGAGGTTGTAAGCAAGTGGGCATTGGTGTCTTCTCCCAGGTAACCAGCACCAGGATAGCAGCACAGAAAGCAATCCCTTTCCTTCAGCATGGCCTTCCCCCTACAAGGTGGAGCTCAGCACCACCAAATCTGATGGCAGCCAGTCCTTCCCCTTCAAGTTCTCCAATGCGATGCCAGGCTCTGCTTTGAGCAAGCCTTTGAGGATGCCAAGAAGAAGCTGGGTAAGAGCAGGGACCGGGGGAGTGGATGTGGCAGTGGGCTCAGCATCACAAGCCAGGCTAGGCAGGCCTCCATCCATGTCACTTCCTCATCCTCCAAAGTTGTTTTTTTCCCAGCTTCCAGCAAAATCTGCCTGGACCCAGAGTTCCTCAAGGCCATCCCCACCATGAAGATGAGGAGCGGGATGCAGGTACTTGGTGCTGATGCCTGGGTTCAAGCATCCTACAGGACCTGCAAGTCCCTCCTGGAGGTGGTCAAGGCCAGGTTGGGTGAGGCCTTGAGCCACCTTAGAATGTCAAAAGAGGAGAGATGTGGAGGTGGTGGAGCGGGTGCAGAGGAGGGCAGGGAAGCTGGGGAAGGGCCTGGTGAACTAATGTGATGGAGATGGACTGAGGGAGCTGTGGATGGTTAGTTTGGAGAAGAGGAGGCAGAGGAGGAACCTCACTGCTCTTCACAGCTCCCTGAAAGGACATTGTGGAGAGGCTGGGGGTGGTTTCTTAGAGGAAATGAAGTGATAGAACCAAGAGGGAATGGATCGGATAGGATAGGATAGAATGGAATAGGATGGAATAGGATGGAATAGAACGGAGTAGAATAGACCAGGTTGGAAAAGACCTTTGAGATCTTGAAGTGATCGTGTCCAGAGAAGGGGTTGAAAGCTGGTGAGGGGTTTGGGGCAGCAGCCCTGTGAGGAGACTCTGAGAGAGCTGGGGTTGATTAGCCTGGAGAAGAGGAGGCTCTGAGGAGCCCCTTATTGCTGTCCAGAACTACCCGAATGGAGATTATAGGCAGGTGGGCATTGGTGTCTTGTCCCAGGTAACCAGCACCAGGATAGCAGCGCAAGAAGCAATCCCTGTCCTGCAGCATGGCCTTCCCCCTACAAGGTGGAGCTCAGCACCACCAAATCTGATGGCATCCAGTCCTTCCCCTTCCAGTTCCCCAAGCCCAATGCCCTGCTCAGCTCGGAGAAGCCTTTGAGGATGCCAAAAAGAAGCTGGGTAAGAGCAGGTACTGGGGGAGTGGATGTGGCAGTAGGCTCAGCATCACAAGCCAGGCTAGGCAGGCCTCCATCCATCTCACTTCCTCATTCTCCAATGTGGTTTTTTTTCCCATCTTCCAGCAAAAACTGCCTGGACCCAGAGTTCCTCAAGGCCATCCCCACCATGAAGATGAGGAGCGGGATGCAGGCACTTGGTGCTGGTGCTTGGGTTCAAGCATCCTACAGGACCTGTAAGTCCCTCCTGGAGGTGGTCAAGGCCAGGTTGGTTGAGGCCTTGAGCCACATAGGCACCTCAATGGAGGAGAGATGTGGAGGTGCAGGAGCCCATGCAGAGGAGGGCAGGGAAGCTGGGGAAGGGCCTGGAGAACAAATCTGGTGGGGATCGACTGAGGGAGCTGTGGATGGTTAGTTTGGAGAAGAGGAGGCAGAGGGGGAACCTCACTGCTCTTCACAGCTCCCTGAAAGGACACTGTGGAGAGCTTGGGGGTGGTCTCTTCTCACAGGTTATGAACTGATAGAACCAAGAGTGAATGAATAGCATAGAGTAGAGTAGTCTAGACTAGACTAGACTAGACTAGTGCTAACTAGGTTGGCAAGGACCTTTGAGATCATGAAGTCACCGTGTCCAGAGGTGGGCAAGAAATCTGGTGAGGGGTTTGGAACAGCAGCTCTATGAGGAGAATCTGAGGGAGCTGGGGTTGATTAGCTGAGAGAAGAGGAGGTTCAGAGGAGCCCCTTATTGCTGTCTAGAACTGCCCGAATTTGGGTTGTAACCAGGTGGGGGCTGGTGTCTCGTCCCAGGTAACCAGCACCAGGATAGCAGCATAAGAGCCAATCTCTGTCCTTCAGCATTGCCTTCCCCCAAAAAGTGAACCTTAGCACTACCTAAGCTATTGGGACCCACTCCTTCCCCTTCGAGTTCCCCAAGCCCAATGCCCTGCTCAGTCGGAGAAGGCTTTGAGGATGCCAAGAAGAAGCTGGGTAAGAGCAGGGACCGGGGGAGTGGATGTGGCAGTGGGCTCAGCATCACAAGCCAGAATAGGCAAGGCCTCCATCCCTCCAGCACCATAGAGCACCAGCTCTATGAGGAGACTCTGAGGGAGCTGGGGTTGATTAGCCTGGAGAAGAGGAGGCTCAGAGGAGCCCCTTATTGCTGTTCAGAGCTACCCGAAGGGAGATTATAGCCAGGTGGGCATTGGTGTCTTCTCGCAGGTAACCAGCACCAGGATAGCAGCACAAGATGCAATCCCTTTCCTTCAGCATGGCCTTCCCCCAACCAGGTGCATCTCAGCTCTACCTAAGCTGTTGGCACCCACTCCTTCCCCTTCCAGTTCCCCAAGCCCAATGCCCTGCTCAGCTCGGAGAAGCCTTTGCGGATGCCAAGAAGAAGCTGGGTAAGAGCAGGGGCCGGGGGAGTGGATGTGGCTGTGGGCTCAGCATCACAAGCCAGGCTAGGCAGGCCTCCATCCATCTCATTTCCTCATTCTCCAAAGTTGTTTTTTTCCCAGCTTCCAGCAAAAACTGCCTGGACCCAGAGTTCCTCAAGGCCATCCCCACCATGAAGATGAGGAGCGGGATGCAGGCACTTGGTGCTGGTGCTTGGGTTCAAGCATCCTACAGGACCTGCAAGTCCCTCCCTTGAGGTGGTCAAGGCCAGGATGGTTGAGGCCTTGAGCCTCCTTAGAACCTCAATAGAGGGGAGATGTGGAGGTTCAGGAGCCGGTGCATAGGAGGGCAGGGAAGCTGGGGAAGGGCCTGGTGAACTAATGTGATGGAGATGGACTGAGGGAGCTGTGGATGGTTAGTTTGGAGAAGAGGAGGCAGAGGGGGAACCTCACTGCACTTCCCAGCTCCCTGAAAGGACGTTGTGGAGAGGCTGGGGGTTGTCTCCTCTCACAGATGATGTAGTGATAGTACAAAGAGGGAATGAATAGAATAGAATAGAATAGAATAGAATATTATAGAATAGAATAGAATAGAATAGAATAGAATAGAATGGTTTAGACTAGACTAGACTTGACTAACTAGAATGAATGGGAACTACCTGGGAGGTAGTACTGAATGGGAGGGAATGAACGGAGCAGAGCAGAATAGAATAGAATAGCATGGAACACAACAGAATAGAAAAGAATAGAATGGAAGACAACAGAATAGAAAAGAATAGACTAGACTAGAAGTAACCAGGTTGGAAAAGACCTTTGAGATCTTGAAGTCACTGTGTGCAGAGAAGGGCAAGAAAGCTGGTGAGGTGTTTGGAGCACCAGCCCTGTGAGGAGAATTTGAGGGAGCTGGAGTTGATTAGCCTGGAGAAGAGGAGGCTCAGAGGAAACCCTTATTGCTGTCTTGACCTGCCTGAAGGGAGGTTGTAAGCAAGTGGGCATTGGTGTCTTCTCCCAGGTAACCAGCACCAGGATAGCAGCACAGAAAGCAATCCCTTTCCTTCAGCATGGCCTTCCCCCTACAAGGTGGAGCTCAGCACCACCAAATCTGATGGCAGCCAGTCCTTCCCCTTCAAGTTCTCCAATGCGATGCCAGGCTCTGCTTTGAGCAAGCCTTTGAGGATGCCAAGAAGAAGCTGGGTAAGAGCAGGGGCCGGGGGAGTGGATGTGGCAGTGGGCTCAGCATCACAAGCCAGGCTAGGCAGGCCTCCATCCATGTCACTTCCTCATCCTCCAAAGTTGTTTTTTTCCCAGCTTCCAGCAAAATCTGCCTGGACCCAGAGTTCCTCAAGGCCATCCCCACCATGAAGATGAGGAGCGGGATGCAGGCACTTGGTGCTGGTGCTTGGGTTCAAGCATCCTACAGGACCTGCAAGTCCCTCCTGGAGGTGGTCAAGGCCAGGTTGGGTGAGGCCTTGAGCCACCTTAGAATGTCAAAAGAGGAGAGATGTGGAGGTGGTGGAGCGGGTGCAGAGGAGGGCAGGGAAGCTGGGGAAGGGCCTGGTGAACTAATGTGATGGAGATGGACTGAGGGAGCTGTGGATGGTTAGTTTGGAGAAGAGGAGGCAGAGGAGGAACCTCACTGCTCTTCACAGCTCCCTGAAAGGACATTGTGGAGAGGCTGGGGGTGGTTTCTTAGAGGAAATGAAGTGATAGAACCAAGAGGGAATGGATCGGATAGGATAGGATAGAATGGAATAGGATGGAATAGGATGGTATAGAACAAAGTAGAATAGACCAGGTTGGAAAAGACCTTTGAGATCTTGAAATTATCTTGTCCAGAGAAGGGGTTGAAAGCTGGTGAGGGGTTTGGGGCACCAGCCCTATGAGGAGACTCTGAGGGAGCTGGGGTTGATTAGCCTGCAGAAGAGGAGGCTCTGAGGAGCCCCTTATTGCTGTCCAGAACTACCCGAAGGGAGATTATAGGCAGGTGGGCATTGGTGTCTTGTCCCAGGTAACCAGCACCAGGATAGCAGCGCAAGAAGCAATCCCTGTCCTACAGCATGGCCTTCCCCCTACAAGGTGGATCTCAGCACCACCAAATCTGATGGCATCCAGTCCTTCCCCTTCCAGTTCCCCAAGCCCAATGCCCTGCTCAGCTCGGAGAAGCCTTTGAGGATACCAAAAAGAAGCTGGGTAAGAGCAGGGGCCGGGGGAGTGGATGTGGCAGTAGGCTCAGCATCACAAGCCAGGCTAGGCAGACCTCCATCCATCTCACTTCCTCATTCTCCAATGTGGTTTTTTTTCCCATCTTCCAGCAAAAACTGCCTGGACCCAGAGTTCCTCAAGGCCATCCCCACCATGAAGATGAGGAGCGGGATGCAGGTACTTGGTGCTGGTGCTTGGGTTCAAGCATCCTACAGGACCTGCAAGTCCCTTCCTGGAGGTGGTCAAGGCCAGGTTGGTTGAGACCTTGAGCCACGTAGGCACCTCAATGGAGGAGAGATGTGGAGGTGCAGGAGCCGGTGCAGAGGAGGGCAGGGAAGCTGGGGAAGGGCCTGGAGAACAAATCTGGTGGGGATCGACTGAGGGAGCTGTGGATGGTTAGTTTGGAGAAGAGGAGGCAGAGGGGGAACCTCACTGCACTTCAGAGCTCCCTGAAAGGACACTGTGGAGAGCTTGGGGGTGGTCTCTTCTCACAGGTAATGAAGTGATAGTACGAAGAGGGAATTAATAGAATAGAATAGAATGGTTTAGACTAGACCAGAACTAACCAGATTGAAAAAGACCTTTGAGATCATGAAATCAATGTGTCTCGATAAGGGCAAGAGAGCTGGTGAGGACTTCAGAGCACAGGCCCTTGAGGAGAGACTGAGGGAGCTGGGGGTTCTTAGCCGAGAGAAGAGGAGGAGAATAAATCTGATGGGGATTGACTGAGGGAGCTGTGGATGGTTAGTTTGGAGAAGAGGAGGTGGAGGAGGGACCTCACTGCTCTTCACAGCTACCTGAAATGACATTGTGGAGATGTTGGGGGTGGTCTCTTCTCACAGGTTATGAACTGATAGAACCAAGAGTGAATGAATAGAATAGAGTAGAGTAGTCTAGACTAGACTAGACTAGAATAGAGCTAACTAGGTTGGCAAGGACCTTTGAGATCATGAAGTCACCATGTCCAGAGGAGGGCAAGAAATCTGGTGAGGGGTTTGGAACAGCAGCTCTATGAGGAGAATCTGAGGGAGCTGGGCTTGATTAGCCTGGAGAAGAGGAGGCTCAGAGGAGCCCCTTATTGCTGTTCAGAACTACCCGAAGGGAGATTATAGCCAGGTGGGCATTGGTGTCTTCTCGCAGGTAACCAGCACCAGGATAGCAGCACAAGATGCAATCCCTGTCCTTCAGCATGGCCTTCCCCCAACCAGGTGCATCTCAGCTCTACCTAAGCTGTTGGCACCCACTCCTTCCCCTTCCAGTTCCCCAAGGCCAATGCCCTGCTCAGCTCGGAGAAGCCTTTGCGGATGCCAAGAAGAAGCTGGGTAAGAGCAGGGGCCGGGGGAGTGGATGTGGCAGTGGGCTCAGCATCACAAGCCAGGCTAGGCAGGCCTCCATCCATCTCATTTCCTCATTCTCCAAAGTTGTTTTTTTCCCAGCTTCCAGCAAAAACTGCCTGGACCCAGAGTTCCTCAAGGCCATCCCCACCATGAAGATGAGGAGCGGGATGCAGGTACTTTGTGCTGGTGCTTGGGTTCAAGCATCCTACAGGACCTGCAAGTCCCTCCCTTGAGGTGGTCAAGGCCAGGATGGGTGAGGCCTTGAGCCACCTTAGAACCTCAATAGAGGAGAGATGTGGAGGTTCAGGTGCAGAGGAGGGCAGGGAAGCTGGGGAAGGGCCTGGTGAACTAATGTGATGGAGATGGACTGAGGGAGCTGTGGATGGTTAGTTTGGAGAAGAGGAGGCAGAGGGGGAACCTCACTGCACTTCCCAGCTCCCTGAAAGGACGTTGTGGAGAGGCTGGGGGTTGTCTCCTCTCACAGATGATGTAGTGATAGTACAAAGAGGGAATGAATAGAATAGAATATTATAGAATAGAATAGAATAGAATAGAATAGAATAGAATAGAATAGAATGGTTTAGACTAGACTAGACTTGACTAACTAGAATGAATGGGAACTACCTGGGAGGTAGTACTGAATGGGAGGGAATGAACGGAGCAGAGCAGAATAGAATAGAATAGCATGGAACACAACAGAATAGAAAAGAATAGAATGGAAGACAACAGAATAGAAAAGAATAGACTAGACTAGAAGTAACCAGGTTGGAAAAGACCTTTGAGATCTTGAAGTCACTGTGTGCAGAGAAGGGCAAGAAAGCTGGTGAGGTGTTTGGAGCACCAGCCCTGTGAGGAGAATTTGAGGGAGCTGGAGTTGATTAGCCTGGAGAAGAGGAGGCTCAGAGGAAACCCTTATTGCTGTCTTGACCTGCCTGAAGGGAGGTTGTAAGCAAGTGGGCATTGGTGTCTTCTCCCAGGTAACCAGCACCAGGATAGCAGCACAGAAAGCAATCCCTTTCCTTCAGCATGGCCTTCCCCCTACAAGGTGGAGCTCAGCACCACCAAATCTGATGGCAGCCAGTCCTTCCCCTTCAAGTTCTCCAATGCGATGCCAGGCTCTGCTTTGAGCAAGCCTTTGAGGATGCCAAGAAGAAGCTGGGTAAGAGCAGGGGCCGGGGGAGTGGATGTGGCAGTGGGCTCAGCATCACAAGCCAGGCTAGGCAGGCCTCCATCCATCTCACTTCCTCATCCTCCAAAGTTGTTTTTTTCCCAGCTTCCAGCAAAATCTGCCTGGACCCAGAGTTCCTCAAGGCCATCCCCACCATGAAGATGAGGAGCGGGATGCAGGTACTTGGTGCTGGTGCTTGGGTTCAAGCATCCTACAGGACCTGCAAGTCCCTCCTGGAGGTGGTCAAGGCCAGGTTGGGTGAGGCCTTGAGCCACCTTAGAATGTCAAAAGAGGAGAGATGTGGAGGTGGTGGAGCAGGTGCAGAGGAGGGCAGGGAAGCTGGGGAAGGGCCTGGTGAACTAATGTGATGGAGGTGGACTGAGGGAGCTGTGGATGGTTAGTTTGGAGAAGAGGAGGCAGAGGAGGAACCTCACTGCTCTTCACAGCTCCCTGAAAGGACATTGTGGAGAGGCTGGGGGTGGTTTCTTAGAGGAAATGAAGTGATAGAACCAAGAGGGAATGGATCGGATAGGATAGGATAGAATGGAATAGGATGGAATAGAACGGAGTAGAATAGACCAGGTTGGAAAAGACCTTTGAGATCTTGCAGTGATCTTGTCCAGAGAAGGGGTTGAAAGCTGGTGAGGGGTTTGGGGCAGCAGCCCTGTGAGGAGACTCTGAGAGAGCTGGGGTTGATTAGCCTGGAGAAGAGGAGGCTCTGAGGAGCCCCTTATTGCTGTCCAGAACTACCCGAATGGAGATTATAGGCAGGTGGGCATTGGTGTCTTGTCCCAGGTAACCAGCACCAGGATAGCAGCGCAAGAAGCAATCCCTGTCCTGCAGCATGGCCTTCCCCCTACAAGGTGGATCTCAGCACCACCAAATCTGATGGCATCCAGTCCTTCCCCTTCCAGTTCCCCAAGCCCAATGCCCTGCTCAGCTCGGAGAAGCCTTTGAGGATGCCAAAAAGAAGCTGGGTAAGAGCAGGGGCCGGGGGAGTGGATGTGGCAGTAGGCTCAGCATCACAAGCCAGGCTAGGCAGGCCTCCATCCATCTCACTTCCTCATTCTCCAATGTGGTTTTTTTTCCCATCTTCCAGCAAAAACTGCCTGGACCCAGAGTTCCTCAAGGCCATCCCCACCATGAAGATGAGGAGCGGGATGCAGGCACTTGGTGCTGGTGCTTGGGTTCAAGCATCCTACAGGACCTGTAAGTCCCTCCTGGAGGTGGTCAAGGCCAGGTTGGTTGAGGCCTTGAGCCACATAGGCACCTCAATGGAGGAGAGATGTGGAGGTGCAGGAGCCCATGCAGAGGAGGGCAGGGAAGCTGGGGAAGGGCCTGGAGAACAAATCTGGTGGGGATCGACTGAGGGAGCTGTGGATGGTTAGTTTGGAGAAGAGGAGGCAGAGGGGGAACCTCACTGCTCTTCACAGCTCCCTGAAAGGACACTGTGGAGAGCTTGGGGGTGGTCTCTTCTCACAGGTTATGAACTGATAGAACCAAGAGTGAATGAATAGCATAGAGTAGAGTAGTCTAGACTAGACTAGACTAGACTAGTGCTAACTAGGTTGGCAAGGACCTTTGAGATCATGAAGTCACCGTGTCCAGAGGTGGGCAAGAAATCTGGTGAGGGGTTTGGAACAGCAGCTCTATGAGGAGAATCTGAGGGAGCTGGGGTTGATTAGCTGAGAGAAGAGGAGGTTCAGAGGAGCCCCTTATTGCTGTCTAGAACTGCCCGAATTTGGGTTGTAACCAGGTGGGGGCTGGTGTCTCGTCCCAGGTAACCAGCACCAGGATAGCAGCATAAGAGCCAATCTCTGTCCTTCAGCATTGCCTTCCCCCAAAAAGTGAACCTTAGCACTACCTAAGCTATTGGGACCCACTCCTTCCCCTTCGAGTTCCCCAAGCCCAATGCCCTGCTCAGCTCGGAGAAGGCTTTGAGGATGCCAAGAAGAAGCTGGGTAAGAGCAGGGACCGGGGGAGTGGATGTGGCAGTGGGCTCAGCATCACAAGCCAGAATAGGCAAGGCCTCCATCCCTCCAGCACCATAGAGCACCAGCTCTATGAGGAGACTCTGAGGGAGCTGGGGTTGATTAGCCTGGAGAAGAGGAGGCTCAGAGGAGCCCCTTATTGCTGTTCAGAACTACCCGAAGGGAGATTATAGGCAGGTGGGCATTGGTGTCTTCTCGCAGGTAACCAGCACCAGGATAGCAGCACAAGATGCAATCCCTGTCCTTCAGCATGGCCTTCCCCCAACCAGGTGCATCTCAGCTCTACCTAAGCTGTTGGCACCCACTCCTTCCCCTTCGAGTTCCCCAAGCCCAATGCCCTGCTCAGCTCGGAGAAGCCTTTGCGGATGCCAAGAAGAAGCTGGGTAAGAGCAGGGGCCGGGGGAGTGGATGTGGCAGTGGGCTCAGCATCACAAGCCAGGCTAGGCAGGCCTCCATCCATCTCATTTCCTCATTCTCCAAAGTTGTTTTTTTCCCAGCTTCCAGCAAAAACTGCCTGGACCCAGAGTTCCTCAAGGCCATCCCCACCATGAAGATGAGGAGCGGGATGCAGGTACTTTGTGCTGGTGCTTGGGTTCAAGCATCCTACAGGACCTGCAAGTCCCTCCCTTGAGGTGGTCAAGGCCAGGATGGTTGAGGCCTTGAGCCACCTTAGAACCGCAATAGAGGAGAGATGTGGAGGTTCAGGAGCCGGTGCAGAGGAGGGCAGGGAAGCTGGGGAAGGGCCTGGTGAACTAATGTGATGGAGATGGACTGAGGGAGCTGTGGATGGTTAGTTTGGAGAAGAGGAGGCAGAGGGGGAACCTCACTGCACTTCCCAGCTCCCTGAAAGGACGTTGTGGAGAGGCTGGGGGTTGTCTCCTCTCACAGATGATGTAGTGATAGTACAAAGAGGGAATGAATAGAATAGAATAGAATAGAATAGAATAGAATGGTTTAGACTAGACTAGACTTGACTAACTAGAATGAATGGGAACTACCTGGGAGGTAGTACTGAATGGGAGGGAATGAACGGAGCAGAGCAGAGCAGCATAGAAAAGAATAGAATGGAAGACAACAGAATAGAAAAGAATAGACTAGACTAGAAGTAACCAGGTTGGAAAAGACCTTTGAGATCTTGAAGTCACTGTGTGCAGAGAAGGGCAGGAAAGCTGGTGAGGGGTTTGGAGCACCAGCTCTATGAGGAGAATCTAAGGGAGCTGGGGTTGATTAGCCTGGAGAAGAGGAGGCTCAGAGGAAACCCTTATTGCTGTCTTGACCTGCCTGAAGGGAGGTTGTAAGCAAGTGGGCATTGGTGTCTTCTCCCAGGTAACCAGCACCGGGATAGCAGCACAGGAAGCAATCCCTTTCCACCAGCATGGCCTTCCCCCTACAAGGTGCAGCTCAGCACCACCAAATCTGATGGCAGCCAGTCCTCCCCCTTTGAGTTCCCCAATGCGATGCCAGGCTCTGCTTTGAGCAAGCCTTTGAGGATGCCAAGAAGAAGCTGGGTAAGAGCAGGGGCCGGGGGAGTGGATGTGGCAGTGGGCTCAGCATCACAAGCCAGGCTAGGCAGGCCTCCATCCATCTCACTTCCTCATTCTCCAATGTGGTTTTTTTCCCAGATTCCAGCAAATACTGCCTGGACCCAGAGTTCCTCAAGGCCATCCCCACCATCAAGATGAGGAGCGGGATGCAGGTACTTGGTGCTGGTGCTTGGGTTCAAGCATCCTACAGGACCTGCAAGTCCCTTCCTGGAGGTGGTCAAGGCCAGGTTGGGTGAGGCCTTGAGCCACCTTAGAACCTCAATAGAGGAGAGATGTGGAGGTGGTGGAGCTGGTGCAGTGGAGGGCAGGGATGCTGGTGAATGGCCTGGTGAACTAATGTGATGGAGATGGACTGAGGGAGCTGTGGATGGTTAGTTTGGAGAAGAGGAGGCAGAGGGGGAACCTCACTGCTCTTCACAGCTCCCTGAAAGGACATTGTGGAGAGGTTGTGGGAGGTTTCTTACAGGTAATGAAGTGATAGAACCAAGAGGGAATGAATAGAATAGAGTAGAGTAGAGTAGAGTAGAGTAGAGTAGAGTAGAGTAGAGTAGAATAGAGCAGGTTGGAAAAGACCTTTGAGATCTTGAAGTCATCTTGTCCAGAGAAGGGGACGAAAGCTGGTGAGGGGTTTGGAGCACCAGCCCTATGAGGAAAATCTGAGGGAGCTGGGATTGATTAGCCTGGAGAAGAGGAGGCTCAGAGGAGCCCCTTATTGCTGTCTAGACCTGCCCCAAGGGAGGTTGTCACCAGGTGGGCCAAGACTCCAGGCTTGGGGTAGTGTGGCCTGAAAGCTGCCTAGTAGAAAGGGACCTGGGGGTGCTAATGGACAAGCAGCTGAATATGAGCCAGCAGTGTGCCCAAGAGCGCCAAAGGCCTCCTGGCTGGGATCAGCAATGCTGTGTCTAGCAGGAGCAGGGAGGGGATTGTCCCCTGGGACTCAGCTCTGGCGAGGCCACAGCCAGTGCAGAGGAGAGTAAGTAAGCTGGGGAAGGGCCTGGAGAACAAATCTGATGGGGATCGACTGAGGGAGCTGTGGATGGTTAGTTTGGAGAAGAGGAGGTGGAGCGGGGAACCTCACTGCTCTTCACAGCTCCCTGAAAGGACATTGTGGAGAGGCTGGGGGTGGTCTCTTCTCACAGGTGATGAAGTGATAGTATGAAGAGAAAATGAATAGAATAGAATAGAATGGTTTAGACTAGACTAGACTAGAACTAACCAGGTTGGAAAGGACCTTTGAGATCATGAAATCAGCGTGTCCAGGGAAGGGCAAGAAAGCTGGTGAGGGGTTTGGAGCACCATACCTATGAGGAGAATCTGAGGGAGCTGGGATTGATTAGCCTGGAGAAGAGGAGGCTCAGAGGAAACCCTTATTGCTGTCTAGAACTGCCCGAAGGGAGGTTGTAACCAGGTGGGCATTGGTGTCTTCTCGCAGGTAACCAGCACCAGGATAGCAGCACAAGAAGCAATCCCTGTCCTTCAGCATGGCCTTCCCCCTACAAGGTGCAGCTCAGCACCACCAAAGCTGATGGCACCCACTCCTTCGCCTTCGAGTTCTCCAAGCCCAATGCCCTGCTCAGCTCGGAGAAGCCTTTGCGGATGCCAAGAAGAAGCTGGGTAAGAGCAGGGACCGGGGGAGTGGATGTGGCACTAGGCTCAGCATCACAAGCCAGGCTAGGCAGGCCTCCATCCATCTCACTTCCTCATTCTCCAATGTGGTTTTTTTTTCCCAGATTCCAGCAAATACTGCCTGGACCCAGAGTTCCTCAAGGCCATCCCCACCATGAAGATGAGGAGCGGGATGCAGGCACTTGGTGCTGGTGTTGGGTTCAAGCATCCTACAGGACCTGTAAGTCCCTCCCAGTAGGTGGTCAAGGCCAGGTTGGCTGAGGCCTTGAGCCACCTTGACACCTCAATAGAGGAGAAATGTGGAGGTGCAGGAGCCAGTGCAGAGGAGGGTAAGGAGGCTGGGGAGGGGCCTGGAGAATAAATCTGATGAAGAGCAACTGAAGGAGCTGTGGGTGGTTAGTTTGGAGAAGAGGAGGCTGAGGGGAGACCTCTTTGCTCTCTGAGGGTCTTTTCCAACCCAGATGTTTCTGTGATTCTGTCCCCCATTCCTTCCTCCTTCCTCCTCCTGCACAGATGAAGAGCTCCCCAGCTGCACGGAGGCCTCTGTGGAGACCACGAGCTCAGAGGAAGAGCCAGAAGCTGGCTTCATGCCCATCACTGGCCGCTCTGGGCAGAGCCGGCGCGGCGAGAGCCCTGCGGAGGGGCGAGCCCTGCGCCGCTCGAGCCGCGGCTCCTTCACCTGGGGCAGCCTGGAGGACCTCCTCAGCCTGGACCCTGAAGGCCATGAGAGCTCCATGTGGTTGGGCTGTGAGGATGGCTGGTGTGTATCCTGTGAGGACAGGCTGAGAGAGTTGGGGCTGTTGGGGCTGAGTCCAAGGGGCTCCAAGACACCTGGGGAGGGACTTTTTAGGGTGTCAGGAGTGATAGGACTGGGAGGCTGGATCCAAGCTAGAGGAGGGGAGATTTAGATTAGACATTAGGAAGAAGTTCTTCCCCATGAGGGTGGTGAGAGAGTGGAACACGTTGCCCAGGGAGGTGGTGGAAGCCTCATGCCTGGAGGTTTTTAAGGCCAGGCTGGATGTGGCTGTGAGCAGCCTGCTCTGGTGTGAGGTGTCCCTGCCCAAGGCAGGGGGGATGGAACTGGCTGATCCTTGAGGTCCCTTCCAACCCTGACAATTCTGTGATTCTGTGAATGGGAGAGAGGCTGTGGGGAGACCTAAGAGTGACCTTACAGTATCTGAAAGCGGCTACAAGAAGGGTGGAGCGAGACTGCAAAGGCCTGCAGTGACAGGAGAAGAGGCAATGGCTTCAAACTGGAGCAGAGCAGATTTAGATTGGATGTTAGGAACGAGTTCTGCGCCATGAGGGTGGTGGAACACTGGAACAGGTTGCCCTGGGAGATGGTTGAGGTCCCATCCCTGGAGATATTCAAGGTGAGGCTGGACAGGGCCCTGGGCGACCTGAGCTACTTGAGGATGTCCCTGCTAACTGCAGAGGGGGTTGAACTGCATGACCTTTGGAGGTCCCTTCCATCCCAGACCATTCTATGACACTTAATATGGGGTAGAGCCCCTCCCCACCCCTATCCCAGGTGAGCCTCCAGCTTTGCTCTTCTCCTGCAGCATCCACGTGTAGCAGTCCTCGGACAACATCCGTAACGGGGAGAGCAGCATGAAGATGCAACACGCTGCTGCTGTCATGTGCATCTTGTAAGTGATGAGCAAGAAGCTCTTTTGGCTCTAGGATGTGCCTAGCAGGGTGCTTCGGGGTGGGGGGTGGGGGGGCAAGCAGGACTTTCACCCTGCTGATAGGGCAAGGGGCAAGGGATGTAAACTACAGCACAGGAGGCTGCACCTCAGGCCGAGGAGGAACTTCTTGATTGTGAGGGTGACAGAGCCCTGGAGCAGGCTGCCCGGAGAGGTTGTGGAGTCTCCTTCTCTGGAGACTTCCAAGCCCCATCTGGATGTGTTCCTGTGCAACCTGTGCTGGATTCTATGGTGCTGCTCTGGCAGGGGGGCTGGACTCGCTGATCTCCAGAGGCCCCTCCCAACCCCTAGCATCCTGTGGTCCTGTGATCCTGGGACTCTTCATCTGGTTGCCAACGAGTTCTTCTCCCTGCAGGTACCTGGATAACCAAGTTATTGTCTCCTTGGCCAATGGGGAGCCTGTTGTGTACCAATGGGAGGCAGGTGAGGCTGGTCTGGAGACATCCAAAGGTACTGGTGGGGTTAAAGGCAGCCCCAAAGGGATAGTTGTTGGGTGGGTGGCATGGGCAGCCCCTTGTTGAGGGATGCCTGAGGTGCTGGTGGCTTCCCTGCTTGCATAGTATCATAGAATCATACAATCCTATTGGGTTGGAAGAGACCTTAAAGGTCACCTAGATCCAAGCCCCTGCCATGGGCAGGGACACCTCCCACCAGCCCAGGTTGCTCGAGGCCTCATCCAACCTAGCCTTGAACACCTCCAGGGCTGGGGCAGGGAAGGGGCAGCAGGTTGAGGGAGGTGATGCTCCCCCTCTAGTCCAGTCTGGTGAGACCACACCTGGAGCACTGTGTCCAGTTCCAGAGCCTCTATTCCAGGAAGGATCTGGAGGTGCTGGAGGGTGTCCAGAGAAGATCCCCGAGGAGGAGCAGAGGGCTGGAGCTCCTCTTCTAAGAGGACAGCCTGAGGGAGTTGGGGCTGTGCAGTCTGGAGAAGAGAAGGCTCCGAGGAGGCCTTCTTGTGGCCTTCCAGTATCTGAAGGAAAGCTGGGGAGGGACTTTTGAGGGTGTCAGGAAGTGGTAGGACAGGAGGGGATGAAGCAAAACTAGAAGTGGGTAGATTCAGATTGGATGTTAGGAAGAAGTTCTTCCCCAGGAGGGTGGTGAGAGCCTGGCACAGGTTGCCCAGGGAGGTGCCTGGAGGTTTTTAAGGCCAGGCTGGAGATGGCTGTGAGCAGCCTGCTCTAGTGTGAGGTGTCCCTGGCCATGGCAGGGGGGATGGAACTGGCTGATCCTTGAGGTCCCTTCCAACCCTGACAATTCTATGATTCTATGACATCCCTTGAAGGGTTCTGGAGACCCAAAACTGGAGTCAGGTGGAGGTGTGCCTCCTCCTTCTGGTCCCTGCCTACCAGCTTGCATCCCCTGGTGTCTTCAGCTCATGTCCCCTTTTGCTGAGGACCTGGAGGTGGACATCTCCGCCCCCCACAACATGGGATGGTCCTAATGGCTTGGTGAAGATGGAGATTTCTTTGGCAGACTTTTGACTACCAAGCCCACTCCCACCACCCTCACAGGCTGCTTCTGGGACCCCCAAAACTCCAAATGCCTGTCCCTGGGCTCCCCAGGGATCCTCATCACCGAGATGGTGGCAGTGGCCGGGAAGCTGTGGTGCGGCTGCCACAGCCAAGTCATCGTCCTCAGCACACCACCTTGGCACAAGAGGTACAGTGGGCAGCAGTGGGAGGTCTGGAGGGGTGGTGGTGACCATTAGTCTGTAGAAGAGAAGACTGAGAGGGGATTTGATAAATGGTTTTCAATACCTGAGGGCTGGGGGTCAAGAGGGAGGGGACAGGCTCTGCTCAGCTGCACCCTGGGATAGAGAGGGGCAATGGGTGTAAACTGCAGCACAGGAGGTTCCACCTCAACATGAGGCAGAACCTCCTTAACTGTGAGGGTCACACAGCCCTGGCACAGGCTGCCCAGAGAGGCTGTGGAGTCTCCTTCTCTGGAGTCTTCCAAGCCCCATCTGGATGTGTTCCTGTGTGACCTGTGCTGGATTCTATGGTGCTGCTCTGGCAGCGGGGCTGGACTCGACGATCTCCAGAGGTCCCTTCCAACCCCTGGCCTCCTGGGAGCCTGTGATCCTGTGTTTGTTGGCATTGTGGTGGGTTGAAAGTTCCCCTCCCCCCCCAACACTAAATTTGCCAGACCAGCTCAGTTGGAAGCAAATGAAAAAGCTGATCTTTATTTTCCCGTTTTCCACCCAGCAGTGATTTGTTGACGTTTGACTGCTTTCTGTTCAAGATCTGTGGGGAAATTTTAAAGGCACAGCCTGAAACCCCCCCAGCAGCCTCACTGGCATGGCTGTGCCTCTTGTCACCCCCAGCACACGCTCCAGGTGGGCCAGGACAGCGGGCGCGGCGTCACCTGCATGGTGAGCGCGGGCAGCGGCGTCTGGGTGGCACTGCAGAGCAGTGCCCAGGTCCGGCTCTACCACGCCACCAGCTACGAGCAGTTGGCCGAAGCTGACATCACCCCTCCCGTGCACAAAATGCTGGCTGGTGAGTCCCCAGCTGGAGGCACAGCTCCTGTGGGTGCCCACTGCGGTCGTACCCATCAGGGTCTCCTGTGGATGCCCATCGCGGTTGCCAGCGGGTTTTGGATGTGGTGCTTGGGGGCTGTGGTTTGAGGGGGTGAACTTTGTAGGAGTAGGGTTCTGGGTTGGACTTGGTTGATGCTCAGGGCCTCACTTCTGCTCCACCACTGTCCAGCGGCCGTGGCCATGATGCCATATTGCACCCCAGGCACTCCCAGACGTCTCTGGGCTTGGCTGCTGCCTCGCAAGGTTTTTCCTCTCTGGGTGCCTGCGCTCGGCTGGTGCCGAGTTGCCCGGCAGAGACCTTTGGGGGAAGGAAAGTCCTCTTTTGCTTGCCTGTGTCTCATCAGCCATTTGCTCTAAGGGCTGTCAGGCTTTTGAATGAGCTCCAGGCTTTTGAATGGTTTACTGTAGAGGAGTGGGCCACAGAGTTCCACCTCCAGCCTGCCCCACTTTGGATGTCTGACCTGGCTGCCAAGTTGCAGAGACATGCAGAGCAGTTGCCTCAGATTGGAGAGAAGTTGAGTGAGGGCATCACTGACTGGCATGCAGTCAGCACGGCCCTGCTTCAACTCCCCCAGAATGCAAGCCTAAATGTGAGCAGGCAGGAAAGTCAGGGGAGCCAACTGCACAAAGCCCTCCTGGGAAAGACAGAGGCTTTGGGGAAGGCAAAAAGAGCACTGAAGAGGACAAAGGAGGCAAAGGAGCTGGAAGCTCAGCAAAAGAAGCAAGAGGAAGAGGAAGCTGATGGCATGAAGAAGGCAGCAGTGCTGCAGCAACAAGTGGCTTTGTGCCTGTGTGAGCAGCAGCTGTTGTTGATGCTCCTGCCTTTTTCACAGGAGCCACAAGAGGCTGGCATGGCACTGGCAGCGGCGTCTGGAGGAGAACCCTACTCTCACAGCCTGCCTGGGGCTTGCTGGGGAGCGAGGGGAAATTCCTTGGAGCATCTTCCAGTGTGATTCCTCAGTCTTCAGGTGGGTTCAGAAGTCTGGTTGGCTTTTGCCTGTGTTAGTGAGAGAGTGGGAGTCTTTGCCGTGTCATTTGTGGCCAGGTGGAGTGGGAGCAAAGAAGCTGCCTGCTTCTCCTGATGAGGCCAAGGCAGTTCCTGTGAGGTAGAAAAGGTGTAGGGTCTAAGGGTCAGCAGATGCCATTTGGGGGTGTGCCTGGGTTGGTTTGTTTGGAGCCTCTGGACTTTCTTTCCTGGGCTTTAGCAAGCCAGTGGACAGTCATGGAAAATGGTCTTTCTTCCTCTCTGTGTGTCCCTTTCACCCTTTGTTTCCTCTGGAGGGCTTTCATGTCTCCACAGCTTGACAGTGTCCTGTCATGGCCGATGGCTGTGCATGGACATCTCCTGGGCTGGGTCTGCTGCCGTAGAACTAACTCTGGCTTTTGCTTTGTCTCTCCCAGCCACTCGTGACAACACAACCAGATGTGCGTGGGCTTCTGCCTGGACATCTCCTGCTCTTTCACCACTGGGAACTGATGTCTATTTTTTATTTGTTGGCACTGATGTCATTTTGATTTGAGCTGACCACAGGTTGTCAGCCACAATAAACTATTTTACCCTGAGAGGAGGTGGCTGTGTGTTTCCATCGACATGCCAGGAGCCTAAACCAGTCCTGCTGCTGGAGACACCTGGGTATCCCCGGCAGGAAATCCAGCTCCTCTTCCCCTGCTCTCAGAGTGAGGCTCAAGCTCTCCTTCTTCTGGCGTGGTTTGGTGCTGTTGTTCTGGTGGTGTGGTTTGGTTTTTTGGCTTTAGTGGTGTGGTTCTGGTGGTGTGGTTTGGCATTGTGGCTTGTGGAGAGGGTCCGGTGGAGTGGTTTGGTGGTGAGTTTTTTGTGTTGTGGTTCTTGTGGTGAGATTCTGGTGGTGTGGTTCTAGCCTAATGGTGTAGGTCTGGTGGTGTGGGAGTGGGAGGAGTGGCAGTGGTGGCTGTGGTGGTGGCAGAGCCCGCAGCAAGCTGCCCGTGTGCTGCTGCCGATCACCACGCAGAGGGTCCTGAGGTTCCTGCGGCGCAGGACGGCCCGGGTGAGCCCCATGCCCTGTGGGAGCGGCAGAGATGAGCTGCAGCCTGAGGGCCAGGAGCATGCCAGCAGCAGCCAGCACAAGCAGCGCAGGTAGTGGGGCTGGGGCAGAGGCAGGCAGGCGCTGGGTGGGAGCCTCCTGGGCTCTCGTCCTGCCCCGCGGCTTGTGGCTCCTCCTCCTCTGCAGGAGCTCCCTCTGGGCAGGAGGGATGTTGGCACTGCCGTGGCTGGGATGTGGTTTTGTTCTTCAGAAGCACAGTCCCAGAGCACTGGCTGTGGAGCCCCGGGAGCAGGGGAAGAGGGCAGAGGTTGCTCCGAGCTGGGCTCTGTGTGCAGCGGGAGCTGCTGGAGAGACGAAGGCTGCCCCTGCTGTGAGCGCAGCAGGCAGCGCTGTGCAGCCGCAAGGAGGCCGTGGGGACGAGGCTGTCAGATGCCCTCTCGGTAGGTTGCTGTGGAGCTGGGAGACCGGGAAGGGTGGTGTGGGGGTGCTGCTGATGCTGGGCAAAGATGCTCTGCTAGGCACGGTCCAAGGAGAGCAGGATTCTGCAGACTCTGAGTGGAAACGTAAATGTGAGCTGGCTGGAAGGTGAGGTGAGCCAACTGCACAAAGCGCTCCGGGAAACGAGAGAGGCTTTGGGCAAGGCAAAAAGAGCACTGAAGAGGATGGCGAAGGAGCTGGAAACTGAGCAAAAGAGGCCACGGGTCTTGATATGACTACAGATTCTCTACCACAATAAACTATTTCATCCTGGGAGGAGGTGGCTCTGTGTTTCCATCTACATCATGGGAAACTAAACCAGTTGTGCTGCTGGAGACACCTGGGTATCCCAGGCTCTCACATGACACTATGGGCCCCCCTTGCTTGCCCTCCCTCACTCTCTGCACAGTTTCCTGATATGATTTCATGGTGGGACCCTTGTCCTAGGGACAGTTTTGCCTGATGAGAAATTCCAGGTGGGAAAGGGGAGGAAAACACCCTTAGCTTCATCAAAATGCTGTTAGACGATGGTGAGCCTGCCTGTGTCCCGATGGCCAAGCTGGCCAACAGCATTCTGTCTTGCATCAAGCATTAGTGTGGCCAGCAGGACCAGGGCAGGGATTGCTCCCCCTGTAATCAGCAGTGGTGAGGCAGATCCTTGATTCCTGGGTTAATTTTTGCCCACCCCTCCCCCCCCTACAAGAAGAACATTGAGGTGCTGGAGTATGTCCAGAGAAGGGCAGTGAGGCTAATGAAAGGTCTTGTGAGGAGCATCTGAGGGAACTGGGGTTGTTCTGCTTGGAGAAAAGGAGGCTGAGGGGAGACCTTCTGGCTTTTTACAACTTCCTGAAAGGAGGTTGGAGTCATGTAGGGGCTGGTCTCTTCTCTCCAGTATCAAGTTTTGGTGAAGACACATTATGATGATGCTGAATCTTGTCCCAGCTTGTGGACAAGTTCCCCCTCCTTCAGGAGGAAGACGAAAGCCAAGGCATTAGCCAGGCCAGCATGCAGCCAGCGCATGCAGTGCTCGTGCTGACACCAAGTATGGGCATAATTCTAGCTTCACGCTTTCTATAGGCTGAAGCCAGTTGTTTATGAGAGTGCCCTTTGGTGAAGCCCAGCCTTGAGGAATCTATAAGTATCACCCCAGTTGGTAAAGAAGTTGCCCCCTCTTTCACTTTGTCCCTGTGCTTGCTCGAGAGAGCAACTCTCGAGCTGCAGCCTCTGCCATTGAGCTTATTGTTGTTAGCTTCTGTTATACATGCACGCATACTGAAAGCCTCTGCATCGTGAGAAGCACAGAGGGAGGACCTCAGCATCGCTACAGCCAGTCGTACCGACCGGGAGAGCCCACCGTGCCACCGGAGGAGTGGACCCACCCCCGAGGGTAAGATCTGCCCAGTTGCCGGGGAGAAGGGACTTGATCGAGACTGAGTCCACATATGCCTAGCCCCACCGTAGCGGGAGAGGAGCAGCCACGTTGTCACGGTCCGGAGACATTAGATGTCTCGGTCCAGAGACACAGTTCTTTTAAATATTCCCATGTTGTGAAATTAAAGGCACAAACGAGGCCAAAGTATCAACAGCTAGACTATTTATTACATAAAGTGGACATAAGAAAGGAAGAGGGAGAAAATAAAGAGAGAGAGGAAGAGGAACGAGAGATAGAAGAGGAAAGGAATTATATTACCACACCCCTCATCCCCCCCAAGATAAAGTCTGTGGAGGAAAGGTGCTGCAGGAGATGTTGGGTTTGTAGAGAAACCGTGGTGAGGCTTTTGCTGGAGAACAGCTGTAGTCCTCTGGGGAGATGTTGGGTTGATACAGGAACAGTGCTGAGGCTCCTCTGGGCAGCCTGGGTCTGTAGAGAAGGGGTGCTGAGGATTTGGCTGGAGCTGTGGTCCTCCGGGCAGCTTCTTTTCTCCAGAGCAGCATTGTCCCGGCTTTCTCTTCTCAGCGGCCTGGCCCGTCTCCTGTGTTTTCCTTCATCTCCGTTTTTCTCCCCGTTTTTCCCCTCTGTTTCTCTCCTCTGTTTCTCTCTACAAACCAGCAGTTGCTCAAGTCTTTTATACAGTTTTTTAGTCCTTAGGTATGTAGTCAAATATTGTCCCTCAGGAATTCCAGTGGCAGGAAATCTGTGTGTTTGGGCAAGACCCTGGCTGGAGGAGGGGGGAATCTCCGTCTACCCTGTCTCCATCCAGACAAGGCTCAGGAAACAGGTGGTGATTATCTTGCCCTAAAGGTGTGATGGCTGGGTCCTTGGGTCCATTGTTGTAGTCCCGTGTTATCACGATGCAATCACAAGCTGATTTGCATCCAGGATTGGTGGACAGGATTCTTTCCACCTTCTTTCCAGTGGCTCTGCTACCACTTTATCTTTGTTGACTCACATAGAGAGAGACAAACTTATTAGACTCTCACACACGTGTGCCGCTCTGAGCCCTGTGGACCCCAGGGAGGACTAAAGCATTGTTCGTGCCTATACTGCACCGAATCCGGGACCACTCCGAGAGTCCCGCTGTTCCTTTAAGCTCAGTAAACGAGAATCCGCCGCCTAACGCAGCCGCATTCTCTCCCCGAGGCTGTTTGCATCAGCCCTGAGAATCGCCGTGGTTGGGCTGACCCCATAGCTTTGCTTGCTGCCGCGTCATCCGAGCCCGCCTACCGGCAACCGTCGCCCCACCCTGTCGTGCGAGCCGACTCCGAGGGCCGACCCCACGGGCCGACCCCGACCAGGACCGATCCCTGCTGTCTGGAGGGAATTGACCAAGTCCTGAAGGGAACCTGCTTCCGCGCTAAGTCCAGGTTTCATTATTCCCTCTTCCCTGCTGTGAAGAGAGGAAACCATAACCCAACGCCGCCGTCCAACTCGACTAGGAACCAGTCCAGCAGCAGCCGTCTGCCGGCCCCCCACCTTGCTACAAACAACAGCTACAGAGTATCGTCCACGTGCTTTCCATCCACTAGCACTCAGTTCAAAGTATCCGCGTCCAGCAGAGTAAGCGCTGACGCTTAGAAAGATTGTAATATTGCTGTGTAGAGCCAGAAGCCGCCCGCGTCCCGCCGAGTCGCCATCTAGTGGCCAAGCGGCGGAACTGTACTCTTCGCTATGTAAATATAGAAAGGGTCTATGGATAGTTCAATTAAGTCCTAGTCATAACATTAAGCCACTTGTGGAATGTATTTCACGACCGTGCGCTAGAACATGTATATAAGTTGGTGATTCATCGGTTATCAATCGTTTGATAGTTAATAAAAATAATAATTTATTATTAATATTTCATATTAATAAATTTAATCACCTCTTCACCACACACGTTATAGGACGAGGGGATTGGATGTGGCACTTGGTGCCATGGTCTAGTAGTCATGAGGTCTTGGGTGACAGGTTGGACTTGATCTTTGAGGTCTTTTCCAACCTTCATGATTCTATGAGAGGAAATGGCCTCAAGTTGCAGCAGGGGAGGTTTAGACTGGAGATGAGGAAAACATTTCTTCACTGAAAGGGTTCTCAACCACTGGCACGGGCTGCCCAGGGAGATGGTTGAATCCCCATCCCTGGAGGGCTTTAAAAGGCACAGTGCTGTGGTGCTGAGGGCCATGGTTTAGCACCAAACTGGGTAGAATTAGAGCATGGTTGGACTCTATGATCTTAAAGGTCTTTTCCAACCAAAACAATTCTGTGTAATTGCACAGCCCCAGGAGCTGCCACTTGACAGGACATGCAAGAGCTGCAGGGGCTGTGAGAAAGCTATCAGGTCTGCAGTGCTGCTCCTGCTGCTTCCACGTGGTCGATGCCATTTTGGTTGTGTTTAAATCCTCACGTGTGCCACGAGGTATGGGGATCAGTGAGTCATTATGAAATCTGATTTTTATAAGCATCTATTGCAGGTCTGTTGCCCTAGGGAATTCTGGAGTCCCCCCCCTGCCCCTTGTTGTTTCTGGATTTTTCTGTACACAGTGTTTGAATTGTTACTTGTTCCTGCTGGTGAGAGATCTGGCCCACGACCGAATATCTCGAACCTGTAAATAGGTTTTATTTAGTATTTACCATGGGATTTGTATGATTAACAAAGTTATTAACATTTGTGTCAATCGTTGCGCCTATTGGATATCAAATAGCCTTTTCACCGATCATAACACACAAGAGCCACCTTTCTTTCAGATCTCCTACTCCTGGGCCCCAAATCCCCTCAGTCTGGGATGTGGGCTGCAGGGTTGCTCAGCAGTGGTGAGTGATGGACACAAGCTGGAGTGAAGGGGGGACTGTAAAATAAGAATGGGTGAAGCTGAGTGATCACAAGCCTGTGTCTGGCTGAAGCTGTAGAGCTGTGTGGCAGCTCAGCTTCAGCATTCTGGGCCCCTCGGTTTAGGAAGGACATCGAGACACTTGAAGGTGTCCAGAGAAGGGCAACGAGGCTGGGGAGAGGCCTTCAGCACAAGCCCTATGAGGAGAGGCTGAGGGAGCTGGGCTTGCTTAGCCTGGAGAAGAGGAGGCTCAGGGGAGACCTCATTGCTCTCTACAAGTACCTGAAAGGTGGTTGTAGCCAGGAAGGGGTTGGTCTCTTCTCCCAGGCAACCAGCACCAGAACAAGAGGACACAGTCTCCAACTGCACCAGCCTAAGCTCGAGGTGAGGAGAGAGTTGTTAGCCATTGGAATGTGCTGCCCAGGGAGGTGGTGGAGTCACCATTCCTGGAGGTGTTCAAGAGGAGATTGGACGTGGCACTTGGTGCCATGGTCTAGTCATGAGGTCTGTGGTGACAGGTTGGACTCATAGTTTCATAGTTTCATTCAGGGTTGGAAGGGACCACAAGGATCATCTAGTTCTAACCCCCCTGCCATGGGCAAGGACACCCTACACGATCAGGCTGGCCAGAGCCTCATCCAGCCTGGTCTTAAACACCCCCAGGGACGGGGCCTCAACCACCTCCCTGGACAACCCATTCCAGGGCTTCACCACTCTCATGGTGAAGAACCTCCTCCTCACATCTAGCCTGAATCTCCCCACCACACAATGATCCTTGAGGTCTCTTCCAACCTTGGTGATACTGTGTCACTTAGCATCTTCAAGACTTGGCTGCTTTCTCCAAAGTCAAAGTGAATTTCAGGGTAAAGAGAGATTTTTTTCCAGTCCATCATTCTAGGGGGCATCCTTCCTTTGTTGTTTCTTATCCCAAAATTCATGAAAACCAGAGGGCTGGAACCCCTCTACTATGAGGGCAGGCTGAGAGAGTTGGAGTTGTTCAGCCAAGAGAAGGCTCCAGGGAGAACTTAGAGCAGCCTTTCAACACTCAAAGTGACCTATAAGGAAGATGGGGACAGACTTTTTAGCAGGGCCTGCTGTGACCAGGCAAGGGCTGATGGTTTTTCACTGAAAGAGAGGAGATCTAGACTGGATATAATGAAACATTTTGCATTGAGGGTGGTAAAACACTGGTCCAGGCTGCACAGAGAGGTGGTACAGGTCCCACCCCTGAACATATTCCAGTTCAGGCTGGATGGGACTCCGAGCAACCTGATCTAGTAGATTACAGAATCACAGTACCAGGTTAGAAGGGACCTCCAGAGATCATCAGGTCCAATCCCCCTGCCAAAGCAGGATCACCTAGGGTAGTCTGCACAGGAAGGCATCCAGGTGGGTTTGGAAAGTCTCCAGAGAAGGACACTCCACAACCTCTCTGGGCAGCCAGCTCCAGGGCTCTGGCACCCTCACCATAAAGAAGTTTCTCCTCATGTTGAGCTGAAACCTTCTGTGTTCAAGTTTGTATCCATTGGTCCTTGGCTTATTCCTGTGCAGCACCCAAAAGAGCTTGGCCCCCTCCACTTGACACCCATCCCTCAGATAATGAGAGACACTGATCAGATCCCCTCTTAGCCTTCTCTTCTCCAGACTAAACAGCCAGACTAAACAGCTCTTCACAGGGCAGATGCTCAAGTCTCCTAAGCATCCTCATGGCTTTCCATTGGACTGTCTCCGTCAGGTCTCTGTCTCTCTTGAACTGGGGAGCCCAAAACTGGACACAGGATTGCAGCTGTGGTCTCAGCAGGGCAGTTTTGTATCATCAGGAACTTGCTGAAGGTACTCTCAATCTCCTCATCCAGGTCATTGATAAAGATATTGAACAAAGCTGGGCCCAGTACTGATCCCTGGGGAACACCACTGGCCACAAGCCTCCAAGCTGACTCTGTGTCACTGATGGCAACCCTCTGAAATCTGTTACTGAGCCAGTTTGCAATGCACCAATCATCTGTGCCCTATTTCTTGAGCTTTTCTTTGAGGATATTATGACAGTATCAAAACCTTTACCAAAGCCAAGGTGTATGACATCTACTGCTCTTCCCTCATCTACCCATGTGGTCACTATGGTTTCATAGAAGATGTCCCTGCTCAGTGTGAGGACGGAGGAGTAGCTGACCCTTAAATGTCCCCTCCAATGCAAAGCATAGTAAGATTCTGGGTCAGGGCCATCCCAGGCACTGATACAGGCTGGGCAGGGACTGGCTTGAGATCAGCCCTGAAGAAAAGGCCTTGGGGGTGCTGGTGGATGAGAAGCTCAACAGGAGCCAGCAGTGAGCACTTGCAGCCCAGAAAGCCAAGCAGAGCCTGGGCTGCATCAAGAGAAGCATAGCCAGCAGGTCGAGGGAGGTGATTCTCCCCCTCTACTCTGCTCTGGTGAGACCCCACCTAGAGTACTGCATCCAGTATTACAGGATGCATTACAGGACAGATCTGGAGGTTCTGGAAGGTGTCCAGAGAAGGGGATGATCAGAGGGCTGGAACTCTTCTGCTATGAGGACAGACTGAGGGAGTTGGGGCTGTTCAGTCTGGAGAAGAGAAGGCTCGGAGGAGACCTTCTTGTGGCCTTCCAGTATCTGAAGGGGGCTACAGGAAAGCTGGGGAGGGACTTTTCAGGGTGTCAGGGAGTGATAGGACTGGGGGGAATGGAACAAAAATAGAAATGGGGAGATTCAGATTGGATGTTAGGAAGAAGTTCTTCCTCATGAGGGTGCTGACACACTGGCACAGGTTGTCCAGGGAGGTGGTGGAAGCCTCATGCCTGGAGGTTTTTAAGGCCAGGCTGGATGTGGCTGTGAGCAACCTGCTCTGGTGTGAGGTGTCCCTGCTCATGGCAGGGGGGTTGGAACTGGCTGATCCTTGAGGTCCCTTCCAACCCTAACAATTCAATGATTCTATGATATTTAGGATTATTCCAGACTATAGCATCTCACCCTACATTTCAAGGTATTGAGGATGATCCTAAATAATGATGGACTTAAAATCTCTCTTTTCTCTGATATTTAATATGAATTTTGAGAAAGCAGCAGTTGAGAGGGTTGAAATTGAGCTGTCACAACCCCCTAGAGCTTCAGACAAATAGGATTATCCTAATTATCTTGACATTTAGAGTGAGAGGCTACAGTCTGAGTCGTTGTGAAAGTCGCTTCATCACCCAAAAGACCAACTTGGGCATATCTCAAGTCAAATTCCTTCTAAATTCAGGAGATTGGCAATACAAAGGAAGATTCAGACCTGCTTGCAGACACTGAACACATCCACCACCTGCAGTTCCTTTCCACCCCACTACCTGCTCAATATGCCACTTGTGCTGCACATGTTGACCAGGGCATGCCCAGGCAGGAAAACTGTTTTCTAGACTTCTGCTCTGTCCAGGGCTTCTCTCCTCATCTGGCTTGGAGAGATTAAAAGTCCACCTCGGTGCTCACCTCTGCAGGTGCTTCCTTCCTTGCTGCAGGGGCCTGCAAGCTGAAGGGGGGTGTGAGCTGGAAGTATCTTTGCATTTGGGGTTGGACTACTTGACCTTTAATGGTCCCTTCCAACCCAGTGCACTTTATGATTGTATGAAATGATGGCTACCAACTCTCTGTAAATCCATGCTTGAGGAGCAGGCCCAAGGTCCTGCCCTGGGGTCACAACAACCCCAAACAAGAGTCCAGGCTTGTGGCAGTGTGACTGAAAAGCTGCCTGGCAGAAAGGGACCTGGGGGTGCTAATGGACAAGCAGCTGAATGGGAGCCAACAGTGTGCCCAGGTGGCCAAGAAAGCCAATGGCCTCCTGGCTGGGATCAGCAATGCTGTGTCCAGCAGGAGCAGGGAGGGGATTGTCCCCTGGGACTCAGCTCTGGTCAGGCTACACCTTGAGTATTGTGTCTAGCTTTGGGCAGCTCAATACAAGAGATATGTGGAGGTGCTGGAGCCAGTGCATAGGAGGGCAAGGAAGCTGGGAAGGGCCTGGAGAATAAATCTGGTGAAGAGCTACTGAAGGAGCTGGGGATGGTTAGTTTGGAGACAAGGAGGCTGAGGGGAGACCTCGTTGATGTCCACGACTACCTGAAAGGACATTGTGGGGAGGCTGCTGCTGGTCTCTTCTCACAGGTGATTAGTGATAGAACCAGGAGGGAAGGGCCTCAAGCTGCAGCAAGGTAGGTTTAGACTGGACAGTAGGAAACATTTCTTCATGGCAAGAGTGGTCGGGCACTGGAATGTGCTGCCCAGGGAGGTGGTTGAGTCCCCAAGCCTGGATGTGTTTCAAGGTGGTTCGGATGTGGTGCTTCGGGATACTGTTTAGGGGTGAACCTTGCAGGGCATCAGTTGGGCTTGATCCTGAGGGTCTTTTCCAACCTGAATGTTTCTGTAATTATATGATAAAAACATCAAACTGACAGTTGCAAAGAATTGGCTTATTTAAGGCGGATTCTACTCCCCAGAGCACCTTGGCCCTTACACATAACTCTTGCCCCCTCACTGCACACTGAATCAAAGCATCTGGTGTCTTCTGAAGCTTTGTAAAAGACTCCAGAGTGACCTTGGCCCCCACACGAGGGGACACACAAGGGGGCCCACGAGGGGACACACAAGGGCATTTCTGGAGGTTCCTTTCAACCCCTAACATCCCGTGATCCTGTGACATTTGAGCAGTTAATTGCACCCCTGCATCTGATGGTGTAAGGGCTCAGCACAGAAAGACATAGACCTGTTGGTGTGAGGCCAGAGGAGGACGCAAAAATAATCCAAGAGCAGGATGCCCTCTGCTGTGAGGCCAGGCTGAGAGAGTTGTGGTTGCTCCACCTTGAGAAGAGAAGGCTCTGGGGGGACCCTCTGCTGGCCTGTCAGTACTTAAAGGGGGCCTGCAGGAAAACTGGGAGAGGCTTTTATCAGAGCCTGTTGTGACAGGACAAGGGGTGATGATTTTAAACTAAAAGAGAAGAGATTCAGACTAGACAGAAGGAAGACTTTTTTCTTTTTACAGTGAGGGTGGTGAGACCTTGGCCCAGGTTGCCCAGAGAGGTGGCACATGCCCCATCCCTGGAACCATTCCAGGTCAGCTTGGATGAGGCTCTGAGCAACCTGATCCAGCTGAAGGTGTACCTGCTCACTGCATAGAGGCTGGATTAGATGACCTCTAAAGGTCCTTTCCAACCCAAAGCATTCTTTACTCTATGATTGTGTAGCTCTGTGATTCTAAGGACATTTTCTTCCTTCCACAGCACTGGTCCCTTAAAAAAGAAAAAAAAAAGACATTATAAAATGAGTTCTGCAAAGCCACTGGGCTGAGCCTGCCTCCTAATTGCCACTGACCCACATATATGTTGGCTCAGACCTCCAGATCTGTTCGATGGTAGGCTGAACATGAGCCTGCAGTGTGCCCAGACAGCCAAGAGGGCCAGTGGCATCCTGGCCTGCATCAGGAAGAGTGTGGCCAGCAGGAGCAGGGAGGTCATTCTGCCCCTGTACACTGCACTGGTTAGGCCACACCTTGAGTGCTGTGTCCAGTTCTGGGCCCCTCAGATTAGGAAGGAGGTTGACTTGCTGGAACGAGTCCAGAGAAGGGCAATGAAGTTGGTGAGGGGTTTGGAACACAGCCCTGAGGAGAGGCTGAGGGAGCTGGGGCTGCTCAGCCTGGAGAGGAGGAGGCTCAGGGGAGACCTTCTTGCTCTCTCTACAACTGCCTGAAGGGAGGTTGTAGACAGGCAGAGGTTGGTCTCTTCTCCCAGGCAGCCAGCACCAGAACAAGAGGACACAGTCTCAGGCTGCACCAGGGGAGGTTCAGGTTGGATGTTAGGAAGAAGTTCTATACAGAGAGAGTGATTGCCCATTGGAATGGGCTGCCCAGGGAGGTGATGGAGTCACCATCACTGGAGGTGTTTAGGAGGAGACTTGATGGGGTGCTTGGTGCCATGATTTAGCTGATTAGGTGGTGTTGGATGATAGGTTGGACTCGATGATCTTGAAAGTCTCTTCCAACCTGGTCTATTCTGTTCTGTTCTGTTCTGTTCTATTCTTTAAACCCAAAATCACCATGAGAGGCTTCTGAGTTAAACAGGACATCAATGAAAAGTCCCAAGTAGTTGGCTGAGTTCTCCCAGGAGTAATTCACCTCCTCTGACACTGCATAGGTCATGGAGTATGGCTATCAGCGACGGAGATTGGAATCAATACGGCTGACCAATCTGATCGAGTATCGTTCCTTTATTGTTCCAGCCTTGCAGGCTGATGGTGCAGGCCTGAGGGGCAGGCCTATGGAGCAGGCCTGTAGTGCAAGTATAGCACTGTAAAGTGTAGAAGAAACAGGAGACAGGAAAGGCAGAAGTGCGTAGCAAGGCACCTGCTACAACTGAGATGAACTGGGAGTGCCCTGCTGGCACAGCTCCATTGGCTGCCTCTGAGTGACCACACATTGCACTAGGACAGATTATTGGTCCAACTGCTAATGACACAACGAGGTTGTTGATGCAGGTGCATGTCCTGTTGTCCCAAGATAACTGTCCATGTTTATAGCTACCAGTGCCTTGTTTTAGTTACAAGCTGCAGGCACAGCACTGTTTTGCTCCACTGCTAGCTGGCTCTGCACTTATGCTGAGCATGGCCAACCACCATGTCAGGCTCTAGGCCTGCACTGCCAGATTGCTCACACTGCTCGTCGCTGGCATTGCCACACTCCCACCCTCTAACAGCTCAACTCCTGCCCCCAGCTTGCTGTCACCTGCACACTGACTGATGATGGACTCAGTGCCCTCCTCCAGATCATCAATAAAGAGATTGAGCAGGCTGGGGCCCAGCACTGATCCCTGGGGCACACCACTAGTGCCTGGCTGCCAGCTGGCTGTGGCACCATTCACCACCACTCTCTGGGCTCAGCCTCCAGCCAGTTCCTCAGCCAGCACAGAGTGCTGCTGTCCAAGCCAGGGGCTGACAGCTTGGCCAGGAGTTTGCTGTGGGGGACGGTGGCAAAGGCCTTGCTGAAGTCCAGGCAGACCACAGCCACAGCCTGCCCCACATCCCCCAGGCAGTCACCTGAGCAGAGCAGGAGATCAGGTTGGTCAGGCAGGAGCTGCCCTTCCTGAATCCATGCTGGCTGGGCCTGATCCCTTGGCCCTCCTGGAAGTGCTGTGTGATTGCCCTCCAGATGCCCTGTTCCATCCTCTTGCCTGGCACTCAGGTCAGGCTGACAGGCCTGGGATTGCCTGGCTCCTCCTGCTGGCCCTTCTTGTGGATGGGCATCACCTTGGCAGCTTCCAGTCCCCTGGGACCTCTCCAGTGAGCCAGGGCTGGTGGGAAATGATGGAGAGAGGCTTGGCCAGCTCATCTGCCAGCTCTCTCAGCACCCTAGGATGGATCCCAGCCGCTCCCATGCACTTGTGGGGATCCAAGTGGCTCAGCAGGTCTCTAACTCCTTCCTCCTGGATCTCAGGGGCATTATGCTGCTCCCTGACCCCACCTGCCAGCTCAGGAGGCTGTTAGCCTGGAGTCCTCCTGCCTTGCTGCTGAAAATGGACAGCCTGAGGCTGCTGCTGAGCAGGGTTGGAGGTGCTGGAGGTGGAAGGAGAGGCTGAAGCTGGTGCTGAGGAGGGTTGGAGGTGCTGGAGGTAGAAGGAGAGCCTGAAGCTGGTGCTGAGGAGGATTGGAGGTGCTGCTGGTGGATGGAGAGTGTCAGGCTGGGGGGGGAAGGGTTTTAGGGGTCCTTCTCTGCTCCTTCAACACAGCTGGCAGCCAGGAGGGTCCCTGTGGTCATCTCCTGGGGGGGGTCCCTACAGGGGGGATCTGGTTGAAGCCCCCAGGAGCTGTCCCCTGGGTCTTGGTCCCTGGCAAGCTGTCTGGAAGCTGAGGGCAGGTTTGCCTACAAGCTGCTCCAGGACCTCTTCTCCAACTACTCCAAGGCCCTGCTGCCTGTGGAGGACACTGACAGAGCCCTCAACGTCACCCTGCAGGTCAGCCTCTCGCAGACCATCAACATGGTGAGAGCTGGAGCTGGCCCAGGGCCCTCACAGTCCATGCCCAGACCCTCAAACCCAGCCCAGACCTCCTCAAACCCAGCCCAGATCCACTCAAACCCAGCCCAGATCCACTCAAACCCAGCCCAGATCCACTCAAACCCAGCCCAGACCTCTCAAACCCAGCCCAGACCTCTCAAACCCAGCCTGGCACCGAGCCGCCCAGCGCCACGCCGGACACTGGCAGGAGGTGGCCACGGTGCTGGATCGCTGCTGCATGTGGCTCTTCCTCGCCATGGTCTTCCTCAGCAGCCTGCTGGTGCTGGCCAGAGCTGCCTGCAGGTCATGGCCTCAGGGACCTGATGGCCACAGGGAGCTTGCCCAGGACCTCATCCAGTGGGTGGTAATGGCCACTGAGGCCCCATGAGGGTGGCTTGGGCCAGCAGCTGTAGGCTTGGAGCTGCACCAGCAGCGGGGAGGAGGAACCCAACAGCAGGACCTCAAGCCCCAGCTTCAGGCTTGAGAGGTCTCAGCTGCCCCAATGAGCACACCCAGGCTGTGGCTCCAAGTTCTTCCCTTCCCTATGTCCCAGAAACTGGAGCTAAACCCTGGGGCTGTGTCCTACTCCTCCTGCTTGGAGCCGGAGTGCTCCCAGGACCTCCTGGTCCCAGGAGAGCTGAGGCAGCATCCCTGGAACCAGCTGCCATGGAGCTGCTCCCACCTGGAGCCATGGGGCTGCTCCTGCCTGGAGCCTTGGAGCTGCTCCTGCCTGGAGCCTTGGGGCTGCTCCTGCCTGGAGCCTTGGGGCTGCTCCTGCCTGGAGCCTTGGGGCTGCTCCTGCCTGGAGCCTTGGGGCTGCTCCTGCCTGGAGCCTTGGGGCTGCTCCTGCCTGGAGCCTTGGGGCTGCTCTCCCCTGGAGCCTTGGGGCTGTTCCCACCTGGAGCCTTGGGGCTGCTCCTGCCTGGAGCCTTGGAGCTGCTCTCCCCTGGAGCCTTGGGGCTGTTCCCGCCTGGAGCCTTGGGGCTGCTCCTGCCTGGACCTCCCTGATCCCACCCAGCCCTCCAAACCAGGCTCCTGACTCCCCCCATCCCCCAAAGCAGCTCCCCCTGACCCTTGTTGTCCCTCGGGGGGGCACAGGCCCCCAGAAAGTAATTTTTAAGGTGGAATTTGGAAATAAATGTTTATTTTTGCTTCTCACTTTGGGGTCCTTTGAGTTCCATTTGTGACCCCCACATTTGGCAAACACACCTCCGAATTGTCACCTCCCTCCCCTCCCCATTCCCCCTCCCAAACTTCTCTCTCCCTGTCCCCCACCCTCCCCCAACACAAGGTCCTACCCCTTAAAATGTCCTGAAGCGATTTTGGAGCAGAACCTCCCCACACCAAATCCTTCCCAAACCCTTCCAAAAGTCCTAGGGAGGAACTTGGCCAAATCCTGACCAATTCCCCCCAACACTTCCTCAATCCTGCCCCAACCCCCCACAACCTCACCAAAACCTCCCACATCCTGCACCAACCCCCCACAGCCTGACCCAAACCTCCCAAATCCTTCCCTAAATCTTCCAAATTTTGGGCAGGATTTGGCAAACCCTGCTTCAATCCAGAGACCAAATCCTTCCCAAATCCCCACAAAACCTCCCAAATCCTGCCCAAAACCTCCCAAAGTCCTAGGGAGGAACTTGGCCAAATCCTGAAAAATTCCCACCAAAACCTCCCAAATCCTGCACCCACTCCCCAAAACCTGACCCAAACCTCCCAAATCCTGAACAAAACCTCACAAAGTCCCAGGGAAGAACTTGGCCAAAGTCTGCTCCAATCCAGAGACCAAATCCTCACCAAATCTCCCCAACACCTCCCAAACCCTGGGCACAACTTGGCCAAATCCTGCCCCAACCCACACCAAATCCTGACCAAATTCTGCCCCAAACCTCCCAAAGTCCCAGCGAGGAACTTGGCCAAAGCCTGACCAATTCCCCCCAACACTTCCTCAATCCTTTCCCAACCCTCCACAACCTGACCACAACCTCCCAGATCCTGGGCACGGAGTCCTCCAAATCCTTCTTCCTAGAGCTGAGAGTCCTGCTAAGGATTACTAAAGCTAATAGCCCTGCTGCTGAGAATGAATGCTGCTAATGATCCTGCTGGGAGGCATCAACACCATGGCTGCTGTGGGGGTGGGGTTGTTGTTATTACTATTATTTAGAGCTAAAAGTCCTCCTAATAATAACTAACAGAGCTAACAGTCCAGTTTAAAAGAGCTAAGAATCCTGTAATATTGATAAATAACATAGATAATAGTCTTAATAATGCAAATAATTACTAATAGAGCTAAGAATCCTGCTAATATTAAGTAATGGTGCTAAGAATCCTGCCTATAATTAATAATAGAGCTCATATTATAGTTTCATAGCTTCCTAGTTTCATTCAGGGTTGGAAGGGACCACAAGGATCATCTAGTTCCAACCCCCCTGCCATGGGCACGGACACCCCACACTAGATCAGGGTGGCCACAGCCTCAGCCAGCCTGGGCTTAAACACCTCCAGGGACAGAGCCCCAGCCACCTCCCTGGACAACCCATTCCAGGGTTTCACCACTCTCATGGTGAAGAACTTCCTCCTCACATCTAGCCTGAATCTCCCCACCTCCAGCTCCATTCCATTCCCCCTAGTCCTATCACTACCTGAGATCCTGAGAAGTCCTTCCCCAGCCTTCCTGTAGCCCCCTTCAGATACTGGAAGGCCACAATTAGGTCTCCTCGGAGCCTTCTCTTCTGCAGACTGAACAGCCCCAACTCCTTCAGTCTGTCCTCATAGGAGAGGTGCTCCAGCCCTCTGATCATCCTCGTGGCCCTTCTCTGGACACGTTCCAGCACCTCCACATCCCTCTTGTAATAGGGGCTCCAGAACTGGACACAGTACTCCAGGTGGGGTCTCACCAGGGCTGAGTAGAGGGGGAGGATCACCTCCCTCGACCTGCTAGCCACACTTCTCCTGATGCAGCCCAGGATCTGATTGGCTTTGCGGGCTGCAAGTGCACACTGAGAGCTCATGTTGAGCTTTTTGTCCACCAGCACCCCCAAGTCTCTCTCCTCAGGGCTATCCTCCAGCCAGTCACTGCCCAGCCTGGATTTGTGCCTGGGATTGCCTCGACCCAGATGCAGGACCCTGCACTTGCTCTTATTGAACTTCATGAGGTTGGCCTGTGCCCACCTCTCCAGCCTGTCAAGGTCCCTCTGGTTCCTGCCATAACACTTAGATGAGCTAATAATCCTCTTAATAATTCATAATAGCTGAAGCTAATAATAATAATGGATAAATACTGATAAATAATGTGCCTAATAGTCTTAATAAGAATAATCAATAATAGATCTAATATTCTTCCTAATAATAACCAATACAGCTAATAACTAATAGAGCTAACAGTCCTGCTAGGGATGAATTATAGAGCTATAGTCCTAATAATGGTAATAATTAACAATAGAGCTGGTAGTCCTGCTGAAAGTAATTGACAGAGCTAATAACCCTGCTAATAATTATAAATAATGTGGCTAATAATCCTGCTAATAGTAATAAACAACGTGTCTAACAGTCATAGCAGCAATTACAATGATAACAATAACAACACCAGTAATGATGATGATGATGATGATAATAATAATAATAATAAACCATCTAATTGTGCTGCTAATAACAATAGGGCTAATAATCCTGCTAATAATTAATATCAGGGGATCCCCACAGAGGACCTCACAGCCTCCCAGAGCTGTCTCCTGACCAAGCCCTGACCAAAACCATCCAAATATTGAGCAGAACCTGACCCAAGCCAGACCAAAACCTCCCAAACCCTTTCCAATCCCTTCCCAAAGTCCTAGGGAAGAACTTGGACAAATCCTGACCAGTTCCCCCCAACACTTCCTCCATCCTGCCCCAACCCCCCACAACCTCACAAAAACCTCCCAAATCCTCAGCTCAACCTCACCAAACCCTCACCCAATCCACACCAAAACCTCCCAAAACCTCCTCAAGCCTTTCCCAACCTCCCAGCCCCTCACCAAAAGCATCAAACACTTCCCAAACAAAGCCTCAGCACAACTTGCCCAAGTCCTGGCCCAAGCCTGACCACAGCCTGCTCCAAACCTCCCAAATCCTCAGCTCAGCCTGACCAAAACCTGACCCAACCCAGACTAAAAGCTCCCCAAACCTTCACAAACCCTTCCCAAAACCTCCTGAAGTTCTAGGGAAGAACTTGGTCAAATCCTGAACAAATCTCCTCCAGATCTCCCAAATCCTGCACCAACCGCCCAACAACCTGACCTAAACCTCCCAAGCTTTAACCAAGACCTCCCAAACCTGGGCACAACCTGACCAACTCCTGACAAATTCCCCCCAAAACCTCCCAAATCCTGCCCTAATCCTCCCAAACTCCTAGGGAAGAACTTCCCATGTCCTGGCCCAAGCCAGAACAACTCCTGACCAGATCCTGCCCAAAACCTCCCAAAGTCCTAGGGAGGAAGCTGGCCAAATCCTGAACAAATCCCCAACAAATCCCCAAACCTTCTCATACCTGTCCCAACCCCCCAAAACCTCCCAAGCTCTAACTACGACCTCCAAACCTGCCCACAACCTGACCAACTCCTGACAAATCCCCCCCAAATCTCCCAAATCCTGCACCAACCCCCCACAACCTGACCCAAACCTCCCAAATCCTTCCCTAAACCTCCCAAATTCTGGGCAGGATGTGACCAAACCCAGCTCCAATCCAGAGATTAAATCCTTACCAAATTCCCCCAAAACTGCCAAAGTCCCAATATGGAACTTGACCAAATCCAGACAAATTACCCCGAAAATTTCCTCAATCCTGCACCATCCCCCCAAAACCTGACTAAAACCTCCCAAATCCTTACCCAGTCCTCCCAAAGACCCAGGCAGAAACTTGGTCATATCCAGGCCAAATTCCTCCCAAAACCTCCCAAATCCTGTCCCAAACCCCCATGACCTGACCCAAACCTCCCAAATCCTGATCAAAAAATCCCAACCCTTGGACAAAACTTGAACAAAGCCTGGCCCAACCCACAGCAAATCCTGACCAAGCCCTGACCAAAACCTCCTAATGTCCCAGGGACAAAATGGCCAAATCCTGGACAAATCCACCCAAAACCTCCTCAATCCTATCCCAACCCCCCACAACCTGACCTAAACCTCCCAAGCTCTAACCAAGATCTTCCAAACCTGCCCAGAACCCGATCAACTTCTGACAAATTCCTTCCAAACCCTACACCAACCCCCCACAACCTGACACAAACCTCCCAACCCTTCCCTAAACCTCCCAAATTTGGGCAGGATATGACCAAATCCTGCTCCAATCCAGAGACCAAATCCTTACCAAATCCCCACAAAACCTCCCAAATCCTGCCCAAAACCTCCCCATGTCCTACAGAGGAACTTAGCCAAAGCCTGACAAATTTCCCCCCAAATTGACCAAATGCTGTACAGAATTTGGCCAAATCCTGGCCCAAAGAAGACCAAAACCTCCCAAATCCTTACCAAAACCTCCCAAATCCTTACCAAAACCTCCCAATGTCCCAAAGAGAACTTGGCCAAATCCTGACAAATTCCCCCCAAAACCTGCCAAGTCCTGCACCAACCCCCCACAACCTGACCCAAACCTCCCAAATCCTCAACAAAACCTCCCAAACTCCTAGGGAAGAACTTGGCCAAGTCCTGGCCCAAGCCAGAACAACTCCTAAATAAATCCTTCCCCAAACCTCCCAAAGTCCTTCTCCTCAATCCTTCCCCACCTCTCCAGAACCTGACCCAAACTCCCAGATCCTGAGCACAGCCTCCCCAGTCCTCAGCTCAACTTGGCCAAACCCTGCCCCAACCCACACCAAAACCTCCCAAAGCCTCCTGAGTCCTGCCCCAAACCTCCCAAAGTCCCAGGGAAGAACTTGGCCAAATCCTGACCAATTCCCCCCAACACTTCCTCAATCCTGCCCCAACCCCCACAACCCTAATCTTAACCATGCCAATAATTAATAATAGAGCTAATTATCCTGGTCATAATAACTAATGGAGATAATTATCCTGCTAATACCTACAAGTAAGGTTGTTAATAATCATAACTATGGCAATAACTAATAATAGAGATAATAACACTGTAAATAATAATTAATAGAGCTAATAATCCTGCTAATACCTAGAACTAAGGTGGCTAACAATCTTAACTATGGCAATAATTAAAAATAGAGCTAATAATCCTGATAATAATAACACATAGAGCTAATAATACTGCTAACATTGATAAATAATATGTCTAATAATCTTAATTATGGTAATAATTTATAATAGAGCTTATAGTCCTATTACTTCTAATAACTAATAGTGCTTATAACAGAAATTATCATTAATGGAGTAATAGTTTTGCTAACAGTAATTAATGGAGCTAGTAAGCCTGCTAATTGTGATAAATAATATGGCTAAAGGTCTTAATACTACTTCTACAAATAATAATACTAATAACTAACAGAGCAAAAAGTCCGCCTAGTAATAACTAATAGAGCTAACATTCCTGCTGGGGATTAATGCTAGAGCTAGAATCAGGCTAAGAATGAGAAACAATATGGCTAAGAGCCTGAGAAATAATAACAAGAACAATGAATTAGAGCTAATATTCCTGCTAATAGTAAGTAATGGAGTTAATGTTCCTGCTAATACTGACAAACACTATGGCTAATAATCTGACTTATGGTAATGGTTAATAACAGACCTAATAACACCACTAATGCCAATGTTTAAAAGAGCTAAGAATCCTGCTAATATTGATGAATAATATGGCTAAGCATCTTAATAAGAATCCCACGTACATTGAGTAATGGTGCTAATAATCCTGTTAGTAATTAATAACAGAGCTAATCCTCCTCTTAATAACTAATAATACAGCTAATAGTAATACTAATGGTAATACTTTAAAGAGCTAATAATAATTAAAGCAACTCAAATTCCTGCTAATACTGATAAATAATGTGCCTAATAGTCTTTAGAAGAATAATCAATAATAGAGCTAAAGGACATCCTAATAACAATCAATAGACCCCATAACTAATAAAGCTAACAGTCCCGCTGAAAACAATTGATAGTTAATGCAGTTAATAATGTGGCTAATAATCCTGCTAATAATGATAAACAATGTGACTAACAGTCTTAGTTGTAGTAATAATGATAACAACAACAACAAAGCAGCTAATCGTGCTGTTAATAACAATAGGGCTAATAATCCTGGTGATAATTACTCTCGGGGATCCCCACAGAGGACCTCACAGCCTCCCAGAGCTGTCTCCTGACCAAGCCTGGACCAAAACCTTCCAAATATTGAGCAGAACCTGACCCAAGCCACACCAAAACCTCCCAAATCCTTCCCAAACCCTTCCCAAAGTCCGAGGGAAGAACTTGGACAAATCCTGACCAATTCCCCCCAACACTTCCTCCATCCTGCCCCAACCCCCCACAACCTCACCAAAACCTCCCACATCCTCAGCTCAACCTCACCAAACCCTCACCCAATCCACACCAAAACCTCCCAAAACCTCCTCAAGCCTTTCCCAACCTCCCAGCCCCTCACCAAAAGCATCAAACACTTCCCAAAGCCTCAGCACAACTTGCCCAAGTCCTGGCCCAATCCTGACCACAGCCTGTTCCAAACGTCCCAAATCCTCAGCTCAGCCTGACCTAATCTTGACCCAACCCAGACCAAAGCCTCCCAAAGCTGTCTCCTGACAAATTCCCCCCAAAACCACCCAAATCCTGCACCAACCCCCACAACCTGACCCAAACCTACCAAATCTTGAACAAAACCTCCCAAAGTCCCAAGGAGGAACTTGACCAAATCCTGACAAATTCTTCCCAAAACTGCCTCAATCCTATCCCAAACCCCCAACAACCTGACCCAAACCTCCCAGCCTCTAAGCAAGACCTCCCAAACCTGCCCACAACCTGATCAACACCTGACAAATCTCCCCCCCAAACCTCCCAAAATCCCAACCAAAACCTCCCAAAGCCCTAGAGAAGAACTTGGCCAAGTCCTGGCCCAAGCCAGAACAACTCCTGACCAAATCCTGAACAAAACCTCCCAAAGTCCCAAGGAGGAACTTGGCCAAATCCTTTCCAAATCCCCCCAAAACCTTCCAAATCCTGCACCAACCCCCCACAACCTGATCCAAACCTCCCAAATCCTAATCAAAACCTCCCAAATTCTGGGCAGGATTTGGCAAACCCTGCTTCAATCCAGAGACCAAATCCTTCCCAAATCCCCACCTAACCTCCTAAATCCTACCCCAAACCTCCCAAAGTCTTAGGGAGGAACTTGGCCAAAGCCTGACAAATTCCCCCCAAAACCTACCAAATGCTGTACAGAACTTGGCCAAATCCTGGCCCAAAACGAGACCAAAACCTCCCAAATCCTTACCCAATCCCCCCAAAGACCCAGGGAGGAACTTGGTCAAATCCAGGCCAAATTCCCCCCAAAACCTCCCAAATCCTGCACCAACCCCCCACAGCCTGACCCAAACCTCCCAAATCCTTCCCTAAACCTCCCAAATCCTTCCCCAAAACCTCCCATAGTCCAAAGGAAGAACTGGGCCAAATCCTTACAACTTGCCCCCAAAACCTCCTCACTCCTGTCCCAACCATCCTCTTAATAATTAATAAAAGACCTAAGAGGCCTGATACAGAAAATTAATGAAGCTAATAATCCTACTAATAATGATTAATAATATGGCTAATAATCTAAATAAAGTTAATGATTAACAATAGAGCTTATAGTCCTGCTAATAATGATAAATAATATGGCTACTAGTCTAAATAATTATAACAGTAATAACTAAGAGAGCTAAAAGTTCCCCTAATAATAAATAATAGAGGTAATAGTACTGGTAATGATTAATACTGGAGCTACAATCAGGCTAATGATGATAAATAACATGGCTAAGAGTCTTACTACTACCAATAATAAAACTTAGTGCTAATAATCATGCTAATCATAAAGAACAGAGCTAATATTCCTGTGAATAGCAATCAAGGGAGCTAATAATCCTGCTTATATTGATAAATACGATGGCTAATAGCCTTAATAATGGTAAAAATAATGGAGCTACTAGTCCTGATAATAACAACAACTAATAGAGCTAATAATCCTGATAACACTGATAAATAACACAACTAATTATCCAAATATGGCTAACAATTAATAGTAGAGCTAAGAGCCCTGCTAATCATAACTAATAGAGCTAAAAGTCCTGATAATGGTTAATAGAGGTAAGAGTCCTGGGAATAAAAATTAATAGAGCTAATAATCCTGTTCAAAATTAATAATAGAGCTAATACACCTGCTAAGAATAATTAATAGAGGTAATAATACTGCTAATAATAATTAATAGAGCTTATAAACCTGCTAACACCAAAACAATATTATGGCTAATAATATTAACTATGGCAAAAATTAATCATAGAGCTAATAATACTGCGAATAATAATTCATAGAACTAATAATCTTGCTAATACCTATAAATAATACAGCTAAACATCTTAACTATGGCACTAATTCTAATAGAGCTAATGATACAGCTAATAATTCTTACTACAGCTAATACCTACAAATAATATGGCTAATAATCCTAACTATGGCAATAATTAATAAGAGAGCTAATTATCCTGGTAATAACAATTAATGGAGTTAATAATCCTGCTAATACCTATTAATAATATGGCTGTTAATTTTATCTATGGCTATAAATAATGATAGATATAATTATGCTGGGAATAATAATTAATGGATGTAATAATCCTGCTAATAGCTATAAATAATATGCCTAATAATCCTAACTATGGTAATAATTAAAAATAGAGCTAATAATCCTGCTAATAATAATTTATAGTGCTAACAATCCTGCTGACATTGATAAATAATATGTGCAATATTCTTAATTATGGTAATAATTAATAATAGAGCTTATCGTCCTATTACTACTAATAAATAATAGTGCTAATGATAGTAATTATCATTAATGGAGCTAATAGTTCTTCTAACAGTAATTAATGGAGCTAATAATCCTGCTAATTGTGATAAATAATATGGCTAAGAGTCTTAATACTACTACTACTTATAATAATACCAATAACTAACAGAGCTAAAAGTCCTCCTAATAATAACTAATAGAGCTAACATTCCTGCTGGGGATTAATGCTAGAGCTAGAATCAGGCTAAGAATGAGAAACAATATGGCTAAGAGTCTGAGAGATAATAAGAAGAACAAAGAATTAGAGCTAAAATTCCTGCTAATAATAAGTAATGGAGTTAAGGTTCCTGCTAATACTGATAAATACTATGGCTAATAATCTGACTTATGGTAATAGTTAATAACAGACCTAATAACACCACCAATGCTAATGTTTAAAAGAGCTAAGAATCCTGCTAACATTGATGAATAATATGGCTAAGCATCTTAATAATGGAAATAATTAATAATAGAGCTAAGAATCCCACAAATATTGAGTAATGGCGCTAATAATCCTGTTAATAATAAATACACCTCTTAATAGCTAATAATAGAGTTAGTAGTCATACTTAAAAGACCTAATAATAATTAATGCACCTAATAGTTCTGCTAATACTGATAAATAATGTGGCTAATAGTCTTAATAAGATAATAAATAATAGAGCTAAAAGACTTCCTAATAATAACTAATAGACATTACTAATACAGCTAACAGTCCTGCTAGGGCTTAATTATGGAGCTATAGTCCGAATAATGGTAATAATTAATAAGAGAGCTGGTAGTCCTGCTGAAAATAATTGATAGAGATAATAAACCTGCTAATAATTATAAATAATCTGGCTAATAAAACTACTAACAATAATCAAGATAATCATCATCATCATTAAAAAAAAAACATCTAATTGTGCTGCTAATAACAATAGGGCTAATAATCCTGCTGAGGATTACTATCAGGGGATCCCCACAGAGGACCTCACAGCCTCCCAGAGATGTCTCCTGACCAAGCCCTGACCTAAACCTTCCAAATATTGAGCAGAACCTGACCCAAGCCAGACCAAAACCTCCCAAGTCCTTCCCAAACCCTTCCCAAAGTCCTAGGGAAGAACTTGGCCAAATCCTGACCAGTTCCCCCCAACACTTCCTCAATCCTCCCCCAACCCCCCAGGACCACACCAAAACCTCCCAAATCCTCAGCTCAACCTCACCAAATCCTCACCCAATCCACACCAAAACCACCCAAACCCTCCTGAAGCCTTTCCCAACCTGACCAAATCCTGACCCAACAAAGACTAAAACCTTCCATACCCTTCCCAAAACCTCCCAAAGTCCTAGGAAGGAAGTTGGCCAAATTCAGACCAAATTGCCCCCAACACTTCCTCAATCCATTCCCAACTCCCCAATAACCTCACCCAAACCTCCCAAGCTCTAATGAAGGCCTCCCAAACCTGGGCACAACCTGACCAACTCCTGACAAATTCCACCCAAAACCTCCCAAATCCTGCACCAACCCACCACAACCTGACCCAAACCTCCCAAATCCTGAACAAAACCTCCAAAGTCCCAAAGAGGAACTTGGCCAAATGCTGACAAATTCCCCCAAAACCTCCTGTGTTAGGTTAATGCCCATTCTGGGAACAAAAACCCAAGCAGGGTGGAGGGCTTGAGGGGACTTTACCCTCCCTGCAGGGCGTTGCCCCCCTGGGAAGCTGACTCTGTTCCACTCCCCCCTCCCTGCCCAGCTAGGCTAGAAAAAGCAGGACATCGTAGCTGTTGGCTCTCCTTTTGGCTCCTGCCTCTGCTGGATGAGAGCCACTGCAGCTGCCCTCCTGCTCCTCTGCCACATGGTCACACCTGATCCTTCTCCATGCTGCCTTCTCAGAGAAAGACTGGTTTTGTATTTGTCCCTTTTTTTGTCCCACTCCCATCCATCCTTCTCCCTTGCCCCTGTGAACCTTTCCTGTTATTGTTATATATATATATATTGTTTAAAGACAACTCTTTACCTCTCTACTTCCAAGCCGACTCCAAATTATTGCCTGGTGGATTTATCCTTCCTTTTCTCCCCTCTCTGTTGGGAGGGAGGAGGGGGGAGTGGGGGAGAGATTCTCAGCCTTGCCCCCATCTGAGCTCTTAACTCCCAGTTAAGGCTCAAACCACCACACCTCCCAAATCCTGCACCAACCCCCACAACCTGACCCAAACCTACCACATCCTGAACAAAACCTCCCAAATTCAGGCCAGCATTTCACCAAAGCTTGCTTCAATCCAGAGACCAAATCCTCAGCAAATCCACCCCTAACCTCCCAAATCTTGAACAAAACTTCCTCAATCCTGTCCCAGTCACCCAAAACCTGGCCCAAACCTCCCAAGCTCCAACCAAGCCCTCCAAAACCTGGCCACAACCTCACCAACTCCTCACAAATTATCCCCAAAACTACCCAAATCCTTCCCAAAAACTATCAAAGTCCTAAGAGAAGAACTTGGCCAAATCCAGACAAATTCTCCTCAAAACCTCCCCAATCCTGAACAAAACCTCCCAAAGTCCTAGGAAAGAACTTGGCCAAATCCTCACCAATTCCCCCCAACACTTCCTCAATCCTGCCCCAACCTCCCACAATCTCAACACCACCTCCCAAATCCTCAGCTCAACCTCACCAAACCCTCACCCAATCCACACCAAAACCTCCTAAAACCTCCTGAGAACTTTCCCAACCTCCAAGCCACTCACCAAAAGCATCAAACACTTCCCAAAGCCTCAGCACAACTTGCCCAAGGCCTGGCCCAATCCTGACCACAGCCTGATCAAAACTTCCCAATTAGTGAGCTCAGACCAAAAACTTCCCAAAACCTTCTCAAACCCTTCCCAAAACCTCAAAAAGTCCCAGGGAGGAACTTGGCCAAAGCCTGACAAATTCCCCCCAAAACCTACCAAATCCTGCACCAACCCCCCACAACCTCACCCAAACCTCTCAAATCCTTCCCTAAACCACCCACATTCTGGGTAGGATTTCACCAAAGCCTGGTCTAATCCAGAGACCAAATCCTTACCAAATCCCCACAAACCCTCCCAAATCCTGCTCAAAACCTCAAAAAGTCCCAGGGAGGAACTTGCCCAAACCCTGACAAATTCCCCCCAAACCAACCAAATGCTGTACAGAACATGGCCAAATCCTGCCTAAATGAGATCAAAATTGTCCAAATCCTTCACCAAACCTCCCAAAGTGGAACTTGGCCAAATCATGACAAGTTCCACCCAAAAGGTGCTCAATCCTATCAAAAACCCCAACAACCTGACCCAATCCTGACAAAATCTCACCAAAATCTCCCAAATCCTGCCCAAAACCTCCCAACCCCCCACAACCTGACCCAAACTTCCTAATGTCCTAGGGAAGAACTTGGCCAAGTCCTGGACCAAGCCAGAACAAAACCAGACCAAATCCTGCCCCAAAATGTCCCAAAGTCCCAGGAAGGAATTTGGCCAAGTCCTGACCAAATTCCCCCCTAAACTTCCTCAATCCTGTCCCAAACCCCCACAACCTGACCAAAACCTCTCAAATCCTACCCAAAACCCACTCAATCCTGATCCAACCACCCACAATCTGACCCAACCCTTACAAGCTCTAACCAAGACCTCCCAAACCTGGGCACAACCTGACCAAATCCTGACAAATATTGACACAAAACCTCCCAAATCCTTCCCCTAACCTCCCAAACTCCCAGGGAGGAACTTGGCCAAGTCCTGGCGCAAAGCAGAACAACTCCTGACCAAATCCTGCCCAAAACCTCCCAAAGTCCCAGGGAGGAACTTGGTCAAATCCTGACCAATTCCCCCCAACACTTCCTCAATCCTTTCCCAACCCTCCACAACCTGACCACAACCTCCCAGATCCTGGGCACGGAGTCCTCCAAATCCTTCTTCCTAGAGCTGAGAGTCCTGCTAAGGATTACTAAAGCTAATAGCCCTGCTGCTGAGAATGAATGCTGCTAATGATCCTGCTGGGAGGGATCAACACCATGGCTGCAGTGGGGTTGTTGTTGTTGTTGTTGTTATTATTATTATCATCATCATCATCATCATCATCATCATCATCATCATCATCATCATTGTACAGAGCTAAAAGTCCTCCTAACAATTACTAATAGAGCTAAGAATCCTGCTAATATTAAGTAATGGCACTAACAATCCTGCCTATAATTAATAGGAGAGCTAACAGTCCTGCTACCAATACTTAGATGAGCTAATAATCCTCTTAATAATTAATAAAAGACCTAATAGTCCTGCGAAGAATAATTAATAGAGCTTATAATACTGCTAATACTGATAAATAATACAGCTAATAATCTAAATAATGTTAATAATTAACAATAGAGCTTATAGTCCTGCTAATTATGATACATAATATGGCTAATAGTCTAAATAATTATAACAGCAATAACGAATAGAGCTAAAAGTCCTGCTAATAATAACTAATAGAGCTAATAGTACTGGTAATGATTAATACTGGAGCTACAATCAGGCTAATGATGATACATAACATGGCTAAGAGTCTTACTACTACTAATAAGAAAATTTAGCGCTAATAATCATGGTAATTATTAAGATCAGAGCTAATATTCCTGCTAATAACAATCAAGGGAGCTAATCATACTGCTTATATTGAGTAATACGATGGCTAATAGCCTTAATAATGGTAATAATAATGGATCTAATAGTCCTGATAATAACAACAACTAATAGAGCTAATAATCCTGCTAATATTGATAAATAACACAACTTATAATCCAAATACTGCTAATAATTAATAGTAGAGCTAAGAGCCCTGCTAATCATAACTAATAGAGCTAAAAGTCCTGCTAATGGTTAATAGAGTTAAGGGTCTTGGGAGTAAAAATTAATAGAGCTAATAATCCTGTTCACAATTAGCAATAGAGCTAATACACCAGCTAAGAATAATTAGTAGCACTAATAAAAATGCAAATAATAATAATTAATAGGTCTAATAATCCTGCTAATACCTATAACTAAGTTGGCTACTAATCTCAACTATGGAAATAATTAATAATAGACCTAATTATCCAAATATCTCGGTAATAATAATTAATGGAGCTACTTATCCTGCTAATACCTATACATAATATGGCTAATAATTTTAACTATGGCAATAATTAATATTAGAGGTAATAATATTCCTAATAATAATTAATAGATCTAACAATCCTGCCAATACCTATAAATAATGTGGATAATAATCTTAGCTACTGCAATAATTAATAATGGACCTAATTATACAATTATCCTGGTAATTATAATTAATGGAGCTAATAATCCGGGTAAAACCTATAACTAAGGTGGCTAATAATCTTAACTATGGTAAAAGTTAACAATAGAAATAATAAAGAGAGCTATTAACATTGCTAATGCCTATAAAAAGGAAGGCTAATAATCACCACAATGCAATAATTAATGATAGAGGTAATTATCCTGATAATAATAACTAATGGAGCTAATTATCCTGCTAATACCTATAACTACAGTGGCTATTAATCATAACTATGGCAATACTTAATAATAGACCTAATTATCCCATTATCCCGGTAATAATAATTAATGGAGCTAATAATTCTGCTAATACCTATAACTAAGGTGGCTAATAATCTTTACTATGGCAATAATTCATAATAGAGCTAATGATCATGGTAATTATAATTAATAGAGCTAATAATAAGCTAATACCTATAAATAAAATGGCTAATAATCTTGACTATGGAAATAATTAATAATAGAGCTAATAATACTGCCAATAATAATTAATAGAACTAATAATCCTGCTAATACCTATAAATTGTGTGGCTAGTAATCTTAACTATGACAATAATAATAGAGCTAATAATACTGGTAATAATTATTAATGGAGCTAATAATCCTGCAAATACCGATAACTAAGAAAGCTAATAATCTTAACTGTGGCAATAATTAATAATAGAGCTAATAATTCTAATAATGATTAATAGAGCTAATAATACCACTAACATGTCTAATAACCTTAATTATGGTCATAATTAATAATAGTGCTTATAGTCCTATTACTAGTAATAACAAATAGTGCTAATAATGGTAATTATAATCAATGGAGCTAATAGTTCTGATATCAGCAATTAATGGAGTTAATAATCTTGCTAATAGTAATAAATAATATGGCATATAAATAATAAGTCTTAATACTACTACAAATAATACTACTACTAATAACTAACAGAGCTAAAAGTCCTCCTAAAAATAACTAATAGAGCTAACATTCCTGCTGGGGATTAATACTAGAGCTAGAATCAGGCTAAGAATGAGAAACAATTTGGCTAACAGTTATAGAATAGAATAGAATAGAATAGAATAGAATAGAATAGAATAGAATAGAATAGAATAGAATAGAATAGAATAGACCAGACCAGACCAGGTTGGAAGAGACCTTCAAGATCATCACGTCCAACCTATCATCCAACACCACCTAGTGGAGTTCTTACTATGGCCTTGCCAGTGACATGGGACATCCACTTTCTGATATTCACAAAAAGTGAGAATATAATATCCTTGGGTGCTCTATCCGCCAACTTTGAAGTTTCACTCCCCAACATGAAAGGGGGATATATTACGGATGAGCTGGGCTCACAATCTGCTGGCAACTAGAAAACTCAGGAAAGGTCAAGCTTGCTCTAACTAACCTGCTTGTGATGCTCTTGCTCAGGCAAAGTTCTCAGCAGATGTCTTTACAGTTGTCAGTAGAAGTCCTTCCCATGGAAGGACCTAAGAATTTGGTGCACTGCTTATGAACTTCATAAGAAAATTGATTTTCCTACCCAAAACCCCTACACAGCTATTCTATTATTCTATAGCTCTACTTGCTTTCTTTGCTCTTAAGCGGAGGGACTTCTCAGGATATCAGGTAGTGATAGGACTAGGGGGAATGGAATGAAGCTGGAGGTGGGGAGATTCGGGCTGGATGTGAGGAGGAGGTTCTTCATCATGAGAGTGGTGAAACCCTGGAATGGGTTGTCCAGGGAGGCGGTTGGGGTGCCATCCCTGGAGGTGTCTAAGAGCAGGCTGGATGAGGCTCTGGCCAGGCTGATCTAGTGTGGGGTGTCCCTTCCCATGGCAGGGGGGTTGGACCTAGATGATCCTTGTGGTCCCTTCCAACCCTGACTGATACTATGACACTAAGATTTGTTTCACTGAAGTGCATTAGAATAACCTTTATTAGAATAAAGTAAACCAGGTTGGAAGAGACCTTCAAGATCATCGTGTCCAACCCATCAACCAATCCAAACCACCCAAACAGCTAACCCATGGCACCAAGCACCCCATCAAGTCTCCACCTGAACACCTCCAATGACGGCGACTCCACCACCGCCCCGGGCAGCCCATTCCAATGGGCAATCACTCTTTCTGTATAGAACTTCTTCCTAACATCCAACCTGAACCTCCCCTGGCGCAGCCTGAGACTGTGTCCTCTTGTTCTGGTACTGGCTGCCTGGGGGAAGAGACCATCATCCGCCTGTCTACAACCTCCCTTCAGGTAGCTGTAGAGAGTGATAAGGTCACCCCTGAGTCTCCTCTTCTCCAGGCTGAGCAACCCCAGCTCCCTCAGTCTTTCCTCATAGGGCTTGTGTTCCAAACTCCTCACCAACTTTGTTGCTCTTCTCTGGACTCGTTCCAGCAAGTCAACATCCTTCCTAAACTGAGGGGCCCAGAACTGGACACAGCACTCAAGGTGTGGCCTAATCAGTGCAGTATACAGGGGCAGAATGACCTCCCTGCTCCTGCTGGCCACACTGTTCCTGATGCAGGCCAGGATGCCATTGGCCCTCTTGGCTGCCTGGGCACACTGCAGGCTCATGTTCAGCCTACCATCGACCAGTACCCCCAGGTCCCTCTCTGCCTGGCTGCTCTCCAGCCACTCTGACCCCAGCCTGTAGCTCTGCATGGGGTTGTTGTGGCCAATGTGCAGAACCCGGCACTTGGATGTGTTAAATCTCATGCCGTTGGATTCTGCCCAGCCTGTCGAGGTCCCTCTGCAGAGCCTCTCTACCCTCAGTAGTAGTGTCAGTAGTAGTAGTAATAGTTAATACTAATACTAATACTACTACTACTAATAATAATAATAACTATAACAATCATAATAATAATGAAGCAGCTAATAGTGATGTTAATGACAATAGGGCAAATAATTCTGCTAATATTTAATATCAGGGAATTCCCCCAGAGGACCTCACAGCCACCCAGAGCTGTCTCCAGACCAAGCCCTGGCCAAACCCTTCCCAAAACCTCCCAAAGTCCTAGGGAGGAATTGGCCAAAGCAGAACAAATCTTACCCCAAACCTCCCAAATCCGCAGCTGAACCGCACCAAATCCTGACCAAAACCCCCAAAACCTCCTGAACCCTTCCCCAGTCCCCCAGAACCTGACCCAAATCTCCCAACCTCTAACCAAGACCTCGCAAACCGGGCCACAACCTGACCCAATCCTGACAAATTCCCCCCAATACTCCAAATCCTACTCAAAACCTCCCAAAGTCCCAGTGAAGAACTTGGCCAAACACCATACAAATTCTCCCCAAAAATACCTCAGTCATTCACCAACCCCCCACAACCTGACCAAAACCTCCCAAATCCTTACCTAATCATCCCAAAGACCCAGGAAGGAACTTGGTCAAATCCAGACCAAGTTCCCCCAAAACCTCCCAAATCCTTCCCCAAAACCTCCCAACCTCTAACCAAGTTCTCCCAAACCAGGGCACAACCAGACCAAAGCCTGGCCAAATTCCCCCAAAAACTTCCTCAATCCTGCACCAACCCCCCACAGCCTGACCCAAACCTCCCAAATCCTGAACAAAACCTACCAATCTCGTAGGGAAAATCATGGTCAAAGCCTAACAAATTTCTCCCAAAGCCTCCTATATCCTGACCAACACCTCCCAATGTCCCAGGGAGGAGGCTGGCCAAATCCAGATCAAACCCACCCCAAACCTTCTCATACCTGTCCCAACCGTCCAACAACCTCCCAACCTCTAACCAAGACCTCCCAAACCTGCCCACAACCTGACCGACTCCTGAATTCGCCCCAAAAACCTCCCAAATCCTGAACAAAACCTCCCAAAGTCCTAGGGAGAAACTTGTCCATAGCCAGACAAATATCCCCCAAAACTTCCTCAATCCTTCACCAACCCCCAAAAACCTGACCAAAACCTCCCAAGCTCTAACCAGGACCTCCCAAACTTGGCCACAAACTGACCAAATATTGACAAATACTCCCCAAAACCTACCAAATCCTGCACCAACCCCCCACAACCTGACCCAAACCTCCCAAGCTCTAATCAAGTCCTCCCAAACCTTCCCACAACCTGACCAACTCCTGAACAATTGCCCCAAAACCACCCAAATCCTTCCCCTAACCGCCCAAAGTCCTAGGGAGAAACTTGGCCACATCCTGGCCCAATCCAGAACAACTCTTGACCAAATCCTGCCCAAAACCTCCCAAAGTCCTAGGGAGGAACGCGGCCTAACCCTGAAAAATTCTCCTCAAAACTTCCTCAATCCTGCACCAACCCCCCACAACCTGACCCAAACCTCCCAAATCCTGACCAAAACCCCCCAAATTCTGGGCAGGACGTAACCAAACCCCGCTTCAATCCAGAGAATAAATCTTTACCAAATCCATACCAAAGCTCACAAATCCTGACCAAAACCTCCCAAGCTCTAACCAGAGCCAAGAGAGGAACCTGGACAATTCCTCACCAAAACCCCCAAAACTTGCACAATCCTTCCACAACCTCCCACAACCTGTCCCAAACATCGCAACGTCCTAGGGAAGAACCTGGACAAGTCCTGGCCCAAGCCACAACAAATCCTTTCCAAATCCTTCCCCAAACATCCCAAAGTCCCAGGGAGGAAGTTGGCCAAATCCAGATCAAATCTACCAAGACTTGCTGAATCCTTCCCCAACCCCACACAGCATGACCCAAAACCTCCCAAATTCTGGGCAGGATTTGACCAAAGCCTGCTTCAATCCAGCAACAAATCCTGCAACAAATCCTCACAACACTTCACAAATCCTGCACAAAATCTCTTAGATCCAGGAGAGAACTTGGCCAAATCCTGGTCCAAACCAGACCAAAACCTCCCAAATCCTTCCCCAAAACCTCCCAAGCTCTAACCAAGACCTCCCAAACGTGGCCACAACCTGACCAACTCCTGACAAATTCCCCCCAAAACCTCCCAAATCCTGCACCAACCTCCCACAACCTGACCAAAACCTCCCAAAGTCCCAGGGAGGAACTTGGCCAAAGCCTGACCAATTCCCCCCAACACTTCCTCAATCCTTTCCCAACCCTCCACAACCTGACCACAACCTCCCAGACCCTGGGCACGGAGTCCTCCAAATCCTTCTTCCTAGAGCTGAGAGTCCTGCTAAGGATTACTAAAGCTAATAGCCCTGCTGCTGAGAATGAATGCTGCTAATGATCCTGCTGGGAGGGATCAACACCATGGCTGCAGTGGGATTGGGGGTGTTGTTGTTGTTATTATTATTATTAAACAGAGCTAAAAGTCCTCCTAATAATTACTAATGGAGCTAAGAATCCTGCAAATGTTAAGTAATGGCACTAACAATCCTGCCTATAATTAATAAGAGAGCTAACAGTCCTGCTACCAATACTTAGATGAGCTAATAATCCTATTAATTACTAATAAAAGCCCTAATAGCCCTGCTATGAATAATTAATAGAGCTAATAATACTGCTAATACTGATAAATAATATGGCTAATTATCTAAATAATGTTAATAATTAACAATAGAGCTTATAGTCCCGCTAATAATGATAAATAATATGGCTAATAGTCTAAATAATTATAACAGCAATAACTAATAGAGCTAAAAGTCCTCCTAATAATAACTAACAGAGCTAATAGTACTGGTAATGAGTAATGCTGCAGCTACAATCAGGCTAAGTGTCTTATTTCTATTAATAATAAAACTTAGCACTAATAATCATGCTATTCATACAGAACAGAGCTAATATTCCTGCTAATAACTATTAAGGGAGCTAGTAACCCTGCTTATATTGATAAATACTATGGCTAATAGCCTTAATAATGGTAATAATAAAGGAGCTAATAGTCCTGCTAATAATAACAACTAATAGAGCTAATAATCCTGCTAATATTGATAAATGACTAACAGTCCAAATATGGCTAATAATTAATAGTAGAGCTAAGAGCCCTGCTAATCATAACTGAAGGAGCTAAAAGCCATGCAAATGGTTAATAGAGTTAAGAGTCCTGGGAATAAAAATCCATATAGCTAATAATCCTGAGCTCAATTAATAATAGAGCTAATACACTGGCTAAGGAGAAATGATAGAGCTAATAATATTGCTAATAATAATTAATGGAGCTAATAATCCTGCTAATACCTATAAATAATATGGCTAAGGATGTAAACTATGACTATAACTAATAACAGAGCTAATGATACTGATAATAATTAATAGAGGTAATAATCCTGCTAATACCTATAACTAAGATGGCTAATAATATCAACTATGGAAATAATTAATAATAGACCTAATTATCCAAATCACCTCATAATAATAATTAATGGAGCTAATTATCCTGCTAATACCTATAAATAATATGGCTAATAATTTTAACTATGGCAATAATTCATAATAGAGGTAATAATATTCCTAATAATAATTAATAGAGCTAACAATCTTGCCAATACCTATAAATAATGTGGATAATAATCTTAGCTACTGCAATAATTAATAATGGACCTAATTATCCTGGTAATAATAATTAATGGAGCTAATAATCCTGCTAAAACCAATAACTACGGTGGCTAAGAATGTTAACTATGGTAATAGGTAATAATAGAAATAATAAAGAAAGGTAATAATCCTGCTAATGCCTATGAATAGCAAGGCTAATAATCTCCACTATGCAATAATTAATGATAGAGCTAATTATCCTGATAATAATAACTAATGGAGCTAATTATCCTGCTAATACCTATAACTACAGTGGCTATTAATCATAATTATGGCAATAATTAATAATAGACCTAATTATCCAATTATCCTGGTACTAATTAATGGAGCTAATAATTCTGCTAATACCTATAACTAAGGTGGCTAATAATCTTTACTATGTAAATAATTAATAATAGAGCTAATAATACTGGTAATAATTATTAATGGACCTAATAATCCTGCAAATACAGATAACTAAGAAGGCTAATAATCTTAACTGTGGCAATAATTAATAATAGAGCAAATAATCCTAACAATGATTAATAGAGCTAATAATACCACTAACATGTCTAGTAACCTTAATTATGGTCATAATTAATAATAGCGCTTATAGTCCTATTACTAGTAATAACTAATAGTGCTAATAATAGTAATTATAGTCAATGGAGCTAATAGTTCTGATATCAGCAATTAATGGAGGTAATAATCTTGCTAATAGTAATAAATCATATGGCTTATAAATAATAAGTCTTAATACTACCACTAATAATACTACTACTAATAATTAACAGAGCTAAAAGACCTCCTAATAATAACTAATAGAGCTAACATTCCTGCTGGGGATTAATACTAGAGCTAGAATCAGGCTAAGAATGAGAAACAATATGGCTAAGTGTCTGAGAAATAATAAGAAGAACAAAGAATTAGAGCTAATATCCCTGCTAATAAGAAGTAATGGAGTAGTAGTAAGATTTAATCATCATCATCATCATCATCAAATAGTGATGTTAATGACAACAGGGCTAATAACTGTGCTAATAATTAATATCATCATCATCATCATCATCATCATCATCATCTAATAGTGATGTTAATGACAATAGGGCTAATAACTCTGCTAATAATTAATATCAGGGGATTCCCCCAGAGACCCAGAGGACCTCACAGCCTCCAAGAGTTGTCTCAAGACCAAGCGTGGCCAAGCCCTTCCCAAAACCTCCCAAAGTCCCAAGGAGGAACTTGGCCACAGCCTGGCCCAATGCAGAACAAATCTTCCCCAAACCTCCCCAATCCTCAGCTGAACCTCACCAAATCCTGACCAAAACCCCCAAAACCTCCTGAACCCTTCCCCAGTCCCCCAGAACTTCAACCGAACCTCCCAACCTCTAACCAAGACCTCCCAAACCTGGGCCCAACCTGACCCAATCCTGACAAATTACCCCCAAAACCTCCCAAATCCTCCCCAAAACCTCCCAAAGTCATAGGGGAAAGTTTGGCCAAAGCCTAAAAAGTTCTCCCCAAAGCCTCCTAAATCCTGACCAAAACCTCCCAATGACCCAGGGAGGAAGCTGGCCAAACCCTGAAGAAGTCCACCCCAAACCTTCTCATACCTCTCCCAACACCCCAAAACCTCCCAACCTCTAACCAAGACCTCCCAAACCTGGCCACAACCTGACCAACTCCTGACAAATTCCCCCCAAAACCTCCCAAATCCTGCACCAACCCCCAAAAACCTGACCCAAACCTCCCAAATCCTTCCCTAAGCCCCCCAAATTCTGGCCAGAATGTGACCAAACCCTGCTTCAATCCAGAGACTAAATCCCAACCAAACCTCACAAATCCTGCCCAAAACCTCCCAAAGTCCAAGGGAGGAACCTGGACAATTCCTCACCAAATCCCCCATGACTTGCTGAATCCTTCCCCAACCCCCCACAACCTGACCCAAAACTCCCAAACTCCTAGGGAAGAACTTGGACAAGTGCTGGACCAAGCCAGAACAAATCCTGCCCAAATCCTTCCCCAGACCTCCCAAAGTCCTAGGGAGGAATTTGGCCAAATCCTGGGCAAACCAGACCAAAACCTCCCAAATCCTTCCCCAAAACGTCCAAACCTCTAACCAAGACCTCCCAAACCTGGGTACAACCTGACCAACTGCTGACCAAATCCTGCCCTAAACCTCCCAAAGTCCCAAATAGAAACTTGCCCAAAGCCTGACAATTTCCACCAAAAATTTCCTCAATCCATTCCCAACCTCCCAACTATGACTATAATTAATAATAGAGCTAATTATACTGATAATAATTAATAGAGCTAATAATCCAGCAAATGCCTATAAATAATGTGGCTAATAATATTAACTATGGAAATAATTAATTACACACCTAATAATACAGCTAATAATAATTAATTGCACTAATAATCCTGCTAATACCTATAAATATTAGGGCTAATAATCTTAACTATGGCAATAATTAATAAGAGAGCTAATAATCCTCCTAATAATAATTAATATCTCCCAAATTAATATCTCCCAAAGTCCCAGGCAAGAACTTGGACAAAGCCTGAAAAATTCCCCCCAAAACCTCTCAAATCCTGCACCAACCTCCCAAGTCCTTCCCTAAACCTCCCAAATTTTGGACAGAATTTAGCCAAAGATTGGTTCAATCCAGAGACCAAATTCTCTCCAAATCTGCACAACCACCTGCCAAAGTCCTAGGGAAGAACTTCACCAAGTCCTGGCCCAAGCCAGAACAAATCCTGGCAAATCCTGCCCCAAACCTCCCAATGACCCAGGGAGCAAGTTAGCCAAAGCCTGTCCAAATCCCCACAAAACCTTCCAAATCCTGCCCAAAACCTCCCAATGTCCTATGAGGGAACTTGGACAAAGCCTGACAAATTCCCCCAAACCTACCAAATGCTGTACAGAACTTGACCAAATCCTGGCCCAAATGAGACCAAAACCTCCCAAAGACTTCCCAAATCCTCCCAAAGTCCCAAAGAGGAACTTGGCCAAAACCTGAGAAATTCTACCCAAAAGGTCCTCAATCCTATCAAAAACCCCAACAACCTGACCCAATCCTGACAAAATCTCCCTAAAACCTCCCAAATCCTGCACCAATCCCCCACAACTTGACCCAAAAGTCCCAAATCCACAACAAAACCTCCCAAATTCTGGGCACGATGTGACCAAACCCTGCTTCAATCCAGAGACCAAATCACAGCAACCCCCCCCAAAACCTCCCAAATCCTGACCAAAACCTCCCAAAGCACCGGGTAGGAAGTTGTCCAAACCCTGACCTAATCTCCCCTAAATCTCCTCATTCCTGCACTAACCCCCAAATCTTGACCAAAACTTCCCAAATCCTTCCCCAAACCTCCCAAAGTCCCAGGGAGGAACTTGGCCAAATCCAGACCAATTCCCCTCAACCCTTCCCCAATCCTTTCCCAACCCTCCAGAACCTGACCCAAACCTCTCAAATTCTGGCCAGGATTTGACCATAGCCTGCTTCCATCCACAGACCAAATTCTCACCAAATCCCCACATACACCTCCCAGATCCTGCCACAAAACCTCCCTAAGTCCTAGGGAACAACTTCGCAAGTCCTAGCACAAACCAGGACAACTCCTGACCAGATCCTTCCCAACAACTCCCAAAGCCTAACAAATACCTCCTTAAACCTCCACAATCCTGCACCAACCCCCCACAACCTGACCAAAACCTCCCAAATCCTACCCAAAATCCCCTCAATCCTGTCCCAACCACCCACAACTTGACCCAACCCTCCCAAGCTCTAACCAAGACCTCCCAAACCTGGGCACAATCTGACCAAATCCTGACAAATTCTGACGCAAAACCTCCCAAATCCTGCCCCAAACCTTCCAAAGTCCAAGGGAGGAACTTGCCCAAAGCAAGATAATTTTCACCAAAAATTTCCTCAATCCATTCCCAACCCCCAAAAACCTGACCAAAACCTCCTAAGCTCTAACCAAGACCTCCCAAACCTGGCCACAATCTGACCAATTCCTGACAAATTCCCTGCAACACCTCCCAAATCCTGTCCCAACCCCCCCACAACCTGACCCAAACCTCCCAAATCCTGACCCAAACCTCCCAAATTCTGGGCAGGATTTGACCAAAGCCTGCTTCAATCCAGAGACCAAATGCTGCACCAAATCCTCACAACACTTCCCAAATCCTGCCCAAAACCTCCCAGATCCAGGACAGAACTTGGCCAAATCCTGGTCCAAACCAGACCAAAATCTCCCAAATCCTGACCCAAACCTCCCAAAGTCCCAGGGAGGAACTTGGCCAAAGCCTGACCAATTCCCCCCAACACTTCCTCAATCCTTTCCCAACCCTCCACAACCTGACCCCCCCACATCCTGACCCAAACCACCCAAACCCTGAACAAAACCTCCCATAGTCCTAGGGAGGAACTTGGCCAAGTCCCGGCCCAAGCCAGAACAACTCCTGACCAAATCCTGCCAATACCCTCCAAAAGTCCCAGGGAAGAACTCGGACAAACCCTGACAAATTCCCCCCAAAACCTCCCAAATCCTGACCAACCCCAAAAAACCTGACCAAAACCTCCCGAATCCTTACCCAATCCTCCCAAAGTCCCAGGGAGGAACTTGGTCAAATCCAGGCCAAATTCCCCCCAACACCTTCCAAATCCGGCACCAAACCCCCACAACCTAACCCAAACCTCCCAAATCCTCAACAAAACCTCTTAAAGTCCTAGGGAAGAACTTGGCCAAGTCCTGGCCCAAGCCAGAACAACTCCTGACCAAATCCTGCCCCAAAACCTCCCAAAATCCTAGTGAAGAACTTTGCCAAAGCCTGACAAATTCCCCCCTAAACTTCCTCAATCCTGTCCCAAACCCCCAAACCCTAACCCAAACCTCTCAAATTATGGCCAGGATTTGACCATAGCCTGCTTCCATCCACAGACCAAATTCTCACCAAATCCCCACAAACACCTCCCAGATCCTGCCACAAAACCTCCCTAAGTCCTAGGGAACAACTTCCCAAGTCCTAGTGCAAGCCAGGACAACTCCTGACCAGATCCTTCCCAACAACTCCCAAAGCCTAACAAACACCCCCTAAAACCTCCGAAATCCTGCACCAACCTCCCATAACTTGACCAAAACCTCCCAAATCCTACCCAAAACCCCCTCAATCCTGTCCCAACCACCCACAACCTGACCCAACCCTTCAAAGCTCTAACCAAGACCTCCCAAACCTGGGCACAACCTGACCCAATCCTGACAAATCCTGACACAAAACCTCCCAAATGCCTCCCCTAACCTCCCAAAGTCCCTAGGAGGAACTTGGCCAAAGCCTGAACTAATCACCCCAAACCTACCAAATGCTGTATAGAACTTGGCCAAATCCAGGCCCAAATGAGACCAAAACATCCCAAATCCTTCCCTAAACCTCCCAAAGTCCCAAAGAGAACTTGGCCAAATTCTGACAATTTCCAGCAAAAATTTCCTCAATCCTATCCCAATCCCCCAACAACCTGACCCAAACCTCCCAACCTCTAACCAAGACCTCCCAAACCTGCCCACAACCTGACCAATTCCTGACAAATTCCCCTCAAAAACTCCGAAACCCTGCACCAATCCCCCACAACCTGACCCAAACCTCCCAAATCCTGTACAAAACCTCCCAAATTCTGGGCAGGATTTGACCAAAGCTGCTTCAATCCAGAGACCTCCCAAATCCTGCACCAAATCCTCACAAAACTTCCCAAACCCTTTACAAAACCTCCCAGATCCAGGACAGAACTTGGCCAAATTCTGGTCCAAACCAGACCAAAACCTCCCAAATCCTTTCCCAAAACCTCCCAAAGTCCTAGCGAAGAACTTGGCTAAACCCTGACAAATTCCCCCCAAAACTTCCTCAATCCTGTCCCAACCCCCCAAAACCTGACCCAAACCTCCCAAGCTCTATCCAAGACCTCCCAAACCTGGCCACAACCTGAACCAACCCTGACAAATTCCCCTCAAAACCTCCACAATCCTGCACCAACGCCCCACAACCTGCCCCAAACCTCCCAAACCCTGGGCAGGATGTGAACAAATCCTGCACCAACCCACAACATATCCTCACCAAATAATGACAAAAACCTCCCAACCTCCTATGGAAGAATCCAAATCCTCAACAAATTGCCCCCAAAGCTTCCTCAATCCTGCCCATACCCTCCAAAACCTCCCAAGCTCTAACCAAGACCTCCCAAACCTGCCCACAACCTGAAACCAATCCTGACAAATTCCCCCCAAAACCTCCCAAATCCTGCACCAACCCCCACAACCTGACCCAAACTACCCAAATCCTGCCCAACACCTCCAAAAGTCCTAGTGAAGAATTTGGCCAAGTCCTGGCCCAAGCCAGAACAACTCCTGACTAAATCCTGCCCCAAACCTCCCAAACTCCTAGAGAGAAAGTTGGCCAAATCCAGACTTGCTGAATGCATCCCCAACCCCCCACAACCTGACCCAAACCTCCCAAACTCTGAGCTGAAGGTCCCAAAGACATAGGGAAAATCTTGGCCGAATCCTGACAAATTCCTAACAATGCTTCCTCAATCCTGTCCCAACCCCCGACAACCTGATCCAAACCTCCCAACCCCTAACCAAGACCTCCCAAACATGGCCAGCCACAACCTGAACAAATCCTGACAAATTCCCCCCAAAACCTCCCAAATCCTGCACCAATCCCCCACGACCTCACCCAAACCTCCCAAATCCTTCCCCAAACCTCCCAAATCCTTCCCCAAACCTCCCTCCCAACCCTCCACAACCTGACCACAACCTCCCAGATCCTGGGCACCGAGTCCTCCAAATCCTTCTTCCTAGAGCTGAGAGTACTGCTAAGGATTACTAAAGCTAATAGCCCTGCTGCTGAGAATGAATGCTGCTAATGATCCTGCTGGGAGGGATCAACACCATGGCTGCAGTGGGGTTAGTGTTGTTATTGTTGTTATTATTATTATTATTATCATCATCATTATTATTGTACAGAGCTAAAAGTCCTCCTAATAATTACTAACAGATCTAAGAATTCTGCTAATATTAAGTAATGGCACTAACAATCCTGCCTATAATTAATAAGAGAGCTAACAGTCCTAACAATACGTAGATGAGTAAATAATCCTATTCATAACTAATAACAGACCTAATAGTCCTGCTAAGAATAATTAATAGAGCTAATAATACTGCTAATACTGATAAATAATATGGCTAATAGTCTAAATAATTATAACAGCAATAACTAACAGAGCTAAAAGTCCATCTAATAATAACTAACAGAGCTAATTGTACTGGTAATGAGTAATACTGGAGCTACAACCAGGCTAATAATGATAAATAACATGGCTAAGAGCCTTACTAGTGTGCTGGGTTAAGGACTTTTGCTGAAAACAAAAGAACAAAGCCGGGTGGAGGCCTTGCGGGTACTTTAACCTCCCTGCAGGGCGCTTCCCCTGGCAAAGCTGACTCTGTTCCACTCCCCCCCTCCCTGCCCAGCTAGGCTAGAAAAAGCAGGACATCATAGCTGTGGGATCTCCTTTTGGGCTCCTGCCTCTGCTGGATGAGAGCCACTGCAGCTGCCCTCCTGCTCCTCAGCCACGTGGCCGCACCTGATCCTTTTCCCTGCTGCCTCCGCACCTCCTCAGAGAAAGACTGGTTTTGTACTGCTCTTTTCTGTCCCCCTCCCATCCATTCTTGCTCCTTGCCCTTGGGAACTTTTTTTTCCTCTTCTTGTCATATATATATAATTTAAAGACAAATTCTTCGCCTCTCTACTTCCAAGCTGACTCCAGATTGTTGTTTAGTGGATTTGCTCCTTACTCCTTTTTATTCCCTCTCCCTGTTTGGAGGGAGGAGGGGGGGGGAGTGGGGAAGAGATTCTCAGCCTTTTCCCCATTTGAGCTTTTAACTCCCAGTTAAGGCTCAAACCACTACAACTAGGAATAATAATAAAACTTAGCACTAATAATCATGGTAATCATAAAGATCAGAGCTAATATTCCTGCTAACAACAATCAAGGGAGATAATAATTCTGCTTCTATTGAGAAATACTATGGCTAATAGCCTTAATAATGGTAAATATAATGGAGCTAATAGTCCTGCTAATAACAACAACTAATAGAGCTAACAATCCAGCTAATATTGATAAATAGCATGACTAATAATCCAAATATGGCTAATAATTAATAGGAGAGATAAGAGCAATGCTAATAATGACTAATGGAGCTAAAAGCCCTGCTAATGGTTAATAGAGTAAAGAGTCCTGGGAATCAATATCGCTAATAATCCTGTTCACAATTAATAATAGAGCTAATACAGCAGCTAAGAATAAATCATAGAGCTAATAATACTGCTAATAATAATTATTTGAGTTAATAATACTGCTAATACCTATAAATAATATGGCTAAGGATCTCAACTATGACTATATTTAACAATAGAGCTAATGACACTGATAATAATTAATAGAGCTAATAATCCAGCAAATACCTATAAATAATGTGGCTAATAATATTAACTATGGAAATCATCTTAACTATGGCAATAATTAATAAGAGAACTAATAATCCTCATAATATTAATTAATATCTCCCAAATTAATTTCCCCCAAAATCCCAGGGAAGAACTTGGACAAAGCCTGACAAATTCCCCCCAAAACCTCCCAAATCCTGCACCAACCCCCCACAACCTCACCCAAACCTCCCAAATCCTTCCCTAAACCACCCACATTCTGGGCAGGATTTCACCAAAGCCTGGTTCAATCCACACACCAAATCCTTACCAAATCTCCACAAAACCTCCCAAATCATGCCCAAAACCTCCCAATATCCTATGGAGGAACTTGGACAAAGCCTGGCCCAAATGAGATCAAAACTGCCCAAATCCTTCTCCAAACCTCCCAAAGTCCCAGGGAGGAACTTGGCCAAGTCCTGAAAAAATTCCACCCAAAACTGCCTCAATCCTATCAAAAACCCCAACAACCTGACCCAATCCTGACAAAATCTCCCCAAAACCTCCCAAATCCTGCACCAATCCCCCACAACTTGACCCAAACCTCCCAAATTCTGGGCACGATGTGACCAAACCTTGCTTCAATCCAGTGACCAAATCCTCAGCAAACCCCCCCAAAACCTGACCAAAACCTCCCAAAGTACCGGGTAGGAAGTTGTCCAAAGCCTGACCTAATCCCCCCTAAATCTCCTGAATCCTCCACCAACCCCCAAATCCTGACAAAAACTTCCCAAATCCTTCCCCAAACCTCCCAAAGTCCCAGGAAGGAAGTTGGGCAAATTCAGACCAAATTCCCCCCAACACTTCATCAATCCTATCCCAAACCTCCAACAACCTGTCCAAATTCTCCCAACCACTAACCAAGACCTTCCAAACCTGCCCACAACCTGACCAACCCCTGACAAATTCCCCCCAAAACCTCCCAAATCCTGCACCAACCCCCCACAACTCCTGACCAGATCCTGCCCCAAACCTCCCAAACTCGTAGGGAAAGCCTTGGCCAAAGCCTAACAAATTCCCCACAAAGCCTCCTAAATGCTGACCAAAACCTCCCAATGACCCAAGGAGTAAGCTGGCCAAATCCTGAACAAATCCACCCCAAACCTTCTCATACCTGTCCCAACCACCCAAAACCTACCAACCTCTAACCAAGACCTCCCAAACCTGCCCATAACCTGACCAACTCCTGACAAATTCCCCCCAAAACTCCCAAATCCTATCCAAAACCTCCCAAAGTCCTAGGGAGGAACTCAGTCAAACCCTCAAAAATTCTCCCCAAAACTTCCTCAGTCCTGCACCAACCCCCCACAACCTGACCAAAACCTCCCAAATCCTTACTCAATCATCCCAAAGATCCAGGAAGGAACTTGGTCAAATCCAGGCCACATTACCCCCAAAACCTCCCAAATCCTGCACCAAACCCCCACAATGTGACCCAAACCTCCCAAGCTCTGACCAAGACCTCCCAAACCTGCCCACAACCTGATCAAATCCTGACTAATTCCCCCCAAAACCCACCAAATGCTGTAAAGAACTTGGCCAAAACCGCCCAAATCCTGCACCAACCCCCCACAACCTGTCCCAAAACTCCCAAACTCCTAGGGAAGAACTTGGACAAGTCCTGGACCAAGCCACAACAAATCCTGTCCAAATCCTTCCCCACACCTCCCAAAGTCCCAGGGAGGAAGTTCGCCAAATTCAGACCAAATCCCACAAGACTTGCTGAATCCTTCCCCAACCCCACACAGCATGACCCTAAACCTCCCAAATCCTGGGCAGGATTTGACCAAAGCCTGCTTCAATCCAGCAACAAATCCTGCAACAAATCCTCACCAAACCTCCCAAATCCTGCACAAAACCTCCCAGATCCAGGACAGGACTTGGCCAAATCCTGGCCAAATCCAGACCAAAACCTTCCAAATCTTTCCCCAAAACCTCCCAATCTCTAACCAAGACCTCCCAAACCTGGGCACAACCTGACCAAATCCTGACAAATTCCCCAAAAAACCTCCCAAATCCTTAATAAAACCTCCCAATGTCCTAGGGAGGAACTTGGACAAAGCCTGACAAATTTCTCCCAAAGCCTCCTAAATCCTGACCAAAACCTCTCTAAGTCCTACAGAGGAACTTGTCCATAGCCAGACAAATTCCCCCTAAAACGTCCTCAATCCTTCACTAACCCCCAACAACCTGACCAAAACCTCCCAAGCTCTAACCAGGACCTCCCAAATTTGAGCACAACCTGACCCAATCCTGACAAATTCCTCCCAAAACCCTCTCAATCCTTCCCCAACCCCCCAAAACCTGACCAAAGCCTCTCAACCTCTAACCAAGACCTCATAAACCTGGCCACAAACTGACCAAATATTGACAAATTTCCCCCCAAACCTCCCAAAGCCTGTACCAACCCCCCACAAGCTGACCCAAACCTCCCAAATACTGAAAAAGACCTCCCAAAGTCCTAGAGAAGAACTTGGCCCAGTCCTGGCTCAAGCCAGAACAACTCCTGACCAAATCCTGCCCAAAATCTCCCAAAGTGCCAATGAGGAAATTGACCAAATCCTGACAAATTCCCCCCAAAACTTCCTCAATCCTACACCAACCTCCCAAAATCAGACCAAAACCTCCCAAGTCCTTACCCAATCCCCCAAAAACTCAGGGAGGAAATTGGTCAAATCCAGGTCAAATTCCCCCAAAAAACCTCCCACATCCTGCACCAACTCCCCACAACCTGACCCAAACCTCCCAAACCTTGGGCACGATGTGGACAAATCCTGCACCAACCCACAACATATCCTCACCAAATAATGACAAAAAGCTCCCAAAGTCCTATGGAAGAGCCCATATCCTCAACAAATTCCCCCCAAAGCTTCCTCAATCCTGTCCCATTCCTCCAAAACTTCCCAAGCTCTAACAAAGACCTCCCAAACCTGGCCACAAACTGAACAAATCCTGACAAATCCCCCCCAAAACCTCCCAAATCCTGACCAAAACCTCCCAAAGCACCAGGTAGGAAGTTGTCCAAAGCCTGACCTAATCCCCCCTAAATCTCCTGAATCCTCCACCAGCCCCCAAATCCTGACAAAAACTTCCCAAATCTTTCCCCAAACCTCCCAAAGTCCCCAGGAGGAAGTTGGCCAAATCCTGACCAATTCCCCTCAACACTTCCTCAATCCTTTCCCAACCCCCCCCAACATGACCCAAACTTCCCAAATCCTGAACAAAACCTCACAAATCCTTCCCCTAATCTACCAAAGTCCTAGGGACGAACTTGGCCAAATCCTGGCCCAAGCCAGAACAACTCCTTACCAAATCCTGCCCCAAAACCTCCCAAAATCCTAGTTAAGAACTTTGCCAAAGCCTGACAAATTCCCCCCTAAACTTCCTCAATCCTGTCCCAAGCCCCCAAAACCTGACCCAAACCTCTCAAATCCTGAACAAAACCTGCCAAATTCTCAGCAGGATTTGACCAAAGCTGCTTCAATCCAGAGACCAAATCCTGCACCAAATCCTCACAAAACTTTCCAAACCCTTTCCAAAACCTCCCAGATCCTGGACAGAACTTGGCCAAATCCTGGTCCAAACCGGACCAAAACCTCCCAAATCCTTTTCCAAAACCTCTCAAAGTCCTACGGACGAACTTGGCTAAACCCTGACCAATTCCCCCCAACACTTCCTCAATCCTTTCCCAACCCTCCACAACCTGACCACAACCTCCCAGACCCTGGCCACGGAGTCCTCCAAATCCTTCTTCCTAGAGCTGAGAGTCCTGCTAAGGATTACTAAAGCTAATAGCCCTGCTGCTGAGAATGAATGCTGCTAATGATCCTGCTGGGAGGCATCAACACCATGGCTGCAGTGGGGTTGGGGGTGGTGGTGGTGGTGTTGTTGTTGTTGTTGTTGTTATTATTATTATAATACAGAGCTAAAAGTCCTCCTAATAATTATTAATAGAGCTAAGAGTCCTGCTAATATTAAGTAATGGCACTAACAATCCTGCCTATAATTAATAGGAGAGCTAACAGTCCTGCTACCAATACTTAGATGAGCTAATAATCCTCTTAATAACTAATAAAAGACCTAATAGTCCTGCTAAGAATAATTAATAGAGCTTATAATACTGCTAATACTGATAAATAATATGGCTAATATAAAAATCATGTTAATAATTAACAATAGAGCTTATAGTACTGCTAATAATTATAAATAATATTGCTAATAATCTAAATAATTATAACAGCAATAACTAATAGAGCTAAAAGTCCACCTAATAATAACTAACAGAGCTAATAGTACCGGTAATGAGTAATACTGGAGCTACAATCAGGCTAATGATGATAAATAACATGGCTAAGAGTCTTACTACTACTAATAATAAAACTTAGCACTAATAATCATGCTATTCATAAGTAACAGAGCTAATATTCCTGCTAATAACTATTAAGGGAGCTAGTAATCCTGCTTGTATTGATAAATACGATGGCTAATAGCCTTAATAATGGTAATAATAATGGAGCTAATAGTCCTGCTAATAATAACAACTAATAGAGCTAATAATCCTGCTAATATTGATAAATGACTAGCAATCCAAATATGGCTAATGATGCTAATCATACCTAATAGAGCTAAAAGTCCAGCTAATGGTTAATAGAGTTAAGAGTCCTGGGAATAAAAATCAATAGAGCTAATAATCCTGTTAACAATTAATAATAGAGCTAATACACTGGCTAAGAATAAATCATAGAGCTAATAATATTGCTAATAATAATTAATGGAACTAATAACCCTGCTAAAACCTATAAATAATATGGCTAAGGATCTCAACTATGACTATAATTAATAATAGAGCTAATTATACTGATAATAGTTAATAGAGCTAATAATCCAGCAAATACGTATAATAATGTGGCTAATAATATTAACAATGGAATAATTAATAATAGTCCTAATAATACAGCTACTAATAATTAATTGAGCTAATAATCCTGCTAATATCTATAAATATTATGGCTAATAATCTTAAGTATGGCAATAATTAATGAGAGCTAATAATCCTCTTAATAATAATTAATATCTCCCAAATTAATATCTCCCAAAGTCCCAGGCAAGAACTTGGACAAAGCCTGGAAAATTCCCCCCAAAACCTCCCAAATCCTGCCTCAACCCCCCCCAACCTCACCCAAACTTCCCAAATCCTTCCCTAAACCTCCCAAAGTTTGGACAGAATTTAGCCAAAGATTGGTTCAATCCAGAGACCAAATACTCTCCAAATCTGCACAACCATCTCCCAAAGTCCTAGGGAAGAACTTCACCAAGTCCTGGCCCAAGCCAGAACAAATCCTGGCAAATCCTGCCCCAAACCTCCCAATGACCCAGGGAGCAAGTTGGCCAAAGCCTGTCCAAATCCCCACAAAACCTCCCAAATCCTGCCCAAAACCTTCCAATGACCCATGGAGGATCTTGGACAAAGCCTGACAACTTCCCCCCAAACCTACCAAATGCTGTACAGAACTGGGCCAAATCCTGGCCAAAACAAGACCAAAACCTCCCAAATCCTTCCCAAATCCTCCCAAAGTCCCAAAGGGGAACTTGGCCAAAACCTCCCAAATTCCACCCAAAAAGTCCTGAATCCTATCAAAAACCACAACAACCTGACCCAACCCTGACAAAATCTCCCCAAAACCTCCCAAATCCTGCACCAATCCCCCACAACTTGACCCAAACCTCCCAAATTCCGGGCAGGATGTGACCAAACCCTGCTTCAATCCAGAGACCGAATCCTCAGCAAACCCCCCCAAAACCTCCCAAATCCTGACCAAAACCTCCCAAAGCACCGGGTAGGAAGTTGTCCAAAGCCTGACCTAATCCCCCTTAAATCTCCTCAATCCTGCACCAACCCCCCACATCCTGACCAAAACTTCCCAAACACTTCCCCAAACATCCAATGTTCCAGGGAGGAAGCTGGCCAAATCCTGAACAAATCCACCCCAAACCTTCTCATACCTGTCCCAACCCTCCAAAACCTCCCAACCTCTAACCAAGATCTACCAAACTGGCCCACAACCTCACCAACTCCTGACAAATTCCGCCCAAAACCTCCCAAATCCTGCACCTACCCCCCACAGCCTGTCCCAAACCACCCTAATCCTCAACAAAAACTCCCAAAGTTGTAGGGAAAAATTTGGCCAAAGCCTAACGAATTTCTCCCAAAGCCTCCTAAAACCTGGACAATTCCTCACCAAAACCCCCAAAACTTGCTGAATCCTTCCCCAACCCCCCACAGCATGATCCAAAACCTCCTAGATCCAGGACAGAACTTGGCCAAATCCTGCCCAAACCAGACCAAAACCTCACAAATCCTCCCCCAAAACCTCCAAACCTCTAACCAAGACTGCCAAAGCCGGGGCACAACCTGACCAACTCCTGACAAATTCCCCCCAAAACCCCACAAACCCTGCACCAACCCCCCACAGCCTGACCCAAACCTCCCAAATCCTGACCAAAACCTCCCAATGTCCTGCGGAGGAAGCTGGCCAAATCCAGAGCAAACCCACCCCAAACCTTCTCATACCTCTCCAAACCCCCCAAAACCTCCCAACCTCTAACCAAGTCCTCCCAAACCTGACCAATTCCTAACAAATTGCGCTCAAAACTTCCTCAATCCTTCACAACCTTACCAAAGCCTTCCAAATCCTTACCCAATCCTCCCAAAGACCCAAGAAGGAACTTGGTCAAATCCAGGCCAAATCCCCCCAAAAAATTCCCAAATCCTGCACCAACTCCCCACAACCTTATCCAAACCTCCCAAATCCTTACCTAAACCTCCCAAATTCTGGGGAGGACGTGACCAAATCCTGCTTCAATCCAGAGACCAAAGCCTTCCAAATCCCCACAAAACCTCCCAAATCCTTACCACAACCTCCCAATGTCCCAAAGAGGAACTTGACTAAATCCGGACAAATTCCCCCCAAAACCTATCAAGACCTGCACCAACCCCCCACAACCTGATCCAAACCTCCCAAATCCTTCCCTAAACATCCCAAATTCTGGGTAGGTTGTGACCAAACCCTGCTTCAATCCAGAGACCAAATCCTCACCAAACCTCTCAAAAGCCAAGACAGGAACCTGGACAATTCCTCACCAAAACCCCAAAAACTTGCAGAATCCTTCCCCATCCCCCCACAACCTGAACCAAAACTCCCAAACTCCTAGGGAAGAACTTGGACAAGTCCTGGACCAAGCCACAACAAATCCTGTCCAAATCCTTCCCCAGACCTCCCAAAGTCCCAGGGAGGAAGTTGGCCAAATCCAGACCAAATCCCCCAAGACTTGCTGAATCCTTCCCCAACCCCACACAGCATGACCCAAAGCCTCCCAAATTCTGGGCAGGATTTGACCAAAGCCTGCTTCAATCCAGAGACCGACTCCTGAGCAAACCCCCCAAAAACCTCCCAAATCCTACCCAAAACCTCCCAAAGCACTGGGGAGGAAGTTGTCCAAAGCCTGAACTAATCCCCCCTAAATCTCCTCAATCCTGCACCAACAGCCCACAACCTGACCAAAACCTCCCAAATCCTTACCCAACCCTCCCAAAGTCCCACGGAGGAAGTTGGCCAAATCCAAACCAATTCCCCTCAATACTTCCTCAATCCTTTCCCAACCCCCCCATCCTGACCCAAACTTCCCAAATCCTGAACAAAACCTCACAAATCCTTCCCCTAATCTACCAAAGTCCTAAGGACAAAGTTGGCCAACTCCTGGCCCAAGCCAGAACAACTCCTGACCAAATCCTGCCCCAAAACGTCCCAACGTCTCAGGGAGGAACTTGGCCAAGTCCTGACCAAATTCCCCCCAAAATTTCCTCAATCCTGTCCCAACCCCCCAAAACCTGACCCAAACCTCTCAAATTCTGGCCAGGATTTGACCATAGCCTGCTTCCATCCACAGACCAAATTCTCACCAAATCCCCACAAACACCACCCAGATCCTGATCCAATCCTTCCTCAAACCTCCCAAAGTCCTAGGGAGGACCTTGTCCACAACCAGGCAAATTCCCCCCAAAACTTCCTCAATCCTTCACCAACCCCAAAAAACCTGACCAAAACCTCCCAAGCTCTAACCAGGACCTCCCAAATTAGGGCACAACCTGACCCAATCCTGACAAATTCCCCCCAAAACCTCCCAAATCCTGCTCCAATCCCCCCACAACCTGACCCAAACATCCCAAATCCTGAAGAAGACCTCCCAAAATCCTACAGAAGAACTTGACCAAGTCCTGCCTCAAGCCACAACAACTGCTCACCAAATCCTACCCAAAGCCATCCAAACTCCCAATGAGGAAATTCACCAAATCCTGATATATTCCCCCCAAAACTTACTAATTCCTACATCAAACCCCAAAAACCTGACCAAAACCTCCCCAGCTCTAACCAGCACCTCCCAAATTTGTCGACAAACTGACCAAATATTGACAAATTCCCCCCAAAACCTGACAAATCCTGCACTAACCCCCCACAACCTGACCCAAACTTCCTAAGCCTAACCAAGTCCTCCCAAACCTGCCCACAACCTGACCAAATCCCAACTAATTCCCCCCAAAACCTCCCAAATCCCGCAACAACACCCCAAAGCCTGACAAAACCCTCCCAAACCCTCCAAATCCTGCCCAAACTCCTGGGGAAGAACTTCACAAGTCCTGGCCCAAGCCAGAACAACTCCTCACCAGATCCTGAACAAAACCTCCCAAAGTCCTAGGGAAAAACTTGGCCAAAGCCTAACAAATTCCCCACAAAGCCTCCTAAATCCTGACCAAAACCTCCCAATGACCCAGGGAAGAAACTGGCCAAACCCTGAACAAATCCAACCCAAACCTTCTCATACCTCTCCCAACCCCCCAAAACCTACCAACCTCTGTCCAACACAACCCAAACCTGCCCACAACCTGACCAACTCCTGACAAATTCCCCCCAAAACCTCCCAAATCCTTCCCCTAAACTCCCAAAGTCCTAGGGAGGAACTTGGCCAAATCCTGGCCCAAGCCAGAACAACTCCTCACCAAATCCTGCCCAAAACCTCCCAAAGTCCCAGTGAACAACTCGGCCAAACCCTGACAAATTCTCCCCAAAACTTCCTCAATCCTGCACCAACCCCCCACAACCTGACCAAAACCTCCCAAATCCTTACCCAATCATCCCAAAGACCCAGGAAGGAACTTGGTCAAATCCAGGACAAATTACCCCCAAAACCTCCCAAATCCCGCACCAACCCCCCACAACCTGAACCAAACCTCCCAGGCTCTAACCAAGGCCTCCCACACCTGGCCACAACCTCATCAAATCCTGACTAATTCCCCCCAAAACCTCCCAAATCCTGCACCAACCCCCCACAACCTGTCCCAAAACTCCCAAACTCCTAGGGAAGAACTTGGACAAGTCCTGGACCAAGCCACAACAAATCCTGTCCAAATCCTTCCCCACACCTCCCAAACTCCCAGGGAGGAACTTCGCCAAATTCAAACCAAATCCCCCAAGACTTGCTGAATCCTTCCCCAACCCCACACAGCATGACCCTAAACCTCCCAAATTCTGGCCAGGATTTGACCAAAGCCTGCTTCAATCCAGCAACAAATCCTGCAACAAATCCTCAGAGAACTTCCCAAATTCTGCCCAAAACCTCTTAGATCCAGGACAGAACTTGGCCAAATCCTGACCAAACCAGACCAAAACCTTACAAATCCTTCCCCAAAACCTCCCAACCTCTAACCAAGACCTCCCAAACCTGGACACAACCTGACCAACTCCTGACAAATTCCCCCCAAAACCTCCCAAATCCTGCACCAACCCCCCACAACCTGAACAAAACCTCCCAAATCCTGACCCAAACCTCCCAAAGTTCCAGGGAGGAACTTGGCCAAATCCTGACCAATTCCCCCCAACACTTCCTCAATCCTTTCCCAACCCTCCACAACCTGACCACAACCTCCCAGACCCTGGGCACGGAGTCCTCCAAATCCTTCTTCCTAGAGCTGAGAGTCCTGCTAAGGATTACTAAAGCTAATAGCCCTGCTGCTGAGAATGAATGCTGCTGCTGATCCTGCTGGGAGGCATCAACACCATGGCTGCAGTGGGGTTGGGGGTGTTGTTGTTGTTGTTATTATTATTATTATTACTACACAGAGCAAAAAGTCCTCAGAATAGAATAGAATAGAATAGAATAGTTTCATAGTTTCATAGTTTCATAGTTTCATTCAGGGTTGGAAGGGACCACAAGGATCATCTAGTTCCAACCCCCCTGCCATGGGCAGGGACACCCCACACTAGATCAGGCTGGACAGAGCCTCATCCAGCCTGCTCTTAAACACCCCCAGGGACGGGGCCTCGACCACCTCCCTGGACAACCCATTCCAGGGTTTCACCACTCTCATGGTGAAGAACCTCCTCCTCACATCCAGCCTGAATCTCCCCACCTCCAGCTTCATTCCATTCCCCCTAGTCCTATCACTACCTGATATCCTGAGAAGTCCTTCCCCTGCCTTCCTGTAGGCCCCCTTCAGATACTGGAAGGCGACAATTAGGTCTCCTCGGAGCCTTCTCTTCTGCAGACTGAACAGCCCCAACTCCTTCAGTCTGTCCTCATAGGAGAGGTGCTCCAGCCCTCTGATCATCCTCGTGGCCCTTCTCTGGACACGTTCCAGCACCTCCACATCCCTCTTGTAATAGGGGCTCCAGAACTGGACACAGTACTCCAGGTGGGGTCTCACCAGGGCTGAGTAGAGGGGGAGGATCACCTCCCTCGACCTGCTAGCCACACTTCTCCTGATGCAGCCCAGGATCTGATTGGCTTTGCGGGCTGCAAGTGCACACTGAGAGCTCATGTTGAGCTTTTTGTCCACCAGCACCCCCAAGTCTCTCTCCTCAGGGCTATCCTCCAGCCAGTCACTGCCTAGCCTGTATTTGTGCCTGGGATTGCCTCGACCCAGATGCAGGACCCTGCACTTGCTCTTATTGAACTTCATGAGGTTGGCCTGTGCCCACCTCTCCAGCCTGTCAAGGTCCCTCTGGATGGCCTCCCTTCCCTCCAGCGTGTCTGCTGCACCACACAGCTTGGTGTCATCAGCAAACTTGCTGAGGGTGCACTCAATGCCACTGTCCATGTCCCCCACAAAGATGTTGAATAAGATAGGTCCCAGGACTGATCCCTGAGGGACTCCACTTGTCACTGGCCTCCACTGGGACATGGAGCCATTGACAGCCACTCTCTGGGTGCGGCCATCAAGCCAGTTCCTTATCCATCTAGTGGTCCACCAATCAAACCCATGTGTCACCAGTTTGGAGACCAGGATGTGGTGTGGGACAGTGTCGAAGGCTTTGCTCAGGTCCAGGTAAATGACATCAGTTGCTCGCCCCTCATCTATTAATTTTGTCACCTGCTCATAGAAGGCCACCAGGTTGGTCAGGCAGGATTTGCCCTTGGCAAAGCCATGCTGACTGTTCCCAATCACCTCTTCACTATTCTTTTGAGCGAGTAGTGACTCCAGGAGGATCTGTTCCATGATCTTTCCAGGCACAGAGGTGAGACTGACTGGCCTGTAGTTCCCTGGTTCCTCCTTCTTGCCCTTTTTGAAGATGGGGGCAATGTTTCCCCTTTTCCAGTCTGTGGGGACTTCACCAGACTGCCAAGACTTTTGGAATATAATAGAGAGGGGTTTAGCAACCTCATCTGCCAGTTCTCTCAGCACCCGTGGGTGTAACCCGTCGGGTCCCATGGACTTGAACACTTTCAGGTTCTTCAGATGATCACGAACCTGATCTGCACTTACAATGGGCAGTTCTTCCTCCCTGTCCCTGGCTTTGACTTCCATAACATCAGGAGTGTGGCTAGAGGCCCTTGCAGTGAAGACTGAGGTAAAGAAGTTATTAAGTACCTCAGCCTTTTCCTCATCACAGGTGACCATGTCACCATTTTCTTTTCTGAGGGGGCCCACACCTTCCCTAGTCTTCTTCTTCCCATTAATATACCTGTAAAAGTTCTTAGTATTCCCTTTAATCTCCCTGGCTAGATTCAACTCAAACTCTGCTTTGGCTTTCCTGACCAGGACTCTTGCTGCTCGGGCAGCTTCCTTGTATTCCCCCTGTTCTACCTGTCCTTCCCTCCACTTCCTGTAGAGTTTCCTTTTAAGTAATAGTGTGTCCAGTAGCTCCTTGCTCATCCAGGCAGGCCTCCTAGCATTCTTACCTGCTTTTCTCTTTGTTGGTACACAGAGCTCCTGGACACAGAGGAGGTGGTCCTTGAATACTGACCAGCTGTCCTGGGTCCCTCTTCCCTCCAGGGCTTTGTCCCACGACACTTTGGCTAGCAGATCCCTGAAGCGATCAAAATCTGCATGCCTAAAGTCTAGGGTCGTGAGCTTGGAATACTTCCTCCTGATTGCCCTGAGGATGTTAAATTCAACTGCTTCATGGTCACTGCAGCCAAGGCCGTCTATGAGCCTCACATTGCTTACCAGCCCTTCCCTGTTGGTGAGAACAAGGTCCAGCATAGCACCATTTCTTGTTGGTTCCTCCACCATTTGGAGGAGGAAGTTGTCTTCTATGCAGTCCAGGAACATCCTGGATTGCTGGTGCCTTGCTGTGTTGTCCCTCCAGCAGATGTCCGGGTGGTTGAAATCACCCATGAGGACCAGGCCTTGTGACCTGGAAGCTGCTTCTATTTGCCTATGGAGGGCCTCATCTGCTTGGATCTGCTGGTCAGGTGGCCTGTAGGAGACCCCCACAGTAATATCTTCTTCCCCTGTCCTGCCTTTAATTTTGACCCATACACTCTCAACTAGCTTATCATCCCTCCCCAGTTGGAGCTCCACTGATTCCAACTGGCTATTGACATAGAATAGAATAGAATAGAATAGAATAGAATAGAATAGAATAGAATAGAATAGAATAAACCAGGTTGGAAGAGACCTTCAAGATCATCGCGTCCAACCTATCACCCAACACCACCTAATCAACTAACCCATGGCACCAAGCACCTGGCCACAAACTGACCAAATACTGACAAATCCCCCCCAAAACCTCCCATATCCTGCACCAACCCCCCAAAGCCTAACAAAACCCTCCCAAACCCTCCAAATCCTGCCCAAACTCCTACGGAAGAACTTCCCAAGTCCTGGCCCAAGCCAGAACAACTCCTCACCAGATCCTGCCCAACACCTCCCAAAGTCTTAGGGAAAAACTTGGCCAAAGCCTAACAAATTCCCCACAAAGCCTCCTAAATCCTGACCTAAACCTCCCAATGTCCCAGGGAGGAAGCTGGCCAAATCCTCAACAAATCCACCCCAAACCTTCTCAAACCTGTCCCAACCTCCCCAAAACCTCCCAACCTCTAACCAAGACCTCCCAAACCTGCCCACAATCTGACCAACTCCTGAAAAATTCCCCCCAAAACCTCCCAAATCCTGCACCAACCCCCCACAACCTCACCCAAACCTCCCAAATCCTTACCCAATCCTCCCAAAAACCCAAGGAGGAACTTGGGCAAATCCAGGCCAAATTCCCCCAAAAAACCTCCCAATTCCTGCACCAACCCCCCACAACCTCACCCAAACCTCCCCAATCCTTCCCTAAACCCCCCAAATTCTGGGCAGGATCTGACCAAACCCTGCTTCAATCCAGAGACTAAATCCCCACCAAAACTCCCAAATCCTGACCCAAACCTCCCAAAGGCCAAGACAGGAACCTGGACAACTCCTCACCAAAACCCCCAAAACTTGCAGAATCCTTCTCCAACCCCCCACAACCTCTCCCAAACCTCCCAAACTCCTAGGGAAGAACTTGGCTAAGTCCTGGCCCAAGCCACAGTTAAGAGTCCTCGGAATAAAGTTAATAGAGCTAATAATCCTGTTAACAATTAATAATAGAGCTAATAAACCCGCTAAGAATAATTAATAGAGCTAATATTACTGCTAATACTAGTAATTCAAAAAGCTAATAATCCTGCTAATACCTATAACTAAATTGGCTAATAATCTCAACTATGGAAAGAATTAATAATAGAGCTAATAATACTCCTAATAATAATTAAGAGAGCTAACAATCCCACCAATACCTATAAATAATGTGGATAATACTCCTCTTAACAACTAATTACACAGCAAATAGTAATACTAATACTTAAAAGAGTAATAATAATTAATGCACCTAATAGTCCTGCTAATACTGATAAATAATGTGCCTAATAGTCTTAATAAGATAATAAATAAGAGAGCTAAAAGACATCCTAATAATAACTAAGAGAGATAATTACCAATAGAGCTAATAGTCCTGCTAGGGATTAATTATAGAGCTATAGTCCTAATAATAGTAATAATTAAGAATAGAGCTGGAAGTAGCTACGGAAAACAATTGACAGAGCTAATAACCCAGCTGATAAAAATAGATAATGTGGCCAATAATCCTGCTAATAATGATAAACAATGTGGCTAACAGTTATAGTCTCAGCAGTAGGAGTAATAGTTAATAATAAATAATAATAATAATAATAATAATAATAATAATAATAATAATAATAATAATAATAATAATAATAATAATAAAGCAGCTAATAGTGATGTGATTGAGAATAGGGCGAATAATTCTGCTAATAATTAATATCAGGGGATTCCCCCAGAGCACCTCACAGCCACCCAGAGCTGTCTCCAGACCAAGCCCTGGCCAAACCCTTCCCAAAACCTCCCAAAGTCCTAGGCAGGACTCGGCCAAAGCCAAAAAATCTTGCCCCAAACCTCCCAAATCCTCAGCTGAACCTCACCAAATCCTGACCAAAACTCCCAAAACCTTCTGAACCCTTCCCCAGTCCCCCACAACCTGACCCGAACCTCCCTGCCTCTAACCAAGACCTCCCAAACCTGCCCACAACCTGACCCAATCCTGACAAATTCCCCCCAAAACCTCCCAAATCCTGCACCAGTCCCCCACAACCTAACCACAACCTCCCAAATCCTTACACAATCATCCCAAACACCCAGGAAGGAACTTGGTCAAATCCAGGCCACATTCCCCACAAAACCTCCCAAATCCTGCACCAAAACCTCCCACAACCTGTCCCAAAACTCCCAAACTCCTAGGGAAGAACTTGGACAAGTCCTGGACCAAGCCACAACAGATCCTGATCAAATCCTTCCTCAAACCTCCCAAAGTCCTAGGGAGGACCTTGTCCACAACCAGGCAAATTCCCCCCAAAACTTCCTCAATCCTTCACCAACCCCAAAAAACCTGACCAAAACCTCCCAAGCTCTAACCAGGATCTCCCAAATTAGGGCACAACCTGACCCAATCCTGACAAATTCCCCCCAAAACCTCCCAAATCCTGCTCCAATCCCCCCACAACCTGACCCAAACATCCCAAATCCTGAAGAAGACCTCCCAAAATCCGACAGAAGAACTTGACCAAGTCCTGCCTCAAGCCAGAACAACTGCGCACCAAATCCTACCCAAAGCCTTCCAAACTCCCAATGAGGAAATTCACCAAATCCTGATATATTCCCCCCAAAACTTACTAATTCCTACATCAAACCCCAAAAACCTGACCAAAACCTCCCCAGCTCTAACCAGGACCACCCAAATTTGTCGACAAACTGACCAAATATTGACAAATTCCCCCCAAAACCTGACAAATCCTGCACTAACCCCCCACAACCTGACCCAAACTTCCTAAGCCTAACCAAGTCCTCCCAAACCTGCCCACAACCTGACCAAATCCCAACTAATTCCCCCCAAAACCTCCCAAATCCCGCAACAACACCCCAAAGCCTGACAAAACCCTCCCAAACCCTCCAAATCCTGCCAAACTCCTGGCGAAGAACTTCACAAGTCCTGGCCCAAGCCACAACAACTCCTCACCAGATCCTGAACAAAACCTCCCAATGTCCTAGGGAAAAACTTGGCCAAAGCCTAACAAATTCCCCACAAAGCCTCCTAAATCCTGACCAAAACCTCCCAATGACCCAGGGAAGAAACTGGCCAAATCCTGAACAAATCCAACCCAAACCTTCTCATACCTCTCCCAACCCCCCAAAACCTACCAACCTCTGTCCAACACAACCCAAACCTGCCCACAACCTGACCAACTCCTGACAAATTCCCCCCAAAACCTCCCAAATCCTTCCCCTAAACTCCCAAATTCCTAGGGAGGAACTTGGCCAAATCCTGGCCCAAGCCACAGCAACTCCTCACCAAATCCTGCCCAAAACCTCCCAAAGTCCCAGTGAACAACTCGGCCAAACCCTGACAAATTCTCCCCAAAACTTCCTCAATCCTGCACCAACCCCCCACAACCTGACCAAAACCTCCCAAATCCTTACCCAATCATCCCAAAGACCCAGGAAGGAACTTGGTCAAATCCAGGCCAAATTACCCCCAAAACCTCCCAAATCCCACACCAACCCCCCACAACCTGAACCAAACCCCCCAAGCTCTAACCAAGGCCTCCCACACCTGGCCACAACCTGATCAAATCCTGACTAATTCCCCCTAAAACCTCCCAAATCCTCCACCAACGCCCCACAACCTGTCCCAAAACTCCCAAACTCCTAGGGAAGAACTTGGACAAGTCCTGGACCAAGCCACAACAAATCCTGTCCAAATCCTTCCCCACACCTCCCAAAGTCCCAGGGAGGAAGTTCGCCAAGTTCAGACCAAATCCCCCAAGACTTGCTGAATCCTTCCCCAACCCCACACAGCATGACCCTAAACCTCCCAAATTCTGGCCAGGATTTGACCTAGGCCTGCTTCAATCCAGCAACAAATCCTGCAACAAATCCTCAGAGAACTTCCCAAATTCTGCCCAAAACCGCTAAAATCCAGGACTGAATTTGGCCAAATCCTGACCAAACCAGACCAAAACCTTACAAATCCTTCCCCAAAACCTCCCAACCTCTAACCAAGACCTCCCAAATCTGGAAACACAACCTGACCAACTCCTGACAAATTCCCCCCAAAACCTCCCAAATCCTGCACCAACCCCCCACAACCTGAACAAAACCTCCCAAATCCTGACCCAAACCTCCCAAAGTTCCAGGGAGGAACTTGGCCAAAGCCTGACCAATTCCCCCCAACACTTCCACAATCCTTTCCCAACCCTCCACAACCTGACCACAACCTCCCAGACCCTGGCCACGGAGTCCTCCAAATCCTTCTTCCTAGAGCTGAGAGTCCTGCTAAGGATTACTAAAGCTAATAGCCCTGCTGCTGAGAATGAATGCTGCTAATGATCCTGCTGGGAGGGATCAACACCATGGCTGCAGTGGGGTTGGGGTTGTTGTTGTTGCTGTTATTATTATTATTATTATTATTATTATTATTATTATTATTATTATTATACAGAGCAAAAAGTCCTCCTAATAGAATAGAATAGAATAAACCAGGCTGGAAGAGACCTTCAAGATCATCGCGTCCAACCTATCACCCAACACCACCTAATCAACTAACCCATGGCACCAAGCACCTGGCCACAAACTGACCAAATACTGACAAATCCCCCCCAAAACCTCCTATATCCTGCACCAACCCCCCAAAGCCTAACAAAACCCTCCCAAACCCTCCAAATCCTGCCCAAACTCCTACGTAAGAACTTCCCAAGTCCTGGCCCAAGCCAGAACAACTCCTCACCAGATCCTGCCCAACACCTCCCAAAGTCTTAGGGAAAAACTTGGCCAAAGCCTAACAAATTCCCCACAAAGCCTCCTAAATCCTGACCTAAACCTCCCAATGTCCCAGGCAGAAAGCTGCCCAAATCCTCAACAAATCCACCCCAAACCTTCTCAAACCTGTCCCAACCTCCCCAAAACCTCCCAACCTCTAACCAAGACCTCCCAAACCTGCCCACAATCTGACCAACTCCTGAAAAATTCCCCCCAAAACCTCCCAAATCTGGCACCAACCCCCCACAACCTGACCCAAACCTCCCAAATCCTTACCCAATCCTCCCAAAAACCCAGGGAGGAACTTGGGCAAATCCAGGCCAAATTCCCCCAAAATACCTCCCAATTCCTTCTCCAACCCCCCACAACCTCTCCCAAACCTCCCAAACTCCTAGGGAAGAACTTGGCTAAGTCCTGGCCCAAGCCACAGTTAAGAGTCCTCGGAATAAAGTTAATAGAGCTAATAATCCTGTTAACAATTAATAATAGAGCTAATAAACCCGCTAAGAATAATTAATAGAGCTAATATTACTGCTAATACTAGTAATTCAAAAAGCTAATAATCCTGCTAATACCTATAACTAAATTGGCTAATAATCTCAACTATGGAAAGAATTAATAATACAGCTAATAATACTCCTAATAATAATTAAGAGAGCTAACAATCCCACCAATACCTATAAATAATGTGGATAATACTCCTCTTAACAACTAATTACACAGCGAATAGTAATACTAATACTTAAAAGAGTAATAATAATTAATGCACCTAATAGTCCTGCTAATACTGATAAATAATGTGCCTAATAGTCTTAATTAGATAATAAATAATAGAGCTAAAAGACATCCTAATAATAACTAAGAGAGATAATTACCAATAGAGCTAATAGTCCTGCTAGGGATTAATTATAGAGCTATAGTCCTAATAATAGTAATAATTAAGAATAGAGCTGGAAGTAGCTACGGAAAACAATTGACAGAGCTAATAACCCAGCTGATAAAAATAGATAATGTGGCAAATAATCCTGCTAATAATGATAAACAATGTGGCTAACAGTTATAGTCTCAGTAGTAGGAGTAATAGTTAATAATAATAATAATAATAATAATAATAATAATAATAATAAAGCAGCTAATAGTGATGTTAATGACAATAGGGCTAATAATTAATATCAGGGGATTCCCCCAGAGCACCTCACAGCCACCCAGAGCTGTCTCCAGACCAAGTCCTGGCCAAACCCTTCCCAAAACCTCCCAAAGTCCTAGCGAGGACTCGGCCAAAGCCAAAAAATCTTGCCCCAAACCTCCCAAATCCTCAGCTGAACCTCACCAAATCCTGACCAAAACTCCCAAAACCTTCTGAACCCTTCCCCAGTCCCCCACAACCTGACCCGAACCTCCCTGCCTCTAACCAACACCTCCCAAACCTGCCCACAACCTGACCCAATCCTGACAAATTCCCCCCAAAACCTCCCAAATCCTGCACCAGTCCCCCACAACCTAACCACAACCTCCCAAATCCTTACCCAATCATCCCAAATACCCAGGAAGGAACTTGGTCAAATCCAGGCCAAATTACCCCCAAAACCTCCCAAATCCCGCACCAACCCCCCACAACCTGAACCAAACGCCCCAAGCTCTAACCAAGGCCTCCCACACCTGGCCACAACCTCATCAAATCCTGACTAATTCCCTCCAAAACCTCCCAAATCCTGCACCAACCCCCCACAACCTGTCCCAAAACTCCCAAACTCCTAGGGAAGAACTTGGACAAGTCCTGGACCAAGCCACAACAAATCCTGTCCAAATCCTTCCCCACACCTCCCAAAGTCCCAGGGAGGAACTTCGCCAAATTCAGACCAAATCCCCCAAGACTTGCTGAATCCTCCCCCAGCCCCACACAGCATGACCCTAAACCTCCCAAATTCTGGCCAGGATTTGACCTAGGCCTGCTTCAATCCAGCAACAAATCCTGCAACAAATCCTCAGAGAACTTCCCAAATTCTGCCCAAAACCTCTTAGATCCAGGACAGAACTTGGCCAAATCCTGACCAAACCAGACCAAAACCTTCCAAATCCTTCCCCAAAAACTCCCAACCTCTAACCAAGACCTCCCAAACGTGGCCACAACCTAACCAACTCCTGACAAATTCCCCCCAAAACCTCCCAAATCTGGCACCAACCCCCCACAACCTGACCCAAACCTCCCAAATCCTCAGCTGAACCTCACCAAATCCTGACCAAAACTCCCAAAACCTTCTGAACCCTTCCCCAGTCCCCCACAACCTGACCCGAACCTCCCTGCCTCTAACCAACACCTCCCAAACCTGCCCACAACCTGACCCAATCCTGACAAATTCCCCCCAAAACCTCCCAAATCCTGCACCAGTCCCCCACAACCTAACCACAACCTCCCAAATCCTTACACAATCATCCCAAACACCCAGGAAGGAACTTGGTCAAACCCAGGCCACATTCCCCCAAAAACCTCCAAAAGCCTTCCCCAAAACCTCCCACAACCTGTCCCAAAACTCCCAAACTCCTAGGGAAGAACTTGGACAACTCCTGGACCAAGCCACAACAACTCCTGATCAAATCCTTCCTCAAACCTCCCAAAGTCCTAGGGAGGACCTTGTCCACAACCAGGCAAATTCCCCCCAAAACTTCCTCAATCCTTCACCAACCCCAAAAAACCTGACCAAAACCTCCCAAGCTCTAACCAGGACCTCCCAAATTAGGGCACAACCTGACCCAATCCTGACAAATTCCCCCCAAAACCTCCCAAATCCTGCTCCAATCCCCCCACAACCTGACCCAAACATCCCAAATCCTGAAGAAGACCTCCCAAAATCCTACAGAAGAACTTGACCAAGTCCTGCCTCAAGCCAGAACAACTGCTCACCAAATCCTACCCAAAGCCTTCCAAAGTCCCAATGAGGAAATTCACCAAATCCTGATATATTCCCCCCAAAACTTACTAATTCCTACATCAAACCCCAAAAACCTGACCAAAACCTCCCCAGCTCTAACCAGGACCTCCCAAATTTGTCGACAAACTGACCAAATATTGACAAATTCACCCCAAAACCTGACAAATCCTGCACTAACCCCCCACAACCTGACCCAAACTTCCTAAGCCTAACCAAGTCCTCCCAAACCTGCCCACAACCTGACCAAATCCCAACTAATTCCCCCCAAAACCTCCCAAATCCCGCACCAACACCCCAAAGCCTGACAAAACCCTCCCAAACCCTCCAAATCCTGCCCAAACTCCTGGGGAAGAACTTCACAAGTCCTGGCCCAAGCCAGAACAACTCCTCACCAGATCCTGAACAAAACCTCCCAAAGTCCTAGGGAAAAACTTGGCCAAAGCCTAACAAATTCCCCACAAAGCCTCCTAAATCCGGACCAAAACCTCCCAATGACCAAGGGAAGAAACTGGCCAAATCCTGAACAAATCCAACCCAAACCTTCTCATACCTCTCCCAACCCCCCAAAACCTCCCAACCACTGTCCAACACAACCCAAACGTGGCCACAACCTGACCAACTCCTGACAAATTCCCCCCAAAACCTCCCAAATCCTGCACCAACCCCCCACAACCTGACCAAAACCTCCCAAATCCTTCCCCACACCTCCCAAAGTCCCAGGGAGGAAGTTCGCCAAATTCAGACCAAATCCCCCAAGACTTGCTGAATCCTCCCCCAGCCCCACACAGCATGACCCTAAACCTCCCAAATTCTGGCCAGGATTTGACCTAGGCCTGCTTCAATCCAGCAACAAATCCTGCAACAAATCCTCAGAGAACTTCCCAAATTCTGCCCAAAACCTCTTAGATCCAGGACAGAACTTGGCCAAATCCTGACCAAACCAGACCAAAACCTTACAAATCCTTCCCCAAAAACTCCCAACCTCTAACCAAGACCTCCCAAACGTGGCCACAACCTGACCAACTCCTGACAAATTCCCCCCAAAACCTCCCAAATCCTGCACCAACCCTCCACAACCTGACCAAAACCTCCCAAATCCTGACCCAAACCTCCCAAAGTTCCAGGGAGGAACTTGGCCAAATCCTGACCAAGTCCCCCCAACACTTCCTCAATCCTTTCCCAACCCTCCACAACCTGACCACAACCTCCCAGACCCTGGCCACGGAGTCCTCCAAATCCTTCTTCCTAGAGCTGAGAGTCCTGCTAAGGATTACTAAAGCTAATAGCCCTGCTGCTGAGAATGAATGCTGCTAATGATCCTGCTGGGAGGCATCAACACCATGGCTGCAGTGGGGTTGGGGTTGTTGTTGATGTTGCTGTTATTATTATTATTATTATTATTATTATTATTATTATTATTATTATTATTATTATTATTATTATACAGAGCAAAAAGTCCTCCTAATAGAATAGAATAGAATAGAATAAACCAGGTTGGAAGAGACCTTCAAGATCATCGCGTCCAACCTATCACCCAACACCACCTAATCAACTAACCCATGGCACCAAGCACCTGGCCACAAACTGACCAAATACAAATCCCCCCCAAAACCTCCCATATCCTGCACCAACCCCCCAAAGCCTAACAAAACCCTCCCAAACCCTCCAAATCCTGCCCAAACTCCTACGGAAGAACTTCCCAAGTCCTGGCCCAAGCCAGAACAACTCCTCACCAGATCCTGCCCAACACCTCCCAAAGTCTTAGGGAAAAACTTGGCCAAAGCCTAACAAATTCCCCACAAAGCCTCCTAAATCCTGACCTAAACCTCCCAATGTCCCAGGGAGGAAGCTGGCCAAATCCTCAACAAATCCACCCCAAACCTTCTCAAACCTGTCCCAACCTCCCCAAAACCTCCCAACCTCTAACCAAGACCTCCCAAACCTGCCCACAATCTGACCAACTCCTGAAAAATTCCCCCCAAAACCTCCCAAATCTGGCACCAACCCCCCACAACCTCACCCAAACCTCCCAAATCCTTACCCAATCCTCCCAAAAACCCAGGGAGGAACTTGGGCAAATCCAGCCCAAATTCCCCCAAAAAACCTCCCAATTCCTGCACCAACCCCCCACAACCTCACCCAAACCTCCCCAATCCTTCCCTAAACCCCCCAAATTCTGGGCAGGATCTGACCAAACCCTGCTTCAATCCAGAGACTAAATCCCCACCAAAACTCCCAAATCCTGACCCAAACCTCCCAAAGGCCAAGAGAGGAACCTGGACAATTCCTCACCAAAACCCCCAAAACTTGCAGAATCCTTCTCCAACCCCCCACAACCTCTCCCAAACCTCCCAAACTCCTAGGGAAGAACTTGGCTAAGTCCTGGCCCAAGCCACAGTTAAGAGTCCTCGGAATAAAGTTAATAGAGCTAATAATCCTGTTAACAATTAATAATAGAGCTAATAAACCCGCTAAGAATAATTAATAGAGCTAATATTACTGCTAATACTAGTAATTCAAAAAGCTAATAATCCTGCTAATACCTATAACTAAATTGGCTAATAATCTCAACTATGGAAAGAATTAATAATACAGCTAATAATACTCCTAATAATAATTAAGAGAGCTAACAATCCCACCAATACCTATAAATAATGTGGATAATACTCCTCTTAACAACTAATTACGCAGCGAATAGTAATACTAATACTTAAAAGAGTAATAATAATTAATGCACCTAATAGTCCTGCTAATACTGATAAATAATGTGCCTAATAGTCTTAATAAGATAATAAATAAGAGAGCTAAAAGACATCCTAATAATAACTAAGAGAGATAATTACCAATAGAGCTAATAGTCCTGCTAGGGATTAATTATAGAGCTATAGTCCTAATAATAGTAATAATTAAGAATAGAGCTGGAAGTAGCTACGGAAAACAATTGACAGAGCTAATAACCCAGCTGATAAAAATAGATAATGTGGCAAATAATCCTGCTAATAATGATAAACAATGTGGCTAACAGTTATAGTCTCAGTAGTAGGAGTAATAGTTAACAATAATAATAATAATAATAATAAGAATAAGAATAATAAGAAAGCAGCTAATAGTGATGTTAATGACAATAGGGCTAATAATTAATATCAGGGGATTCCCCCAGAGCACCTCACAGCCACCCAGAGCTGTCTCCAGACCAAGCCCTGGCCAAACCCTTCCCAAAACCTCCCAAAGTCCTAGCGAGGACTCGGCCAAAGCCAAAAAATCTTGCCCCAAACCTCCCAAATCCTCAGCTGAACCTCACCAAATCCTGACCAGAACTCCCAAAACCTTCTGAACCCTTCCCCAGTCCCCCACAACCTGACCCGAACCTCCCTGCCTCTAACCAACACCTCCCAAACCTGCCCACAACCTGACCCAATCCTGACAAATTCCCCCCAAAACCTCCCAAATCCTGCACCAGTCCCCCACAACCTAACCACAACCTCCCAAATCCTTACACAATCATCCCAAACACCCAGGAAGGAACTTGGTCAAACCCAGGCCACATTCCCCCAAAAACCTCCAAAAGCCTTCCCCAAAACCTCCCACAACCTGTCCCAAAACTCCCAAACTCCTAGGGAAGAACTTGGACAACTCCTGAACCAAGCCACAACAACTCCTGATCAAATCCTTCCTCAAACCTCCCAAAGTCCTAGGGAGGACCTTGTCCACAACCAGGCAAATTCCCCCCAAAACTTCCTCAATCCTTCACCAACCCCAAAAAACCTGACCAAAACCTCCCCAGCTCTAACCAGGACCTCCCAAATTAGGGCACAACCTGACCCAATCCTGACAAATTCCCCCCAAAACCTCCCAAATCCTGCTCCAATCCCCCCACAACCTGACCCAAACATCCCAAATCCTGAAGAAGACTTCCCAAAATCCTACAGAAGAACTTGACCAAGTCCTGCCTCAAGCCAGAACAACTGCTCACCAAATCCTACCCAAAGCCTTCCAAAGTCCCAATGAGGAAATTCACCAAATCCTGATATATTCCCCCCAAAACTTACTAATTCCTACATCAAACCCCAAAAACCTGACCAAAACCTCCCCAGCTCTAACCAGCACCTCCCAAATTTGTCGACAAACTGACCAAATATTGACAAATTCCCCCCAAAACCTGACAAATCCTGCACTAACCCCCCACAACCTGACCCAAACTTCCTAAGCCTAACCAAGTCCTCCCAAACCTGCCCACAACCTGACCAAATCCCAACTAATTCCCCCCAAAACCTCCCAAATCCCGCACCAACACCCCAAAGCCTGACAAAACCCTCCCAAACCCTCCAAATCCTGCCCAAACTCCTGGGGAAGAACTTCACAAGTCCTGGCCCAAGCCAGAACAACTCCTCACCAGATCCTGAACAAAACCTCCCAATGACCCAGGGAAGAAACTGGCCAAATCCTGAACAAATCCAACCCAAACCTTCTCATACCTCTCCCAACCCCCCAAAACCTCCCAACCTCTGTCCAACACAACCCAAACCTGCCCACAACCTGACCAACTCCTGACAAATTCCCCCCAAAACCTCCCAAATCCTGCACCAACCCCCCACAACCTGACCAAAACCTCCCAAATCCTTCCCCACACCTCCCAAAGTCCCAGGGAGGAACTTCGCCAAATTCAGACCAAATCCCCCAAGACTTGCTGAATCCTCCCCCAACCCCACACAGCATGACCCTAAACCTCCCAAATTCTGGCCAGGATTTGACCTAGGCCTGCTTCAATCCAGCAACAAATCCTGCAACAAATCCTCAGAGAACTTCCCAAATTCTGCCCAAAACCTCTTAGATCCAGGACAGAACTTGGCCAAATCCTGACCAAACCAGACCAAAACCTTACAAATCCTTCCCCAAAAACTCCCAACCTCTAACCAAGACCTCCCAAACGTGGCCACAACCTGACCAACTCCTGACAAATTCCCCCCAAAACCTCCCAAATCTGGCACCAACCCCCCACAACCTGACCCAAACCTCCCAAATCCTCAGCTGAACCTCACCAAATCCTGACCAAAACTCCCAAAACCTTCTGAACCCTTCCCCAGTCCCCCACAACCTGACCCGAACCTCCCTGCCTCTAACCAACACCTCCCAAACCTGCCCACAACCTGACCCAATCCTGACAAATTCCCCCCAAAACCTCCCAAATCCTGCACCAGTCCCCCACAACCTAACCACAACCTCCCAAATCCTTACACAATCATCCCAAACACCCAGGAAGGAACTTGGTCAAACCCAGGCCACATTCCCCCAAAAACCTCCAAAAGCCTTCCCCAAAACCTCCCACAACCTGTCCCAAAACTCCCAAACTCCTAGGGAAGAACTTGGACAACTCCTGGACCAAGCCACAACAACTCCTGATCAAATCCTTCCTCAAACCTCCCAAAGTCCTAGGGAGGACCTTGTCCACAACCAGGCAAATTCCCCCCAAAACTTCCTCAATCCTTCACCAACCCCAAAAAACCTGACCAAAACCTCCCAAGCTCTAACCAGGACCTCCCAAATTAGGGCACAACCTGACCCAATCCTGACAAATTCCCCCCAAAACCTCCCAAATCCTGCTCCAATCCCCCCACAACCTGACCCAAACATCCCAAATCCTGAAGAAGACCTCCCAAAATCCTACAGAAGAACTTGACCAAGTCCTGCCTCAAGCCAGAACAACTGCTCACCAAATCCTACCCAAAGCCTTCCAAAGTCCCAATGAGGAAATTCACCAAATCCTGATATATTCCCCCCAAAACTTACTAATTCCTACATCAAACCCCAAAAACCTGACCAAAACCTCCCCAGCTCTAACCAGCACCTCCCAAATTTGTCGACAAACTGACCAAATATTGACAAATTCACCCCAAAACCTGACAAATCCTGCACTAACCCCCCACAACCTGACCCAAACTTCCTAAGCCTAACCAAGTCCTCCCAAACCTGCCCACAACCTGACCAAATCCCAACTAATTCCCCCCAAAACCTCCCAAATCCCGCACCAACACCCCAAAGCCTGACAAAACCCTCCCAAACCCTCCAAATCCTGCCCAAACTCCTGGGGAAGAACTTCACAAGTCCTGGCCCAAGCCAGAACAACTCCTCACCAGATCCTGAACAAAACCTCCCAATGACCCAGGGAAGAAACTGGCCAAATCCTGAACAAATCCAACCCAAACCTTCTCATACCTCTCCCAACCCCCAAAAACCTCCCAACCTCTGTCCAACACAACCCAAACCTGCCCACAACCTGACCAACTCCTGACAAATTCCCCCCAAAACCTCCCAAATCCTTTTCCTAAGCTCCCAAAGTCCTAGGGAGGAACTTGGCCAAATCCTGGCCCAAGCCAGAACAACTCCTCACCAAATCCTGCCCAAAACCTCCCAAAGTCCCAGTGAAGAACTCGGCCAAACCCTGACAAATTCTCCCCAAAACTTCCTCAATCCTGCACCAACCCCCCACAACCTGACCCAAACCTCCCAAATCCTTACCCAATCATCCCAAATACCCAGGAAGGAACTTGGTCAAATCCAGGCCAAATTACCCCCAAAACCTCCCAAATCCCGCACCAACCCCCCACCACCGGAACCAAACGCCCCAAGCTCTAACCAAGGACTCCCACACCTGGCCACAACCTCATCAAATCCTGACTAATTCCCCCCAAAACCTCCCAAATCCTGCACCAACCCCCCACAACCTGTCCCAAAACTCCCAAACTCCTAGGGAAGAACTTGGACAAGTCCTGGACCAAGCCACAACAAATCCTGTCCAAATCCTTCCCCACACCTCCCAAAGTCCCAGGGAGGAACTTCGCCAAATTCAGACCAAATCCCCCAAGACTTGCTGAATCCTCCCCCAACCCCACACAGCATGACCCTAAACCTCCCAAATTCTGGCCAGGATTTGACCTAGGCCTGCTTCAATCCAGCAACAAATCCTGCAACAAATCCTCAGAGAACTTCCCAAATTCTGCCCAAAACCTCTTAGATCCAGGACAGAACTTGGCCAAATCCTGACCAAACCAGACCAAAACCTTCCAAATCCTTCCCCAAAAACTCCCAACCTCTAACCAAGACCTCCCAAACGTGGCCACAACCTAACCAACTCCTGACAAATTCCCCCCAAAACCTCCCAAATCTGGCACCAACCCCCCACAACCTGACCCAAACCTCCCAAATCCTCAGCTGAACCTCACCAAATCCTGACCAAAACTCCCAAAACCTTCTGAACCCTTCCCCAGTCCCCCACAACCTGACCCGAACCTCCCTGCCTCTAACCAACACCTCCCAAACCTGCCCACAACCTGACCCAATCCTGACAAATTCCCCCCAAAACCTCCCAAATCCTGCACCAGTCCCCCACAACCTAACCACAACCTCCCAAATCCTTACACAATCGTCCCAAAGACCCAGGAAGGAACTTGGTCAAATCCAGGCCACATTCCCCCCAAAACCTCCCAAATCCTTCCCCAAAACCTCCCACAACCTGTCCCAAAACTCCCAAACTCCTAGGGAAGAACTTGGACAACTCCTGGACCAAGCCACAACAACTCCTGATCAAATCCTTCCTCAAACCTCCCAAAGTCCTAGGGAGGACCTTGTCCACAACCAGGCAAATTCCCCCCAAAACTTCCTCAATCCTTCACCAACCCCAAAAAACCTGACCAAAACCTCCCAAGCTCTAACCAGGACCTCCCAAATTAGGGCACAACCTGACCCAATCCTGACAAATTCCCCCCAAAACCTCCCAAATCCTGCTCCAATCCCCCCACAACCTGACCCAAACATCCCAAATCCTGAAGAAGACCTCCCAAAATCCTACAGAAGAACTTGACCAAGTCCTGCCTCAAGCCAGAACAACTGCTCACCAAATCCTACCCAAAGCCTTCCAAACTCCCAATGAGGAAATTCACCAAATCCTGATATATTCCCCCCAAAACTTACTAATTCCTACATCAAACCCCAAAAACCTGACCAAAACCTCCCCAGCTCTAACCAGGACCTCCCAAATTTGTCGACAAACTGACCAAATATTGACAAATTCCCCCCAAAACCTGACAAATCCTGCACTAACCCCCCACAACCTGACCCAAACTTCCTAAGCCTAACCAAGTCCTCCCAAACCTGCCCACAACCTGACCAAATCCCAACTAATTCCCCCCAAAACCTCCCAAATCCCGCAACAACACCCCAAAGCCTGACAAAACCCTCCCAAACCCTCCAAATCCTGCCCAAACTCCTGGGGAAGAACTTCACAAGTCCTGGCCCAAGCCAGAACAACTCCTCACCAGATCCTGAACAAAACCTCCCAAAGTCCTAGGGAAAAACTTGGCCAAAGCCTAACAAATTCCCCACAAAGCCTCCTAAATCCGGACCAAAACCTCCCAATGACCAAGGGAAGAAACTGGCCAAATCCTGAACAAATCCAACCCAAACCTTCTCATACCTCTCCCAACCCCCCAAAACCTCCCAACCACTGTCCAACACAACCCAAACGTGGCCACAACCTGACCAACTCCTGACAAATTCCCCCCAAAACCTCCCAAATCCTGCACCAACCCCCCACAACCTGACCAAAACCTCCCAAATCCTTCCCCACACCTCCCAAAGTCCCAGGGAGGAACTTCGCCAAATTCAGACCAAATCCCCCAAGACTTGCTGAATCCTCCCCCAACCCCACACAGCATGACCCTAAACCTCCCAAATTCTGGCCAGGATTTGACCTAGGCCTGCTTCAATCCAGCAACAAATCCTGCAACAAATCCTCAGAGAACTTCCCAAATTCTGCCCAAAACCTCTTAGATCCAGGACAGAACTTGGCCAAATCCTGACCAAACCAGACCAAAACCTTACAAATCCTTCCCCAAAAACTCCCAACCTCTAACCAAGACCTCCCAAACGTGGCCACAACCTGACCAACTCCTGACAAATTCCCCCCAAAACCTCCCAAATCCTGCACCAACCCTCCACAACCTGACCAAAACCTCCCAAATCCTGACCCAAACCTCCCAAAGTTCCAGGGAGGAACTTGGCCAAATCCTGACCAATTCCCCCCAACACTTCCTCAATCCTTTCCCAACCCTCCACAACCTGACCACAACCTCCCAGACCCTGGCCACGGAGTCCTCCAAATCCTTCTTCCTAGAGCTGAGAGTCCTGCTAAGGATTACTAAAGCTAATAGCCCTGCTGCTGAGAATGAATGCTGCTAATGATCCTGCTGGGAGGCATCAACACCATGGCTGCAGTGGGGTTGGGGTTGTTGTTGATGTTGCTGTTATTATTATTATTATTATTATTATTATTATTATTATTATTATACAGAGCAAAAAGTCCTCCTAATAGAATAGAATAGAATAGAATAAACCAGGTTGGAAGAGACCTTCAAGATCATCGCGTCCAACCTATCACCCAACACCACCTAATCAACTAACCCATGGCACCAAGCACCTGGCCACAAACTGACCAAATACAAATCCCCCCCAAAACCTCCCATATCCTGCACCAACCCCCCAAAGCCTAACAAAACCCTCCCAAACCCTCCAAATCCTGCCCAAACTCCTACGGAAGAACTTCCCAAGTCCTGGCCCAAGCCAGAACAACTCCTCACCAGATCCTGCCCAACACCTCCCAAAGTCTTAGGGAAAAACTTGGCCAAAGCCTAACAAATTCCCCACAAAGCCTCCTAAATCCTGACCTAAACCTCCCAATGTCCCAGGGAGGAAGCTGGCCAAATCCTCAACAAATCCACCCCAAACCTTCTCAAACCTGTCCCAACCTCCCCAAAACCTCCCAACCTCTAACCAAGACCTCCCAAACCTGCCCACAATCTGACCAACTCCTGAAAAATTCCCCCCAAAACCTCCCAAATCTGGCATCAACCCCCCACAACCTCACCCAAACCTCCCAAATCCTTACCCAATCCTCCCAAAAACCCAGGGAGGAACTTGGGCAAATCCAGGCCAAATTCCCCCAAAAAACCTCCCAATTCCTGCACCAACCCCCCACAACCTCACCCAAACCTCCCCAATCCTTCCCTAAACCCCCCAAATTCTGGGCAGGATCTGACCAAACCCTGCTTCAATCCAGAGACTAAATCCCCACCAAAACTCCCAAATCCTGACCCAAACCTCCCAAAGGCCAAGACAGGAACCTGGACAATTCCTCACCAAAACCCCCAAAACTTGCAGAATCCTTCTCCAACCCCCCACAACCTCTCCCAAACCTCCCAAACTCCTAGGGAAGAACTTGGCTAAGTCCTGGCCCAAGCCACAGTTAAGAGTCCTCGGAATAAAGTTAATAGAGCTAATAATCCTGTTAACAATTAATAATAGAGCTAATAAACCTGCTAAGAATAATTAATAGAGCTAATATTACTGCTAATACTAGTAATTCAAAAAGCTAATAATCCTGCTAATACCTATAACTAAATTGGCTAATAATCTCAACTATGGAAAGAATTAATAATACAGCTAATAATACTCCTAATAATAATTAAGAGAGCTAACAATCCCACCAATACCTATAAATAATGTGGATAATACTCCTCTTAACAACTAATTACACAGCGAATAGTAATACTAATACTTAAAAGAGTAATAATAATTAATGCACCTAATAGTCCTGCTAATACTGATAAATAATGTGCCTAATAGTCTTAATTAGATAATAAATAATAGAGCTAAAAGACATCCTAATAATAACTAAGAGAGATAATTACCAATAGAGCTAATAGTCCTGCTAGGGATTAATTATAGAGCTATAGTCCTAATAATAGTAATAATTAAGAATAGAGCTGGAAGTAGCTACGGAAAACAATTGACAGAGCTAATAACCCAGCTGATAAAAATAGATAATGTGGCAAATAATCCTGCTAATAATGATAAACAATGTGGCTAACAGTTATAGTCTCAGTAGTAGGAGTAATAGTTAATAATAATAATAATAATAATAATAATAATAATAATAATAATAATAATAATAATAAAGCAGCTAATAGTGATGTTAATGACAATAGGGCTAATAATTAATATCAGGGGATTCCCCCAGAGCACCTCACAGCCACCCAGAGCTGTCTCCAGACCAAGCCCTGGCCAAACCCTTCCCAAAACCTCCCAAAGTCCTAGGCAGGACTCGGCCAAAGCCAAAAAATCTTGCCCCAAACCTCCCAAATCCTCAGCTGAACCTCACCAAATCCTGACCAAAACTCCCAAAACCTTCTGAACCCTTCCCCAGTCCCCCACAACCTGACCCGAACCTCCCTGCCTCTAACCAACACCTCCCAAACCTGCCCACAACCTGACCCAATCCTGACAAATTCCCCCCAAAACCTCCCAAATCCTGCACCAGTCCCCCACAACCTAACCACAACCTCCCAAATCCTTACACAATCATCCCAAAGACCCAGGAAGGAACTTGGTCAAACCCAGGCCACATTCCCCCAAAAACCTCCAAAAGCCTTCCCCAAAACCTCCCACAACCTGTCCCAAAACTCCCAAACTCCTAGGGAAGAACTTGGACAAGTCCTGAACCAAGCCACAACAACTCCTGATCCAATCCTTCCTCAAACCTCCCAAAGTCCTAGGGAGGACCTTGTCCACAACCAGGCAAATTCCCCCCAAAACTTCCTCAATCCTTCACCAACCCCAAAAAACCTGACCAAAACCTCCCCAGCTCTAACCAGGACCTCCCAAATTAGGGCACAACCTGACCCAATCCTGACAAATTCCCCCCAAAACCTCCCAAATCCTGCTCCAATCCCCCCACAACCTGACCCAAACATCCCAAATCCTGAAGAAGACTTCCCAAAATCCTACTGAAGAACTTGACCAAGTCCTGCCTCAAGCCAGAACAACTGCTCACCAAATCCTACCCAAAGCCTTCCAAAGTCCCAATGAGGAAATTCACCAAATCCTGATATATTCCCCCCAAAACTTACTAATTCCTACATCAAACCCCAAAAACCTGACCAAAATCTCCCCAGTTCTAACCAGGACCTCCCAAATTTGTCGACAAACTGACCAAATATTGACAAATTCCCCCCAAAACCTGACAAATCCTGCACTAACCCCCCACAACCTGACCCAAACTTCCTAAGCCTAACCAAGTCCTCCCAAACCTGCCCACAACCTGACCAAATCCCAACTAATTCCCCCCAAAACCTCCCAAATCCCGCACCAACACCCCAAAGCCTGACAAAACCCTCCCAAACCCTCCAAATCCTGCCCAAACTCCTGGGGAAGAACTTCACAAGTCCTGGCCCAAGCCAGAACAACTCCTCACCAGATCCTGAACAAAACCTCCCAATGACCCAGGGAAGAAACTGGCCAAATCCTCAACAAATCCAACCCAAACCTTCTCATACCTCTCCCAACCCCCCAAAACCTCCCAACCTCTGTCCAACACAACCCAAACGTGGCCACAACCTGACCAACTCCTGACAAATTCCCCCCAAAACCTCCCAAATCCTTTTCCTAAGCTCCCAAAGTCCTAGGGAGGAACTTGGCCAAATCCTGGCCCAAGCCAGAACAACTCCTCACCAAATCCTGCCCAAAACCTCCCAAACTCCCAGTGAAGGACTCGGCCAAACCCTGACAAATTCTCCCCAAAACTTCCTCAATCCTGCACCAACCCCCCACAACCTGACCAAAACCTCCCAAATCCTTACCCAATCATCCCAAATACCCAGGAAGGAACTTGGTCAAATCCAGGCCAAATTACCCCCAAAACCTCCCAAATCCCGCACCAACCCCCCACAACCTGAACCAAACGCCCCAAGCTCTAACCAAGGCCTCCCACACCTGGCCACAACCTCATCAAATCCTGACTAATTCCCTCCAAAACCTCCCAAATCCTGCACCAACCCCCCACAACCTGTCCCAAAACTCCCAAACTCCTAGGGAAGAACTTGGACAAGTCCTGGACCAAGCCACAACAAATCCTGTCCAAATCCTTCCCCACACCTCCCAAAGTCCCAGGGAGGAACTTCGCCAAATTCAGACCAAATCCCCCAAGACTTGCTGAATCCTCCCCCAACCCCACACAGCATGACCCTAAACCTCCCAAATTCTGGCCAGGATTTGACCTAGGCCTGCTTCAATCCAGCAACAAATCCTGCAACAAATCCTCAGAGAACTTCCCAAATTCTGCCCAAAACCTCTTAGATCCAGGACAGAACTTGGCCAAATCCTGACCAAACCAGACCAAAACCTTCCAAATCCTTCCCAAAAACTCCCAACCTCTAACCAAGACCTCCCAAACGTGGCCACAACCTAACCAACTCCTGACAAATTCCCCCCAAAACCTCCCAAATCTGGCACCAACCCCCCACAACCTGACCCAAACCTCCCAAATCCTCAGCTGAACCTCACCAAATCCTGACCAAAACTCCCAAAACCTTCTGAACCCTTCCCCAGTCCCCCACAACCTGACCCGAACCTCCCTGCCTCTAACCAACACCTCCCAAACCTGCCCACAACCTGACCCAATCCTGACAAATTCCCCCCAAAACCTCCCAAATCCTGCACCAGTCCCCCACAACCTAACCACAACCTCCCAAATCCTTACACAATCGTCCCAAAGACCCAGGAAGGAACTTGGTCAAATCCAGGCCACATTCCCCACAAAACCTCCCAAATCCTTCCCCAAAACCTCCCACAACCTGTCCCAAAACTCCCAAACTCCTAGGGAAGAACTTGGACAACTCCTGGACCAAGCCACAACAACTCCTGATCAAATCCTTCCTCAAACCTCCCAAAGTCCCAGGGAGGACCTTGTCCACAACCAGGCAAATTCCCCCCAAAACTTCCTCAATCCTTCACCAACCCCAAAAAACCTGACCAAAACCTCCCAAGCTCTAACCAGGACCTCCCAAATTAGGGCAAAACCTGACCCAAATCTTACAAATTCCCCTCAAAACCTCCCAAATCCTGCTCCAATCCCCCCACAACCTGACCCAAACATCCCAAATCCTGAAGAAGACCTCCCAAAATCCTACAGAAGAACTTGACCAAGTCCTGCCTCAAGCCAGAACAACTGCTCACCAAATCCTACCCAAAGCCTTCCAAAGTCCCAATGAGGAAATTCACCAAATCCTGATATATTCCCCCCAAAACTTACTAATTCCTACATCAAACCCCAAAAACCTGACCAAAACCTCCCCAGCTCTAACCAGCACCTCCCAAATTTGTCGACAAACTGACCAAATATTGACAAATTCCCCCCAAAACCTGATAAATCCTGCACCAACCCCCCACAACCTGACCCAAACTTCCTAAGCCTAACCAAGTCCTCCCAAACCTGCCCACAACCTGACCAAATCCCAACTAATTCCCCCCAAAACCTCCCAAATCCCGCACCAACACCCCAAAGCCTGACAAAACCCTCCCAAACCCTCCAAATCCTGCCCAAACTCCTGGGGAAGAACTTCACAAGTCCTGGCCCAAGCCAGAACAACTCCTCACCAGATCCTGAACAAAACCTCCTAGGGAAAAACTTGGCCAAAGCCTAACAAATTCCCCACAAAGCCTCCTAAATCCTGACCAAAACCTCCCAATGACCCAGGGAAGAAATTGGCCAAATCCTGAACAAATCCAACCCAAACCTTCTCATACCTGTCCCAACTCCCCAAAACCTACCAACCTCTGTCCAACACAACCCAAACGTGGCCACAACCTGACCAACTCCTGACAAATTCTCCCCAAAACCTCCCAAATCCTGCACCAACCCCCCACAACCTGAACAAAACCTCCCAAATCCTGACCCAAACCTCCCAAAGTTCCAGGGAGGAACTTGGCCAAATCCTGACCAATTCCCCCCAACACTTCCTCAATCCTTTCCCAACCCTCCACAACCTGACCACAACCTCCCAGACCCTGGCCACGGAGTCCTCCAAATCCTTCTTCCTAGAGCTGAGAGTCCTGCTAAGGATTACTAAAGCTAATAGCCCTGCTGCTGAGAATGAATGCTGCTAATGATCCTGCTGGGAGGGATCAACACCATGGCTGCAGTGGGGTTGGGGTTGTTGTTGTTGCTGTTATTATTATTATTATTATTATTATTATTATTATTATTATTATACAGAGCAAAAAGTCCTCCTAAGAGAATAGAATAGAATAAACCAGGTTGGAAGAGACCTTCAAGATCATCGCGTCCAACCTATCACCCAACACCACCTAATCAACTAACCCATGGCACCAAGCACCTGGCCACAAACTGACCAAATACTGACAAATCCCCCCCAAAACCTCCCATATCCTGCACCAACCCCCCAAAGCCTAACAAAACCCTCCCAAACCCTCCAAATCCTGCCCAAACTCCTACGTAAGAACTTCCCAAGTCCTGGCCCAAGCCAGAACAACTCCTCACCAGATCCTGCCCAACACCTCCCAAAGTCTTAGGGAAAAACTTGGCCAAAGCCTAACAAATTCCCCACAAAGCCTCCTAAATCCTGACCTAAACCTCCCAATGTCCCAGGGAGGAAGCTGGCCAAATCCTCAACAAATCCACCCCAAACCTTCTCAAACCTGTCCCAACCTCCCCAAAACCTCCCAACCTCTAACCAAGACCTCCCAAACCTGCCCACAATGTGACTAACTCCTGACAAATTCCCCCCAAAACCCCCCAAATCCTGCTCCAACCCCCCAGAACCTGACCAAAACCTCCCAAATCCTGAACAAAACCTCCCAAAGTCCTAGGGAGGAACTTGGCCAAGTCCTGGTCCAAGCCAGAACAACTCCTGACCAGATCCTTCCCAACAACTTGCAAAGCCTTACAAATACCTCCTTAAACCTCCCAAATCCTGCACCAACCCCCACAACTTGACCAAAGCTTCCCAAATCCTACCCAAAATCCTCTCAATCCTATCCCAACCACCCACAACCTGACTCAAACCTCCCAAGCTCTAACCAAGACTTCGCAAACCTGGCCACAACCTGACAAAATCCTGACAAATTCTGACACAAAACCTCCCAAATCCTGCACCAACCCCCCACAACCTGAACAAAACCTCCCAAATCCTGACCCAAACCTCCCAAAGTTCCAGGGAGGAACCTGGCCAAATCCTGACCAATTCCCCCCAACACTTCCTCAATCCTTTCCCAACCCTCCACAACCTGACCACAACCTCCCAGACCCTGGGCACGGAGTCCTCCAAATCCTTCTTCCTAGAGCTGAGAGTCCTGCTAAGGATTACTAAAGCTAATAGCCCTGCTGCTGAGAATGAATGCTGCTAATGATCCTGCTGGGAGGCATCAACACCATGGCTGCAGTGGGGTGGTTGTTGTTGTTGTTGTCATTATTATTATTATTATTATTATTATTATTATTATTAAACAGACCTAAAAGTCCACCTAATAATTACTAAGAGCTAAGAGTCCTGCTAATATTAAGTAATGGCACTAACAATCCTGCCTATAATTAATAAGAGAGCTAACAGTCCTGCTACCAATACTTACATGAGATAATAATCCTCTTAATAACTAATATAAGACCTAATAGTCCTGCTAAGAATAATTAATAGAGCTAATAATACTGCTAATACTGATGAATAATATGGCTAATAATCTAAATAATGTTAATAATTAGCAATAGAGCTTATAGTCCTGCTAAGAATGATAAATAATATGGCTAATAGTCTAAATAATTATAACAGCAATAACTAAGAGAGCTAAAAGTCCTCCTAATAATAACTAATAGAGCTAATAGTACTGGTAATGAGTAATACCGGAGCTACAATCAGGCTAATAATGATAAATAACATGGCTAAGAGTCTTACTACTAATAATAATAAAATGTAGCACTAATAATCATGCTATTCATAAAGAACAGAGCTAATATTCCTGCTAATAATTATTAAGGGAGCTAGTAATCCTGCTTGTATTGATAAACACGATGGCTAATAGCCTTAATAATGGTACTAATAATGGAGCTAATAGTCCTGCTAATAACAACAACTAATAGAGCTAATAATCCTGCTAATATTGATAAATGACTGGCAATCCAAATATGGCTAATAATTAACAGTAGAGCTAAGAGCCCTGCTAATCATAACTAATAGAGCTAAAAGCCCAGCTAATGGTTAATAGAGTTAAGAGTCCTGGGAATAAAAATCACTGTAGCTAATAATCCTGTTAACAATTAATAATAGAGCTAATACACTGGCTAAGAGTAAATCATAAAGCTAATAATATTGCTACTAATAATTAATGGAGCTAATAATCCTGCTAATACCTATAAATAATATGGCTAAGGTCTGAACTACAACTATAATTAATAATACAGCTAATCATACTGATAATAATTAATAGAGCTAATAATCCAGCAAATACATATAACAATGTGGCTAATAATATTAACAATGGAATAATTAACAATAATCCTAATAATACAGCTAATAATAACTAATTGAGCTAATAATCCTGCTAATACCGATAAATATTATGGCTAATAATCTTAACTATGGCAATAATTAATAAGAGAGCTAATAATCCTCCTGATAATGATCTCCCAAATTAATATCTCCCAAAGTCCCAGGATTGAACTTGGACAAAGCCTGGAAAATTCCCCCCAAAACCTCCCAAATCCTGCACCAACCCCCCACAGCCTCACCCAAACCTCCCAAATCCTTCCCTAAACCACCCACATTCTGGGCAGGATTTCACCAAAGCCAGGTTCAATCCACACACCAAATCCTTACCAAATACCCACAAAACCTACCAAATCCTGAACAAAACCTCCCAATGTCCTATGGAGGAACTTGGACAAAGCCTGGCCCAAACAAGATCAAAACTGTCCAAATCCTTCACCAAACCTCCCAAAGTCCCAAAGAGGAACTTGGCCAAATCCTGACAAATTCCACCCAAAAGGTCCTCAATCCTATCAAAAACCCCAACAACCTGACCCAATCCTGACACAATCTCCACAAAAACCTCCCAAATCCCACACCTACCCCCCACAACCTGACCAAAGCCTCCCAAATCCTCAACAAAACCTCCCAAATTCTGGGCACGATGTGACCAAACCCTGCTTCAATCCAGAGACCAAATCACAGCAAACCCCCCCCAAATCCTCCCAAATCCTGACCACAACCTCCCAAAGCACCGGGTAGGAAGTTGTCCAAAGCCTGACCTAATCTCCCCTAAATCTCCTCAATCCTGCACCAACCCCCAAATCTTGACCAAAACTTCCCAAATCCTTCCCCAAACCTCCCAAAGTTCCAGGGAGGAAGTTGGCCAAATCCTGACCAATACCCCTCAACACTTCCTCAATCCTTTCCCACACCCCCCCCCCAACCTGACCCAAACTTCCTAAATACTGAACAAAACCTCCCAAATCCTTCCCCTAATCTACCAAAGTCCTAGGGACGAACTTGGCCAAGTCCTGGCCCAAGCCAGAACAACTCCTGACCAAATCCTGCCCAAAACCACCCAATGTTGTGGGGAAAAACTTGGCCAAAGCCTAAAATATTCCCCGCAAAGCCTCCTAAATCCTGACCAAAACCTCCCAATGTCCCTGGAAGGAAACTGGACAAATCCTGAACAAATCCACCCCAAACCTTCTCATACCTCTCCCAACCCCCCAAAACCTCCCAAGCTCTAACCAAGACCTCCCAAACCTGCCCACAACCTGACCAACTCCTGACAAATTCCCCCCAAAACCTCCCAAATCCTGCACCAACCCCCCACAGACTGTCCCAAACATCCCAAATCCTGCCCAAAACCTCCCAAAGTCCCAATGAGGAAATGGACCCTCCAAATTCTGGGCAGGATGTGACCAAACCCTGCTTCAATCCAGAGACTAAATCTTTACCAAATCCCCACCAAACCTCCCAAATCCTGCAAAAAACCTCCCCAAGTCCAAGAGAGGAACCTGGACAATTCCTCACCAAAACCCCCAAGACTTGCTGAATCCTTCCCCAACCCCACACAGCATGACCCAAAACCTCCTAGATCCAGGACAGAACTTGGCCAAATCCTGACCAAACCAGACCAAAACCTCCCAAATCCTCCCCCAAAACCTCCAAACCTCTAACCAAGACCTCCGAAGCCGGGGCACAACCTGACCAACTCCTGACAAATTCCCCCCAAAACCGTCCAAATCCTGAACAAAACCTCACAAAGTCATAGGGAGGAACTTGGCCAAGTCCTGGCCCAAGCCAGAACAAATCCTGAGCAAAACAAATCCTGCTCCAAACCTCCCAAAGTCCTAGGGAGGAACTTGTCCATGGCCTGAGAAATTCCCCCCAAAACTTCCTCAATCCTGTCCCAACCCTCCAAAACCTGACCCAAACCTCTCAAATTCTGGCCAGGATTTCACCATAGCCTGCTTCCATCCACAGACCAAATTCTCACCAAATCCCCACAAACACCTCCCAGATCCTGCCCCAAAACCTCCCAAACTCCTAGGGAACAACTTCCCAAGTCCTAGCACAAGCCACAACAACTCCTGACCAGATCCTTCCCAACAACTCCCAAAGCCTAACAAACACCCCCTAAAACCTCCCAAATCCTGCACCAACACCACACAACCTGACCCAAACCTCCCAAAGTCCCAGGGAGGAACTTGGCCAAATAATAATTAATAGAGCTAATAATCCTGCTAATTCTAATTAGTAGAGCTAATAATCCTGCTAATAGCTATAAATTACATGGCTAATAATCTTAACTATGGCAATAACTAATCATAGAGCTTATCGTCCTATTACTACTAATAACTAATAGTGCTAAGAATACTAATTATAATTAATGGTGCTAATAATTCTGCTAACAGTAATAAATAGAGCTAATAATACTGCTAATAGTGATAAATGATATGGCTAAAGTCTTAATACTACTACTAATAATAATACTACTAATAACTAACAGAGCTAAAAGTCCTCCTAATAATAACTAAAAGAGCTAACATTCCTGCTGGGGATTAATACTAGAGCTATAATCAGGCTAAGAATGAGAAACAATATGGCTAAGAGTCTGAGAAATAAGAAGAACAAAGAATTAGAGCTAATATTCCTGATAATAAGAAGTAATGGAGTTAATGTTCCTGCTAATACTGATAGATATTATGGCTAATAATCTGACTTATGGTAACAGTTAATAACGGACCGAATAACACCACTAATGCTAATGTTTAAAAGAGCTAAGAATCCTGCTAACATTGATGAATAATATGGCTAAGCATCTTAATAATGGAAAGAATTAATAATAGAGATAAGAATCCCATTAATATTGAGTAATGGTGCTAATAACACTGTTAATAATTAATAACAGAGCTAATACTCCTCTTAACAACTAATTACACAGCAAAGAGTAATACTAATACTTAAAAGAGCTAATAATAATTAATGCACCTAATAGTCCTGCTAATACTGATAAATAATGTGCCTAATAGACTTAATAAGATAAGAAATAATAGAGCTAAAAGACATCCTAATAATAGGTTATAGAGAAAATTACTAATAGAGCTAACAGTCCTGCTAGGGATTAATTGTAGAGCTGTAGTCCTAATAGAGGTAATAATTAAGAACAGAGCTGGTAGTAGCTACAGAAAACAATTGACAGAGTTAATAACCCAGCTGTTAAAAATAGATAATGTGGCCAATAATAACAATAACAACAACAACAATAATAAAGCAGATAATAGTGATGTTAATGACAATAGGGCTAATTCTGCTAATAATTAATATCAAGGGATTCCCCCAAAGACCCAGAGAACCTCACAGCCACCCAGAGCTGTCTCCAGACCAAGCCCAGGCCAAACCCTTCCCAAAACCTCCCAAAGTCCTAGGGAGGACTCGGCCAAAGCAGAACAAATCTTCCCCAAACCTCCCAAATCCTCAGCTGAACCTCACCAAATCCTGACCAAAACTCCCAAAACCTTCTGAACCCTTCCCCAGTCCCCCACAACCTGACCTGAACCTCCCAACCTCTAACCAAGACCTCCCAAACCTGGCCACAACCTGACCAACTCCTGACAAATTCCACCCACAACCTCCCAAATCCTGCACCAACCCCCCACAACCTGACCCACACCTCTCAAATCCTGAACAAAACCTCCCAATGTCCTAGGGAGGAACTTGGCCAAAGCCTGACAAATTTCCCCCAAAGCCTGCTAAATCCTGACCAGAACCTCCAAATGTCCCAGGGAGGAGGCTGGCCAAATCCAGAGCACACCCACCCCAAACTTTCTCATACCTCTCCAACCCCCCAAAACCTCCCAACCTCTAACCAAGTCCTCCCAAACCTGCCCACAACTTCACCAACTCCTGACAAATTGCCCCCAAATCCTCCCAAATCCTGAACAACACCTCTCAGATCCAGGACACAACTTGGCCAAATCCTGGCCCGAGCCAGAACAAATCCTGAGCAAAAAAAACCCTTCCCCAAACCTCCCAAAGTCCTAGAGAGGAACTTGTCCATAGCCAGACAAATTCCCCCCAAAACTTCCTCAATCCTGCACCAACCCCCAACAACCTGACCAAAACCTCCCAAGCTCTAACCAGGACCTCCCAAATTTGGACACAACCTGACCCAAACCTGCCAAATCCCCCCCAAACCTCCTCAATCCTTTCACAACCCCCCAAGACCTAACCAAAGCCTCTCAACCTCTAACCAAGACCTCCCAAACCTGCCCACAACCTAACCAAATCCAGACAAATGCCCCCAAAAAGCTTACAAATCCTGCACCAACCTGTCAAAACCTGACCAAAACCTCCCAAATCCTTACCCTATCCTCCCAAAAACCCAGAGAGGAAATAGGTCAAATCCACACCAAATTCCCTAAAAAACCTCCCAAATCCTGCACCAATCCCCCACAACCTCACCCAAACCTCCCAAATCCTTCCCTAAGTCCCCCAAATTCTGGGTAGGATGTGACCAAACCCTGCTTCAATCCAGAGACTAAATCCCCACCAAACCTCCCAAATCCTGCACAAAACCACCCAAAGTCCAAGGGAGGAACCTGGACAATTCCTCACCAAAACCCCCAAAACTTGCAGAATCCTGCACCAACCCCCCACAACCTGTCCCAAACCTCCCAAACTCCTAGGGAAGAACTTGGACAAGTCCTGGTCCAAGCCAGAACAAATCCTGTCCAAATCCTTCCCCAAACTTCCCAAAGTCCCAGGGAGGAAGATGGCCAAATCCAGACCAAATCCCCCAAGACTTGCTGAATCCTTCACCAACCCCCCACAGCATAACCCAAACCTCACAAATCCTGAACAAAACCTCCCAATGCCCAAGGGAGGAACTTGGCCAAATCCTGACAAATTCCCGCCAAAACCTCCCAGATCCTGCTCCAACCCCCAACAACCTGACCCAAACCTCCCAAGCTCTAACCAAGTTCCTCCAAACCTGGCCACAACCTGACCAAATCCTGACTAACTGCCCACAAAAACCTCCCAAATCCTGCTCCAACCCCCCAAAACCTGACCAAAACCTCCCAAATCCTGAATAAAACCTCCCAGCATCCTAGAGTAGAACTTGGCCAAGTCCTGGCTCAATCAAGAACAACTCCTCACCAAATACTGCCCCAAAACTCCCAAAGTCCAAAACGAGGAAATTGACCAAATCCTGACAAATTCCCCCCAAAACTTCCTCAATCCTGCATCAACCCCCCACAACCTGACCCAAACCTCCCAAAGCGCCAGGGTTGGCCAAGTTCAGACCAAATCCCCAAAGTCTTACTGAATCCTTCCCCAACCCCACACAACATGACACAAAACCTCCCAAATTCTGGGCAGGATTTTGACCAAACCCTGCTTCAATCCAGCAACAAATCCTCACAACACTTCCCAAATCCTGCAAAAACCCTCCCAGATCCAGGACAGAACTTGCCCAAATCCTGGTCCAAACAAGACCAAAACCTGCCAAATCCTTCCCCAAAACCTCCCAACCTCTAACCAAGACCTCCCAAACCTGGGCACAACCTGACCAAATACTGACACAAAATCTCCAAATCCTTCCCCTAACCTCCCATAGTCCTAGGAAGGAACTCGGCCAGGTCCTGGCCCAAAACCTTCCAAAGTCCTAGGGAAGAGCTTGGCTAAAGCCTGACAAATTCCCCCCAAAACTTTCTCAATCCTGTCCTAACCCCCCACAACCTGACCCAAACCTCTCAAGCTCTAACCAAGACCTCCCAAACCTGCCCACAACCTGCCCAACTCCTGACAAATTCCCCCCAAATCCTCCCAAATCCTGAACAACACCTCTCAGATCCAGGACACAACTTGGCCAAATCCTGCTCCAAGTCAGACCAAAGGCTCCCAAATCCTTCCCCCAAATCTCCCGAATTCCGAGGGAAGAACTTGGCCAAAGCCTGACAAATTCCCCCCAATACTTCCTCAATCCTTTCCCAACCCCCCAAAACCTGACCCACAACTCCCAACCCCTAACAAAGACCTCCCCAAACCAGGCACACCCTGAACAAATCCTGAAAAATTCCCCCCAAAACCTCCCTAATCCTGCACCAAGCCACCACAGCCTGACCCAAACATCCCAAATCCTCAACAAAACTGCCCAAATCTTTCCCTAAAACTTCCAAATTTTGGGCAGGATGTGACCAAACCTTGCTTCAATCCAGAGACCAAATCCTTACTAAATCCCAACAATACCTCCAGTTCTGCCCCAAACAGACCAATATCCTAGGGAGGAACTTGGCTAAAGCCTGACAAATTTCCCCCAAAACATACCAAATCCTGGACAGAACTTGGCCAAATCCTGGCCCAAACGAGACCAAAACCTCCCAAATCCTTCCCAAAACTCCCAGATCCTGAGCACAGCCTCCCCAGTCCTCAGCTCCACTTGGCCAAAACCTGCCCCAACCCACATCAAAACCTCCCAAAGCCTCCTGACTCCTGCCCCAAACCTCCCAAAGTCCCAGGGAGGAACTTGGCCAAAGCCTGACCAATTCCCCCCAACACTTCCTCAATCCTTTCCCAACCCTCCACAACCTGACCACAACCTCCCAGACCCTGGGCACGGAGTCCTCCAAATCCTTCTTCCTAGAGCTGAGAGTCCTGCTAAGGATTACTAAAGCTAATAGCCCTGCTGCTGAGAATGAATGCTGCTAATGATCCTGCTGGGAGGCATCAACACCATGGCAGCAGTGGGGTTGGGGGTCTTGGTGGTGGTGGTGTTGTTGTTGTTGTTATTATTATTATTATTATTATTATTATTAAGAGCTAAAAGTCCTCCTAATAATTACTAATAGAGCTAAGAATCCTGCTAATATTAAGTAATGGCACTAACAATCCTGCCTATAATTAATAAGAGAGCTAACAGTCCTGCTACCAATACTTAGATGAGCTAATAATCCTCTTAATTACTAATAAAAGACCTAATAGTCCTGCTAAGAATAATTAATACAGCTAATCATACTGCTAATACTGATAAATAATATGGCTAATAATCTAAGTAATGTTACTAATTAACAATAGAGCTTATAGTCCTGCAAAGAATGATAAATAATATGGCTAATAGTCTAAATAATTATAACAGCAATAACTAATACAGCTAAAAGTCCTCCTAATAATAACTAACAGGGCTAATAGTACTGGTAATGAGTAATACTGGAGCTACAATCAGGCTAATGGTGATAAATAACATGGCTAAGAGTCTTACTACTAATAATAATAAAATGTAGCACTAATAATAATACTATTCATAAAGAACAGAGCTAATATTCCCGCTAATAACTATTAAGGGAGCTGATAATCCTGTTTATATTGATAAACACGATGGCTAATAGCCTTAATAATGGTAATAATAATGGAGCTAATAGTCCTGCAAATAATAATCAATAGAGCTAATAATCCTGCTAATAGTGATAAATAATATGGCTAATAATCTAAATAATGTTAATAATTAACAATAGATCTTATAGTCCTGCTAATAATGATAAATAATATGGCTAATAGTCTAAATATCTATAACAGCAATAAGTGATAGAGCTAAAAGTCCTGCTAATGGTTAATAGAGTTAAGAGTCCTGGGAATAAAAATAAATATAGTTAATAATCCTGTTAACAATTAATAATAGAGTTAATACAGCAGCTAAGAAGAAATCATAGAGCTAATAATAGTGCTAATAACAATTAATGGAGTTAATAATCCTGCTAATACCTATAAATAATATGGCTAAGGATTCCAACTATGACTATAATTAATAATAGAGCTAATCATACTGACAATAATTAATAGAGCTAATAATCCGGCAAATACCTATAAATAATGTCGCTAATAATATTAACTATGGAATAATTAATAATAGACCTAATAATACAGCTAATAACAATTAATTGAGCTAATAATCCTGCTAATATCTGTAAATATTATGGCTAATAATCTTAACTATGGCAATAATTAATGAGAGCTAATAATCCTCCTGATAATGATTAATATCACCCAAATTAATATCTCCCAAAGTTCCAGGGAAGAACTTGGACAAAGCCTGGAAAATTTCCCCCAAAACCTCCCAAATCCTGCACCAATCCCCCACAACCACACCCAAACCTCCCAAATCCTTCCCTAAACCTCCCAAATTTTGGACAGAAGTTAGCCAAAGATTGGTTCAATCCAGCGACTCTCCAAATCTCACAACCACCTCCCAAAGTCCCAGGGAAGAACTTCACAAAGTCTTGGCCCAAGCCAGAACAAATCCTGGCAAATCCTGCCCCAACCCTCCCAAAGTCCCAAAGAGGAAGTTGGCCAAAGCCTCTCCAAATCCCAACGAAACATCCCAAATCCTGCCCAAACCTCCCAATGTCCTATGGAGGAACTTGGAAAAGCCTGACAAATTCCCCCCAAACCTACCAAATGCTGTACAGAACTTGGCCAAATCCTGGCCCAAATGAGATCAAAACTGCCCAAATCCTTCACCAAACCTCCCAAAGTCCCAAAGAGGAACTTGGCCAAATCCTGACAAATTCCACCCAAAAGGTCCTCAATCCTATCAAAAACCCCAACAACCTGACCCAATCCTGACAAAATCTCCCCAAAACCTCCCACATCCTGCACAAATCCCGTACAACTTGACCCAAACCACCCAAAACCAGAACAAAACCTCCCAAATTCTAAGCATGATGTGACCAAACCCTGCTTCAATCCAGAGATTAAATCTTTACCAAATCCCCCCCAAAACCACCCAAATCCTGACCAAAACCTGCCAAAGTCCAAGAGAGGAACCTGGACAATTCCTCACCAAAACCCCCAAAAGTTGCAGAATCCTTCTCCAACCACCCACAACCTATCCCAAAACTCCCAAACTCCTAGGGAAGAACTTGGACGAGTCCAGGCCCAAGCTAGGACAAATCCTGCCCAAAACCTGCCCAAAACCTACCAAAGTCCCAGGGAGGAAGTTGGCCAAATCCAGACCAAATCCCCCAAGACATGCTCCTTCCCCCACCCCCCACAGCATGACCCAAAACCTCCTAGATCCAGCACAGAACTTGGCCAAATCCTGCCGAAACCAGACCAAAACCTCCCAAATCCTTCCCCAAAACCTCCAAACCTCTAACCAAGACCTCCAAAGCCAGGGCACAACCTGACCAACGCCTGAAAAATTCCCCCCAAAACCTCCCAAACCCTGCACCAACCCCCCACAGCCAGACCCAAACCTCCCAAATCCAGAACAAAAACTCCCAAAGTTGTAGGGAAAAATTTGGCCAAAGACTAACCAATTTCCCCCAAAGCCTCCTAAATCCTGACCAAAACCTCCCAATGTCCCAGGGAGGAAGCTGGCCAAATCCTGAAAAAATCCAAACCAAACCTTCTCAAACCTGCCTCAACCCCCCAAAACCTCCCAACCTCTAACCAAGACCTCCCAGACCTGCCCACAACCTGACCAACTCCTGACAAATTCTCCCCAAAAAACCTCCCAAATCCTGTACCAACCCCCCACAACCTGACCCAAACCTCCCAATGTCCCTGGGAGGAACTTGGTCAAATAAAAATTAATAGACCTGATAATCCTGCTAATTCTAATTAGTAGAGCTAATAATCCTGCTAATAGTTATAAATTATAACTATCTTAACTCTGACAATAACTAATAATAGAGCATATCATCCTATTACTACTAATAACTAATAGTGCTAATAATACCAATTATAATTAATGGAGCTAATAATTCTGCTAACAGTAATAAATGGAGTTAATAATCCTGCTAATAGTGATAAATAATATGGCTAAAGTGTTAATACTACTACTAATAATACTACTACTAATAACTAACAGAGCTAAAAGTCCTCCTAATAATAACTAATAGAGCTAACATTCCTGCTGGGGATGAATACTAGAGCTAGAATCAGGCTAAGAATGAGAAACAATATGGCTAAGAGTCTGAGAAATAAGAAGAAGAACAAAGAATTAGAGCTAATATTCCTGATAATAAGAAGTAATGGAGTTAATGTTCCTGCTAATACTGATAAATACTATGGCTAATAATCTGACTTATGGTAATAGTTAATAACAGACCTAATAACACCACTAATGCTAATGTTTAAAAGAGTTAAGAATCCTGCTAACATGGATGAATAATATGGCTAAGCATCTTAATAATGGAAATAATTAATAATAGAGATAAGAATCCCATTAATATTGAGTAATGGTGCTAATAACACTGTTAATAATTAATGACAGAGCTAATACTCCTCTTAACAACTAATTACACAGCGAACAGTAATACTAATACTTAAAAGAGTAATAATAATTAATGCACCTAATAGTCCTGCTAATACTGATAAATAATGTGCCTAATAGACTTAATATGATAAGAAATAATAGAGCTAAAAGACTTCCTAATAATAACTAAGAGAGATAATTACTAATAGAGCTAACAGTCCTGCTAGGGGTTAATTGTAGAGCTGTAGTCCTAATAGTGGTAATAATTAAGAACAGAGCTGGTAGTAGCTACAGAAAACAATTGACAGAGCTAATAACCCTGCTGATGAAAACAGATAATGTGGCCAATAATCCTGCTAATAATGATAAACAATGTGGCTAACAGTTATAGTCTCAGTAGCAGTAGTAATAGTTAATAATAATAATAATAATAATAATAATAAAGCAGCTAATAGTGATGTTAATGACAATAGGGCTAATAACTCTGCTAATATTTAGTATCAGGGGATTCCCCCAGAGGGCCTCACAGCCACCCAGAGCTGTCTCCAGACCAAGCCCTGGCCAAACCCTTCCCAGAACCTCCCAAAGTCCCAGGGAGAAACTTGGCCAAAGCAGAACAAATCTTATCCACGAACCTCCCAAATCCTCAGCTGAACCTCACCAAATCCTGACCAAAACCCCCAAAATCTCCTGAACCCTTCCCCAGTCCCCCACAACCTGACCTGAACCTCCCAACCTCTAACCAAGACCTCCCAAACCTGGCCACAACCTGACCAACTCCTGACAAATTCCCCCCACAACCTCCCAAATCCTGCACCAACCCCCCACAACCTGACCCACACCTCCCCAATCCTCAACAAAACCTCCCAAATTCTGGGCAGGATTTGACCGAAGCTGCTTCAATCCAGAGACCAAATCCTGCACCAAATCCTCACAAAACTTCCCAAAACCTTTCCAAAACCTCCCAGATCCAGAACAGAACTTGGCCATATCCTGGTCCAAACCTGACCAAAATCTCCCAAATCCTTTCCCAAAACCTCCCAAAGTCCTAGGGAAGAACGTGGCCAAAGTCTGACAAATTCCCCCCAAACCTTCCTCAATCCTGTCCCAACCCTCCAAAACCTCCCAAGCTCTACCCAAGACCTCACAAACCTGCCCACAACCTGAACCAATCCTGACAAATTCCCCCCAAAACCTCCCAAATCCTGCACCTACCCCCCACAACCTGACCAAAACCTCCCAAATCCTCAACAAAACCTCCAAAAGTCCCAGGGAAGAACTTGGCCAAGTCCTGGCTCAAGCCAGAACAACTCCTCACCAAATTCTGCCCAAAACCTCCCGAAGTCCCAATGAGGAAATGGACCAAATCCTGACAAATTTCCCCCAAAACTTCCTCAATCCTGCACCAACTCCCCAAAACCTGACCAAAACCTCCCAAATCCTTACCCAATCCTCCCAAAAACCCGGGGAGGAACTTGGTCAAATCCAGGCCAAATTCCCCCCAAAAACCTCCCACATCCTGCACCAACCCCACACAACCTGAACCAAACCTCCCAATTCCTTTCCTAAACCCTGGACAGGATGTGACCAAACCCTGCTTCAATCCAGAGATTAAATCTTTACCAAATCCCCACCAAACCTCCCAAATCCTGCACAAAACCTCCCAAAGTCCCAGGGAGGAACATGGACAATTCCTCACCAAAACCTCCTCAAGCCTTTCCCAACCTCCCAGCCCCTCACCAAAAGCATCAAACACTTCCCAAAGCCTCAGCACAACTTGCTCAAGTCCTGGCCCAAGCCTGACCACAGCCTGCACAAAACCTCTCAAATCCTCACCTCAGCCTGACCTAATCCTGACCCAAGCCAGACCCAAACCTCCCAAATCCTTCTCAAACCCTTCCCAAAACCTCCCAAAGTCCTAGGGAGGAACTTGGCCAAAGCCTGGCCCAATGCAGAGCAAATCTTGCCCCAAACCGAACAAATCCTCAGCTGAACCTCACCAAATCCTGACCAAAACTCCCAAAACCTTCTGAACCCTTCCCCAACGCCCCAGAACCTGACCTGAACCTCCCAACCTCTAACCAAGATCTCCCAAACCTGCCCACAACCTGACCACATCGTGACAAATTCCACCCCAAACCTCCCAAATCCTGCACCAACCCCCCACAACCTGACCCAAACCTCCCAAATCCTCAACAAAACCTCCCAATGTCCTAGGGAGGAACTTGGCCAAAGCCTGACAAATTTCTCCCAAGGCCTCCTAAATCCTGAACAAAACCTCCCAATGTCCCAGGGAGTAAGCTGGCCAAATCCAGATCAAACCCACCCCAAACCTTCTCATACCTCTCCCAACCCCCCAAAACCTCCCAACCTCTAACCAAGTCCTCCCAAACCTGGGCGCCACCTGACCAATTCCTGACAATTCCCCTCAAAACCTCCCAAGTCCTGCACCAACCCCCCACAACCTGACCCAAACCTCCCAAATCCTCAACAAAACCTCCCAAAGTCCCAGCAAAGAACTTGGCCAAAGCCTGCTTCAATCCACAGACCAAATCCTCACCAAATTTCCCCAAGACCTCTCAAACCCTGAGCACAACTTGGCCAAACTCTCACCAAAACTTCCCAAATCCTGAACAAAACCTCTCAAATACAGGACAGAACCTGGACAAATCCGGGTCCAAACCACACCAAAACCTCCCCAGTCCTTCCCTAAACCCCCCAAATTCTGGGCAGGATCTGACCAAACCCTGCTTCAATCCAGAGACTAAATCCCCACCAAACCTCCCAAATCCTGCCCAAAACCTCCCAAAGGCCAAGAGCAGAAACCTGGACAATCCCTCACCAAAACCCCCAAAACTTCCACAATCCTTCCACAACCCCCCACAACCTGTCCCAAAACACCCAAACCTGATCAAGTCCTGACTAATTCCCCCCAAAACCCACCAAATGCTGTAAAGAACTTAGCCAAAACCTCCCAAATCCTGCACCAACCCCCCACAACCTCACCCAAACCTCCCAAATCCTTACCCAATCCTCCCAAATACCCAGGGAGGAACTTGGTCAAATCCAGCCCAAATTCCCTCCAAAAACCTCCCAAATCCTGCACCAACCCCCCTTAACCTGACCCAAACCTTCCAAAGTCCCAGGGAGGAACGTGGCCAAATAATAATTAATAGTGCTAATAATCCTGCTAATCCCTATAAATAATCTGGCTAATAATCTTAACTATGGCAATAATTAATACTAGAGCCAATAATACTGCAAATATTAATAGATCTAAAAATCCTGCTAATACCTATAAATAATGTGGTGAATAATCTTAACTATGACACTCATTAAGAATAGAACTAATAATACTGCTAATTCTAATTAGTAGAGCTAAGAATCCTGCTAATAGTTATAAATTATATGGCTAATAATCACAACTATGGCAATAACCAATAATAGATCTTATCATCCTATTACTACTAAGACCTAATAGTGCTAAGAGTAGGAATTATAATTAATGGAGCTAATAATTCTGCTAACAGCAATTCATGGAGCTAATAATCCTGCTAATAGTGATAAATAATATGGCTAAGAGTCTTAATACTACTACTAATAATACTAATACTAACAACTAAGAGAGCTAAAAGTCCTCCTAATAATAACTACTAGAGCTAACATTCCTGCTGGGGATTAATACTAGAGCTAGAATCAGGCTAAGAAAAACAATATGGCTAAGAGTCTGAGAAATATTAATAAGAACAAAGAATAGTTAATAACAGACCTAATAACACCACTAATGCTAATGTTTAAAAGAGCTAAGAATCCTGCTAACATTGATGAATAATATGGCTAAGCATCTTAATAATGGAAAGAATTCATAACAGAGCTAAGAATCCTACTAACATTGAGTAATGGTGCTAATAGCTAACAGTAATACTAATGGTAATACTTTAAAGAGCTAATAATAATTAAAGCAACTCAAATTCCTGCTAATACTGATAAATAATGTGGCTAATAATCTTAATAAGAATAAGAAATAATAGAGCTAAAAGGCTTCCAAATAATCACCAATACAGCTAATAACTAATAGAGCTAATAGTCCTGCTAGGGATTAATTATAGAGCTATAGTCCTAAAAGTGGTAATAATTAATAATAGAGGTGGTAGTCCTGCTGAAAGTAATTGATAGAGCTAATAACCTGCTAATAATGACAAATAATGAGGCCAATAATCCTACTAGTAATGATAAACAATGTGGCTAATAGTCATAGTATTAATAACAACAACAACAACAAAGCAGCTAATTGTGCTGCTAATAACCATAGGGCTAATAATCCTGCTAATAATAAACATCAGGGAATCCCCGCAGAGGACCTCACAGCCTCCCAGAGTTGTCTCCAGACCAAGCCCTGACCAAAACCTTCCAAATATTGAGCAGAACCTGACCCAAGCCAGACCAAAACCTCCCAAATCCTGACCAAACCCTTCCCAAAGTCCGAGGGAAGAACTTGGCCAAATCCTGACCAATTCCTCCCAACACTTCCTCAATCCTGCCCCAACCCCCCACAACCTCACCAAAACCTCCCAAATCCTCAGCTCAACCTCACCAAACCCTCACCCAATCCACACCAAAACCTCTAAAAACCTCCTCAAGCCTTTCCCAACCTCCCAGCCCCTCACCAAAAGCATCAAACACTTCCCAAAGCCTCAGCACAACTTGCCCAAGTCCTGGCTCAAGCCTGACCACAGCCTGCACAAAACCTCCCAAATCCTCACCTCAGCCTGACCTAATCCTGACCCAAGCCAGACCCAAACCTCCCAAATCCTTCTCAAACCTTCCCAAAACCTCCCAAAGTCCTAGGGAGGAACTTGGCCAAAGTCTGGCCCAATGCAGAGCAAATCTTGCCCCAAACCTCCCAAATCCTCAGCTGAACCTCACCAAATCCTGACCAAAACTCCCAAAACCTTCTGAACCCTTCCCCAACCCCCCAGAACCTGAACCGAACCTCCCAACCTCTAACCAAGACCTCCCAAACCTGCCCACAACCTGAAACCAATCCTGACAAATTCCCCCCAAAACCTCCCAAATCCTGCACCAACGCCCCACAACCTGACCCAAACTACCCAAATCCTGCCCAACACCTCCCAAAGTCCTAGTGAAGAATTTGGCCAAGTCCTGCCCAAGCCAGAACAACTCCTGACTAAATCCCGCCCCAAACCTCCCAAACTCCTAGAGAGAAAGTTGGCCAAATCCAGACTTGCTGAATCCTTCCCCAACCCCCCAAAACCTGACCCAAACCTCCCAAAATCTGCGCTGAAGGTCCCAAAGACATAGGGCCGAATCCTGGTCGAATCCTGACAAATTCCTAACAATGCTTCCTCAATCCTGTCCCAACCCCCAACAACCTGACCCAAACCTCCCAACCCCTAACCAAGACCTCCCAAACCTGGACACAACCTGACCGAATCCTGACTAATTCCCCCAAAAACCACCCAAATCCTGCACCAACCCCCCACAGCCTGACCCAAACCTCCCAAATCCTGACCCAAACCTCCCAAAGTCCCAGCGAGGAACTTGGCTAAACCCTGACCAATTCCCCCCAACACTTCCTCAATCCTTTCCCAACCCTCCACAACCTGACCACAACCTCCCAGATCCTGGGCACCGAGTCCTCCAAATCCTTCTTCCTAGAGCTGAGAGTCCTGCTAAGGATTACTAAAGCTAATAGCCCTGCTGCTGAGAATGAATGCTGCTAATGATCCTGCTGGGAGGCATCAACACCATGGCTGCAGTGGGGTTGGGGGTCTTGGTGGTGTTGGTGTTGTTGTTGTTATTATTATTATTAGTATTATTGTTATTGTTATTATTATTATTATTATTATTATTATTATTATTATTATTATTATTATTATTATTATAAAGAGCAAAAAGTACTCCTAATAATTACTAATAGAGCTAAGAATCCTGCTAATATTAAGTAATGGCACTAACAATCCTGCCTATAATTAATAACAGAGATAACAGTCCTGCTACCAATATTTAGATGAGCTAATAATCCTCTTAATAACTAATAAAAGACCTAATAGACCTGCTAAGAATAATTAACAGAGCTAACAATACTGCTAATACTGATAAATAATATGGCTAATAATCTAAATAATGTTAATAATTAGCAATAGAGCTTATAGTCCCGCTAAGAATGATAAGTAATATGGCTAATAGTCTAAATAATTATAACAGCAGTAACTAAGAGAGCTAGAAGTCCTCCTAATAATAACTAATAGAGCTAATAGTACTGGTAATGATTAACACTGGAGCTATAATCAGGCTAATAATGATAAATAACATGGCTAAGAGTCTTACTACTACTAACAATAATACTTAGTGCTAATAATCATGGTAATCATTAAGATCAGAGCTAATATTCCTGCTAATAACAATCAAGGGAGCTAATAATTCTGCTTATATTGAGAAATACTATGGCTAATAGCCTTAATAATGGTAAATATAATGGAGCTAATAGTCCTGCTAATAACAACAACTAATAGAGCTAACAATCCTGCTAATATTGATAAATAACATGACTAATAATCCAAATATGGCTAATAATTAATAGTAGATCTAAGAGCAAAGCTAATCATAACTAAGAGAGCTAAAAGCCTTGCTAATGGTTAATAGAATTAAGAGTCCAGGGAATAAAAATCAATGTAGCTAATAATACTCTTTGCAATTAATAATAGAGCTAATACCTGCTAAGAAGAATAAATAAGAGCTAATAATATTCCTAATAACAAGTAATGGAGCTAATAATCCTGCTAATACTTATAAATAATATGGCCAAGGGTCTCAACTATGACCATAATTAATAATAGAGCTAATTATACTGTTAATAATAATTAATGAGCTAATAATCTGGCAAATATCTAAAAATAATGCAGCTAATAATATTAACTATGGAAATAATTAATAATAGACCTAATAATACAGCTAATAATTATTCATTGAGCTAATATTCCTGCTAATACCTATAAATATTAAGGCTAATAATCTTAACTATGGCAAAAATTAGAAGAGAGCTAATAATCCTCCTGATAATGATTAATATCTCCCAAATTAATATCTCCCACAGAAGAACTTGGACAAAGCCTGGATTCCCCCAAAACCTCCCAAATCCTGCACCAACCCCCCACAACCTCACCCAAACCTCCCAAAATCCTGAGCAAAACCTCCCAAATTCTGGCCAGGGTTTGACCAAACCCAGCTTCAATCCAGAGACCAAATCCTGCACCAAATCCCCCCAAAACTTCACAAGTCCTGCCCTAAACTTCTCCCAAAACCTCCCAGATCCTGGAAAGAACTTGGACAAATGCTGACCAAAACCAGACCAAACCTCCTTCCTCAAACCTCCCCAAGTCCCAGGGAACAAATTGGCCAAATCCTGACCACATTCCCCCCAAAACACCCTGAATACTTGCACCAACCCCCCACAACCGGACCCAAGCCTCCCAATTCCTGAACAAAACCTCCCAAAGTCCCCGGGAAGAACTTGGCCAAAGCCTGCTTCAATCCAGAGACCAAACCCTCACCAAATCTACCCAACACCTCCCAAACCCTGGGCACAACTTGGCCAAATCCTGGACCAACCCACACCAAAACCTCCCAAATCCTCTCAAAACCTTCCTAAGTCCTAAGGGAAGAACTTGGCCAAATCCAGACAAGTTCTCCCCAAAACCTCCCAAATCCTTCCCCAAAACCTCCCAAAGTCCTAGGAAAGAACTTGGCCAAGTCCGGGCCCAAGCCAGATCAATCATGCCCACATCCTTCCCCAAGCCTCCCAAAATCCTAGGGAAGAACTTGGCCAAAGCCTGACAAACTCCCCCAAAAACATCCTCAATCCTGCACCAACCCCCCACAACCTGACCCAAACCTCCCAAATCCTGCCCCAAATCTCCCATAGTCCTAGGGAGGAACTTGGCCAATTCCTGGTCCAAGCCAGAACAACTCCTGACCAAATACTGCCAAAATCCACCACAAGTCCCAGGGAAGACCTCGGCCAAACCCTGACAAATTCCCACCAAAACAAACCGCCAAAGACCTGACCAAAACCTCCCAACTCCTTACCCAATCCTTCCAAACACCCAGGGAGGAACTTGGTCAAATCCTAACAAATTCCCCCCAAAACCTCCCAAATCCTGCACCAATCCCCCACAACCTCACCCAAACCTCCCAAATCCTCAACAAAACCTCCCAAAGTCCTAGGGAGGAACTTGGCCAAATCCTGGACCAAGCCAAACAAATCCTGACCACATCCTTCTCCAAACCTCCCCAAGTCCTACAGAGGACCTTGTCCACAGCCAGACAAATTCCCCGCACAACCTGACCCAACCCTTCCAAGCTCTAACCAAGACCTCCCAAACCTGGGCACAACCTGACCCAGTCCTGACAAATCCTGACAAAAAATCTCCCAAATCCTTCCCCTAACCTCCCAAAGTTTTAGGGAGGAACTTGGCCGAGTCCTGGCCCAAGCCAGAACAACTCCTGACCAAATCCTGCCCCAAACCTCCCAAAGTCCCTGGTAAGAACTTGGCCAAAGCCTGAACAAATCTGCCCAAACCTACCAAATGCTGCACAGAACTTGGCCAAATCCTGGTCCAAACCAGACCGAAACCTCCCAAATCCTTTCCCAAAACCTCCTAAAGTCCTAGGGAAGAACTTGGCCAAAGCCTGACAAATTCCCCCCAAAACCCCCTCAATCCTGTCCCAACCCCCCAAACCTCCCAAGTTCTAACCAAGACCTCCCAAACCTGGGCACAACTGGACCCAACCCTGACAAATTCCCCCCAAAACTTCCCAAATCCTGCACCAATGCCCCACAACCTGCCCCAAACCTCCCAAACCTTGGGCAAGATGTGGACAAATCCTGCACCAACCCACAACATATCCTCACCAAATAATGACAAAAACCTCCCAAAGTTCTATGGAAGAACCCAAATCCTCAACAAATTGCTCCCAAAGCTTCCTCAATCCTGTCCCAACCCTCCAAAACCTCCCAAGCTCTAACCAAGACCTCCCAAGCTCTAACCAAGACCTCCCAAACCTGCCCACAACCTGAACCAATCCTGACAAATTCCCCCCAAAACCTCCCAAATCCTGCACCAACCCCCCACAACCTGACCCAAACCTCTGAAATCCTGAACATAACCTCCCAATGTCCTAGGGAAAAACTTGGCCAAATCCTGTCTCAAGCCAGAACAACTCCTGACCAAACCCTGCCCAAAACCTCCCAAATCCTGCCCCAAATGCCCCATAGTCCTAGGGAGGAAATTGGTCAAATCCTGGTCCAAGCCAGAACAACTCCTGACCAAATCCTGCCAAATACCCGCCAAAAGTCCCAGGGAAGACCTCGGCCAAACCCTCAATCCTCCACCAACCCCCAAAGACCTAACCAAAACCTCCCAAATCCTTACCCAATCCTCCCAAACTCCCAGGGAGGAACTTGGTCAAATCCTAACAAATTTCCCCCTAAACCTCCAGAATCCTGCACCAATCCCTCACAACCTGACCCAAACCTCCCAATTCCTCAACAAAACCTCCCAAAGTCCTAGGCAGGAACTTCTCCATAGCCTGACAAATTCCCCCCAAAACCTCCCAAATCCTGCACCAACACCCCAAAGCCTGACAAAACCCTCCCAAACCCTCCAAACCCTGCCCAAACTCCTAGGGAAGAACCTCCCATGTCCTGGCCCAAGCCAGAACAACTCCTGACCAGATCCTGCCCAACACCTCACAAAGTCCTAGGGAACAACCTGGCCAAAGCCTAACAAATTCCCCCAAAGCCTGCTAAATCCTGACCAAAACCTCCCAATGTCCCAGGGAGGAAGCTGGCCAAATCCTGAGCAGATCCACCCCAAACCTTCTCATACCTGTCCCAACCAACCAAAACCTCCCAACCTCTAACCAAGACCTGAAACCTGCCCACAACCTGACCAACTCCTGACAAATTCCCACCAAAATTTCCTCAATCCTGCACCAACCCCCCACAACCTGACCCAAACCTCCCAAAGTCCCAGGGAGGAACTTGGCCAAATAATAATTAATAGAGTTAATAATCCTGCTAATTCTAATTAGTAGAGCTAATAATCCTGCTAATAGTGATAAATAATATGGCTAAGAGTCTTCATACTACTGCTGCTAACAATAATAATACTAATAACTAACAGAGCTAAAAGTCCTCCTAATAATAACTAACAGAGCTAACATTCCTGCTGGGGATTAATACTAGAGCTAGAATCAGGCTAAGAAAAACAATATGGATAAGAGTCTGAGAAATATTAATAAGAACAAAGAATAGTTAATAACAGACCTAATAACACCACTGATGCTAATGTTTAAAAGAGCTAAGAATCCTGCTAACATTGATGAATAATATGGCTAATCATCTTAATAATGGAAAGAATTCATAATAGAGCTAAGAATCCCACAAACATTGAGTAATGGTGCTAATAATCCTGTTAATAATTAATAACAGAGCTAATACTCCTCTTAATAACTAATAATACATCTAATAGTAATACTAATAGTAATCCATTAAAGAGCTAATAATAATTAAAGCAACTCAAATTCCTGCTAATACTGATAAATAATGTGGCTAACAATCTTAATAAGAATAAGAAATAATAGAGCTAAAAGGCTTCCAAATAATAACCAATACAGCTAATAACTAATAGAGCTAATAGTCCTGCTAGGGATTAATTATAGAGCTATAGTCCTAAAAATGGTAATTAATAATAGAGGTGGTAGTCGTGCTGAAAGTAATTGATAGAGCTAATAGCCTGCTAATAATGATAAATAATGAGGCCAATAATCCTACTAGTAATGATAAACAATGTGGCTAATAGTGATAGTAATAATAACAACAACAACAACAAAGCAGCTAATTGTGCTGCTAATAACCATAGGGCTAATAATCCTGCTAATAATTACTATCAGGGGATCCCCCCAGAGGACCTCACAGCCTCCCAGAGCTGTCTCCAGACCAAGCCATGACCAAAACCTTCCAAATATTGAGCAGAACCTGACCCAAGCCAGACCAAAACCTTCCAAATCCTTCCCAAACCCTTCCCAAAGTCCGAGGGAAGAACTTGGCCAAATCCTGACCAATTCCCCCCAACACTTCCTCCATCCTGCCCCAACCCCCCACAACCTCACCAAAACCTCCCAAATCCTCAGCTCAACCTCACCAAACCCTCACCCAATCCACACCAAAACCTCCCAAAACCTCCTCAAGCCTTTCCCAACCTCCCAGCCCCTCACCAAAAGCATCAAACACTTCCCAAAGCCTCAGCACAACTTGCCCAAGTCCTGGCTCAAGCCTGACCACAGCCTGCTCAAAACCTCCCATATCCTCACCTCAGCCTGACCTAATCCTGACCCAAGCCAGACCCAAACCTCCCAAATCCTTCTCAAACCCTTCCCAAAACCTCCCAAAGTCCTAGGGAGGAACCTGGCCAAAGCCTGGCCCAATGCAGAGCAAATCTTGCCCCAAACCTCCCAAATCCTCAGCTGAACCTCATGAAATCCTGACCAAAACTCCCAAAACCTTCTGAACCCTTCCCCAGTCCCCCACAACCTGAACCAAACCTCCCAACCTCTAACCAAGACCTTCCAAACCTGGGCACAACCTGACCAACTAATAATATTAACTATGGAAATAATTAATTATAGACCTCATACTACAGCTAATAATAAATAATATGGCTAATAATCCTGCTAATACCGATAAATATTATGGCTAATAATCTTAACTATGGCCATAATTAATAAGAGAGCTAATAATCCTCCTAATAATAATTAATATCTCCCAAATTAATATCTCCCAAAGTCCCAGGGAAGTACTTGGACAAAGCCTGACAAATTCCCCCCAAAACCTCCCAAATCCTGCACCAACCCCCCACAACCTGAACCAAACCTCCTAAATCCTAAACAAAACCTCCAAAGTCCTAAAGAGGAACTTGGCCAAATGCTGACAAATTCCCCCAAAACCTCCTGTGTTAGGTTAATGCCCATTCTGGGAACAAAAAACCCAAGCAGGGTGGAGGGCCTGAGGGGACTATACCCTCCCTGCAGGGCGTTGCCCCCCGGGAAGCTGAGTCTGTTCCACTCCCCCCTCCCTGCCCAGCTAGGCTAGAAAAAGCAGGACATCGTAGCTGTTGGCTCTCCTTTTGGCTCCTGCCTCTGCTGGATGAGAGCCACTGCAGCTGCCCTCCTGCTCCTCTGCCACGTGGTCACACCTGATCCTGCTCCCTGCTGCCTCCTCCTAATTATCCTAGTCATAGTAACTAATGGAGCTAATTATCATGCTAATACCTTTAACTAAGGTGGTGAATAATCATAAATATGGCAATAATTAATAAGAGAGTTAATAGCACTGCAAGTAATAATTAACAGAGCTAATAATCCTGCTAATACCTACAAATAATGTGGCTAATAATCTTAAATATGACAATAATAATAGAGCTAATAATACTGGCAATAATTATTAATGGAGCTAATAATTGTGCAAATACTGATAGCTAAGAAGGCTAATAATCTGAACTGTGGCAATAACTAATAATAGAGCTAATAATCCTAATAATGATTAATAGAGCTAATAATACTACTAACATGTCTAGTAACCTTAATTATGCTCATAATTAATAATAGTGGATATAGACCTATTACTAGTAATAACTGATAGTGCTAATAATTGTAATTATAATCAATGATGCAAATAGTTCTGATATCAGCAATTAACAGAGTTAATAATCCTGCTAATAGTAATAAATAATATGGCTAAAGTCTTAATACTACTAATAATAAAAATACTACTAATACCTAACAGAGCTAAAAGTCCTCCTAATAATAACTAATAGAGCTAACATTCCTGCTGGGGATTAATACTAGAGCTAGAATCAGGCTAAGAATGAGAAAAAATATGGCTAAGAGTCTGAGAAATAAGAAGAAGAACAAAGAATTAGAGCTAATATTCCTGATAATAAGAAGTAATGGAGTTAAGGTTCCTGCTAATACTGATAAATACTATGGCTAATCATCTGACTTATGGTAACAGTTAATAACAGACCTAATAACACCACTAATGCTAATGTTTAAAAGAGCTAAGAATCCTGCTAACATGGATGAATAATATGGCTAAGCATCTTAATAATGGAAAGAATTAATAATAGAGCTAAGAATCCTAATAACATTGAGTAATGGGGCTTATAACCCCGTGAATAATTAATAACAGAGCTAATACTCCTCTTAACAACTAATTACACAGTGAACAGTAATACTAATACTTAGAAGAGCTAATAATATTTAATGCACCTAATAGTCCTGCTAATACTGATAAATAATGTGCCTAATAGTCTTAATAAGATAAGAAATAATAGAGCTAAAAGACTTCCTAATAATAACTAATAGAGATAATTACTAATAGAGCTAACAGTCCTGCTAGGGGTTAATTATAGAGCTATACTCCTAATAGTGGTAATAATTAAGAACAGAGCTGGTAGTAGCTACGGAAAACAACTGACAGAGCTAATAACCCAACTCATAAAAATAGATAATGAGGCTAATAATCCTGCTAATAATGATAAACAATGTGGCTAACAGTTATAGTCTCAGTAGCAGGAGTAATATATAATAATAATAATAATAATAATAATAATAATAATAATAATAATAATAATAATAATAAAGCAGATAACAGCGATGTTAATGACAATAGGGCTAATAATTCTGCTAATAATTAATATCAGGGGATTCCCCCAGAGCACCTCACAGCCACCCAGAGCTGTCTCCAGACCAAGCCCTGGCCAAACCCTTCCCCAAAACCTCCCAAAGTCCTAGGGAGGGCTCAGCCAAAGCAGAACAAATCTTGCCCCAAACCTCCCAAATCCTCAGCTGAACCTCACCAAATCCTGACCAAAACTCACAAAACCTTCTGAACCCTTCCCCAGTCCCCCAGAACCTGACCTGAACCTCCCTGCCTCTAACCAAGACCTCCCAAACCTGGCCACAACCTGACCAATTCCTGACAAATTCCCCCCAAAACCTCCCAAATCCTGCACCAACCCCCACAACCTGACCCAAACCTTCCGAAGTCCCAGGGACGAAATTGACCAAATAATAATTAATAGAGCTAATAATCCTGCTAATCCCTATAAATAATATGGCTAATAATCTTAATTATGAGTATAATTACTAATAGAGCTAATTATCCTTGTAATAATAATTAAAGGAGCTAATAATCTGGCTAATAATCTTAACTATGGCAATAATTAATAAGAGAGCTAATAATACTGCTAATAATTATTAATAGATCTAAAAATCCTGCTAATACCTATAAATAATGTGGTGAATAATCTTAACCATGGCACTCATTAATAATAGAGCTAATAACACTGCTAATTCTAATTTGTAGAGCTAATAATCCTGCTAATAGTTATAAAATATATGGCTAATAATCATAACTATGGCAATAACTAATAATAGAGCTCATCATCGTATTACTACTAACATCTAATATTCCTAAGAGTAGGAATTATAATTAATGGAGCTAATAATTCTGCTAACAGCAATTCATGGAGCTAATAAACCTGCTAATAATGATAAATAATATGGCTAAGAGTCTTAATACTACTACTACTAATTATAATACTAATAACTAAGAGAGCTAAAAGTCCTCCTAATAATAACTAATAGAGCTAACATTCCTGCTGGGGATTAATACTAGAGCTAGAATCAGGCTAAGAAAAACAATATGGCTAAGAGTCTGAGAAATATTAATAAGAACAAAGAATAGTTAATAATAGACCTAATAACACCACTGATGCTAATGTTTAAAAGAGTTAAGAATCCTGCTAACATTTTTAGTAATGGTGCTAATAATCCTGTTAATAATTAATAACAGAGCTAATACTCCTCTTAATAACTAATAATACAGCTAATAGTAATACTAATACTTTAAAGAGCTAATAATAATTAAAGCAACTCAAATTCCTACTAATACTGATAAATAATGTGGCTAACAATCTTAATAAGAATAATAAATAATAAAGCTAAAAGTATTCTAAATAATAACCAATACAGCTAATAACTAATAGAGCTAATAGTCCTGCTAGGGATTAATTATAGAGCTATAGTCCGAAAAATGGTAATAATTAATAATAGAGGTGATAGTCCTGCTGAAAGTAATTGATAGAAATAATAACCCTGCTAATAATGATAAGTAATTAGGCCAATAATCCTAATACTAATGATAAACAATGTGGCTAATAGTGATAGTAATAATAACAACAACAAAGCAGCTAATTGTGCTGCTAATAACCATAGGGCTAATAATCCTGCTAATAAGAAACATCAGGGGATCCCCACAGAGGACCTCACAGCCTCCCAGAGCTGTCTCCTGACCAAGCCATGACCAAAACCTTCCAAATATTGAGCAGAACCTGACCCAAGCCAGACCAAAACCTCCCAAATCCTTCCCAAACCCTTCCCAAAGTCCGAGGGAAGAACTTGGCCAAATCCTCACCAATTCCCCCCAACACTTCCTCAATCCTGCCCCAACCCCCCACAACCTCACCAAAACCTCCCAAATCCTCAGCTCAACCTCACCAAACCCTCACCCAATCCACACCAAAACCTCCCAAAACCTCCTCAAGCCTTTCCCAACCTCCCAGCCCCTCACCAAAAGCATCAAACACTTCCCAAAGCCTCAGCACAACTTGCTCAAGTCCTGGCCCAAGCCTGACCACAGCCTGCACAAAACCTCTCAAATCCTCACCTCAGCCTAACCTAATCCTGACCCAAGCCAGACCCAAACCTCCCAAATCCTTCTCAAACCCTTCCCAAAACCTCCCAAAGTCCTAGGGAGGAACCTGGCCAAAGCCTGGCCCAATGCAGAGCAAATCTTGCCCCAAACCTCCCAAATCCTCAGCTGAACCTCATGAAATCCTGACCAAAACTCCCAAAACCTTCTGAACCCTTCCCCAGTCCCCCAGAACCTGACCTGAACCTCCCAACCTCTAACCAAGATCTCCCAAACCTGGCCACAACCTGACCCAAACCTTCCAAAGTCCCAGGGAGGAACTTGGCCAAATAATAATTAATAGAGCTAATAATCCTGCTAATAGTAATAAATAATATGGCTAATAATCTTAACTATGGCAATAACTAATAATAGAGCTTATAATCCTATTACTACTAAGACCTAATAGTGCTAAGAGTAGTAATTATAATTAATGGAGCCAATAATCCTGCTAATAGTGATAAATAATATGGCTAAGAGTCTTCATACTACTACTACTACTACTAATACTTATAACTAGGAGAGCTGAAAGTCCTCCTAATAATAACTAATAGAGCTAACATTCCTGCTGGGGATTAATACTAGAGCTAGAATCAGGCTAAGAAAAACAATATGGATAAGAGTCTGAGAAATATTAATAAGAACAAAGAATAGTTAATAATAGACCTAATAACACCACTGATGCTAATGTTTAAAAGAGCAAACAATCCTGCTAACATTGATGAATAATATGGCTAAGCATCTTAATAATGGAAATAATTCATAACAGAGCTACGAATCCTACTAACATTGAGTAATGGTGCTAATAACCCTGTTAATAATTATTAACAGAGCTAATACTCCTCTTAATAACTAATAATACAGCTAATAGTAATACTAATGGTAATACTTTAAAGAGCTAATAATAATTAAAGCAACTCAAATTCCTGCTAATACTGATAAATAATGTGGCTAACAATCTTAATAAGAATAATAAATAATAGAGCTAAAAGACTTCCAAATAATAACTAATAGAGCTAATAGTCCTGCTAGGGATTAATTATAGAGCTATAGTCCTAAAAATGGTAATAATTAATAATAGAGGTGGTAGTCCTGCTGAAAGTAATTGATACAGCTAATAACCCTGCTAATAATGATAAATAATTAGGCCAATAATCCTACTACTAATGGTAAACAATGTGGCTAATAGTCATAGTAATAATAACAACAACAACAACAAAGCAGCTAATTGTGCTGCTAATAACCATAGGGCTAATAATCCTGCTAATAATAAATATCAAGAGATCCCTGCAGAGGACCTCACAGCCTCCCAGAGCTGTCTCCAGACCAAGCCCTGACCAAAACCTTCCAAATCCTGACCAAAACCTCCCAAACCTTGGGCAAGACTTGGACAAATCCTGCTCCAACCCACAACGTATCCTGACCAAATCCATCCCCAAACCTCCCAAAGTCCCAGAGAGGAAGTTGGCCAAATCCTCAACAAATTTTCCCCAAAGCTTCCTCAATCCTGTCCCACCCCCCCAAAACCTCCCAAGCTCTAACCAAAACCTCCCAAACCTGGCCACAAACTCATCCAATCCTGACAAATTCCCCCCAAAACCTCCCAAATCCTGCCCCAAACCTCCCAAAGTCCCAGGGAGGAACTTGGCCAAATCCTCACCAATTCCCCCCAACACTTCCTCAGTCCTGCCCCAACCCTCCACAACCTGACCACAACCTCCCAGATCCTGGGCACGGAGTCCTCCAAATCCTTCTTCCTGGAGCTGAGAGTCCTGCTAAGGATTACTAAAGCTAATAGCCCTGCTGCTGAGAATGAATGCTGCTAATGATCCTGCTGGGAGGCATCAACACCATGGCTGGATGATGATGATGATGATGATGATGATTATTTTGAGCTAAAAGTCTTCCTAATAATAACTAATACAACTAACAGTCCTGCTGATGATCAATTCTGGAGCTATAACCAACTAATAGAGCTAACAATCCTGCTAATATTGATAAATAACACGACTAACAATCCAAATATGGCTAACAATCAATAGTAGAGCTAAGAGCCCTGCTAATCATAGCTAATAGAGCTAAAAGTCCTGCTGATGGTTAATAGAGTTAAGAGTCCTGGGAATAAAAATCAATATAGCTAATAATCCTGTTCACAATTAATAAGAGAGCTGATACACCTGCTAAGAATAATTAATAGAGCTAATAATACTGCTAATAATCAAAATTAAAAGAGTTAATAATCGTGCTAAAATATATAAATAATATGGCTAATAATCTTAGCTATGGGAATAATAGTTAATCAAGCTAATAATCCTGCTAATACCTATAACTAAGGTGGCTAATAGTCATAACTATGGCAATAATTAATAATCGACCTAACAATCCAATTATCCTGGCAATAATAATTAATGGAGCTAATAAACCTGCTAATACCTGTAATGACATTGGCTAATACTCTTAACTATGGAAATAATTAAGAATAGAGCTAATACCACTGTAAAAATAATTAATGGAGCTAATAATCCCACCAATACCTATAACATGGCTAATAATCTTCATTATGGTAATAATTAATAATAGAGTTTATAGTCCTATTGCTACTAATAACTAATAGTGCTAGTAATAATATGGAGCTAATAGTTCTGCTAACAGTAATTAATGGAGTTAATCAAAAGAGCTAATAATCCTGCTAATACCGATAAATAATATGTCTAACAATCTTAACTATGGCAATAATAAATAACAGAGCTAATGATGCTGCTGATAATAATTAAGAGAGCTAATAATCCGGCAAATACCTATAAATAATGTGGCTAATAATCTTAACTATGCAAGAATTAATAAGAGCACTAATAATAGAGCTAATAATAATTAATGGAGCTAATAATCCTGCTAATACCTATAAATATTATGGCTAATAATCTTAACTATGTCAATACTTACTAGGAGAGCTAATAATCCTGCTAAAAATAATTAGTAGAGCTAATAATGCTCCTAACACTAATAATATGTCTAATAATATTAATTATGGTAATAATTAATAATAGATCTTATAGTCCTATTACTACTAATAACTAATAGTGCTAAGAATACCAATTATAATTAATGGAGCTAACAATTCTGCTAACAGTAATTAATGGAGTTAATAATGGTGCTAATAGTGATAAATAATATGGCTAAGAGACTTAAAACTACTACTAATAATAATAGTGCCAATAACTAACAGCGCTAAAAGTCCTCCTAATAATAACTAATAGAGCTAACATTCCTGCTGGGGATTAATGCTAGAGCTAGAATCAGGCTAAGAATGAGAAACAATATGGCTAAGAGTCTGAGAAATAAGAAGAACAAAGAATTAGAGCTAATATTCCTGCTAATAAGAAGTAATGGAGTTAATGTTCCTGCTAATACTGATAAATACTATGGCTAATAATCTGACCTATGGTAATGGTTAATAACAGACCTAATAACACCACTAATGCTAATGTTTAAAAGAGCTAAGAATCCTGCTAACATTGATGACTAATATGGCTAAGCATCTTAATAATGGAAATAACTAAAAATAGAGCTAAGAATCCCACAAACATTGAGTAATGGTGCTAATAATCCTGTTAATAATTAATAACAGAGCTAATACTTCTCTTAATAACTAATAATACAGCTAATAGTAATACTAATAGTAATACTTTAAAGAGCTAATAATAATTAATGCACCTAATAGTCCTGCTAATACTGATAAATAATGTGGCTGATAGTCTTAATAAGAATAATAAATAATAGAGCTAAAAGTCTTCCTAATAATAACTAACACAGCTAATAACTAAGAGAGCTAACAGTCCTGATAGTGATTAATTATAGAGCAACAGCCCTAATAATGGCAATAATTAATAATAGAGCTGGTAGTCCTACTGGAAATAACTGATAGAGCTAATAACCCTGCTAATAATTATAAATAATGTGGCTAATAATCCTGCTAATAATGACAAACAATGTGGCTAATAGTTATAGGAATAATAATAATAAACAACCAGCTAATTGTGCTGCTAATAACAATAGGGCTAATAATCCTGCTGATAATTAATATCAGGGGATGCCCACAGAGGACCTCACAGCCTCCCAGAGCTGTCTCCAGACCAAGCCCTGACCAAAACCTTCCAAATATTGAGCAGAACCTGACCCAAGCCAGACCAAAACCTCCCAAATCCTTCCCAAACCCTTCCCAAAGTCCTAAGGAGGAACTTGGCCAAGTCCTGCCCCAAGCCGGAACAACTCCTGACCAGATCCTGCCCAAAACCTCCCAAAGTCCCAGGGAAGAATTTGGCCAAAGCCTGACAACTTCCCCCCCAAACCTACTAAATGCTGTACAGAACTTGGCCAAATCCTGGCCCAAACGAGACCAAAACCTCCCAAATCCTACCCAAAACCTCCCAAAGTCCCAAAGAGGAACTTGGCCAAATCCTTACCAAATCCACCCAAAACCTCCAGAATCCTGCCCCAAATCTCCCAAAGACCCAGGCAGGAACTTGGCCAAATCCTGACCAAATCCTTCCCAAAACTTCCTCAAATCCTGCCCCAACTCCCCATAATGTGAACAAAACCTCACAGAGCCCAAGCAGAACTTGGCCAAATCCTGGCCCGACCCACACCAAAACCTCCAAAACCCTCCCAAATCCTTCCCAAATCCTCCCAAATTGTGGCCAGGATTTGACCCAAGCCTGCTTCAATCCAGAGACCAAATCCACACCAAATCCCCCCAAAACCTCCCAGAGTCCTAAGGAAGAACTTGCCCAAGTCCTTGCCCAGTTCAGAACAAGTCCTGACCAAAACTGGGCACAGTCTGGCAGAATCCTGCCCAAATCCCACCAAAACTTCCCAATTCTGCCCAAACCCCACCAAAACCTCTCAATTCTGCCCAAACTCCACCAAAACTTCCCAGTTCTGCCCAAACCCCACCCTAATCCCACCCAATTCCAGCCCCAGTGCTGCTCCAATTCCATCCCAAACCCTGCTCCAATCCCACCCAATCCCACCCCAATCCTGTCCCAATCCCACCCCAATCCAGCTGCATTCCCAGACCATCCCCAGCCCTTTCCAGCAGCTGCCCTCCCCCCTGCCCATTCCCTGCCTGCCCCCAGCCCAGCTCTCTGTCCTTGCCCCCTGCTCTGGGGGGCCTCAGGGGGTGTCCGCTGGCAGCCGGCAGGGCCCTGCAGCTCCGTCCCCGCCGAAGGGCAGCTGGCAGCTGGCACAGGGCACCAAGGCTGGCCCAAGGGCTTCTTCCCCACGGCTGGAAGCGTGGCTGGGCAGCAGCTCCGGGCTGAAGGTGCCTGTGGGAAGGAGAGGTGCCAGGCTGTGGCCTCCCTCAAGGTCCCCATGGCAGGCTGGCACCTCAGGAGGGCACCTCCCTGGCTCCAGCTGCAACCATGACCCCAGCTGGAGGCCACCTTGCAGCTGTGGTGGTTTCATGTCCTGCTGCCACCCCATGCTGTCCCTCCCTGGCTCCAGCCCCAGCCATGGGGCCAGCTGGAGGCCACCTTGCAGCTGTGGTGGCTTCATGTCCTGCTGCCACTCCATGCTGTCCCTCCCTGGCCTCCAGCCCCAACCACGACCCCAGCTTGGGGCCACCTTGCAGCTGTGGTGGCCTGGCTTGATGCTTGGCTGGACAGACACATCTCCAGAGCTGAGCTCCAGGAGCTTGCCTGGTGCTGGGGTGCCAGCCAGAAGGACCTACCTGAGCAGCTGGCACACAGCCTCATGTCCCTGCTGGCCCCTCTGCTGGCCTCTCTCCTGGCCTCTTTGCTTTGGGGGATGAAGGTTCTTCTGCCTCTCCTTCCTGCCCTGGAGGGAGCTGGCAGGGCCCTGCAGCAGGGCTGCTGCAGCTCAGGGGAGGCTCTGCTGGTTCTTCTTCTCAGCCACTAGGCAGAAGGAGCAAGCCCCAGGTGAGGACTGGGCTTGCCATGGGGCAGGCAGAGCCCTGGGCATCAGGTGGGAGGAGGTTGGCAAGCTGAGGGAGATGCCTGCTGGGGGAGCTGGAGGCTCTCTGCCTGCTGCCCAGCTGCTGGCAGCCTCCTGGGGCTGGGGGGACATCTCCAGTGGCACCTGGGGAGGGGGGCACAAGGAATGCTCCTGCCCTCGGGCCAGAGCCTGCCAGGGGCAGGGGACAGCTGGCAGTGGCATGGGCAGCAGGACATCTGCCTGGCACCAAGCAACCAGCCCCAGCCCCAGCTGGGGGCAGCAGACTCCTGCAGCCAGGGGATGGCTTGCAAGAGACCCTGGAGATGCTGCTGGCCGACCCAGCACCCCCCCAGCACCCCCAAGCTGTGGCCCTCAGCACCACAGCTCCAGGGCTTGGAGACCCCCCCAGGCCTGGAGCCTTCCCGGGCTGCTTCTGAGCCCAGGGCAGGTCCCAAGGCTTGAGCTGGCTGCCCCTTGGGGAGCAAACCTCACAGGAGGCTTGGTGGGGAGCAAACCTCACAGGAGGCTTGGTGGGGAGCCCTCCTTGCACCTCAGCATGGCCTCCAGCTGCCTCCCCTGCTTCTGTGGCACCTCCTGGCTCCTCAGCTGCCTCACTCCAGGGGCCTGTGCCAGGCTGGGGCCTCCGTGCCCAGCTGCGTGCCGCCGGCAGCAGCAGCTGAGGAGGCCTCCAGCTGCCTGCTTCCAGCTGCTGCAGGAGGTTCTTCAGCTGCTCCTCCTCCAGGGAGCTCCTGCAGACAGGGATCCTCAGCTGCACATCAACCAAGCCCATGGGGATCAACCAAGCCCCTGGGGAGATGAGCCCGTGGGCACCTCAGCAGCCCCCCAGGGAAGCTCAAGCAGGCAGCCAGGGACTTGGGGACACCACCTGGAGCTGTCTCCAGGCCTGCAGACGGAGCCCAGCAGCCTACTCACCAGTGTGCTTCTGGAGCAGGCAGGGCTGGAGCTCCAGGGCTTCTCCATGGGCTTCACATCCTCCCGTGGGGCAGGGCAAGCTCAAGGAGAAGACAGCCCAGGACTCCGTGCCCCCAGCCACGGCCACGGCCCCCTGGGGGCTCTGCATGGGGCAGAGGAGAAGCCACAGCAGCTGTGGGGAGGAGAAGACAAAGAGTGGTGGGGAGAGGAACCTCCCAGGCTTGGCAGGGAGGGTGAGGACCTCCGGGGGGACCTCTGGGGGTCTGCAGGAGGTTCAAGCCCCCCTGGCTGTGCTGCTGGAAGGCTTGGCTGCAGCTCCCCCCCAGGCAGTCCCTCCTCTGCCCCACCCCCAGCGCTGGGAAGTCCTCTGTGGGGAGGGGACCTCGCTGCCCCCCTCTGCTCTTCACCTGCCAAGCCCCTCCACGCCAGCTCTCCTCCAAGCCCCTCCATCCCAGCACCTCCACCCCAAGCCCATCTTTCCCTTCCTTGCCCACTCAGGAGCGGGGAAGGGGCGGCTGAGGCGCGGGGTTGGGCGGAGGGAGCGCTGGGGGCTCGGTGGGAGAGGGGAGCGGGGGGCAGCGGCAGGCCCTGGGGGGCGCTGGGACTGGGGGGGGGCACAGGAGTCGGGGTGGGCGCTGGGGGGGCTCCGGAGCTCCTGGAGCAAGGGAAGGCAGCGGCCGAGGCGCCGGCAGTTGGCGGACGTTTGGGCTCCGGGGAGCGTTAGGGCTGAGGCTCCCTGGGCTAGGAGGACTTCGGGGGGGTCCCTGTGGCAGGGGGGTCCTGGGAGCTGCCGAAGGCCTTTGGGGGAGAGGCAGAGAGGCGGCCCCGGGCCAGGAGGCTGCTGGCAGCTGGCGAAGGGGCCGGGGGCAGGGGGACGTGGGGGGTCCCTGGGGCGGGGGGAGCCTGCAGCTCCCTGGGGCTGGAGAGCTCTGGGGGCTTGCGAAGGGGCCGGGGGCAGGGGGACCTTGAGGGGCCCTGGCAGAAGGAGTGCTGGGGGGCTGGAGGGTCCCCGGGAGGGCTTGGGAGGCCCTGGGCAAGGGCAGGAGGAGCTGGGCTGTACCGGCAGGAGGGGTCCCGCAGAGCCTGCAGCGGTGGCCTGGCAGCTGCTGAGCACAGGGAGATGCTTTCGCTGCTTCCCCTCCCGACTCGCTGCCTTCGGCTTCCCAGCCGCTTGGCCTCGGAGCTTGCCTTGGAGCAAGGTGGCTGGCTGGAGCCGCTGGAGCTCCCTGCAGGCAGGGCTGAGGGAGAGGAGGGCAGCTGGGACGCTTGGGTGGCAGTTGCTAGGGGCCAGGGAGGTGACCTCACCAACCGCTGCCCCCTGCCCCCCGGCTGCCTGCCTGCCCCCGGCTGCTGCTTGCTCTCCAAGCTGCTCTCGCAGCTCTTCTCAGCTCTTGCACTTGCTGCTTTCCTCCCCAGCCTTGGCAGGACCCTCAGCAGCTGCTGGGGGACCTGCTTCCAGTCCCCCCTGAAGGAGAGCTTTAGCTTGAGGCTGGGGAGAGCCCAGCCCAGGTTTGCTCACAGAGGTGGAGCTGCTCCCATGCTGGGGGGCAGGGGCCGGCAGGGGCCAGGCAGCCCAGCCCCTTCCTCTCCAGCCTGATGCTCCTGGGGCTTGCTGGACACAGCTCAGAGCCCTCTGGCCACCAGCTGGAGGTTAGGCTCAAGCTTGCAATGGACATCTTCAGCTGCTTCTCCTCCTCCTCCTCGACCCCTGGCCGGGTTGTCTTGCTCCTCTACCACCCCTGGCCCCACTCTGGCCACCCTGGCCACCCTCTCCAGGTGTTCCAGGCCAAGCCATGTTTGATGTCCTCCTAGCAGGGGATGCTTCCTCTTGGCCATGCCTCTGGTGGCCATCACTGGGCTGAGGTCAGGGTGGGGCTGGAGGATTGGAGAGCAATGCTGAGCAATGCTCCATCCCACCACCTCCATCCCACCACCTCTCCTCCTCAGCTGGAAAAGAGCAGCCAGAGGTGTCCTGGGGGTCATGCAGCAGAGTGTGGGCAGCAGCAGGGGCAGGGAGGTTCTGCTGCCCCTCTGCTATGCCCTGGGCTGCCCAGGTCAGAGCCTGGGAAGTGCTGGAGAGAGTTCAGGGGAGGCTGGGGAGAGGCTGAGGGCCAGAGGAGGACAACAAAGGTGGGAAAGGGTCTGGGGAAGGGTCTGGAGAAGTTGTGAGGAGCAGCTGAGGGCCCTGGGGGATGTTCAGCCTGGAGCAGAGCCCCCCAGGAGCTGCTGGGGCTGGGAGCCCCCCAGGAGCTGCTTGCTGAAGGCCTTGGTGCATGAGGGGGGAGGAGGTTGTGTCAAGGTTGTGATTGAGGAGAAGACAAAAAGGCCAACTCCAAATCAAAGCTTTAGATATTTTCTGTCTTTTGGTGGAGAACAGGGAAAAAAAAACCCAATAAAAATACAAAGTTGATAGAATTTGGAGCTTCTCTGCCTCTGCTTCAGGGCCTGGGCAGGGGAGGAGTCATAGAATCAATAAGGCTGGAAAAGACCTCAGAGATCATCAAGTCCAAGCTGTCACCCAACACCTCCTGACTGCTAAACCATGGCTCCAAGGGCCACATCCAGTCCCCTCTTGAACACCTCCAGGGATGGGGACTCCACCACCTCCCTGGGCAGCACATCCCTATGGCCAATCTCTCTTGCTGGGAAGAACTTTCTCCTCACCTCCAGCCTAAACCTCCCCTGGCACAGCTTGAGACTGTGTCCTCTTGTTCTGGTGCTGGCTGCCTGGGAGAAGAGACCAACCCCCAGCTGGCTACAGCCTCCCTTCAGGGAGTTGGAGAGAGCAAGAAGGTCTCCCCTGAGCCTCCTCCTCTCCAGGCTAAGCAAGCCCAGCTCCCTCAGCCTCTCCTCACAGGGCTGTGCTCCAGACCCCTCCCCAGCTTTGTTACCCTTCTCTGGACACCTTCCAGCATCTCAATGTCCTTCTTAACCTGAGGGGCCCAGAACTGGACACAGCACTCAAGGTGTGGCCTAACCAGTGCTGAGTACAGGGCAGGATGACCTCCCTGCTCCTGCTGGCCACACTCTTCCTGATGCAGGCCAGGATGCCCTTGGCCTACTGGGCCCCCTGGGCACACTGCAGGCTCATGTTCAGCCTCCTCTCAACCAGTACCCCCAGGTCCCTCTCTGCCTGGCTGCTCTCAGCCACTCTGACCCCAGCCTGGAGCACTGCCTGGGGTTGTTGTGGCCAAGGTGCAGCACCTGGCACTTGGATGTGTTCAATCTGATGCCCTTGGACTCTGCCCATCTGCCCAGCCTGGCAAGGTGCCTCTGCAGAGCTCTCCCACCCTCTAACAGCTCAACTCCTGCCCCCAGCTTGCTGTCGTCTGCACACTGACTGATGATGGACTCAGTGCCCTCCTCCAGATCATCAATAAAGAGATTGAGCAGGCTGGGGCCCAGCACTGATCCCTGGGGCACACCACTAGTGCCTGGCTGCCAGCTGGCTGTGGCACCATTCACCACCACTCTCTGGGCTCAGCCTCCAGCCAGTTCCTCAGCCAGCACAGAGTGCTGCTGTCCAAGCCAGGGGCTGACAGCTTGGCCAGGAGTTTGCTGTGGGGGACGGTGGCAAAGGCCTTGCTGAAGTCCAGGCAGACCACAGCCACAGCCTGCCCCACATCCCCCAGGCAGTCACCTGAGCAGAGCAGGAGATCAGGTTGGTCAGGCAGGAGCTGCCCTTCCTGAATCCATGCTGGCTGGGCCTGATCCCTTGGCCCTCCTGGAAGTGCTGTGTGATTGCCCTCCAGATGCCCTGTTCCATCCTCTTGCCTGGCACTCAGGTCAGGCTGACAGGCCTGGGATTGCCTGGCTCCTCCTGCTGGCCCTTCTTGTGGATGGGCATCACCTTGGCAGCTTCCAGTCCCCCGGGACCTCTCCAGTGAGCCAGGGCTGGTGGGAAATGATGGAGAGAGGCTTGGCCAGCTCATCTGCCAGCTCTCTCAGCACCCTAGGATGGATCCCAGCCGCTCCCATGCACTTGTGGGGATCCAAGTGGCTCAGCAGGTCTCTAACTACTTCCTCCTGGATCTCAGGGGCATTATGCTGCTCCCTGACCCCACCTGCCAGCTCAGGAGGCTGTTAGCCTGGAGTCCTCCTGCCTTGCTGCTGAAAATGGACAGCCTGAGGCTGCTGCTGAGCAGGGTCGGAGGTGCTGGAGGTGGAAGGAGCACCTAAAACTGGTGCTGAGGAGGGTTGGAGGTGCTGGAGGTAGAAGGAGAGCCTGAAGCTGGTGCTGAGGAGGCTTGGAGGTGCTGGAGGTAGAAGGAGAGCCTCAGGCTGGGGGGGAGGGGCTTTGGGAGTCCTGCTCTGCTCCTTCAACCCAGCTGGCAGCCAGGAGGGTCCCTGTGGTCATCTCCTGGGGGGGGTCCCTACAGGGGGGATCTGGTTGAAGCCCCCAGGAGCTGTCCCCTGGGTCTTGGTCCCTGGCAGGCTGTCTGGGAGCTGAGGGCAGGTTTGCCTACAAGCTGCTCCAGGACCTCTTCTCCAACTACTCCAAGGCCCTGCTGCCTGTGGAGGACACTGACAGAGCCCTCAGCGTCACCCTGCAGGTCAGCCTCTCGCAGATCATCGACATGGTGAGAGCTGGAGCTGGCCCAGGGCCCTCACGACCCCTGCCCAGACCCTGAAACCCAGCCCAGACCCCTCAAACCCAACCCAGACCCCCTCAAACCCAGCCCAGACCCTGAAACCCAGCCCAGACCTCTCAAACCCAGCCCAAATCCACTCAATCCCAGCCCAGACCTCTCAAACCCAGCCCAGATCCACTCAAACCCAGCCCAGATCCACTCAAACCCAGCCCAGATCCACTCAAACCCAGCCTGGCACCGAGCCGCCCAGCGCCACGCCGGACACTGGCAGGAGGTGGCCACGGTGCTGGATCGCTGCTGCATGTGGCTCTTCCTCGCCATGGTCTTCCTCAGCAGCCTGCTGCTGCTGGCCAGAGCTGCCTGCAGGTCATGGCCTCAGGGACCTGAAGGACCTGATGGCCACAGGGAGCTTGCCCAGGACCTCTTCCAGGGCTGGTAGTGGCCACTGAGGCCCCATGAGGGTAGCTTGGGGCCAGCAGCTGTAGGCTTGGAGCTGCACCAGCAGCGGGGAGGAGGAACCCAACAGCAGGACCTCAAGCCCCAGCTTCAGGCTTGAGAGGTCTCAGCTGCCCCAATGACCACACCCAGGCTGTGGCTCCAAGTTCTTCCCTTCCCTATGTCCCAGAAACTGGAGCTAAACCCTGGGGCTGTGTCCTACTCCTCCTGCTTGGAGCCAAAGTCCTCCCAGGACCTCCTGGTCCCAGGCGAGCTGAGGCAGCATCCCTGGAACCAGCTGCCATGGAGCTGCTCCCACCTGGAGCCTTGGGGCTGCTCTCCCCTGGAGCCTTGGGGCTGCTCCTGCCTGGAGCCTTGGGGCTGCTCCTGCCTGGAGCCTTGGGGCTGCTCTCCCTTGGAGCCTTGGGGCTGCTCTCCCTTGGAGCCTTGGGGCTGCTCTCCCTTGGAGCCTTGGGGCTGCTCTCCCTTGGAGCCTTGGGGCTGCTCTCCCCTGGAGCCTTGGGGCTGCTCTCCCCTGGAGCCTTGGGGCTGCTCCTGCCTGGACCTCCCTGATCCCACCCAGCTCCCAAGCCAGGCTCCTGACTCCCCCCATCCCCCAAAGCAGCTCCCCCTGACCCTTGTTGTCCCTCGGGGGGGCACAGGCCCCCAGAAAGTAATTTTTAAGGTGGAATTTGGAAATGTATGTTTATTTTTGCTTCTCACTTTGGGGTCCTTTGAGTTCCATTTGTGACCCCCACATTTGGGAAACACTCCCTCCCCTCCCCATTCCCCCCCCCCAGACTTCTCTCTCCCTGTCCCCCACTGTCCCCCAAACAAAGGTCCTGCCCCTTAAAATGTCCTGAAGCGATTTTGGGACCTTCTGGAGCCGGACCTCCCCACACCAAATCCTTTCCAAACCCTTCCCAAAGTCCCAGGGAAGAACTTGGCCAAATCCTGACCAATTCCCCCCAACACTTCCTCAATCCTGCCCCAACCCCCCACAACCTCACCAAGACCTCCCAAACCTGGCCAAAACCTGACCCAATCCTGACAAATTCCCCCCAAAACCTCCCAAATCCTGCACCAACCCCCCACAGCCTGACCCAAACCTCCCAAATCCTTCCCCAAAAGTACCAAAGTCCTAAGGGAAGAACTTGGCCAAATCCTGACAAATTCCCCCCAAGACTTCCTCAATCCAATCCCAACCCCTGACCCAAACCTCCCAAGCTCTAACCAAGACCTCCCAAACCTGGCTACAAACTGACCAAATCCTGACAAATTCCACCCGAAACCTGCCAAATCCTGCCCCAAACCTCCCAAACTCCCAAAGAGGAACTTGGTCAAACACTGATCAAATCCACCCAAAACCTCCTCAAACCTGTCCCAACCCCCCAAAACCTCCCAAACCTGCCCACAACCTGACCTAATCCTGACAAATTCCCCCCAAAACCTTCCAAATCCTGCACCAACCTCCCACAACCTGACCAAAACCTCCCAAATCCTGATCAAAACCTCTCAACCCTTGGCCAAAACTTGAACAAAGCCTGGCCCAACCCACAGCAATTCCTGACCAAGCCCTGACCAAAACCTCCCAATGTTCCAGGGACAAAGATGACCAAATCCTGAATAAATCCACCCAAAACCTCCTCAATCCTGTCCCAACCCCCCACAACCTGACCTAAACCTCCCAACCTCTAACCAAGAATTCCCAAACCTGCCCACAACCTGCCCAACACCTGACAAATTCCCCCCAAAACCTCCCAAATCCTGCACCAACTCTCCACAACCTGACCCAAACTCCCAAATCCTGAGCACAGCCTCCCCAGTCCTGAGCTCAACTTGGCCAAACCCTGCCCCAACCCACACCAAAACCTCCCAAAGCCTCCTGAGTCCTGCCCCAAACCTCCCAAAGTCCCAGGGAGCAACATGGCCAAAGCCTGACCAATTCCCCCCAACACTTCCTCAATCCTTTCCCAACCCTCCACAACCTGACCACAACCTCCCAGACCCTGGGCACCGAGTCCTCCAAATCCTTCTTCCTAGAGCTGAGAGTCCTGCTAAGGATTACTAAAGCTAATAGCCCTGCTGCTGAGAATGAATGCTGCTAATGATCCTGCTGGGAGGGATCGACACCATGGCTGCAGTGGGGTTGGGGGTGGTGTTGTTGTTGTTATTATTATTATTATTATTAAGAGCTAAAAGTCCTCCTAATAATAATAGAGCTAACAGTCCTGCTGATGATTAATACTAGAGCTATAACCAGGCTAATAATGATAAATAATGAGCCAATATTAATAATGCTCATAATTAATAACAGACCTAATAATGCCACTAACAGTAATGTTTAAAAGAGCTATGAATCCTGCTAACATTGATGAGTAACATGGCTAATAATCCTAATAGTGGAAATAATTAGAAATAGAGCTAAGAATCCTGCTAATATTGAGTAATGGTGCTAACAACCCTGCCAATAATTAATAATAGAGCTAACAGTCCTGCTACTAATACTTAGATGAGCTAATAATCATCTTAATAATTAATAAAAACCTAAGAGTCCTGCTGCTAATAATTAATGGAGCTAAGAATCGAACTAATATTGATTGATAATATGGCTAATAATCTAAAGTATGGTAATAATTAATAAAAGAGCTTATAGTCCTGCTAACAGTCCTACTAATAATGACAAATAGTGTGGCTATGTATCTTAATAATAATACTAATGGCTAATAGAGGTAAAAGTCCTCTTAATAATCACTAATAAATCTAATAGTACTGGTAATGATTAATACTAGAGCTATAATCAGGCTAATAATGATAAATAACCTGGGTAACGATCTTAATTGTGGTAATACTTAATAATAGACCTAATAATACCACTAATAGTAATATTTAAGAATCCTGGCAATATTGATAAAAAACATGGCTAATACTCCTAATAACGGAAATCATTGCTAATAGAGCTAAGAGTCCTGCTAATATTGAGTAATGGTGCTAACAATCCTGCCCATAATTAATAATACAGCAAACAGTCCTGCTACTAATCATTAATGGCTCTAATAATCCTAATGATAAATAATATGGCTAATAGTCTTAATAATTGTAACAGCAAAAACTAATGGAGCTAAAAGACCCCCTAATAATAACTAACAGAGCTAACAGCACCAGTAATAATTAATGCTAGAGCTCTAATCAGGCTAATGATGATAAATAACATGGCTACGAGTCTTACTACTACTAACAATAAAACGTAGCACTAACCATAAAGAACAGAGCTAATATTCCTGCTAATAACAATCAAGGGAGCTAATAATCCTGCTTATATTGATAAGTACTATGGCTAATAGCCTCAATAATGGTAATAATAAAGTAGCTAATATTCCTGCTAATAATAACAACTAATAGAGCTAACAATCCTTCTAATACCTATAAACAATATGGCTAATCATCTTAACAATGAAATAATTAATAATAGAGCTAATAATAATGCTAAGAATAACTAATAGATCTAAGAATCCTGCTAATACCTATAAAGAATATGGCTAATAATCTTAACTATGGCAATAATTATTAATAGATGTACTAATCCTGCTAATAATAATTAATAGAGCTAAGAATCCTGCTAATACCTATAAAAAATATGGCTAATAATCTTAGTTATGGTAATATTTAATAACAGACCTAATAACAGCACTAATACTAATGCTTAAAAGAGCTAAGAATCCTGCTAATATTGATGAAAAATATGGCTAAGAATCTTAGTAATAGAAACAATTAATAATAGAGCTATGAACCCTACTAACATTGAGTAATGGTGCTAATAATCCTGTAGATAATTAATAAAAGAGCTAATTCTCTGGTTAATGACTAATAATACACCTAATAGCAATACTAGTAGTAGCTGGCAGTCCTGCTGAAAATAATTGATAGAGCTAATAACCCTGCTTATAATAATATATAATGAGGCTAATAATCCTGCTACTACTACTACCGGTCTTAGTAGTAGGAGTAATAGTAATAATAATAATAATAAAGCACCTAATAGTGTGCTAATACCAATAGGGCTAATAATCCTGCTGAGGATTACTAACAGGGGATCCCCCCAGAGGACCTCACAGCCTCCCAGAGATGTCTCCTGACCAAGCCCTGACCAAAACCTTCCAAATATTGAGCAGAACCTGACCCAAGCCAGACCAAAACATCCCAAATCCTTCCCAAACCCTTCCCAAAGTCCGAGGGAAGAACTTGGCCAAATCCTCACCAATTCCCCCCAACACTTCCTCAATCCTGCCCCAACCCCCCACAACCTCACCAAAACCTCCCAAATCCTCAGCTCAACCTCACCAAACCCTCACCCAATCCACACCAAAACCTCCCAAAACCTCCTCAAGCCTTTCCCAACCTCCCAACCCCTCACCAAAAGCATCAAACACTTCCCAAAGCCTCAGCACAACTTGCCCAAGTCCTGGCCCAAGCCTGACCACAGCCTGCTCAAAACCTCCCAAATCCTCAGCTCAGACCAAAAACCTCCCAAAACCTTCTCAAACCATTCCCAAAACCTCCCAAAGTCCTAGGGAGGAACTTGGCCAAGTCCTGGCCCAAGCTGGAACAAATCCTGACCAAATCCTGCCCAAAACCAAAGCCTGTCCAAATCCCCCCAAAACCTGCACCAACCCCCCACAACCTGACCAAAACCTCCCAAATCCTACCCAAAATGCCCTAAAGACCTAGGAAAGAACTTGGCCAAGTCCTGACAAATCCACCCAAAACCTCCTCAATCCTATCCCAACCCCCACCCAACTGGACCCAAACCTCCCAAACCCTAAACAAAACCTCCTGATGTCCTAGGGAGGAACTTGGCCACTTCTTGACAAATTCCCCCTAAAACCTCCCAAATCTTGCACCAACCCCCCATAACCTGACCCAATACCTCCCAAGCTCTAACCAAGACCTCCCAAACCTGCCCACAACCTGACACAATCCTGACTAATTCCCCCAAAACCTCCCAAATTCTTCCCAAAACCTCCCAAAGTCCCAGGGAGGAACTTGGCCAAGTCCTGGCCCAAGCCAGAACAACTCCTGACCAAATCCTTCCCAAAACCTAAAAAAATCCCAGGGAAGAACTTGGTCCAAATGAGATCAAAACCTCCCAAATCCTTCCCAAAACCTCCCAAAGTCCCAATGAGGAACTTGAACAAATCCTGACAAATTCCCCCCAAAACCTCCCAAAATCCTGAACAAAACCTCCCAAAGTCCTAGGGAACAACTTGGCCAAGTCCTGGCCCAAGCCAGAACAACTCCTGTCCAATTCCTTCCCCAAACCTCCCAAAGTCCCAGGGAGGAATTTGGTCAAATCCTGACAAATCCCCACCAAAACTTCCTCAATCCTGCACCAACCCCCCAAAACCTGACCCAAACCTCCCAACCTTTAACCAAGACCTCATAACCCTGCCCACAACCTGGCCAACTCCTGACAAATTCCCCCCAAAACCTCCCAAATCCTGCACCAACCCCCCATAACCTGACCCATACCTCCCAAATCCTGGGCAGGATTTGACCAAGGCCTGCTTCAATCCAGCAACAAATCCTGCACCAAATCCTCACAAAACTTCCCAAATCCTGCCCAAAATCTCCCAGATCCAGGATAGGACTTGGCCAAATCCTGGTCCAAACCAGACCAAAACCTCTCAAATCCTTCCCCAAAACCTCCCAAAATTCTAGGGAAGAACTTGGCCAAACCCTGACAAATTCCACCCAAAACTTCCTCAATCCTGTCCCAACCCCCAAAACCTGACCCAAACTTCCCAAGCTCTATCCAAGACCTCCCAAACCTGGGCACAACCTGAACCAATCCTTACAAATTCCCCACAAAACCTCCCAAATCCTTCCCCTAACCTACCAAAATCCTAGGGAACAACTTCCCAAGTCCTGGCACAAGCCAGAACAACTCCTGACCAGATCCTTCCCAACACCTCCCAAATCCCTGGGCACAACTTGGCTAAATCCTGGCTCAACCCACACCAAATCCTGCCCCAAAACTCCCACCAAATTCCCACCAAAATTTCCTCAGTTCTGCACCAACCCCCCACAACCTGACCAAAACCTCCCAAATCCTACCCAAACCCTCCTCAATCCTGTCCCAACCCCCAAAAACCTGACCCAAACCTCTCAACCGCTATCCAAGACTTCCCAAACCTGACCACAAGCTGACCAACTCCTGACAAATTTCCCCCAAAAGCTCCCAAATCCTGCACCAACCCCCCACAACCTGATCCAAACCTCCCAAATCCTGCCCAAAACCTCCCACACTCCTAGGCCAAACTCCCAAACTTGGCCAAGTCCTGGCCCAAGCCAGAACAACTCCTGAAAAAATCCTTCCCCAAATCTCCCAAAGTCCTTCTCCTCAATCCTTCCCCACCTCTCCAGAACCTGACCCAAACTCCCAGATCCTGAGCACAGCCTCCCCAGTCCTCAGCTCAACTTGGCCAAACCCTGGTACAACCCGCACCATAACCTCCCAAAGCCTCCTGAGTCCTGCCCCAAACCTCCCAAAGCCCTACGGAAGAACTTGACAAATCCTGACCAATTCCTCCCAACACTTCCTCAATCCTGCCCCAACTCCCCACAACCTCACCAAAACCTACCAAATCCTCAGTTCAACCTCACCAAAACCTCACCCAATCCACACCAAAACCTCCCAAAACCTCCTCAAGCCTTTCCCAACCTCCCAGCCCCTCACCAAAAGCATCAAACACTTCCCAAAGCCTCAGCACAACTTGCCCAAGTCCTGGCCCAAGCCTGACCACAGCCTGCACAAAACCTCCCAAATCCTCAGCTCAGCCTGACCTAATCCTGACCCAACCCAGACCAAAACCTCCCAAAGTCCTAGGGAGAACATGGCCAAAGCCTGGCCCAATGCAGAACAAATCTTGCCCCAAACCTCCCAAATCCTCAACTGAACCTCACCAAATCCTTACCAAATCCCCACAAAACCTACCAGATCCTGCCCAAAACCTTCCAATGTCCTAGGAGGTATTTGGCCAAAGCCTGACTAATTCCCCCCAAAACCCACCAAACGCAGTACAGAACTTGGCCAAATCCTGGCCCAAACAAGACCAAAACCTCACAAATCCTTCCCAAAATCTCCCAAAGTCCCAAAGAAGAACTTGCCCAAAGCCTGACAAATTCCCCCCAAAACCTCCTCAATTCTGTACCAACCCCCCACAACCTGACCCAAACCTCCCAACCTCTAACCAAATCCTCCCAAACTTAGGTGCAACCTCTCAAGTCCTGACCAATTCCCCCCAAAACCTCCCAAATCCTGCACCAACCCCCCAAAACCTAACCCAAACCTCCCAAATCCTGCCCCTAACCTCCCAAAGCCCTAGAGAAGAACTTGGCCAAGTCCTGGCCCAAGCAAGAACAACTCCTGACCAAATCCTGCCCAAAACCTCCCAGAATCCTAGGGAAAAACATCCCAAATCCTGGCAAATTCCCCCCAAACCCTCCCAAATCCTGCACCAAACCTCCCAAAGTCCCAGCGAGGAACTTGGCCAAATCCTGACCAATTCCCCCCAACACTTCCTCAATCCTTTCCCAACCCTCCACAACCTGACCACAACCTCCCAGATCCTGGGCACGGAGTCCTCCAAATCCTTCTTCCTAGAGCTTAGAGTCCTGCTAAGGATTACTAAAGCTAATAGCCCTGCTGCTGAGAATGAATGCTGCTAATGATCCTGCTGGGAGGCATCAACACCATGGCTGTAGTGGGGTTGGTGGTGGTGGTGTTTTTTTATTATTATTATTATTATTATTATTATTATTATTATTATTATTATTATTATTGTACTGAGCTAAAAGTCCTCCTAATAATTACTAATAGAGCTAACAGTCCTACTATTGATTAATACTAGAGCTATAACCAGGCTAATAATGATAAATTAAATGGCTAATAATATTAATAATGCTTATAACTGATAATAGACCTAATAATACCACTAATAGCAATGTTTACTGGAGCTATGAATCCTGCTAATATTGATAAATAATATGGCTAATAATCCTAATAATGGAAATAATTAGAAATAGAACTAAGAATCCTGCTAATATTAAGTAATGGTGCTAACAACCCTGCCTATAATTAATAATAGAGCTTACAGTCCTGCTACTAATACTTAGATGAGCTAATAATCCTCTGTTACAGTTTGAGCTGGGTGCCCCCCTGCAGTGTTTACTTCCTGTGTCCAGAAGTCCAGCCCAGGGGTGGACACAGGAAATTATGTAGTATTTCATACCACAATCCTTTGCACCCACTATAAGATCCAGTGCGGAGTCTAGCACTATCTCTTTTCTTCCTCCTCCGTCAGCCGGTAACTGGGGAGATGTCTCCTGGCTTTGGGCCTGGCTATGGGCAGTCTCAGATCTGGCCAGCTGAGACTAGCCTAGCAGTGGGAGGGGGAAGAAGGAGCCCTGGGGGTCTCGGGTGTACCCTCAGGTAGGGATGGGATCTCTCTGGCTCTGCTGTGGGATTTTTCTTTATCACTGTGCTTTTGCTTTTCTGTACAAGTTCACTGCTTGCTGTTTAAACTTTCCATCCCTTGTGCAATCCCTTTGTCTGAGTGTTTATTGTTGCCAGGGGTGGGGAAGGGGGCTGCCTCAACCCAGCACATCCTCTTCATAATTAATAAAGAGTCCTGCTACTAATAGTTAATGGAGCTAAGAATCAAACTAATATCGATCAATAATGTGGCTAATAATCTAAATAATGGCAATAATTCATAACAGAGCTGATAGTACTGCTAACAATCCTACTAATAATGATAAATATTGTGGCTACAAATCTGAATAATAATAATACTAATGACTAATGGAGCTAAAAGTCCTCCTAATAATAACTCACAGAGCTAATAGGACTGGAAATGGTTCATACTAGAGCTATAATCAGGCTAATAATAATAAATAACATGGCTAACAATCTTAATTATGGAAATTATTAAGAATAGACCCAATAATACCAGTAACAGTAATTTTTAAAAGAGCTAAGAATCATATCATATTCATAAATAATATAGCTAATAATGGAAATAATAATTAATAGAGCTAGGAATCCTGCTAATAGTAAGTAATGGCACTAACAATCCTGACTATAATTAATAATAGAGCTAATAGTCCTGCTACTTATACTTAGATGAGCTAATAATCCTCTTAATAATTAATAAAAGAACTAATGGTCTTGCTACTAATAATTAATGGTGCTAATACTCCTGCTAATACTGATAAATAATATGGCTAATAGTCTTAATAATTGTAACAGTAATAACTAATAGAGCTAAGAGTCCTCCTAATAATAACGAACAGAGGGAATAGTACTGGTAATGATTAATGCTGGAGCTGTAATCAGGCTAATGATGATAAATACCATGGCTAAGAGTCTTACTACTACTAATAATAAAACTTAGTGCTAATAATCATGCTAATCATAAAGAACAGAGCTAATATTCCTGCTAATAACAATCAAGGCAGCTAATAATCCTGCTTATATTGATAAATACCATGGCTAATCACCTTAATAATGGTAATAATAATGGAGCTAATAGTCCTGCTAATAATAACTAATAGAGCTAACAATCCTGCTAATATTGATAAATAACATGACTAATAATCCAAATATGACTAGCAATTAATAGTAGAGCTAAGAGTCCTGCTAACCATAGCTAATAGAGCTAAAAGCCCTGCTAATGGTTAATAGAGTTAAGAGTCCTGGGAATAAAAATTTATATAGCTAATAATCCTGTTAACAATTAATAACAGAGCTGATATACCTGCTAAGAAGAATTAATAGAGCCAATAATACTGCTAATAATAATTAATAGAGCTAATAACCCTGCTAATAAATATAAATAATGTGGCTAATAATCTTAACTCTGGCAATCATTAATAAGAAATCTAATTATTATGGTAATAACAAATAATGGCGCTAATAATCCTACTAATACCTATAAATAATATGGCAAATATTTTTAACTATGGCAATAACTACTAATAGAGCTAATTATCCTGGTAATAATATTTTATGGTGCTAATAACCCTGGTAATATCTATAAATAATAGAGCTAATAATCTTAACTATGGCAACCATTAAAAATAGATCTAATAACAGTGTTAATAATAATTAATAGAGCTAGTAATCTTGCTAGCATTGATAAATAATACATCTAATAATCTTTATGGTAATATTTAATAACAGACCTAATAATACCACTAATGCTAATGTTTAAAAGAGCTAAGAATCCTGCTCATATTGAAGAATAATATGGCTAAGCATCTTAATAATGGAAATAATTCATAATAAATAATAATACAGCTAATAATAATACTAATACTTAAAAGAGCTAATAATAATTATTACAACTCATAGTCCTGCTAATACTGATAAACCTCCCAAATCCTTCCCAAAACCTTCCACAGTCCCAAAGAAGAACTTCCCAAAGCCTGACAAATTCCCCCCCAAACCTCCTCAATCCTGCATCAACCCCTCACAACCTGACCCAAACCTCCCAACCTCTAACCAAATCCTCCCAAACTTAGGCACAACCTCCCAAATCTTGACAAATTCCACCCAAAACCTCCCAAGTCCTGCACCAACCCCCCAAAACCTAACCCAAACCTCCCAAATCCTGCCCCTAACCTCCCAAAGCCCTAGAGAAGAACTTGGCCAAACTTGGGGGCTAAAAATCTTAACTATGGCAATAATTAATAAGAGAGCTAATTGTCCTGGTAATAATAATTAATGGAGCTAAAAATCCTGCTAATACCTATGGCTAATAATCTTAATGATGGCAGTCATTAAAAATTGATGAATAATATGGCTAAGCATCTTAATAATGGAAAGAATTCATAATAGAGCTGAGAAACCCACGAGTATTGATTAATGGTGCTAATAATCCTGTTACTAATTAATAACAGAGCTAATACTCCTCTTAATAACTAATAACACAGCGAATAGTAATACTAGTAGTAATACTTAAAAGTGCGAATAATAATTAATGCAACTAATAGTCCTGCTAATACTGATAAATAATGTGGCTAATAGTCTTAATAAGAATAATAAATAATAGAGCTAAAAGTCTTCCTAATAATAACCAATACAGCTAATAACTAATAGAGCTAACAGTCCTGTTAGGGACTAATTATAGAGCTATACTCCCAATAATGGTAATAATTGCTAATAGAGCTGGTAGTCCTGCTGAAAATAATCGATAGAGCTAATAACCCTGCTAATAATTATAAATAATGTGGCACATAATCCTGTTAATAATGATAAACAACCTCCCCAGTCCTGAGCTCAACTTCGCCAAACCCTGGCCCAACCCACACCAAAACCTCCCAAAGCCTCCTGAGTCCTGCCCCAAACCTCCCAAATCCTCAGCTCAACCTCACCAAACCCTCACCCAATCCACACCAAAACCTCCCAAAACCTCCTCAAGCCTTTCCCAACCTCCCAGCCCCTCACCAAAAGCATCAAACACTTCCCAAAGCCTCAGCACAACTTGCCCAAGTCCTGGCCCAAGCCTGACCACAGCCTGCTCCAAACCTCCCAAATCCTCACCTCAGCCTGACCAAATCCTGACCCAACCCAGACTAAAAGCTCCCCAAACCTTCACAAACCCTTCCCAAAACCTCCGAAACTCCCAGGGAAGCACTTGGCCAAGTCATGGCCCAAGCCAGAACAACTCCTGACCAGATGCTTCCCAAAACTTCCCGAACTTCTAGGGAAGAACTTGGTCAAATCCTGAACAAATCCCCCCCCAAATCTCCCAAATCCTGCACCAACCCCCCAACAACCTGACCTAAACCTCCCAAGCTCTAACCAAGACCTCCCAAACCTGGCCACAACCTGACCAAATCCCAACTAATTCCCCCCAAAGCCTCCCAAATCCTGCCCTAATCCTCCCAAACTCCTAGGGAAGAACTTCCCAAGTCCTGGCCCAAGCCAGAACAACTCCTGAGCAGATCCTGCCCAAAACCTCCCAAAGTCCTAGGGAAAAACTTGGACACAGCCTAACAAATTCCCCCTAAAGCCTCCTAAATCCTGACCAAAACCTCCCAATATCCCAGGGAGGAAGATGGCCAAATCCTGAATAAATCCCCAAACCTTCTTATACCTGTCCCAACACCTCAAAACCTCCCAACCTCTAACCAAGACCTCCCAAACCTGCCCACAACCTGACCAACTCCTGACTAATTCCCCACAAAACCTCCCAAATCCTGCACCAACCCCCCAAAACCTGACCTAAACCTCCCAAATCCTCAACAAAACCTCCCAAATTCTGGCCACGATCTGACCAAATCCTGCTTCAATCCAGAGACCAAATCCTCACCAAATCCCCACAAGACCTCCCAAATCCCTGGGCACAACTTGGCTAAATCCTGGCTCAACCCACACCAAATCCTGACCAAATCCTGCCCCAAAACTCCCACCAAATTCCCACCAAAATTTCCTCAGTTCTGCACCAACCCCCCACAACCTGATCAAAACCTCCCAAATCCTACCCAAACACTCCTCAATCCTGTCCCAACCCCCAAAAACCTGACCCAAACCTCTCAACCACTACCCAAGACTTCCCAAACCTGGCCACAAGCTGACCAACTCCTGACAAATTCCCCCCAAAACCTCCCCAATCCTGCACCAATCCCCCACAGCCTGACCCAAACCTCCCAAATCCTTCCCTAAACCTCCCAAATTCCTAGGGAAGAAGTTGGCCAAGTCCTGGCCCAAGCCAGAACAACTCCTGAAAAAATCCTTCCCCAATCCTCCCAAAGTCCTACTCAATCCTTCCCCACCTCTCCAGAACCTGACGCAAACTCCCAGATCCTGAGCACAACCTTCCCAGTCCTGAGCTCAGCTTGAACAAACCCTGGCCCAACCCACACCAAAACCTCCCAAAGCCTCCTGAGTCCTGCCCCAAACCTCCCAAAGCCCTAGGGAAGAACTTGGCCAAGCCCTGGCCCAAGCCAGAACAACTCCTGACCAGATCCTGCCCAAAACCTCCAAAAATCCCACGGAAGAACTTGGACAAAGCCTGACGAATTCCCCCCAAAACTTCCTCAGTCCTTCACCAACCCTCCAGAACCTGACCTAAGCCTCCCAAATCCTTACCCAATCCTCCCAAATACCCAAGGAGGAACTTGGTCAAATCCAGGCCAAATTCCCCCCAAAACCTCCTAAATCCTGCACCAACCCCCCATAACCTGACCCAAACCGCCCAAACCCTTCCCTAAACCTCCCAAATTCTGGGCAGGATGTGACGAAATCCTGCTTCAATCCAGAGACTAAATCCTTCCCAAATCCCCACAAAACCTCCCAAATCCTGAACAAAACCTCCCAATGTCCTACAGAGGAACTTGGCCAAATCCTGACCAATTCCCCCCAAAAATTCCTCAGTCCTATCCCAGCCCCCCAACAACCTGACACAAACCTCCCAAGTTCTAACCAAGACCTCCCAAACCTAGGCACCACCTGACCAACTCCTGACAAATTCCCCCCCAAACCTCCCAAAATCCTGAACAAAACCTCCCAAATTTCTAGAGAAGAACTTGGCCAACTCCTGGCACGAGCCAGAACAACTCCTGACCAAATCCTACCCAACACCTCCCAGACTCCAAGAGAGGAAGTTGGCCAAAGCCAAACCAAATCCCCCAAGGCTTGCTGAATCCAGTCCCAACCTCCTCCAATCTGACCCAAACCTCCCAAATCCTGACCCAAACCTCCCAAATCCTGACCCAAACCTCCCAAATCCTGACCCAAACCTCCCAAATCCTTCTCCTAATCTACCAAAGTCCTAGGGATGAACTTGGCCAACTCCTGGCCCAAGCCAGAACAACTCCTGACCAAATCCTGCCCAAAACCTCCCAAAGTCAAACGGAGGAACTTGGCCAAATCCTTCCCAAATCCCCACAAAACCTCCCAAATCCTGCACCAACCCCCCACAATCTGGCCCAAACCTCCCAAATCCTCAACAAAAACTCCCAAATTCTGGGCAGGATTTGGCAAACCCTGCTTCAATCCACAGACCAAAGCCTTCCCAAATCCCCACAAAACCTCCCAAATCCTGCCCAAAACCTCCCAAAGTCTTAGGGAGGAACTTGGCCAAAGCCTGACAAATTCCCCCCCACACCTACCAAATGCTGTACAGAACTTGGCCAAATCCTGGCCCAAACGAGACCAAAACTTCCCAAATCCTTACCCAATCCTCCCAAAGACCCAGGGAGGAAGTTGGCCAAATTCAGACCAAATTGCCCCCAACACTTCTTCCATCCATTCCCAAGCCCCCAACAACCTGACCCAAACCTCCCAAGCTCTAACCAAGACCTTCCAAACCTGGGCACAACCTGACCAAGTCCTGACAAATTCCACCCAAAACCTCCCAAATCCTGCACCAACCCCCCACAACCTGAACCAAACCTCCCAAATCCTGAACAAAACCTTCAAAGTCCTAAAGAGGAACTTGGCCAAATGCTGACAAATTCCCCCAAAACCTCCTGTGTTAGGTTAATGCCAATTCTGGGAACAAAAAACCCAAGCAGGGTGGAGGGCTTGAGGGGACTTTACCCTCCCTGCAGGGCGTTGCCCCCCAGGAAGCTGAGTCTGTTCCACTCCCCCCTCCCTGCCCAGCTAGGCTAGAAAAAGCAGGACATCGTAGCTGTTGGCTCTCCTTTTGGCTCCTGCCCCTGCTGGATGAGAGCCACTGCAGCTGCCCTCCTGCTCCTCTGCCACGTGGTCACACCTGATCCTTCTCCCTGCTGCCTCCTCAGAGAAAGACTGGTTTTGTATTTGTCCCTTTGTTTGTCCCACTCCCATCCATCCTTCTCCCTTGCCCTTGAGAACCTTTCCTGTTATTGTTATATATATATATATATTGTTTAAAGACAACTCTTTACCTCTCTACTTCCAAGCTGACTCCAAATCATTGCCTGGTGGATTTATCCTTCCTTTTCTCCCCTCTCTGTTGGGAGGGAGGAGGGGGTGGTGCTGAGGGCTGGAGGCCCTCCAGGGGGTGGTGCTGAGGCTGGAGGACACCTGGGGGGTGGTGCTGAGGGTGGAGGTCCCCTGGGTGGGGGTGCTGAGGCTTGGAGGCCCTCCAGGAGATGGTGCTGAGGGCTGGAGGCCTTCTCCCTGATCTCCAGCAGCTGCTTTCTTCTTCCTTGCCCAGGTTGACCTCTCCCACTTGTCCCCAGAGGAGCGCTGGAGGTGAGTCTGGGCTGGAGGAAGTCACCCAGTGCTTGAAGCTCCCCCCTGGAGCTGCTCCTCCCAGGAGAGGACAAACCCCCAGCCCTGGGGGCTGCTGCCACAGGGGAGGCCTCAGCTGCCTTGGACTTGCTTTGACCTCCTCTGCTTGGAAATGTCCCAGGGAGGTTGGAGAAGAGGACCTCTGAGGGTCTCTTCCCACTTTGCCAAGTGGATTCTCCAGGCTGGAGGAGGCTTCACCTCCCTGGGGCTCTGGAGGACCAGGAGGAGGCTTCACCTCCCTGGGGCTCTGGACCAGCTGCTGGGTGGCATAGGTTGAACCATGCTCTTCACCTTGGAAGTCCTCACAGCTCAAAGCCACCACTGGTGGTGGTTGGGCCATGGCCTCTGGCAAGACCAAAGCCACCTGAGGACAGCCTCACGTGGATCATCTTCTCTGCCTTTGTGGTGAGGAGGTTATGAAATTTATGACTATGAATTTATGAATTATGAAAAATATTATTTTATTAATTACCAAACTATTAATAACCGATTAATCACCAACTTATATACATGTTCTAGTGCACGTTCGTGAAATAGATTCCACAACTGGCTTAGTGTTATGATTAGAACGTAATTGAACTATCTAGAAACCCTTTCTATATTTATATAAGGAAGGGTGCAGTTCTGCCGCTTGGCCACTAGATGGAGACTCGGCGGGACGCGGGCGGCTTCTGGCTCTACACAGCAATATTATAATCTGTCTATGCGTCAGCGCTTACTCTGCTAGACGCGGATCCTTTGAACCGAGTGCTAGTGGGTGGAAAGCACGTGGACGATATTCAATTCCCTTCAGACAACAGGGATCGGTCCTGGTCGGGGTCGGTCCGTGGGGTCGGCCCTCAGGAGTCGGCTCGCACGGCAGGGCGGGACGACGGTGGCCGGTAGGTGGGCTCGAACGAGGGAAGCAGGCGAAGCTACGGGGGTCGGCCCAACCACGGCGAGTCTCAGGGCTGATGCAAACAGCCTCGGGGAGAGAATGCGGCTGCGTTAGGCGGCGGATTCTCTTTACCGAGCTTAAAGGAGTAACAGGACTCTCAGAGTGGTCCCGGTTCGATGCTAGGCATACGTGGACTCGGTTATCAATCGAGTCCCTTCTCCCCGGTAACTGGGCAGATCTTACCCTCGGGGGTCAGTCCAGTCCTCCGGTGGCACGATGGGCTCTCCCGGTCGGCACGGCTGGCTGCAGCAACGTTGAGCTCCTCAGGCTCAGCAAAGGTCCTCCCTCTGTGCTTCTTCACTACGCAGACGCTTCCAGCATGCGTGCATGTATAACAGAAGCTAATAACAATAAGCTCAATGGCGAAGGCTGCAGCTCGAGAGTTGCTCTCTCGAGCTAGCACAGAGACAAAGTAAATGAGGGGGCAACGTGTTCACCAACTGGGGTGATACTTATAGATCCCTCGAGGCTGGGCTTGACCAATGGGCACTCTCATAAGCAACTGGCTTCAGCCTATAGAAAGCGTGAAGCTAGGCTTATGCCCATACTTGGTGTCAGCACGAGCGCTGCATGCGCTGGGTGCGTGCAAGCCTGGCTAATGCCTTGGCTTTTGTCTTCCTCCTGGAGGAGGGGGAACTTGCCCACATGCTGGGACAAGATTCAGTATCGGGGCATAATGTGCCTTCACCACAGCCTTCCTCTGGAGGGGTCTCCTCTGTGTTCTCCTTCCAGCTCTTTGCTTCCTTGGCCAAGCTCTGAGGCTGTCACCACCCAAACCTTCTTGGGTGTCCTGGTGCTCTTCCCAAGCTGTTGGAGGGTGGCAGGAGAAGATCCAGCAAGAGGTGTCTGGGGTCTCCCAAACCCTTTCCTTCTGTCCCTGCAGATGGTGACCCTCTTCCAGATGTGGGTGGTGCCCCTCTACTTCACCATCAAGCTCAACTTGACTTCGAGAATGACACACAAGAGACTCAGTAAGTTTCTTGTATTATGCTTCTATTCTGGCGCGCCTGACACAGGTAGAATCATTTCAAAAGACCTGTGTGTCTTCAGAGAGTTTTGGGCAAGCTTTTATGCAAAGAGTTATCTGTCTATAATGACAGGGGTCCAGATGCTTCCTATCTATACAAAGCTTATCTATCCAGATGCTTCCTATCTATACAAAGCTTATCTATCTAAAAGAGCAGAAGTATACATATTATGTAGGTGTCCTTTATCTTATACAAAAGATCATCTTGTCCAAGACTAACAGAAGTAAATCACTGAAAAATCCTGCTATTCCTTATCTATCCAAAGGCTGTCTGCCAACCCCTCTCCCCCTCCCTGCATTCCAGCATTTCAGCTAACAAGCAGAAAATTCTTATCAACTCTGTTATTCTGTTAATGAGACTTTTCTGTTCATCAATTCCCCCCCTTTCTTACAGCCAAGAGTATATTCCTATACTATATTTTCTTAAAATAATGTCCTGTTTCCAGCTCATGCCTGAGTTTATAATTTTTATACTTATGGTAGGATTCTACACTACTCTTTCCAGTACACATAATTATCTTAATCAAAACTAGCAGTAATATTATTAATAAAACAATCATTACAATTCCCAGCAACAACTGTTTAAGCCAGCGTATATTGGGCATCCATGAGGTTAACTCTTCCCAGAGGTCTGATAATCCATATGATGTATCATCCTTGCTTACCTCATGTAATACTTTCCCCTGTTCCCTTATATTTTGTACATCAGTTTTAATTTGTCCTGATCTATCTACATAGGTGCAACAAGTGGTGTTTATCAGGGTACACACCCCTCCCATTTCAGCTGTAATAATATCCAAAGCCAGCCTGTTTTGTAGTGACACACTGCTCGCAGACTTAACTTCCACCTGCAGATTCTGCACTGCATCAGCTGCTGAATTAGCAATGACTTCCATTGTAGCTGATATATTTACTATTGCTTTTTCAAGTTGTGCAACGCCTAATGCAGGGAACAATGCTCGAACAAAACTGTGATATCCAGTATTGTATCTGACAAGGGGATTTGCTGTCCTTCTGTGTCTTCTCCAAAGAGTTCTCCAATATCCTCTAGGCAGGATCTCATGATGGACAGTGATTTGTGGGGTTAAGTAGCCTGCAGTGCAAACTCCTGTCCATTTTGGGGGTAAGCTTTTTCTGGCATGCCCATCCCCACATAACCACCAATATCCATAAGGGAGTAAGCAACTAATTTGACTTAATAGGCGACACCAGCCCCTACAACATCCAGCCTGCTTTCTTTAGAAGAGGTACAGCCATTTCCCTGAACCCATGGATTGGCACCTGAGACTTCTCCAGGGGAAGAGTAATTCCAGCTGCAGCCCAACGCTGTTAAATTTTGCCATCCTACCTTATTTTCACTACTTTCATTACTTTCTACAAAAAGGGTTCGTGAAGGATCTACAATTAATAAGTCAAACTTTGGACCCAACCTTTCTGAGCTATCTTTCCCATGCTGACAATTGTGGAAGTTACTATCAGATGTAGTCACCCAGTCTGACGGCCCCCATGTCCAATTCATTGAGGCTACCCCAAATAAAGGGGTCCTCATTTGGCCTCGAGGAAGTTCAGTGCATATCCAACAGTTAGAAAGATTAGTTTGCAAAGCCAATTCTTGACTAACATTTAAGTACATATTGCCTTCCCATCCTTCAATAGTATTAACCAACAAACAAATCACGATTATCGATACAGCTTGAGCTTCAGGGGTCCCTGAGATTCAAGTTTCCATTCTCTTGCTGAAGTCTTCTTGACTCTGGTGTGGTGAATCCAAGCAGCTTGTTCCTTGATTTTGATGGCTGTGAAGGATGTCAATAACACCTGATATGGTCCGGTCCACTTGGGCTCCAGAGGGTTTTCTGAAAGAGATCTCACATAGACATAATCTCCAGGTTCCACATCATGGACTGCTCTGTCTAACCCTCTCACATTGGTTCCAATCACCTGTTTGTTAACAATGCTCAGGTTCTTATAAATTTGCTGAACATACTTGTTCAACATTTCCTCTCTAAATTGCCCTGGTTCAGAAGGGTCCATAGTTCCTACTACATAAGGTCTTCCAAACAGGATTTCAAATGGGCTCAACCCTTCCTTTATTCTTTGCTTAGTTCGAATTCGCAACAGGGCAATTGGTAATGCTTGTGGCCAAGGAAGGTTTGCTTCCTGTCCAATTTTTACTATCTGGTTTTTGATTAAATGGTTCATTTTCTCCACTTGCCCACTCGAATGTGGATTGTAGGGGGTGTGGAGTTGCCAATCAATCCCTAAAATTTTGCTCACCTGTTGCACCACCTTGGCCACAAAATGAGGTCCCCTGTCTGAGGAAATAGCAGCAGGTACCCCAAAACGAGGTATTATTTCTTGTAACACTGCCTTAGTAACCTCCCGTGCTTTGTTTGTGCGACAGGGAAATGCTTCTGGCCAACCAGAGAAGGTGTCAGTGAGTACCAACAGGTACCTGTATCCCCCCTTTCTTGGGAGCTCAGTAAAATCAATTTGCCATTGTTGTCCTGGATAATTTCCTCTGCTAATTTGTCCCAGTCTAACTCCTCTTCTTACTTTGGGGTTAGCCTTAAGACACACCTCACATTGCCGGGTTACCTGTTCGACCGTGGTGTATAATTTCCGTGCTATACACTCCTGAACCAATTTTCGATACAGGGCTTCTGCTCCCCAGTGAGTCTTTGCGTGTTCCATCTGAACAAAAGCCCAGAGAAGGTTCGTGGGAATGATTAATCTCCCATCCGGTGTCCTGGCCCAGCCCTTTCCTGTCCTATTCCCCAAAAGGTCTTTAATTAATTTCTGATCCTCTGTGCTATACACAGGTTCTGGCTCTTTTTGCTCAATTGACAGTTTACCATCTGGGATCAAAACAAACTCTGACACCTTTCTCCCCTCCCTGGCCACCCTTTTAGCTGTTTCATCTGCCAGTCTGTTGCCTCTTTCTTGACCAGTATTTCCTTTTTGGTGTGCTTTGCAGTGCGTTATGGTGACTTTGCTTGGCTTCTGCACTGCTTCTAGCAGCCTCAGTATTTCTTCTGCATGTTTAATACCTTTTCCTTGAGATGTCAACAGTCCTCTTTCTTTCCAAATGGCTCCATGGGCATGTACCACCCCAAAGGCATACTTGGAGTCAGTCCATATGTTTGCACTTTTCCCTCGGGAAAGCTCAAGAGCTCTGGTCAGTGCTATTATCTCTGCCTTTTGAGCGGAGGTGTTACTTGGTAGGGCTTCTGCCTCGATTACCTCTTCTCCTGTAGTTACAGTGTACCCAGCTTTTCTTTCTCCCTGGATCACAAAACTGCTTCCATCGGTGTACCAGTTATGGTCTGCCTTTTCTAGGGGTTCTTCCTTCAGGTCAGGTCTGCTGGAATAAGTGGCCTCAATTGTTTCCAAACAATCATGAATAACTCGTTCTCCATCACCACCCTGGAGGAAAGAGGCTGGATTGACAAAGTTAGCAACTTTAATTTCTACATCATCCTGCTCCACTAGGATGGCTTGGTATTTAAGAAATCGTTGTGGAGACAGCCAGTGTCCTCCCTTGGCTTCTAGAACAGCAGAGATGGTGTGTGATACTAGGACTGTGATCTTCTGCCCCATTGTGAACTTTCGAGACTCTTGAATGTTAATTGCAACTGCTGCCACAGCCCTCAGGCATCCTGGCCATCCCTTGCTTACCTCATCCAGTTGTTTAGAGAGGTATGCCACCGCCCTTCGGTAGGGTCCTAAGGTTTGTGCTAGGACTCCGAGTGCTATCCCTTGGCTTTCATGGGAATACAATCAAAAAGGTTTAGTGACATCAGGTAGGCCTAGTGCTGGTGCCCTCATCAATTCCTTCTTTAAGGTATGGAAAGCTTGTTCAGCTTCTCCATTCCATTGCAAGTCCTTATCAGTCTCTTTCAATAATTCATAGAGGGGTTTCACAAGCAGGCCATCATTATAAATCCACAACCAGCACCACCCTGTCATTCCCAAAAAGGTTCGGAGTGCCTTTACTGTGTTTGGAAGTGGAATAGAACAGATGGCCTCCTTTCTTTCAGGGCCCAGCACTCGTTGTCCTGCTGTTAATTCATATCCCAAGTAGGTTACTTGCTGCTGTACTATTTGGGCCTTCTGCGGGGAAACTCGGTACCCATGAAGTCCCAGGAAATTCAGCATACTCACAGTCCAGCTTTCACATTCCGCTCTGGTCTGGGTGGCCAGCAGGATGTCATCTACATACTGTAGCAGAGCTCCGTTGCCTTCTGGCCTGTTCCACTTCTCTAATTCTTTTGCGAGCTGATTTCCAAAGATAGTAGGGCTGTTCTTAAATCCTTGGGGCAAGACTGTCCGAGTTAATTGACACTTTCGGTTAGTTTCTGGGTTCTCCCATTCAAAGGCAAACAGTGGCTGGCTCTCAGGGGCCAGGGGTAAACAGAAAAAGGCATCCTTTAGATCCAAGACGGTAAACCATTCTAATTCTGTTCTCAATTGATTCAAGAGGGTATATGGGTTTGCCACCACAGGATGGATATCCTTTGTTATTTTATTTATAGCCCTTAGGTCCTGCACTAACCGATACCCTCCAGCTGCTTTCCTTACAGGTAAAATTGGAGTATTGTAAGCTGATTCACACTCTGTTAGCAGCCCATACTTTAAGAATTTTTCTACAATAGGCAAAACTCCTTCCCTATCTTCTTTCCTTAAAGGATATTGTTTTAATCTAACAGGTTGAGCTCCAGGCTTAAGATCTATTATCACAGGTAGGGCATTTTTGGCCCTTCCAGGCTGCTCAGTGTCCCAAACCCCAGGATATACTTGATCTTTTATGCTTTCTTTTATTCCGTTTTTCTCTTGTTGAGGGCTCATTAATGCAAGACTTAAAACCTCAATCAACTGTTCCTCCCTTACTCTGAATTCTACCTTCCCCTTATTAAATTTAATTTCAGCTCCCAATGCTTCCAACAAATCCCTCCCCAGCAATGACTTTGGGGCATTTGGCATATATAAAAATTTATGTAAGCCCCAAGTTTTACCATATTTATATTTAAGAGGTTTAAAAAAATATGCCTTCTCAGTTTGACCTGTAGCCCCTACCACAGAAACATAGCTCTCATCCAGAGGCAGCAGTGCTTGATTTAAGACTGAAAAGGTTGCTCCTGTGTCAACTAGGAATTCCAGTTTATTTTCTTGTTCCCCTAGCTTCATTATAACCAGAGGATCTGCTAGGGTATTTATAGTCTCCTCCGGTCCTCCCTAATCATCCTCTTCTAGTTGTGCCTGTATTCTGTTTTTCTTTTTCCTCTCTGGACATTCTCTTTTCCAGTGTCCCTTCTTTCTACAAATCGCACACTGATCCTTTTCCAACCGCACTCTATTAGTCCCTTTAGTCTTCTTACTTTCCTGCAACGCTGCTACCAACATTCTCTTCTCTTTTCTCCTACTTTCTTCTTCCCTGTTAGAAAATACTCTCCATGCTACATCCAAAAGTGCCTCTAAATCCCTTCCCTGCGGGGGTAACAACTTTCGCAGCTTCTTTCTGATATCACTAGCAGATTGGCCAATAAATAGGGATACCAGTTGTTGTATACCTACTTCTGATCCGGGGTCAAGAGAGGTGTTTTTCCTCATTACTTCCCTCAGCTTATCCAAGAATTCTGAGGGTGATTCACCAGGTCCTTGTCTGACTGAGTATAACACAGACCAGTTAATTGCTTTCGGAATGGCTTTTTCTATTCCCCTGGCTACAAACTCCCGGTATTCCTCCAATCTAGTCCTTTGCAGCGCATTGTTTGTATTCCATTCCGGATTTTGGAGTGGAAATACATCTCCAATGTTTGCCCCCCCTCCCCGGGTTTGAATTCTTTCTGTTGCAAGCTTCAATCCATGTTTTTCAATTAATTGTTTCTCTGTTTCAGTCATTTGTTCTAATAATAACTGGATATCGTCCCAGTCTGGATTGTGCTGCCTAACCATGAATCGAAAATGTGTAGCTGTCCCTGTGGGATCATTACGATAATTTTTAGCCTTTTCTCTCCAACTATCCAAATCATGACTTGTAAAAGGCACCTTAATCCAGACTGGGTCCCCCTCAGGCCCTACTGCTTGTCGCAGGGGGGCTTGAATGAGTACCTGGGAAGCCGGGGCATTTGCTTGCTGTCCTCGGGTCCTTCTTGCCACTGGGCTTCCCTGAGCATAGCTCTGGGAACTGACTCCAGTATCACTCTCTGAATTGCTGCCACTCCCAAAACCTCCGACATTATTTTCCGAACTCTCTGTCACTACCTCTTGCAATTTTCCTGGAGATTGATAAAATTCAGGCAGGTCTTTTATTTCCTCAAGTTTAAGACACCTCTGCCCTATACTACACGCAGAGCAACACCTTTTCAACTGTGTCTGCCTCTTATTCTTGGCCTTGTTTTCTTTTTCAAGGGCCAAAACCATTGGATCTGAGGGAGCTCTAACACCACAGTCCCTTTGAAACTCCGGATGCTCTCGGAGATAGAAAAACATATCAGCATATATTGTCTCATCCCATTTCTTTTCTCTTCTTAAAAACAACATCAATTGCAGTAAAGTATCATACTCCAGACTCCCATTTACAGGCCATTTCTCTCCACCATCTAATTTATATAATGGCCACCACCGGGTACAAAATTTAATTAGAGTCTTTTGATTTGTTGACCCTCCTGGGGGGCCTCCAATTTCCCCCCAGTGGGCAAGTATACAACCAAGTGGGCTGTGTCTTGGGATCTCACTACTTTGTCTCCCTCCCATTTTACACAATACAACACAGTACTTTCTTTTTACAGCACACAGAACACAAAACAAATACAAATACAACTACTACAATAATGACCGGTCCTTAGCACACAGTTATTGGCCACACACACTCAGTCACACATTCAAAACCTCTCGTACTTTATGTTCTTTAGGGACCCTCTTGGCCCCTCGCACACTTAAACGGTACTAATAATTCCCTTTGGGACCCCCCTGGTCCCACACTACAGACAATGTTCATGATACATAAACAATGCCTATAGTTACCTTTGGGACCCCCCTGGTCCCAACCCAAGAGCTCTTTTACCTAGGGGTGCAATAAATGCCTCTCTCCCACGCAGGGCGTCCCCTCGCGACTTACGGAGCTTACCCCTTTCATAGAAGCATACCTTCTCTGTGCTGGCAGTCTTGTCTGTCCCTGCAGCGATCTGATGAGCAGCGGAGCTCTCCTCAAGAATTTCTCGGCGGGCCCTGAGAGGTCCGGCTCCTCAGCAGGTCCTGCAGCCAAACAGAGTCGTCCTGCCGCGGTCGCCAAATTGACTTCGAGAATGACACACAAGAGACTCAGTAAGTTTCTTGTATTATGCTTCTATTCTGGCGCGCCTGACACAGGTAGAATCATTTCAAAAGACCTGTGTGTCTTCAGAGAGTTTTGGGCAAGCTTTTATACAAAGAGTTATCTGTCTATAATGACAGGGGTCCAGATGCTTCCTATCTATACAAAGCTTATCTATCCAGATGCTTCCTATCTATACAAAGCTTATCTATCTAAAAGAGCAGAAGTATACATATCATGTAGGTGTCCTTTATCTTATACAAAAGATCATCTTGTCCAAGACTAACAGAAGTAAATCACTGAAAAATCCTGCTATTCCTTATCTATCCAAAGGCTGTCTGCCAACCCCTCTCCCCCTCCCTGCATTCCAGCATTTCAGCTAACAAGCAGAAAATTCTTATCAACTCTGTTATTCTGTTAATGAGACTTTTCTGTTCATCAAACTGGTGGAGGTTCCTGGTCATCTGGGTCCTCTTCTCAGCTGTCACAGCTTTTGTCACCTTCAGGGCAACCAGGAAACCTCTGGTACAGACAACCTCCAGGTGGGAACAGGGCTCCTGAGCCTCTGGAGGAGGGCAGCTCCTCACCCTCAAGGTTAACCCGGCTGGAGGACCTCTCTCCCCCACCTCCTCTGCCTTGAACTGTGGGGGTGTTGGACCACCTGTTGGTGGCCAGCCTGAGACCTGAGGGACCTGGAGAGCTACCCTTGGGGGGCTGGTGGCATCACCAAGGGCATTCCTGGCATGGAATCCAGGTGCTTGGGGCATCTGGAGATGCCAAGGTTTGGGGCTGGGAAGTGAAGGCCATGAGCAGCCCCTGGCAGCTGCAGGCCTGGGGCTTGAATGAGGAGCTTGAAGCTCTGATGGCCCTGGGAAGTGACCTGGCATGAGGGCACTGAGGCCAAGGGCTGAGACCTGCCCCTGGGGCACAGCAAGCCCAGGAAGGCTCCAGGCTGGGGGCAGAGGGGCTGGGAAGTGCCTGGGGGGAAAGGCCCTGGGGGGGTTGGTGGCAGAGGCTGGAGAGGAGCCAGGGGGTGCCCAGGTGGGCAAGGAGGGCAGCAGCAGCCTGGGCTGGAGCAGCAATGGTGTGGGCAGCAGGAGCAGGGCAGGGATTGTGCCCCTGGGCTGGGCACTGGGGAGCCCACAGCTGCAAGCCTGGGGGCAGGGTTGGAACCTCCCTGTCAGGAGGACCTTGAGGGCTGGAGCAGGACCAGAGAAGGGCAAGGAAGCTGGGGAGGGGTCTGGGGAAGGAGGAGAAGGCTGTGGAGAAGTTGTGAGGAGCAGCTGAGGGCCCTGGGGGGGTTGAGGCTGCAGCAGAGGAGGCTGAGGGGAGACCTTGTGGCTCTCTGCAGCTCCCTGAGAGCAGCTTGCAGCCAGCTGGGGCTCAAGGGCTGCTCCTGAGGGCTGGGCCAAGAGGAGATGGCCTCAGGTTGTGGCAGGGCAGGTTGAGCTTGGCCCTGAGGAGCAATTTGTGCCCCTTGAGGGGTGCCCAGGCCTGTGGCAGCTGCCCAGGGCAGTGGTGGAGTCCCCATGGCTGGAGGGGTTGGGAAGCTGTGGTGCTGAGGGCCCTGTGGTGGTGGTGCTGGGGCAGTGCTGGGGCCATGCTTGGCCTCCATCACCTTCAAGGTGTTCTCCAACCCAGACCATTCCATGACTGTATGAAGCCTGTGACCTTCAGCTTGTCCTCCCCTCACCTCCATCCTCTACCTCAGTTGTCCCTCCTGGCTCCTTCCAGGACCTTCTGGAGCTGGTCTCCTTCAGGAGAAGCAGAAGCAGTTCTACTCTAGGGGGTGGGTGGTGAAATGGATTGTCTTCATGCTGGCTCCTGACCTCCTTGGGTTCCTTCTCCTCCTCAGGTTGGTCTACAAATGGTTCCTCCTGATCTACAAGATCAGCTATGCCACAGGCATCGTGGGCTACATGGCTGTGATGTTCACCCTCTTTGGCCTCAACTTGTTGTTCAGGGGAGGACATCTCAGGTGGCTTCCAGCTCCTGGGAGGGGCTGGGAGGCGAAGGACCTCAAGCAGGAGAAGATAGTGGCCATGGCTTCATGGCAATAGCCCTTGGCTTGGACAGCTGCTGGAGGAGGTCATTCTGGGCATGGCCTTTCCTCCCTGGGAGGGCCAGGGGGGAGGTATTAGGTCCTCAAGGGATGGTCTTCTGGCTGGAGCTGCTGCTCCTCCAGGCTTGATCTTCTCCTGGGTGGACCTGATGCTCCTCAAGGCCTGATCTTCTCCTGGCTGGAGCTGCTGCTCCTCAAGGCTTGATCTTCTCCTGGCTGGAGCTGCTGCTCCTCCAGGCTTGATCTTCTCCTGGGTGGACCTGCTGCTCCTCAAGGCCTGCTCTTCTCCTGGCCAGAGCTGCTGCTCCTCAAGGCTTGATCTTCTCCTGGCTGGACCTGCTGCTCCTCAAGGCCTGCTCTTCTCCTGGCCAGAGCTCCTGCTCCTCAAGGCTTGACCATCTCCTGGCTGGAGATGTTAGGGCCTCAAGGCTTGACCATCTCCTGGCTGGAGATGTTGGGGCCTCAAGGCTTGGGGCTTTAAGGGTTGACATTCTCCTGGCTGGAGATGTTAGGGCCTCAAGGGTTGACCTTCTCCTGGCTGGAGATGTTGGGGCCTCAAGGGAATTCTCCTCTGTCCCTTGGGACTCAGCTTTGGTCACGCCACAGCCACTGCAGAGGAGGGCAGGGAAGCTGGGGAAGGGCCTGGAGAACAAATCTTATGGGGATCGACTGAGGGAGCTGTGGATGGTTAGTTTGGAGAAGAGGAGGCAGAGGGGGAACCTCACTGCTCTTCACAGCTCCCTGAAAGGACATTGTGGAGAGGCTGGGGGTGGTCTCTTCTCACAGGTAATGAAGTGATAGTAGGAAGAGGGAATGCATAGAATAGACTAGAATGGATTAGACTAGGCTAGACTAGACTAGAACTAACCAGGTTGGGAAATGACCTTTGAGATCATGAAGTCACCGTGTCCAGAGAAGGGCAAGAAAGCTGGTGAGGGGTTTGGAGCACCAGCTCTATGAGGAGAATCTGAGGGAGCTGGGGTTGATTAGCCTGGAGAAGAGGAGGCTCAGAGGAATCCCTTATTGCTGTCTAGAACTGTCCGAAGGGAGGTTGTAACCAGGTGGGCATTGGTGTCTTCTCCCAGGTAACCAGCACCAGGATAGCAGCACAAGAAGCAATCCCTGTCCTTCAGCATGGCCTTCCCCCTACAAGGTGCATCTCAGCTCTACCTAAGCTGTTGGCACCCACTCCTTCCCCTTCGAGTTCCCCAAGCCCAATGCCCTGCTCAGCTCGGAGAAGCCTTTGAGGATGCCAAGAAGAAGCTGGGTAAGAGCAGGGGCCGGGGGAGTGGATGTGGCAGTGGGCTCAGCATCACAAGCCAGGATAGGCAGGCCTCCATCCATCTCACTTCCTCATCCTCCAAAGTTGTTTTATTTTCCCATCTTCCAGCAAAATCTGCCTGGACCCAGAGTTCCTCAATGTCATCTCCACCATGAAGATGAGGAGCGGGATGCAGGCACTTGGTGCTGGTGCTTGGGTTCAAGCATCCTACAGGACCTGCAAGTCCCTTCCTGGAGGTGGTCAAGGCCAGGTTGGTTGAGGCCTTGAGCCACCTTAGAACGTCAATAGAGGAGAGATGTGGAGGTGGTGGAGCCGGTGCAGAGGAGGGCAGGGATGCTGGGGAAGGGCCTGGTGAACTAATGTGATGGAGATGGTCTGAGGGAGCTGTGGATGGTTAGTTTGGAGAAGAGGAGGCAGAGGGGGAACCTCACTGCTCTTCACAGCTCCCTGAAAGGACATTGTGGAGAGGTTGGGGGTGGTTTCTTACAGGTAATGAAGTGATAGAACCAAGAGGGAATGAATAGAATAGAATAGAATAGAATAGAGCAGGTTGGAAAAGACCTTTGAGATCTTGAAGTCATCTTGTCCAGAGAAGGGGACAAAAGCTGGTGAGGGGTTTGGAGCACCAGCCCTATGAGGAGAATCTGAGGGAGCTGGGGTTGATTAGCCTGGAGAAGAGGAGGCTCAGAGGAATCCCTTATTTCTGTCTTGAACTGCCCGAAGGGAGGTTGTAACCAGGTGGGCATTGGTATCTTGTCCCAGGTAACCAGCACCAGGATAGCAGCGCAAGAAGCAATCCCTTTCCTTCAGCATGGCCTTCCCCCTACAAGGTGCAGCTCAGCACCACCAAAGCTCATGGCACCCACTCCTTCCCCTTCGAGTTCCCCAAGCCCAATGCCCTGCTCAGCTCGGAGCAAGCCTTTGAGGATGCCAAGAAGAAGCTGGGTAAGAGCAGGGACCGGGGGAGTGGATGTGGCAGTGGGCTCAGCATCACAAGCCAGGCTAGGCAGGCCTCCATCCATCTCACTTCCTCATTCTCCAATGTGTTTTTTTTTTTCCCAGATTCCAGCAAAAACTGCCTGGACCCAGAGTTCCTCAAGGCCATCCCCACCGTGAAGATGAGGAGCGGGATGCAGGCACTTGGTGCTGGTGTTGGGTTCAAGCATCCTACAGGACCTGTAAGTCCCTCCCAGTAGGTGGTCAAGGCCAGGTTGGCTGAGGCCTTGAGCCACCTTGACACCTCAATAGAGGAGAAATGTGGAGGTGCAGGAGCCAGTGCAGAGGAGGGTAAGGAGGCTGGGGAGGGGCCTGGAGAATAAATCTGATGAATTGCAACTGAAGGAGCTGGGGGTGGTTAGTTTGGAGAAGAGGAGGCTGAGGGGAGACCTCTTTGCTCTCTGAGGGTCTTTTCCAACCCAGATGGTTCTGTGATTCTGTCCCCCATTCCTTCCTCCTTCCTCCTCCTGCACAGATGAAGAGCTCCCCAGCTGCACGGAGGCCTCTGTGGAGACCACGAGCTCAGAGGAAGAGCCAGAAGCTGGCTTCATGCCCATCACTGGCCGCTCTGGGCAGAGCCGGCGCGGCGAGAGCCCTGCGGAGGGGCGAGCCCTGCGCCGCTCGAGCCGCGGCTCCTTCACCTGGGGCAGCCTGGAGGACCTCCTCAGCCTGGACCCTGAAGGCCATGAGAGCTCCATGTGGTTGGGCTGTGAGGATGGCTGGTGTGTATCCTGTGAGGACAGGCTGAGAGAGTTGGGGCTGTTGGGGCTGAGTCTGGGGAAGAGAAGGCTCCGAGGAGACCTTCTTGTGGCCTTCCGGTATCTGAAGGGGGCTCCAAGACACCTGGGGAGGGACTTTTTAGGGTGTCAGGGAGTGATAGGACTGGGAGGCTGGATCCAAGCTAGAGAAGGGGAGATTTAGATTAGACATTAGGAAGAAGTTCTTCCCCATGAGGGTGGTGAGAGAGTGGAACACGTTGCCCAGGGAGGTGGTGGAAGCCTCATGCCTGGAGGTTTTCAAGGCCAGGCTGGATGTGGCTGTGAGCAGCCTGCTCTGGTGTGAGGTGTCCCTGCCCAAGGCAGGGGGGATGGAACTGGCTGATCCTTGAGGTCCCTTCCAACCCTGACAATTCTGTGATTCTGTGAATGGGAGAGAGGCTGTGGGGAGACCTAAGAGTGACCTTACAGTATCTGAAGGCGGCTACAAGAAGGGTGGAGCGAGACTGCAAAGGCCTGCAGTGACAGGAGAAGAGGCAATGGCTTCAAACTGGAGCAGAGCAGATTTAGATTGGATGTTAGGAACAAGTTCTGCGCCATGAGGGTGGTGGAACACTGGAACAGGTTGCCCTGGGAGATGGTTGAGGTCCCATCCCTGGAGATATTCAAGGTGAGGCTGGACAGGGCCCTGGGCGACCTGAGCTACTTGAGGATGTCCCTGCTAACTGCAGAGGGGGTTGAACTGCCATGACCTTTGGAGGTCCCTTCCATCCCAGACCATGGATGGGGTATGGGCCCCTCCCCACCCCCATCCCAGGTGAGCCTCCAGCTTTGCTCTTCTCCTGCAGCATCCACGTGTAGCAGTCCTCGGACAACATCCGTAACGGGGAGAGCAGCGTGAAGATGCAACACGCTGCTGCTGTCATGTGCATCTTGTAAGTGATGAGCAAGAAGCTCTTTTGGCTCTAGGATGTGCCTAGCAGGGTGCTTCGGGGTGGGGGGTGGGGGGGCAAGCAGGACTTTCACCCTGTTGATAGGGCAAGGGGCAAGGGATGTAAACTACAGCACAGGAGGCTGCACCTCAGGCCGAGGAGGAACTTCTTGATTGTGAGGGTGACAGAGCCCTGGAGCAGGCTGCCCGGAGAGGTTGTGGAGTCTCCTTCTCTGGAGACTTCCAAGCCCCATCTGGATGTGTTCCTGTGCAACCTGTGCTGGATTCTATGGTGCTGCTCTGGCAGGGGGGCTGGACTCGCTGATCTCCAGAGGCCCCTCCCAACCCCTAGCATCCTGTGGTCCTGTGATCCTGGGACTCTTCATCTGGTTGCCAACGAGTTCTTCTCCCTGCAGGTACCTGGATAACCAAGTTATTGTCTCCTTGGCCAATGGGGAGCCTGTTGTGTACCAATGGGAGGCAGGTGAGGCTGGTCTGGAGACATCCAAAGGTACTGGTGGGGTTAAAGGCAGCCCCAAAGGGATAGTTGTTGGGTGGGTGGCATGGGCAGCCCCTTGTTGAGGGATGCCTGAGGTGCTGGTGGCTTCCCTGCTTGCATAGTATCATAGAATCATACACTCCTATTGGGTTGGAAGAGACCTTAAAGGTCATCTAGATCCAAGCCCCTGCCATGGGCAGGGACAACTCCCACCAGCCCAGGTTGCTCGAGGCCTCACCCAACCTGGCCTTGAACACCTCCAGGGCTGGGGCAGGGAAGGGGCAGCAGGTTGAGGGAGGTGATGCTCCCCCTCTAGTCCAGTCTGGTGAGACCACACCTGGAGCACTGTGTCCAGTTCCAGAGCCTCTATTCCAGGAAGGATCTGGAGGTGCTGGAGGGTGTCCAGAGAAGATCCACGAGGAGGAGCAGAGGGCTGGAGCTCCTCTTCTAAGAGGACAGCCTGAGGGAGTTGGGGCTGTGCAGTCTGGAGAAGAGAAGGCTCCGAGGAGGCCTTCTTGTGGCCTTCCAGTATCTGAAGGAAAGCTGGGGAGGGACTTTTGAGGGTGTCAGGAAGTGGTAGGACAGGAGGGGATGAAGCAAAACTAGAAGTGGGTAGATTCAGATTGGATGTTAGGAAGAAGTTCTTCCCCAGGAGGGTGGTGAGAGCCTGGCACAGGTTGCCCAGGGAGGTGGCAGAAGCCTCATGCCTGGAGGTTTCTAAGGCCAGGCTGGAGGTGGCTGTGAGCAGCCTGCTCTAGTGTGAGGTGTCCCTGGCCATGGCAGGGGGGATGGAACTGGCTGATCCTTGAGGTCCCTTCCAACCCTGACAATTCTATGATTCTATGACATCCCTTGAAGGGTTCTGGAGACCCAAAACTGGAGTCAGGTGGAGGTGTGCCTCCTCCTTCTGGTCCCTGCCTACCAGCTTGCATCCCCTGGTGTCTTCAGCTCATGTCCCCTTTTGCTGAGGACCTGGAGGTGGACATCTCCGCCCCCCACAACATGGGATGGTCCTAATGGCTTGGTGAAGATGGAGATTTCTTTGGCAGACTTTTGACTACCAAGCCCACTCCCACCACCCTCACAGGCTGCTTCTGGGACCCCCAAAACTCCAAATGCCTGTCCCTGGGCTCCCCAGGGATCCTCATCACCGAGATGGTGGCAGTGGCCGGGAAGCTGTGGTGCGGCTGCCACAGCCAAGTCATCGTCCTCAGCACACCACCTTGGCACAAGAGGTACAGTGGGCAGCAGTGGGAGGTCTGGAGGGGTGGTGGTGATCATTAGTCTGTAGAAGAGAAGACTGAGAGGGGATTTGATAAATGTTTTTCAATACCTGAGGGCTGGGGGTCAAGAGGGAGGGGACAGGCTCTGCTCAGCTGCACCCTGGGATAGAGAGGGGCAATGGGTGTAAACTGCAGCACAGGAGGTTCCACCTCAACATGAGGCAGAACCTCCTTAACTGTGAGGGCCACACAGCCCTGGCACAGGCTGCCCAGAGAGGCTGTGGAGTCTCCTTCTCTGGAGTCTTCCAAGCCCCATCTGGATGTGTTCCTGTGTGACCTGTGCTGGATTCTATGGTGCTGCTCTGGCAGCGGGGCTGGACTCGACGATCTCCAGAGGTCCCTTCCAACCCCTGGCCTCCTGGGAGCCTGTGATCCTGTGTTTGTTGGCATTGTGGTGGGTTGAAAGTTCCCCCCCCACCCCCAACACTAAATTTGCCAGAGCAGCTCAGTTGGAAGCAAATGAAAAAGCTGATCTTTATTTTCCCGTTTTCCACCCAGCAGTGATTTGTTGACGTTTGACTGCTTTCTGTTCAAGATCTGTGGGGAAATTTTAAAGGCACAGCCTGAAACCCCCCCAGCAGCCTCACTGGCATGGCTGTGCCTCTTGTCACCCCCAGCACACGCTCCAGGTGGGCCAGGACAGCGGGCGCGGCGTCACCTGCATGGTGAGCGCGGGCAGCGGCGTCTGGGTGGCACTGCAGAGCAGTGCCCAGGTCCGGCTCTACCACGCCACCAGCTACGAGCAGTTGGCCGAAGCTGACATCACCCCTCCCGTGCACAAAATGCTGGCTGGTGAGTCCCCAGCTGGAGGCACAGCTCCTGTGGGTGCCCACTGCGGTCGTACCCATCAGGGTCTCCTGTGGATGCCCGTCGCGGTTGCCAGCGGGTTTTGGATGTGGTGCTTGGGGGCTGTGGTTTGAGGGGGTGAACTTTGTAGGAGTAGGGTTCTGGGTTGGACTTGGTTGATGCTCAGGGCCTCACTTCTGCTCCACCACTGTCCAGCGGCCGTGGCCATGATGCCATATTGCACCCCAGGCACTCCCAGACGTCTCTGGGCTTGGCTGTTGCCTCGCAAGGTTTTTCCTCTCTGGGTGCCTGTGCTCGGCTGGTGCCGAGTTGCCCAGCAGAGACCTTTGGGGGAAGGAAAGTCCTCTTTTGCTTGCCTGTGTCTCATCAGCCATTTGCTCTAAGAGCTGTCAGGCTTTTGAATGAGCTCCAGGCTTTTGAATGGTTTACTGTAGAGGAGTGGGCCACAGAGTTCCACCTCCACCCTGCCCCGCTTTGGATGTCTGACCTGGCTGCCAAGTTGCAGAGACATGCAGAGCAGTTGCCTCAGATTGGAGGGAAGTTGAGTGAGGGCATCACTGACTGGCATGCAGTCAGCACGGCCCTGCTTCAACTCCCCCAGAATGCAAGCCTAAATGTGAGCAGGCAGGAAAGTCAGGGGAGCCAACTGCACAAAGCCCTCCTGGAAAAGACAGAGGCTTTGGGGAAGGCAAAAAGAGCACTGAAGAGGACCAAGGAGGCAAAGGAGCTGGAAGCTCAGCAAAAGAAGCAAGAGGAAGAGGAAGCTGATGGCATGAAGAAGGCAGCAGTGCTGCAGCAACAAGTGGCTTTGTGCCTGTGTGAGCAGCAGCTGTTGTTGATGCTCCTGCCTTTTTCACAGGAGCCACAAGAGGCTGGCATGGCACTGGCAGCGGCGTCTGGAGGAGAACCCTACTCTCACAGCCTGCCTGGGGCTTGCTGGGGAGCGAGGGGAAATTCCTTGGAGCATCTTCCAGTGTGATTCCTCAGTCTTCAGGTGGGTTCAGAAGTCTGGTTGGCTTTTGCCTGTGTTAGTGAGAGAGTGGGAGTCTTTGCCGTGTCATTTGTGGCCAGGTGGAGTGGGAGCAAAGAAGCTGCCTGCTTCTCCTGATGAGGCCAAGGCAGTTCCTGTGAGGTAGAAAAGGTGTAGGGTCTAAGGGTCAGCAGATGCCATTTGGGGGTGTGCCTGGGTTGGTTTGTTTGGAGCCTCTGGACTTTCTTTCCTGGGCTTTAGCAAGCCAGTGGACAGTCATGGAAAATGGTCTTTCTTCCTCTCTGTGTGTCCCTTTCACCCTTTGTTTCCTCTGGAGGGCTTTCATGTCTCCACAGCTTGACAGTGTCCTGTCATGGCCGATGGCTGTGCATGGACATCTCCTGGGCTGGGTCTGCTGCCGTAGAACTAACTCTGGATTTTGCTTTGTCTCTCCCAGCCACTCGTGACAACACAACCAGATGTGCGTGGGCTTCTGCCTGGACATCTCCTGCTCTTTCACCACTGGGAACTGATGTCTATTTTTTATTTGTTGGCACTGATGTCATTTTGATTTGAGCTGACCACAGGTTGTCAGCCACAATAAACTATTTTACCCTGAGAGGAGGTGGCTGTGTGTTTCCATCGACATGCCAGGAGCCTAAACCAGTCCTGCTGCTGGAGACACCTGGGTATCCCCGGCAGGAAATCCAGCTCCTCTTCCCCTGCTCTCAGAATGAGGCTCAAGCTCTCCTTCTTCTGGCGTGGTTTGGTGCTGTTGTTCTGGTGGTGTGGTTTGGTTTTTTGGCTTTAGTGGTGTGGTTCTGGTGGTGTGGTTTGGCATTGTGGCTTGTGGAGAGGGTCCGGTGGAGTGGTTTGGTGGTGAGTTTTTTGTGTTGTGGTTCTTGTGGTGAGATTCTGGTGGTGTGGTTCTAGCCTAATGGTGTAGGTCTGGTGGTGTGGGAGTGGGAGGAGTGGCAGTGGTGGCTGTGGTGGTGGCAGAGCCCGCAGCAAGCTGCCCGTGTGCTGCTGCCGATCACCACGCAGAGGGTCCTGAGGTTCCTGCGGCACAGGACGGCCCGGGTGAGCCCCATGCCCTGTGGGAGCGGCAGAGATGAGCTGCAGCCTGAGGGCCAGGAGCGTGCCAGCAGCAGCCAGCACAAGCAGCGGGCCTGGGGCAGAGGCTCACACTGTCTTCGCTGCAGGGGGAAGACAGGACATCTCACACAGCAGATTTGCCCCCAGCAGGGCTGTATTCCCTAAGAAAAGGTAGAAAAGGGGTCAAAAAAAGGCCATGAATTCCCAAGCCTAGTGGTTCAGCCACCTCTGCCAGGCACAGCCCTTGGACGTTCAACCACCTTTAGGCCCATGAGACGTCGTACATCAGGTGACATCCAGGAGGTCACCTCCACAATGTTCAGGCCTTTGAAGCCAGCAGCAGTCTCCAAAGCCTTGATAAAAAAACACCCAAACCAACCAGATTTGGCATCAAGGAACACATCCGAGCTAGTGGCAATGGTCGAGGCTCTGCTTTCCTCTTCTGCAGCTGAGGAAACCCAGCTTGCACAAACCCGGTCACAGCAGTTCACCATTTCCTCTCCTAACCCCCAGCAAATGCTCCCTGGCCTCCCTTCCCCTTGACCTCCCTCCACCAGTGACACAACCTCCTTTAAAGCCAAGCCTGTCCTGGGCTACAGCCCTGGATTCTGCCCTTCTGCTCTGCTCTGCTCCGCTCTGCTGAGACCCCAGCTGCAGTGCTGGCTCCTGCTCTGGGGGTCTCGGCACAGGAGCTGCTGGAGCAGGGCTGGAGTAGGCCATGAAGGTGATCAGAGGCTGTTCAATGGCAGCATTAGCCTCAGAAATCTCTTTGCCTTCCTGCAGCGCTTCCTACGTGCCAATACAGGGCAGTGGCTGCCCTGCAGCTCCAAAGGGAGACCTCCAGCTCCTTCCTTAGCAGCACCAGTGCCAAGAGCTGCAAAGTGCTCTCCATCAGGCCTGGATCTCCTCGGCTGTGACACCCCTGAGCTGGGATGAGTCAGTAACTGCTGCCACTTGTACAGGGACCTGTGGAGGCTGCTCCAGAGGAGAAGACAGGAATGAGTTGAGGACTACTGTGTGGACAGGCTGAGAGAGTTGGGTTGTTCAGGCTGGTGAAAGCTATGGGAAAAGGCTCCTGAGGAGCCCCCCCCCCCCAAAATGGCAGAACACCGACGGTGCAGGGCGTGCCGGAAGGGATGCCGAGGTGTGGGGGGATGCTCTGAGAGGCATCGGCAGGGCTCCAGGGACAGCGCAAAGGGCCGAGGAAGGAGCTGGGTTGAGCCACTGGCCTCTGCTGCTGGCCTCAGCCAGGGTCCTGCTGATGTCACAGCTGGGTTCCTGAATTGTGGCACCTTGGCAACCGTCTGTGTACTCGGTACCTGGCGGTGCTGAGTGTGCTAGGCGAGTGCGTTGGTGGTGTGCTTTGGTGGTTTGGTTCTTCTGGTGTGGTTCTGGGACGGTGGTTTTGGTTGTTTGGGTTCGGAGGAGTGGTTTTGGGTCTTTGGGTTTGGTGGAGTGGTTCTGGTCTTTGGTTTTGGTGGAGTGGTTTAGGTGGTGTGGGTCTGGTGGAGTGGTTTTGGTGGTGTGGGTCTGGTGGCTTTGGTGCTGTAGGTGTGGTGGTGAGTTGGTGGTGGTGTGTTTTTGGTGGAGTGGTTGAGGTGTTTGGGTTTAGTGGAGTGGTTGTGGAGGTGTGGTTTGGTGGAGTGGTTGTGGTGGTGTGGTTTGGTGGAGTGGTTGTGGAGGTGTGGTTTGGTGGAGTGGTTGTGGAGGTGTGGTTTGGTGGAGAGGTCCTGGTGGTGTGGTTTGGTGGAGTGGTTGTGGTTTGGTGGTGGTGGTGAGGTTTGTTCTGCGTGGGTCTGGTGGTGTGGGAGTGGGAGGAGTGGTAGTGGTGGCTGTGGTGGTGGCAGAGCCCGCAGCAAGCTGCCCGTGTGCTGCTGCCGATCACCATGAAGAGGGTCCTGAGGTTCCTGCGGCGCAGGACGGCCCGGGTGAGCCCCATGCCCTGTGGGAGCGGCAGAGATGAGCTGCAGCCTGAGGGCCAGGAGCATGCCAGCAGCAGCCAGCACAAGCAGCGCAGGTAGTGGGGCTGGGGCAGAGGCAGGCAGGCGCTGGGTGGCAGCCTCCGGGGCTCTCGTCCTGCCCCGCGGCTTGTGGCTCCTCCTCCTCTGCAGGAGCTCCCTCTGGGCCGGGCGGGTGAGAAGGGTCTGTGAGCAGGGCCGTGGTCGGGCCTCCACGGGGCTGTGTTTTCTCTCTTGACAGCTGCAGAGCACGGGCTGTGGAGCCCCGGGAGCAGGGGAAGAGGGCAGAGGTTGCTCCGAGCTGGGCTCTGTGTGCAGCGGGAGCTGCTGGAGAGACGAAGGCTGCCCCTGCTGTGAGCGCAGCAGGCAGCGCTGTGCAGCCGCAAGGAGGCCGTGGGGACGAGGCTGTCAGATGCCCTCTCGGTAGGTTGCTGTGGAGCTGGGAGACCGGGAAGGGTGGTGTGGGGGTGCTGATGATGCTGGGCAAAGATGCTCTGCTAGGCACGGTCCAAGGAGAGCAGGATTCTGTAGACACTGCTTCCTTTGGGGCTGGTTCCTGAGCACCTGGCGACATCTCCCTGGCACGTGGGACAGGTCTGTGTGCTGCAGGAAACCACATTCCCAAGCTGGAAACCAGCTGCGTGTTGGTAGGGGGCTGGCTGGGATCTCAAGGCTTTGCGGTGTGTGTGTCTGCTAAGGGTGCCTCTGGAAGCCAGGTGATTGGGAAGGCACTGGAGGCATCATGGGGCTGTCCAAGCTCACTCTGATTCCCAAACTACATGGTTTTCCTGTAGAGGAGTGCGCCACAGAGCTCCACCCGCACCGTGCCCAGCTGTGGATGTCTGAGCAGGCTGCCAAGTTGCAGAGACATGTAGAGCAGTTGTCTCAGATTGAAGAGAAGCTGAGTGAGAGCATCGTGGACAGGAATGCAGTCAGCAAGGGCCTGCTTCAACTCCATGGGGAGAATGTAAACATAAATGTGAGCAGGCTGGAAGGTGAGGTGAGCCAGCTGCATAAAGCACTCCAGGAAAAGACAGAGGCTTTGGGGAAGGCAAAAAGAGCGCTGAAGAGGATGGCGAAGGAGCTGGAAGCTCAGCAAAAGAAGCAAGAGGAAGAGCAAGCTGATAGGATGAAGAAGGCAGCAGTGCTGCAGCACCAAGTGGCTCAGCTGAAAGAGGAGAACCTCTCCCTCCGCCAGCAGCTGAGCAACTTGCAGCAGGGTGGCCAAGAAGGCCAGGTGAGCGATGCCTGTGCGTGTGAGGCCGAGAGAGTAGATGAAGAGGAGAGGGGAGCACTGCCCAGATTTGTTGTGGGGGTGGGGGTGCTGCAGAAGGTTTGGGCAAGCCTTGAGACACACTGCTGCCTCTGGACGTGTGTGTCTGTGTATCTACTGTCAGCGCCCTGGGCTCATGCAGAGCATTTGACGCTGTCCCACACAACATCCTTGTCTGTAGAGTGAAGAGACCTGGCTTTCTAGGGGTGGCCCAGTGGGTGGGGAAGGAATTGTCTAGACAGACTGCAGAGCTGCGGTCAGTGGTTGGTGTCTGGGAGGCGCTGGTTATGCGCACTTGCAGCGCAGAGAGCCAGTGGCATCCTGGAGTGCACCAGAAGCAGCGTGGGCAGCAGCAGCGGGTGAAGGGGAAGGATTCTGCCAGCACAAATCAGACATGGAGCTGCTCAAGCAGCTCCAGGGGAGGACCACAAAGATGATTGGGGCTGCAGCTGTACCCCTGGGAGGACAGGCTGAGACAGTTCTTGATGTGCCTGGATAGAGACACCTTCATTAATAAGCAATGACATTTCTTGTTTCCCTAGAGAAGAGGGGGACAGCTGCCAGGACACCCTGAGCCTGCCCTCAGTCGCCTGCAGCTAACAGAAACCTCCAGTGCTTCTGCCTGTGCCTGCAGTGGCCTGAAAGAAGAGCTGAAGGAAGATAGGGACAAGGTATGCAAAGTCTCTGAGGGGCAAAGCAGTAGCCTGGGGGCAGCATCTGGGTGGGCAGGAGTGAGGCAGCTATGCTCTTTGGAGCCTCACTTCTGCTCCACCACTGTCCAGCCGCCGTGGCCATGATGCCATATTGCACCCCAGGCACTCCCAGGCGTCTCTGGGCTTGGCTGTTGCCTCACAAGGTTTTTCCTCTCCGGGTGCCTGCGCTCGGCTGGTGCCGAGTTGCCTGGCAGCAGCCTTTGGGGGAAGGAAAGTCCTCTTTTGCTTGCCTGTGTCTCATCAGCCATTTGCTCTAAGAGCTGTCAGGCTTCTGAATGGCCAAGAAGGACAGGTGAGTGACAGTAGGCATCAGACCCCTGTGCCTAAGGCAGGCTGCTTTTTCCCCACTTCAGATAGGCAAATTGACCATGGAGCTGCAGCTGGAGTCCCAGGCATGCCAGCAGCTCGCAGCCAGGAATCAGGAGCTGCAAGGGCTGCTTGTGACTCTTGAAAGGAAGCAGTGTGAGCAGAAGGCACAGGCACGGAGAAGAGAGATGAAGCTTCTGAAGAAGATTGAGCAGGTGAGTTATGTTCCCGTGGGATGTGTGTGGCTGTGGCCCCGTCTGTGAGGTGTCTTCTCTTGGGCATCTGCTTTCTTGGGCAGCCTGGTGGCTTTGGTGCCATGGAGGGAAGCTGTAAAAGGCTACCTCTTCTCTTTTAGTTGGAGGCATCTGCAGGCAATGCCCTGAAACTGCTTGAAGCCTCCAGCTCCTTAAAGATTATAAAGCTGGAGCAGAAGAGTCAAGCTCTGGAGCAGGAGCTGGAGAGGGCCCGGAGAAGGCAGAAGGAGACCGAGCGGCAACTGGCCTTTGAGAAGACAGCTAAAGAGTCCTTTATGGAGTTTTATCAGATGAGCGGGAAAACCATCAGGAGCCTGCAAGTGGATTTAGAACTGTAAGGGCAAATGTTTTCTCTTTGTGCCCACACAAGACACTGGGAACAGTTCTCTTGACAGCCCCTGAGGTACCAGAGCTCCTCAGGCCCATCCGGGGGATGCTGTAGCCAGTTTCTTGTCAGCATTTGCTGTAGGCCTCTCGTCTTCCCGCACGTAGGGTGGGAAAGAGGAGCTCCCTTTCTGCTGCTGCTGTCCTCCCTCTTGGGACAGACAGGCTGGAAAAGGCAGAGGGGACAGAAGAGGAGCCTGTGAGGCAAAACGTCCTCTCTCAGGTGCTGTGCTGACGGTGCATGGCCAGGCTGAGTATGCACTGGGAGGAGAGCAGGAGCCAGGGTCCTCTCCACCTTCTAGCAAAGGTCCCCCAAAGCCAGAGCACAGGTCACTCGGACGCCTGAGCAGGAAGACATGGTGGGGGGGGGGGGCTCAGAAGTCTCTGTTCATAAGTTTAAGAGCAAAATCTCCCACTTGGGGGACAGCTTTGTGCCTGTGTGAGCAGCAGCTGTTGTTGATGCTCCTGCCTTTTTCACAGGAGCCACAAGAGGCTGGCATGGCACTGGCAGCGGCGTCTGGAGGAGAACCCTACTCTCACACCCTGCCTGGGGCTTGCTGGGGAGCGAGGGGAAATTCCTTGGAGCATCTTCCAGTGTGATTCCTCAGTCTTCAGGTGGGTTCAGAAGTCTGGTTGGCTTTTGCCTGTGTTAGTGAAAGAGTGGGAGTCTTTGCCGTGTCATTTGTGGCCAGGTGGAGTGGGAGCAAAGAAGCTGCCTGCTTCTCCTGATGAGGCCAAGGCAGTTCCTGTGAGGTAGAAAAGGTGTAGGGTGTAAGGGTCAGCAGATGCCATTTGGGAGTTGTGTGTGTTGTGGGCCCCCTTTGGGAACATCCCAGGTGTGGCCTGTGCAGTGGCATCCGGGCCGGCACCCAGCCTAAACCACCACACGTACCCAGCTCTTGGGACCATCGTCTCCTTTGCTAGGGTCAGCAGAGGCCCTCTGCACCCAAAACATTTGGGGTGTCACATCCAGGGTCTCTGGAGAAGCCACACCATCCAGACCCTTGAGGTGTCTCTGAAGCCAAGGCCTTTGGAGCATTTCTGCGCCCAGAGCTTTTGGGGGATCTCACACCTAGGGTCTCTGGGGCATGGTTTTACTCCATACTTTTGGGGTGTCTCACAGCCCTCAGGGTCTGTGGAGCAGATCCACATGCAGATTTTTGGGGTGTCTCACAGCCCTCAGGGTCTGTGGAGCAGATCCACATGCAGATTTTTGGGGTGTCTCACAGCCCTCAGGGTCTGTGGAGCAGATCCACATGCAGATTTTTGGGGTGTCTCACAGCCCTCAGGGTCTGTGGAGCATCTCACACGCAACACTTTTGGGGCATGTCTACATTCAGAGTCTTTGGAGCATCTCTGCGCCCCACACTTTTGGGGTGTCTTAGAGCCTGTGCTCTGGAGCATCTTCCCCCTAGGCTGCTCTGCCCTTGGGTGCTGCACTCAAGGTGGGTCTCCAAGCCTCAGCACCAAGACCCCGAGCCACCTGCTTCCCAAGGGCTGACAAACCATCCCCTCTCTCAGCCCCTCTCCATCCCGCTCCAGCACCCCGCGAATCCCCTGGCTAGGGGTCCGCATCCCGGCGCCGGGGTGCTGGGGCGGGAGGTGAATTCCTAGGGGAGCGCTCCGAGCCAAGGCGCCCGCGGAGAGCCGGAGGGCGTCGGGCCCGAGCCGTGTAGGGCTGTGAGCTCCGGGGCGGGCTGCTGACGCTGCCGAGGAGGAAAGCAGGCAGTGTCTGTACGCTCGGTGTCATGTACTTGCTAATCCTCCCGGATTCCTCCATCGGGCTGGAGAGGGAGCAGAGGGGGGAGCTGGAGGCCAGCCGGCCGCCTCCCGGACCTCGCAGCCGCCCCGAGCGAGCCAGCGACGGCCACTAGGTTGCTCCTCTCCGTCGTGCCGTCGTGTCACCACCCCCCCACCCCGCCCCCCAAACCCTCATCTTGTCCTTCTGTCCCCCCTTCCTTCCCGGGTAGGACACGAGGAAACACGTCATCATGACGCTGCTGGACAGCCAGCAGTCCTACGTGGAGTCCTTGCGCACCTTGATGCAGGTAAGGTGGCAGGGCCGGGGGAGGTGACTCCCTCCCCTCCCCTTGCCTCCCCTCCCCCCGCCCCAAATGCCTCGTGGTGTGTAGCCCTCCCTTGCTTGGCCCCGTCCCCCCCAAGTCGCAGCCCTCAAGCTGTGGGTCCCCTGCCAGCACCGAGGTGGCACAGGAGTGGGTTGGGAAGGGGTGGCAGCGCGGGCTGGTGGGGGGCGGTGGGCATCAGGGTGGCAGTGGTGGCAGCAGTGGGGTGTAGGGGTCACATCTGTCCCCCCAAACGAAGCCTGGAACGTTCCTGGTGGGTTGTCACCTGGCAGGTGGTGTGTCCACAAGCCCCTTCCAGTGCTTGACGCCAGCCCCCTCCCAAAGCTCTCTTCGGCAACCTCATCTCCTGGTTGCTGATGACCCTGCCATGGTGGGAGACCCTTTACACCCCCAGTACCCATGCCCCCCCCCATTCTCTGCTCAACTTTACCATCTTCAGCCATGGGCTGAGGCTTCTTCTCCAGTCCTGGGTTGTACATTGTTTTCACTAAGCTGGTTCCAAAGCTCCCCCTGGAGCAACCTGGCCCCAGGGCCCACCCCACGTTTGAGATGTTAATGAAGGTGTTTCAGGTTGATGGTGATCAGTGCCCTGGAGACTTAGGTCAGGCTTGGCTTAGGTGTGGGTTGTCCAACCACATGTCTGCAAGTGGAAACACCGAGAGGAGCAGAGCTCTGCTCTGCTCCCTAGAAAGCAGTGTCTGCAGGACATCTGCTGGGCATGGCCCTGAGGACCTCAATCCCAACCCCCAGCCAGGCTTTTCCCATGGTGGACCCAGAGATGCTCTACCAGATGTTGTTGCAGGAGGGAAGGACCCTTTGAGGCTGCTCCTAGTGCAGATGTTGGCTTGGGGGTGCAAGAGGAGCCCAGCTCTGGGGCTTATCCAGGCAAGGTTTAGGGTCTGGTGGTGCCCCTGATGATCTTGGCGTGGGTGGAGGCTGTCCCTTGGGCTGTGCCCTCCTCTGAGGTGGGACAGGAGGCTGGTTGGAGGGGACAGCCGTGCTGGGGGTCAGTGGTTCCCCACTGGAGGGACTGGGTGGGCATGAATGGAGGCCATGGTGGGCATGAATGGAAGGCCCAAACCCTTGCCCATGGGATATGTCCTGGCACGGTGCAACCAGGGGGATCTGGCTTTCTGGGGAGAGAGTCACAGGGCTCCAGATGCCCCCAGCTCCCCATCTCAGCTGGCACCAGGTGCTTGGATCCATCATGGTGTGGCCTGGTGGCACGTAGCATGGTGGCTACCGAGGGCAAGGACTACCTTGGAGCATGATCTTCCATCCAAGCCAGATGGTACATGAGCAAGCCCTGCCTGCTCTCCCTGTGTGCTGAGGTGGAAGCTGTCTCTGTGCTCTTCTTGCCCATCTGCTCCTTGCTCCCCTAGTTTCATAGTGGGTGGGATGTGTGGCACAGCCCAGCCCTTCTCCTGATGGAGGAGCTGGGCCACCGTAGGGCAGGTGAAGTGGGTTAGGGGCCTCAGGAAGGGTTTGGCTCTTCTGACTTGGGTCTCCATGAGATATCTACCATCAGCTTGAGCAAGCTCATCCTTGGGGTGGAGGTTTGCCAGCTTGGATGGAGATGTTTGAAGCCACTCCAGGTGGGTCCTGTCCTCACTGATCATCTCCATGATCCTTCCAGCATCCTTGAAGGGCACTGGCATCTCGTACAGGTCAGGCTGGGGAGGTGTCAAGGAGGTTCAGAAGACTTTCCCCATCCTGCATTCCTTGCAGATTGCTGAGGGCACCATCCCTGCCCTTCCCATGGGAAAGGGCTTTCCCAGCAGAGCTTCCCACCCAGCCTTGCAGAGGACCTGCTGTTCCTGCTAGCTCTGAGCCGTTGCCCAAGAGAGGCTGCTGGGTGAAGTGGTCCAGGGTTTGATCCACAGCATCTACCCTGCTGGATCCAAACATCCTAAATCCCACCAGGAATGCACCAGATGTGGCCCCCAAGGTCGTGCTGCCATGACTTCCCAGCTGGGTCAGGCTGTGCTGAGGGCTCCAGAGCTGCACACAGCACTCCAGGTGAGGTCTCCCCGGAGCAGAGCAAAGTGGCAGAATCACCTCTCTGGCTCTGCTGCCACCGCTGCTTTGGATGCAGCCCAGGCTGCCCTTGGCCTTCTGTGCTGCAAGCTCACACTGCCTGCTCCTGGCCAGCTTCTCCCCCGCCAGCACCTCCAGGTCCTTTCCCTCAGGGCTGCTTTCTCTGCCCTCCTCCCCCAGTCTGTATTGCTAGTGAGGATTGTTCCAGCCCAGGGGCAGAGCCCTGCACTTGCTCTTGTGGAACCTCCTGAGGTTCACCTGGGCTTCACCTCTCCAGCCTGTCCAGGCCCCTCTGGATGCCATCCTGTCCCTCTGGTGGATCCACAGCCCCACTCAGCTTGGTGCCACCTGCACACTGCTGATGGTGCCTCAATCTCCCTCTCTCTGTCATTGCTAAAAAAATTGAAAGAGCACAGGTCCCAGTACAGACCCCTGAGGGACACCACTTGGCACTGATGATCTAAGTCCAACCCCTCTGCCATGGGCAGGGACATCTTCCAGTAGATCAGGCTCTGCAAAGCACCATCCAACCTCTCCTTGAACACTTGCAGTGATACATTGGAGGCATCCATGCGAGGTGATGATGATCTCTCAGGAGCTGGTGGCCCCTTGGGAGGTTACAAAGACCACGCTGGTGGTGGCCAAAGCTGCAAGGCTGGTTTCTTTGGCAAACCTCTCCTGCATGGAGCTGGTTTCCATCCCCAGCAGCCAGGGCAGCACAGTTGGGGCTTGCTTGGGGGTGCCATGGCATCGCTGATGGGGAGGAGTAACAGCAGGCACCAGGAGAGGTTAGAGGCTGCCCTGCTGGAGAGCAGCTCCATGGAGAAAGACCTTGGAGTGCTGGTGGGCAGCAAGTGCTGCAGGGGACAGCAATGTGCCCTTGTGGCCAAGAGAGCCAATGGGATCCTCGGGTGCAGCAAGAGAAGTGTGGCCAGCAGGGCCAGGGAGGTTCTTCTGCTCTTCTGCTCTGCCCTGGGGAGACCACAGCTGCAATCCTGTGTCCAGTTCTGGGCTCCCCAGTGCAAGAGAGACAGAGAGCTGATGGAGAGAATCCAACAGAGAGCCACAAGGGCACTTGAGCAGGGATGGATGGGTGTAAGAATGGAGAGATGGATGGATTGGTGGACAGAAGGATGGGTGGATGGATGGGTGGATGGATGGATGGATGGAAGGAAGGATGGACAGAAGAATGGAATGATGGATGGATGGATGGGTGGGTGGGTGGATGGATGGAAGGATGGACAGAAGAATGGAATGATGGATGGATGCATGGATGGATGCATGGATGGATAGACAAGATAGAAGAGTGGATGGGTTGGTGGGTGGATGGATGGATGGATGGATGGATGGATGGATGGATGGATGGATGGATGGATGGACAGAAGGATGGACAGGTGGATGGATGACAGAAGGATGTGGACAATATAAAATTCCCCAAGTGTGGGGGAAGACAAGATGAGTTTGGGAGCAGTCAGGGAAGAACCTAGAGGTACCCTGGGTTGGGGGTGGATAGGGAGGCTCCAGGTGAAACCTGTGGAAGTCCTACTGTGCCCATGCCTGATGTTGCCATGGCCTTGATGCTTCCCTGTGAGTGGAGCTCTGTGACTTTGCCTTTGTGGCCATGGCACCCATGTCCCCATCCTACTTCAGGCCAAAGCCACGCCTGGGGAAAGTGAGGCTGGGTTGCACTTCCAGTAGTGGCAGGGGCTGGGTACTAACCCCTTAGTGCCTCCTGCTGCTCTGCAGAAGGCAGTGGGTGGGAAGAAGGAGAGCTCCTTCTTCCTCTTCACCGACCTGCTGGTCTGCACCCCGCTGAAGCGCAAGGCGGGGTCCCTGCGCCGCAGCTCCATGAGCCTGTGAGTGCCACCTGGGGGAGGGAGGGCACCCACCAGCTCCTTAGGGTGGTCCTCACCGCTTGGGATGGACTTTGAAGGCGTTTGGGATGTGAGTGCAGCTCAGCCAAGCCTCCCTCTGCTTCCCAGGCACACGTCGGCCAGCGTGATCGACACCGCCAGCAAGGACAAACCGCTCTGGAAGCTGCCCCTGGAGGAAGTGGGACATTGTCAAAGGTCTGCCCCTGCCTGCTGGAGTGTCCCATCCCAGCATAAACCCAGTGCTCAGAGATCACCAACCCCAATGCCAGAGGAGGATTGGGGCAGCCTCTGAAGGATGCCTGGGGATGGATGAGGGCAGTGTCGTGTGGTGGCCATGACGCTGGCCCCTGGCACCCTTACCAGGATGTCCTCTGGGAGAGAGAGAACCTCTGAAAGGGCTGAAGGCCACGAGTGTGCACTCAGACCCCCAAGATCCCACCAGCCTGAAAGCCAAAGTGGGGTTGGACAGCTTCTGAAGGATGCAGGGGGATGGATGGGGTCCTAACCAGGCATGTGGCTGGTTGTAGCCCATCCCTGAGACCTGAAATGTTGTCCCCCTCCTCAGAGCCTGCATGATGTGATCAAGGACCAGATGGCTGCCATATATCGGGAGCTGGAGGAGAAGCAAACTCTGTCCTTCAGCATGACCTTCCCCCCAGTGAGGTGGAGCTCAGCACCACCAAATCTGATGGCACTGAGGCCATTGTCTTCGGGTTTCCCAAGCCTGATGCCCAGCTCAGCTCGGAGCAAGTCTTTGAGGGTGCCAGGAAGAAGCTGGGTAAGAGCAGGGACCGGGGGAGTGGATGTGGCAGTGGGCTCAGCATCACAAGCCAGGCTAGGCAGGCCTCCATCCATCTCATTTCCTCATTCTCCAAAGTTGTTTTTTTTCCCATCTTCCAGCAAAAACTGCCTGGACCCAGAGTTCCTCAAGGCCATCCCCACCATGAAGATGAGGAGCGGGATGCAGGTGCTTGGTGCTGATGCCTGGGTTCAAGCATCCTACAGGACCTGCAAGTCCCTCCCTTGAGGTGGTCAAGGCCAGGATGGTAGAGGCCTTGAGCCACCTTAGAACCTCAATAGAGGAGAGATGTGGAGGTGCAGGAGCTGGTGCAGAGGAGGGTAGGGAAGCTGGGGAAGGGCCTGGTGAACTAATGTGATGGAGATGGACTGAGGGAGCTGTGGATGGTTAGTTTGGAGAAGAGGAGGCAGAGGAGGAACCTCACTGCTCTTCACAGCTCCCTGAAAGGACATTGTGGAGAGGCTGGGGGTGGTTTCTTAGAGGAAATGAAGTGATAGAACCAAGAGGGAATGGATCGGATAGGATAGGATAGGATAGAATGGAATAGGATGGAATAGGATGGAATAGGATGGAATAGAACGGAGTAGAATAGACCAGGTTGGAAAAGACCTTTGAGATCTTGAAATGATCTTGTCCAGAGAAGGGGTTGAAAGCTGGTGAGGGGTTTGGGGCACCAGCCCTATGAGGAGACTCTGAGGGAGCTGGGGTTGATTAGCCTGCAGAAGAGGAGGCTCTGAGGAGCCCCTTATTGCTGTCCAGAACTACCCGAATGGAGATTATAGGCAGGTGGGCATTGGTGTCTTGTCCCAGGTAACCAGCACCAGGATAGCAGCGCAAGAAGCAATCCCTGTCCTACAGCATGGCCTTCCCCCTACATGGTATATCTCAGCACCACCAAATCTGATGGCATCCAGTCCTTCCCCTTCCAGTTCCCCAAGCCCAATGCCCTGCTCAGCTCGGAGAAGCCTTTGAGGATGCCAAAAAGAAGCTGGGTAAGAGCAGGGGCCGGGGGAGTGGATGTGGCAGTAGGCTCAGCATCACAAGCCAGGCTAGGCAGGCCTCCATCCATCTCACTTCCTCATTCTCCAATGTGGTTTTTTTTCCCATCTTCCAGCAAAAACTGCCTGGACCCAGAGTTCCTCAAGGCCATCCCCACCATGAAGATGAGGAGCGGGATGCAGGTACTTGGTGCTGGTGCTTGGGTTCAAGCATCCTACAGGACCTGCAAGTCCCTTCCTGGGGGTGGTCAAGGCCAGGTTGGTTGAGACCTTGAGCCACCTTAGCACCTCAATAGAGGAGAGTTGTGGAGGTGCAGGAGCCGGTGCAGAGGAGGGCAGGGAAGCTGGGGAAGGGCCTGGAGAACAAATCTGGTGGGGATCGACTGAGGGAGCTGTGGATGGTTAGTTTGGAGAAGAGGAGGCAGAGGGGGAACCTCACTGCACTTCAGAGCTCCCTGAAAGGACACTGTGGAGAGCTTGGGGGTGGTCTCTTCTCACAGGTAATGAAGTGATAGGACGAAGAGGGAATTAATACAGTAGAATAGAATGGTTTAGACTAGACCAGAACTAACCAGATTGAAAAAGACCTTTGAGATCATGAAATCAATGTGTCTCGATAAGGGCAAGAGAGCTGGTGAGGACTTCAGAGCACAGGCCCTTGAGGAGAGACTGAGGGAGCTGGGGGTTCTTAGCCGAGAGAAGAGGAGGAGAATAAATCTGATGGGGATTGACTGAGGGAGCTGTGGATGGTTAGTTTGGAGAAGAGGAGGTGGAGGAGGGACCTCACTGCTCTTCACAGCTACCTGAAATGACATTGTGGAGATGTTGGGGGTGGTCTCTTCTCACAGGTTATGAACTGATAGAACCAAGAGTGAATGAATAGAATAGAGTAGAGTAGTCTAGACTAGACTAGACTAGAATAGAGCTAACTAGGTTGGCAAGGACCTTTGAGATCATGAAGTCACCATGTCCAGAGGAGGGCAAGAAATCTGGTGAGGGGTTTGGAACAGCAGCTCTATGAGGAGAATCTGAGGGAGCTGGGCTTGATTAGCCTGGAGAAGAGGAGGCTCAGAGGAGCCCCTTATTGCTGTTCAGAACTACCCGAAGGGAGATTATAGCCAGGTGGGCATTGGTGTCTTCTCGCAGGTAACCAGCACCAGGATAGCAGCACAAGATGCAATCCCTGTCCTTCAGCATGGCCTTCCCCCAACCAGGTGCATCTCAGCTCTACCTAAGCTGTTGGCACCCACTCCTTCCCCTTCGAGTTCCCCAAGCCCAATGCCCTGCTCAGCTCGGAGAAGCCTTTGCGGATGCCAAGAAGAAGCTGGGTAAGAGCAGGGGCCGGGGGAGTGGATGTGGCAGTGGGCTCAGCATCACAAGCCAGGCTAGGTAGGCCTCCATCCATCTCATTTCCTCATTCTCCAAAGTTGTTTTTTTCCCAGCTTCCAGCAAAAACTGCCTGGACCCAGAGTTCCTCAAGGCCATCCCCACCATGAAGATGAGGAGCGGGATGCAGGCACTTTGTGCTGGTGCTTGGGTTCAAGCATCCTACAGGACCTGCAAGTCCCTCCCTTGAGGTGGTCAAGGCCAGGATGGTTGAGGCCTTGAGCCACCTTAGAACCTCAATAGAGGAGAGATGTGGAGGTTCAGGTGCAGAGGAGGGCAGGGAAGCTGGGGAAGGGCCTGGTGAACTAATGTGATGGAGATGGACTGAGGGAGCTGTGGATGGTTAGTTTGGAGAAGAGGAGGCAGAGGGGGAACCTCACTGCTCTTCACAGCTCCCTGAAAGGACACTGTGGAGAGCTTGGGGGTGGTCTCTTCTCACAGGTTATGAACTGATAGAACCAAGAGTGAATGAATAGCATAGAGCAGAGTAGTCTAGACTAGACTAGACTAGACTAGTGCTAACTAGGTTGGCAAGGACCTTTGAGATCATGAAGTCACCGTGTCCAGAGGTGGGCAAGAAATCTGGTGAGGGGTTTGGAACAGCAGCTCTATGAGGAGAATCTGAGGGAGCTGGGGTTGATTAGCTGAGAGAAGAGGAGGTTCAGAGGAGCCCCTTATTGCTGTCTAGAACTGCCCGAATTTGGGTTGTAACCAGGTGGGGGCTGGTGTCTCGTCCCAGGTAACCAGCACCAGGATAGCAGCATAAGAGCCAATCTCTGTCCTTCAGCATTGCCTTCCCCCAAAAAGTGAACCTTAGCACTACCTAAGCTATTGGGACCCACTCCTTCCCCTTCGAGTTCCCCAAGCCCAATGCCCTGCTCAGCTCGGAGAAGGCTTTGAGGATGCCAAGAAGAAGCTGGGTAAGAGCAGGGACCGGGGGAGTGGATGTGGCAGTGGGCTCAGCATCACAAGCCAGAATAGGCAAGGCCTCCATCCCTCCAGCACCATAGAGCACCAGCTCTATGAGGAGACTCTGAGGGAGCTGGGCTTGATTAGCCTGGAGAAGAGGAGGCTCAGAGGAGCCCCTTATTGCTGTTCAGAGCTACCCGAAGGGAGATTATAGCCAGGTGGGCATTGGTGTCTTCTCGCAGGTAACCAGCACCAGGATAGCAGCACAAGATGCAATCCCTGTCCTTCAGCATGGCCTTCCCCCAACCAGGTGCATCTCAGCTCTACCTAAGCTGTTGGCACCCACTCCTTCCCCTTCGAGTTCCCCAAGCCCAATGCCCTGCTCAGCTCGGAGAAGCCTTTGAGGATGCCAAGAAGAAGCTGGGTAAGAGCAGAGACCGGGGGAGTGGATGTGGCAGTGGGCTCAGCATCACAAGCCAGGCTAGGCAGGCCTCCATCCATCTCATTTCCTCATTCTCCAAAGTTGTTTTTTTCCCAGCTTCCAGCAAAAACTGCCTGGACCCAGAGTTCCTCAAGGCCATCCCCACCATGAAGATGAGGAGCGGGATGCAGGTACTTTGTGCTGGTGCTTGGGTTCAAGCATCCTACAGGACCTGCAAGTCCCTCCCTTGAGGTGGTCAAGGCCAGGATGGTTGAGGCCTTGAGCCACCTTAGAACCTCAATAGAGGAGAGATGTGGAGGTTCAGGAGCCGGTGCAGAGGAGGGCAGGGAAGCTGGGGAAGGGCCTGGTGAACTAATGTGATGGAGATGGACTGAGGGAGCTGTGGATGGTTAGTTTGGAGAAGAGGAGGCAGAGGGGGAACCTCACTGCACTTCCCAGCTCCCTGAAAGGACGTTGTGGAGAGGCTGGGGGTTGTCTCCTCTCACAGATGATGTAGTGATAGTACAAAGAGGGAATGAATAGAATAGAATAGAATAGAATAGAATAGAATAGAATAGAATAGAATGGTTTAGACTAGACTAGACTTGACTAACTAGAATGAATGGGAACTACCTGGGAGGTAGTACTGAATGGGAGGGAATGAACGGAGCAGAGCAGAATAGAATAGAATAGCATGGAACACAACAGAATAGAAAAGAATAGAATGGAAGACAACAGAATAGAAAAGAATAGACTAGACTAGAAGTAACCAGGTTGGAAAAGACCTTTGAGATCTTGAAGTCACTGTGTGCAGAGAAGGGCAGGAAAGCTGGTGAGGGGTTTGGAGCACCAGCTCTATGAGGAAAATTTGAGGGAGCTGGAGTTGATTAGCCTGGAGAAGAGGAGGCTCAGAGGAAACCCTTATTGCTGTCTTGACCTGCCTGAAGGGAGGTTGTAAGCAAGTGGGCATTGGTGTCTTCTCCCAGGTAACCAGCACCAGGATAGCAGCACAGAAAGCAATCCCTTTCCTTCAGCATGGCCTTCCCCCTACAAGGTGGAGCTCAGCACCACCAAATCTGATGGCAGCCAGTCCTTCCCCTTCAAGTTCTCCAATGCGATGCCAGGCTCTGCTTTGAGCAAGCCTTTGAGGATGCCAAGAAGAAGCTGGGTAAGAGCAGGGGCCGGGGGAGTGGATGTGGCAGTGGGCTCAGCATCACAAGCCAGGCTAGGCAGGCCTCCATCCATCTCACTTCCTCATCCTCCAAAGTTGTTTTTTTCCCAGCTTCCAGCAAAATCTGCCTGGACCCAGAGTTCCTCAAGGCCATCCCCACCATGAAGATGAGGAGCGGGATGCAGGTACTTGGTGCTGATGCCTGGGTTCAAGCATCCTACAGGACCTGCAAGTCCCTCCTGGAGGTGGTCAAGGCCAGGTTGGGTGAGGCCTTGAGCCACCTTAGAATGTCAAAAGAGGAGAGATGTGGAGGTGGTGGAGCGGGTGCAGAGGAGGGCAGGGAAGCTGGGGAAGGGCCTGGTGAACTAATGTGATGGAGATGGACTGAGGGAGCTGTGGATGGTTAGTTTGGAGAAGAGGAGGCAGAGGAGGAACCTCACTGCTCTTCACAGCTCCCTGAAAGGACATTGTGGAGAGGCTGGGGGTGGTTTCTTAGAGGAAATGAAGTGATAGAACCAAGAGGGAATGGATCGGATAGGATAGGATAGAATGGAATAGGATGGAATAGAACGGAGTAGAATAGACCAGGTTGGAAAAGACCTTTGAGATCTTGAAGTGATCGTGTCCAGAGAAGGGGTTGAAAGCTGGTGAGGGGTTTGGGGCACCAGCCCTGTGAGGAGACTCTGAGAGAGCTGGGGTTGATTAGCCTGGAGAAGAGGAGGCTCTGAGGAGCCCCTTATTGCTGTCCAGAACTACCCGAATGGAGATTATAGGCAGGTGGGCATTGGTGTCTTGTCCCAGGTAACCAGCACCAGGATAGCAGCGCAAGAAGCAATCCCTGTCCTACAGCATGGCCTTCCCCCTACAAGGTATATCTCAGCACCACCAAATCTGATGGCATCCAGTCCTTCCCCTTCCAGTTCCCCAAGCCCAATGCCCTGCTCAGCTCGGAGAAGCCTTTGAGGATGCCAAAAAGAAGCTGGGTAAGAGCAGGGGCCGGGGGAGTGGATGTGGCAGTGGGCTCAGCATCACAAGCCAGGCTAGGCAGGCCTCCATCCATCTCACTTCCTCATTCTCCAATGTGGTTTTTTTTCCCATCTTCCAGCAAAAACTGCCTGGACCCAGAGTTCCTCAAGGCCATCCCCACCATGAAGATGAGGAGCGGGATGCAGGCACTTGGTGCTGGTGCTTGGGTTCAAGCATCCTACAGGACCTGTAAGTCCCTCCTGGAGGTGGTCAAGGCCAGGTTGGTTGAGGCCTTGAGCCACATAGGCACCTCAATGGAGGAGAGATGTGGAGGTGCAGGAGCCCATGCAGAGGAGGGCAGGGAAGCTGGGGAAGGGCCTGGAGAACAAATCTGGTGGGGATCGACTGAGGGAGCTGTGGATGGTTAGTTTGGAGAAGAGGAGGCAGAGGGGGAACCTCACTGCTCTTCACAGCTCCCTTAAAGGACACTGGAGAGCTTGGGGGTGGTCTCTTCTCACAGGTTATGAACTGATAGAACCAAGAGTGAATGAATAGCATAGAGCAGAGTAGTCTAGACTAGACTAGACTAGACTAGTGCTAACTAGGTTGGCAAGGACCTTTGAGATCATGAAGTCACCGTGTCCAGAGGTGGGCAAGAAATCTGGTGAGGGGTTTGGAACAGCAGCTCTATGAGGAGAATCTGAGGGAGCTGGGGTTGATTAGCTGAGAGAAGAGGAGGTTCAGAGGAGCCCCTTATTGCTGTCTAGAACTGCCCGAATTTGGGTTGTAACCAGGTGGGGGCTGGTGTCTCGTCCCAGGTAACCAGCACCAGGATAGCAGCATAAGAGCCAATCTCTGTCCTTCAGCATTGCCTTCCCCCAAAAAGTGAACCTTAGCACTACCTAAGCTATTGGGACCCACTCCTTCCCCTTCGAGTTCCCCAAGCCCAATGCCCTGCTCAGCTCGGAGAAGGCTTTGAGGATGCCAAGAAGAAGCTGGGTAAGAGCAGGGACCGCGTGAGTGGATGTGGCAGTGGGCTCAGCATCACAAGCCAGAATAGGCAAGGCCTCCATCCCTCCAGCACCATAGAGCACCAGCTCTATGAGGAGACTCTGAGGGAGCTGGGCTTGATTAGCCTGGAGAAGAGGAGGCTCAGAGGAGCCCCTTATTGCTGTTCAGAGCTACCCGAAGGGAGATTATAGCCAGGTGGGCATTGGTGTCTTCTCGCAGGTAACCAGCACCAGGATAGCAGCACAAGATGCAATCCCTGTCCTTCAGCATGGCCTTCCCCCAACCAGGTGCATCTCAGCTCTACCTAAGCTGTTGGCACCCACTCCTTCCCCTTCGAGTTCCCCAAGCCCAATGCCCTGCTCAGCTCGGAGAAGCCTTTGAGGATGCCAAGAAGAAGCTGGGTAAGAGCAGAGACCGGGGGAGTGGATGTGGCAGTGGGCTCAGCATCACAAGCCAGGCTAGGCAGGCCTCCATCCATCTCATTTCCTCATTCTCCAAAGTTGTTTTTTTCCCAGCTTGCAGCAAAAACTGCCTGGACCCAGAGTTCCTCAAGGCCATCCCCACCATGAAGATGAGGAGCGGGATGCAGGTACTTTGTGCTGGTGCTTGGGTTCAAGCATCCTATAGGACCTGCAAGTCCCTCCCTTGAGGTGGTCAAGGCCAGGATGGTTGAGGCCTTGAGCCACCTTAGAACCTCAATAGGGCAGAGATGTGGAGGTTCAGGAGCCGGTGCAGAGGAGGGCAGGGAAGCTGGGGAAGGGCCTGGTGAGCTAATGTGATGGAGATGGACTGAGGGAGCTGTGGATGGTTAGTTTGGAGAAGAGGAGGCAGAGGGGGAACCTCACTGCACTTCCCAGCTCCCTGAAAGGACGTTGTGGAGAGGCTGGGGGTTGTCTCCTCTCACAGATGATGTAGTGATAGTACAAAGAGGGAATGAATAGAATAGAATAGAATAGAATAGAATAGAATAGAATAGAATAGAATAGAATGGTTTAGACTAGACTAGACTTGACTAACTAGAATGAATGGGAACTACCTGGGAGGTAGTACTGAATGGGAGGGAATGAACGGAGCAGAGCAGAATAGAATAGAATAGCATGGAACACAACAGAATAGAAAAGAATAGAATGGAAGACAACAGAATAGAAAAGAATAGACTAGACTAGAAGTAACCAGGTTGGAAAAGACCTTTGAGATCTTGAAGTCACTGTGTGCAGAGAAGGGCAAGAAAGCTGGTGAGGTGTTTGGAGCACCAGCCCTGTGAGGTGAATTTGAGGGAGCTGGAGTTGATTAGCCTGGAGAAGAGGAGGCTCAGAGGAAACCCTTATTGCTGTCTTGACCTGCCTGAAGGGAGGTTGTAAGCAAGTGGGCATTGGTGTCTTCTCCCAGGTAACCAGCACCAGGATAGCAGCACAGAAAGCAATCCCTTTCCTTCAGCATGGCCTTCCCCCTACAAGGTGGAGCTCAGCACCACCAAATCTGATGGCAGCCAGTCCTTCCCCTTCAAGTTCTCCAATGCGATGCCAGGCTCTGCTTTGAGCAAGCCTTTGAGGATGCCAAGAAGAAGCTGGGTAAGAGCAGGGGCCGGGGGAGTGGATGTGGCAGTGGGCTCAGCATCACAAGCCAGGCTAGGCAGGCCTCCATCCATCTCACTTCCTCATCCTCCAAAGTTGTTTTTTTCCCAGCTTCCAGCAAAATCTGCCTGGACCCAGAGTTCCTCAAGGCCATCCCCACCATGAAGATGAGGAGCGGGATGCAGGTACTTGGTGCTGATGCCTGGGTTCAAGCATCCTACAGGACCTGCAAGTCCCTCCTGGAGGTGGTCAAGGCCAGGTTGGGTGAGGCCTTGAGCCACCTTAGAATGTCAAAAGAGGAGAGGTGTGGAGGTGCAGGAGCCGGTGCAGAGGAGGGCAGGGAAGCTGGGGAAGGGCCTGGTGAACTAAGGTGATGGAGATGGACTGAGGGAGCTGTGGATGGTTAGTTTGGAGAAGAGGAGGCAGAGGAGGAACCTCACTGCTCTTCACAGCTCCCTGAAAGGACATTGTGGAGAGGCTGGGGGTGGTTTCTTAGAGGAAATGAAGTGATAGAACCAAGAGGGAATGGATCGGATAGGATAGGATAGAATGGAATAGGATGGAATAGAACGGAGTAGAATAGACCAGGTTGGAAAAGACCTTTGAGATCTTGAAATGATCTAGTCCAGAGAAGGGGTTGAAAGCTGGTGAGGGGTTTGGGGCACCAGCCCTATGAGGAGACTCTGAGGGAGCTGGGGTTGATTAGCCTGCAGAAGAGGAGGCTCTGAGGAGCCCCTTATTGCTGTCCAGAACTACCCGAATGGAGATTATAGGCAGGTGGGCATTGGTGTCTTGTCCCAGGTAACCAGCACCAGGATAGCAGCGCAAGAAGCAATCCCTGTCCTGCAGCATGGCCTTCCCCCTACATGGTATATCTCAGCACCACCAAATCTGATGGCATCCAGTCCTTCCCCTTCCAGTTCCCCAAGCCCAATGCCCTGCTCAGCTCGGAGAAGCCTTTGAGGATGCCAAAAAGAAGCTGGGTAAGAGCAGGGGCCGGGGGAGTGGATGTGGCAGTGGGCTCAGCATCACAAGCCAGGCTAGGCAGGCCTCCATCCATCTCATTTCCTCATTCTCCAATGTGGTTTTTTTTCCCATCTTCCAGCAAAAACTGCCTGGACCCAGAGTTCCTCAAGGCCATCCCCACCATGAAGATGAGGAGCGGGATGCAGGTACTTGGTGCTGGTGCTTGGGTTCAAGCATCCTACAGGACCTGCAAGTCCCTTCCTGGGGGTGGTCAAGGCCAGGTTGGTTGAGACCTTGAGCCACGTAGGCACCTCAATAGAGGAGAGTTGTGGAGGTGCAGGAGCCCGTGCAGAGGAGGGCAGGGAAGCTGGGGAAGGGCCTGGAGAACAAATCTGGTGGGGATCGACTGAGGGAGCTGTGGATGGTTAGTTTGGAGAAGAGGAGGCAGAGGGGGAACCTCACTGCACTTCAGAGCTCCCTGAAAGGACACTGTGGAGAGCTTGGGGGTGGTCTCTTCTCACAGGTAATGAAGTGATAGGACGAAGAGGGAATTAATACAATAGAATAGAATGGTTTAGACTAGACCAGAACCTAACCAGATTGAAAAAGACCTTTGAGATCATGAAATCAATGTGTCTCGATAAGGGCAAGAGAGCTGGTGAGGACTTCAGAGCACAGGCCCTTGAGGAGAGACTGAGGGAGCTGGGGGTTCTTAGCCGAGAGAAGAGGAGGAGAATAAATCTGATGGGGATTGACTGAGGGAGCTGTGGATGGTTAGTTTGGAGAAGAGGAGGTGGAGGAGGGACCTCACTGCTCTTCACAGCTACCTGAAATGACATTGTGGAGATGTTGGGGGTGGTCTCTTCTCACAGGTTATGAACTGATAGAACCAAGAGTGAATGAATAGAATAGAGTAGAGTAGTCTAGACTAGACTAGACTAGAATAGAGCTAACTAGGTTGGCAAGGACCTTTGAGATCATGAAGTCACCATGTCCAGAGGAGGGCAAGAAATCTGGTGAGGGGTTTGGAACAGCAGCTCTATGAGGAGAATCTGAGGGAGCTGGGCTTGATTAGCCTGGAGAAGAGGAGGCTCAGAGGAGCCCCTTATTGCTGTTCAGAACTACCCGAAGGGAGATTATAGGCAGGTGGGCATTGGTGTCTTCTCGCAGGTAACCAGCACCAGGATAGCAGCACAAGATGCAATCCCTGTCCTTCAGCATGGCCTTCCCCCAACCAGGTGCATCTCAGCTCTACCTAAGCTGTTGGCACCCACTCCTTCCCCTTCGAGTTCCCCAAGCCCAATGCCCTGCTCAGCTCGGAGAAGCCTTTGAGGATGCCAAGAAGAAGCTGGGTAAGAGCAGGGGCCGGGGGAGTGGATGTGGCAGTGGGCTCAGCATCACAAGCCAGGCTAGGCAGGCCTCCATCCATCTCATTTCCTCATTCTCCAAAGTTGTTTTTTTCCCAGCTTCCAGCAAAAACTGCCTGGACCCAGAGTTCCTCAAGGCCATCCCCAGCATGAAGATGAGGAGCGGGATGCAGGTACTTTGTGCTGGTGCTTGGGTTCAAGCATCCTACAGGACCTGCAAGTCCCTCCCTTGAGGTGGTCAAGGCCAGGATGGTTGAGGCCTTGAGCCACCTTAGAACCTCAATAGAGGAGAGATGTGGAGGTTCAGGAGCCGGTGCAGAGGAGGGCAGGGAAGCTGGGGAAGGGCCTGGTGAACTAATGTGATGGAGATGGACTGAGGGAGCTGTGGATGGTTAGTTTGGAGAAGAGGAGGCAGAGGGGGAACCTCACTGCACTTCCCAGCTCCCTGAAAGGACGTTGTGGAGAGGCTGGGGGTTGTCTCCTCTCACAGATGATGTAGTGATAGTACAAAGAGGGAATGAATAGAATAGAATATTATAGAATAGAATAGAATAGAATAGAATAGAATAGAATAGAATAGAATGGTTTAGACTAGACTAGACTTGACTAACTAGAATGAATGGGAACTACCTGGGAGGTAGTACTGAATGGGAGGGAATGAACGGAGCAGAGCAGAATAGAATAGAATAGCATGGAACACAACAGAATAGAAAAGAATAGAATGGAAGACAACAGAATAGAAAAGAATAGACTAGACTAGAAGTAACCAGGTTGGAAAAGACCTTTGAGATCTTGAAGTCACTGTGTGCAGAGAAGGGCAAGAAAGCTGGTGAGGTGTTTGGAGCACCAGCCCTGTGAGGTGAATTTGAGGGAGCTGGAGTTGATTAGCCTGGAGAAGAGGAGGCTCAGAGGAAACCCTTATTGCTGTCTTGACCTGCCTGAAGGGAGGTTGTAAGCAAGTGGGCATTGGTGTCTTCTCCCAGGTAACCAGCACCAGGATAGCAGCACAGAAAGCAATCCCTTTCCTTCAGCATGGCCTTCCCCCTACAAGGTGGAGCTCAGCACCACCAAATCTGATGGCAGCCAGTCCTTCCCCTTCAAGTTCTCCAATGCGATGCCAGGCTCTGCTTTGAGCAAGCCTTTGAGGATGCCAAGAAGAAGCTGGGTAAGAGCAGGGGCCGGGGGAGTGGATGTGGCAGTGGGCTCAGCATCACAAGCCAGGCTAGGCAGGCCTCCATCCATCTCACTTCCTCATCCTCCAAAGTTGTTTTTTTCCCAGCTTCCAGCAAAATCTGCCTGGACCCAGAGTTCCTCAAGGCCATCCCCACCATGAAGATGAGGAGCGGGATGCAGGTACTTGGTGCTGATGCCTGGGTTCAAGCATCCTACAGGACCTGCAAGTCCCTCCTGGAGGTGGTCAAGGCCAGGTTGGGTGAGGCCTTGAGCCACCTTAGAATGTCAAAAGAGGAGAGGTGTGGAGGTGCAGGAGCCGGTGCAGAGGAGGGCAGGGAAGCTGGGGAAGGGCCTGGTGAACTAATGTGATGGAGATGGACTGAGGGAGCTGTGGATGGTTAGTTTGGAGAAGAGGAGGCAGAGGAGGAACCTCACTGCTCTTCACAGCTCCCTGAAAGGACATTGTGGAGAGGCTGGGGGTGGTTTCTTAGAGGAAATGAAGTGATAGAACCAAGAGGGAATGGATCGGATAGGATAGGATAGAATGGAATAGGATGGAATAGGATGGAATAGAACGGAGTAGAATAGACCAGGTTGGAAAAGACCTTTGAGATCTTGAAATGATCTTGTCCAGAGAAGGGGTTGAAAGCTGGTGAGGGGTTTGGGGCACCAGCCCTATGAGGAGACTCTGAGGGAGCTGGGGTTGATTAGCCTGGAGAAGAGGAGGCTCTGAGGAGCCCCTTATTGCTGTCCAGAACTACCCGAATGGAGATTATAGGCAGGTGGGCATTGGTGTCTTGTCCCAGGTAACCAGCACCAGGATAGCAGCGCAAGAAGCAAGCCCTGTCCTGCAGCATGGCCTTCCCCCTACAAGGTGGAGCTCAGCACCACCAAATCTGATGGCATCCAGTCCTTCCCCTTCCAGTTCCCCAAGCCCAATGCCCTGCTCAGCTCGGAGAAGCCTTTGAGGATGCCAAAAAGAAGCTGGGTAAGAGCAGGGGCCGGGGGAGTGGATGTGGCAGTAGGCTCAGCATCACAAGCCAGGCTAGGCAGGCCTCCATCCATCTCACTTCCTCATTCTCCAATGTGGTTTTTTTTCCCATCTTCCAGCAAAAACTGCCTGGACCCAGAGTTCCTCAAGGCCATCCCCACCATGAAGATGAGGAGCGGGATGCAGGTACTTGGTGCTGGTGCTTGGGTTCAAGCATCCTACAGGACCTGCAAGTCCCTTCCTGGGGGTGGTCAAGGCCAGGTTGGTTGAGACCTTGAGCCACGTAGGCACCTCAATAGAGGAGAGTTGTGGAGGTGCAGGAGCCCGTGCAGAGGAGGGCAGGGAAGCTGGGGAAGGGCCTGGAGAACAAATCTGGTGGGGATCGACTGAGGGAGCTGTGGATGGTTAGTTTGGAGAAGAGGAGGCAGAGGGGGAACCTCACTGCACTTCAGAGCTCCCTGAAAGGACACTGTGGAGAGCTTGGGGGTGGTCTCTTCTCACAGGTAATGAAGTGATAGGACGAAGAGGGAATTAATAGAATAGAATAGAATGGTTTAGACTAGACCAGAACTAACCAGATTGAAAAAGACCTTTGAGATCATGAAATCAATGTGTCCCGATAAGGGCAAGAGAGCTGGTGAGGACTTCAGAGCACAGGCCCTTGAGGAGAGACTGAGGGAGCTGGGGGTTCTTAGCCGAGAGAAGAGGAGGAGAATAAATCTGATGGGGATTGACTGAGGGAGCTGTGGATGGTTAGTTTGGAGAAGAGGAGGTGGAGGAGGGACCTCACTGCTCTTCACAGCTACCTGAAATGACATTGTGGAGATGTTGGGGGTGGTCTCTTCTCACAGGTTATGAACTGATAGAACCAAGAGTGAATGAATAGAATAGAGTAGAGTAGTCTAGACTAGACTAGACTAGAATAGAGCTAACTAGGTTGGCAAGGACCTTTGAGATCATGAAGTCACCATGTCCAGAGGAGGGCAAGAAATCTGGTGAGGGGTTTGGAACAGCAGCTCTATGAGGAGAATCTGAGGGAGCTGGGCTTGATTAGCCTGGAGAAGAGGAGGCTCAGAGGAGCCCCTTATTGCTGTTCAGAACTACCCGAAGGGAGGTTGTCGCCAGGTGGGCATTGGTGTCTTCTCGCAGGTAACCAGCACCAGGATAGCAGCACAAGATGCAATCCCTGTCCTTCAGCATGGCCTTCCCCCAACCAGGTGCATCTCAGCTCTACCTAAGCTGTTGGCACCCACTCCTTCCCCTTCGAGTTCCCCAAGCCCAATGCCCTGCTCAGCTCGGAGAAGCCTTTGAGGATGCCAAGAAGAAGCTGGGTAAGAGCAGGGGCCGGGGGAGTGGATGTGGCAGTGGGCTCAGCATCACAAGCCAGGCTAGGCAGGCCTCCATCCATCTCATTTCCTCATTCTCCAAAGTTGTTTTTTTCCCAGCTTCCAGCAAAAACTGCCTGGACCCAGAGTTCCTCAAGGCCATCCCCACCATGAAGATGAGGAGCGGGATGCAGGTACTTTGTGCTGGTGCTTGGGTTCAAGCATCCTACAGGACCTGCAAGTCCCTCCCTTGAGGTGGTCAAGGCCAGGATGGTTGAGGCCTTGAGCCACCTTAGAACCTCAATAGAGGAGAGATGTGGAGGTTCAGGAGCCGGTGCAGAGGAGGGCAGGGAAGCTGGGGAAGGGCCTGGTGAACTAATGTGATGGAGATGGACTGAGGGAGCTGTGGATGGTTAGTTTGGAGAAGAGGAGGCAGAGGGGGAACCTCACTGCACTTCCCAGCTCCCTGAAAGGACGTTGTGGAGAGGCTGGGGGTTGTCTCCTCTCACAGATGATGTAGTGATAGTACAAAGAGGGAATGAATAGAATAGAATAGAATAGAATAGAATAGAATAGAATGGTTTAGACTAGACTAGACTTGACTAACTAGAATGAATGGGAACTACCTGGGAGGTAGTACTGAATGGGAGGGAATGAACGGAGCAGAGCAGAATAGAATAGAATAGCATGGAACACAACAGAATAGAAAAGAATAGAATGGAAGACAACAGAATAGAAAAGAATAGACTAGACTAGAAGTAACCAGGTTGGAAAAGACCTTTGAGATCTTGAAGTCACTGTGTGCAGAGAAGGGCAGGAAAGCTGGTGAGGGGTTTGGAGCACCAGCTCTATGAGGAAAATTTGAGGGAGCTGGAGTTGATTAGCCTGGAGAAGAGGAGGCTCAGAGGAATCACTGATAGACCCGAGAGGGAATGGATAGGATAGGATAGGATAGGATAGGATAGGATAGGATAGGATAGGATAGGATAGGATAGGATAGGATAGAATAGAATAGAATAGACCAGACCAGGTTGGAAAAGACCTTTGAGATCTTGAAGTCACTGTGTGCAGAGAAGGGCAAGAAAGCTGGTGAGGTGTTTGGAGCACCAGCCCTGTGAGGAGAATTTGAGGGAGCTGGAGTTGATTAGCCTGGAGAAGAGGAGGCTCAGAGGAAACCCTTATTGCTGTCTTGACCTGCCTGAAGGGAGGTTGTAAGCAAGTGGGCATTGGTGTCTTCTCCCAGGTAACCAGCACCAGGATAGCAGCACGGAAAACAATCCCTTTCCTTCAGCATGGCCTTCCCCCTACAAGGTGGAGCTCAGCACCACCAAATCTGATGGCAGCCAGTCCTTCCCCTTCAAGTTCTCCAATGCGATGCCAGGCTCTGCTTTGAGCAAGCCTTTGAGGATGCCAAGAAGAAGCTGGGTAAGAGCAGGGGCCGGGGGAGTGGATGTGGCAGTGGGCTCAGCATCACAAGCCAGGCTAGGCAGGCCTCCATCCATCTCACTTCCTCATCCTCCAAAGTTGTTTTTTTCCCAGCTTCCAGCAAAATCTGCCTGGACCCAGAGTTCCTCAAGGCCATCCCCACCATGAAGATGAGGAGCGGGATGCAGGTACTTGGTGCTGATGCCTGGGTTCAAGCATCCTACAGGACCTGCAAGTCCCTCCTGGAGGTGGTCAAGGCCAGGTTGGGTGAGGCCTTGAGCCACCTTAGAATGTCAAAAGAGGAGAGATGTGGAGGTGCAGGAGCCGGTGCAGAGGAGGGCAGGGAAGCTGGGGAAGGGCCTGGTGAACTAATGTGATGGAGATGGACTGAGGGAGCTGTGGATGGTTAGTTTGGAGAAGAGGAGGCAGAGGAGGAACCTCACTGCTCTTCACAGCTCCCTGAAAGGACATTGTGGAGAGGCTGGGGGTGGTTTCTTAGAGGAAATGAAGTGATAGAACCAAGAGGGAATGGATCGGATAGGACAGGATAGAATGGAATAGGATGGAATAGAACGGAGTAGAATAGACCAGGTTGGAAAAGACCTTTGAGATCTTGAAATGATCTAGTCCAGAGAAGGGGTTGAAAGCTGGTGAGGGGTTTGGGGCACCAGCCCTATGAGGAGACTCTGAGGGAGCTGGGGTTGATTAGCCTGGAGAAGAGGAGGCTCTGAGGAGCCCCTTATTGCTGTCCAGAACTACCCAAATGGAGATTATAGGCAGGTGGGCATTGGTGTCTTGTCCCAGGTAACCAGCACCAGGATAGCAGCGCAAGAAGCAATCCCTGTCCTACAGCATGGCCTTCCCCCTACAAGGTATATCTCAGCACCACCAAATCTGATGGCATCCAGTCCTTCCCCTTCCAGTTCCCCAAGCCCAATGCCCTGCTCAGCTCGGAGAAGCCTTTGAGGATGCCAAAAAGAAGCTGGGTAAGAGCAGGGGCCGGGGGAGTGGATGTGGCAGTGGGCTCAGCATCACAAGCCAGGCTAGGCAGGCCTCCATCCATCTCACTTCCTCATTCTCCAATGTGGTTTTTTTTCCCATCTTCCAGCAAAAACTGCCTGGACCCAGAGTTCCTCAAGGCCATCCTCACCATGAAGATGAGGAGCGGGATGCAGGTACTTGGTGCTGGTGCTTGGGTTCAAGCATCCTACAGGACCTGCAAGTCCCTTCCTGGGGGTGGTCAAGGCCAGGTTGGTTGAGACCTTGAGCCACGTAGGCACCTCAATAGAGGAGAGTTGTGGAGGTGCAGGAGCCCGTGCAGAGGAGGGCAGGGAAGCTGGGGAAGGGCCTGGAGAACAAATCTGGTGGGGATCGACTGAGGGAGCTGTGGATGGTTAGTTTGGAGAAGAGGAGGCAGAGGGGGAACCTCACTGCACTTCAGAGCTCCCTGAAAGGACACTGTGGAGAGCTTGGGGGTGGTCTCTTCTCACAGGTAATGAAGTGATAGGACGAAGAGGGAATTAATAGAATAGAATAGAATGGTTTAGACTAGACCAGAACTAACCAGATTGAAAAAGACCTTTGAGATCATGAAATCAATGTGTCTCGATAAGGGCAAGAGAGCTGGTGAGGGCTTCAGAGCACAGGCCCTTGAGGAGAGACTGAGGGAGCTGGGGGTTCTTAGCCGAGAGAAGAGGAGGAGAATAAATCTGATGGGGATTGACTGAGGGAGCTGTGGATGGTTAGTTTGGAGAAGAGGAGGTGGAGGAGGGACCTCACTGCTCTTCACAGCTACCTGAAATGACATTGTGGAGATGTTGGGGGTGGTCTCTTCTCACAGGTTATGAACTGATAGAACCAAGAGTGAATGAATAGAATAGAGTAGAGTAGTCTAGACTAGACTAGACTAGAATAGAGCTAACTAGGTTGGCAAGGACCTTTGAGATCATGAAGTCACCATGTCCAGAGGAGGGCAAGAAATCTGGTGAGGGGTTTGGAACAGCAGCTCTATGAGGAGAATCTGAGTGAGCTGGGCTTGATTAGCCTGGAGAAGAGGAGGCTCAGAGGAGCCCCTTATTGCTGTTCAGAACTACCCGAAGGGAGATTATAGGCAGGTGGGCATTGGTGTCTTCTCGCAGGTAACCAGCACCAGGATAGCAGCACAAGATGCAATCCCTGTCCTTCAGCATGGCCTTCCCCCAACCAGGTGCATCTCAGCTCTACCTAAGCTGTTGGCACCCACTCCTTCCCCTTCGAGTTCCCCAAGCCCAATGCCCTGCTCAGCTCGGAGAAGCCTTTGAGGATGCCAAGAAGAAGCTGGGTAAGAGCAGGGGCCGGGGGAGTGGATGTGGCAGTGGGCTCAGCATCACAAGCCAGGCTAGGCAGGCCTCCATCCATCTCATTTCCTCATTCTCCAAAGTTGTTTTTTTCCCAGCTTCCAGCAAAAACTGCCTGGACCCAGAGTTCCTCAAGGCCATCCCCACCATGAAGATGAGGAGCGGGATGCAGGTACTTTGTGCTGGTGCTTGGGTTCAAGCATCCTACAGGACCTGCAAGTCCCTCCCTTGAGGTGGTCAAGGCCAGGATGGTTGAGGCCTTGAGCCACCTTAGAACCTCAATAGAGGAGAGATGTGGAGGTTCAGGAGCCGGTGCAGAGGAGGGCAGGGAAGCTGGGGAAGGGCCTGGTGAACTAATGTGATGGAGATGGACTGAGGGAGCTGTGGATGGTTAGTTTGGAGAAGAGGAGGCAGAGGGGGAACCTCACTGCACTTCCCAGCTCCCTGAAAGGACGTTGTGGAGAGGCTGGGGGTTGTCTCCTCTCACAGATGATGTAGTGATAGTACAAAGAGGGAATGAATAGAATAGAATAGAATAGAATAGAATGGTTTAGACTAGACTAGACTTGACTAACTAGAATGAATGGGAACTACCTGGGAGGTAGTACTGAATGGGAGGGAATGAACGGAGCAGAGCAGAGCAGCATAGAAAAGAATAGAATGGAAGACAACAGAATAGAAAAGAATAGACTAGACTAGAAGTAACCAGGTTGGATAAGACCTTTGAGATCTTGAAGTCACTGTGTGCAGAGAAGGGCAGGAAAGCTGGTGAGGGGTTTGGAGCACCAGCTCTATGAGGAGAATCTAAGGGAGCTGGGGTTGATTAGCCTGGAGAAGAGGAGGCTCAGAGGAAACCCTTATTGCTGTCTTGACCTGCCTGAAGGGAGGTTGTAAGCAAGTGGGCATTGGTGTCTTCTCCCAGGTAACCAGCACCGGGATAGCAGCACAGGAAGCAATCCCTTTCCATCAGCATGGCCTTCCCCCTACAAGGTGCAGCTCAGCACCACCAAATCTGATGGCAGCCAGTCCTTCCCCTTCGAGTTCCCCAATGCGATGCCAGGCTCTGCTTTGAGCAAGCCTTTGAGGATGCCAAGAAGAAGCTGGGTAAGAGCAGGGGCCGGGGGAGTGGATGTGGCAGTGGGCTCAGCATCACAAGCCAGGCTAGGCAGGCCTCCATCCATCTCACTTCCTCATTCTCCAATGTGGTTTTTTTCCCATCTTCCAGCAAAAACTGCCTGGACCCAGAGTTCCTCAAGGCCATCCCCACCATGAAGATGAGGAGCGGGATGCAGGTACTTTGTGCTGGTGCTTGGGTTCAAGCATCCTACAGGACCTGCAAGTCCCTTCCTGGAGGTGGTCAAGGCCAGGTTGGGTGAGGCCTTGAGCCACCTTAGAACCTCAATAGAGGAGAGATGTGGAGGTGGTGGAGCTGGTGCAGAGGAGGGCAGGGATGCTGGGGAAGGGCCTGGTGAACTAATGTGATGGAGATGGACTGAGGGAGCTGTGGATGGTTAGTTTGGAGAAGAGGAGGCAGAGGGGGAACCTCACTGCTCTTCACAGCTCCCTGAAAGGACATTGTGGAGAGGTTGTGGGAGGTTTCTTACAGGTAATGAAGTGATAGAACCAAGAGGGAATGAATAGAATAGAATAGAGTAGAGTAGAGTAGAGTAGAGTAGAGTAGAATAGAGCAGGTTGGAAAAGACCTTTGAGATCTTGAAGTCATCTTGTCCAGAGAAGGGGACGAAAGCTGGTGAGGGGTTTGGAGCACCAGCCCTATGAGGAGAATCTGAGGGAGCTGGGGTTGATTAGCCTGGAGAAGAGGAGGCTCAGAGGAGCCCCTTATTGCTGTCTAGAACTGCCCCAAGGGAGGTTGTCACCAGGTGGGCCAAGACTCCAGGCTTGGGGTCGTGTGGCCTGAAAGCTGCCTAGTAGAAAGGGACCTGGGGGTGCTAATGGACAAGCAGCTGAATATGAGCCAGCAGTGTGCCCAAGAGCGCCAAAGGCCTCCTGGCTGGGATCAGCAATGCTGTGTCTAGCAGGAGCAGGGAGGGGATTGTCCCCTGGGACTCAGCTCTGGCCAGGCCACAGCCAGTGCAGAGGAGAGCAAGTAAGCTGGGGAAGGGCCTGGAGAACAAATCTGATGGGGATTGACTGAGGGAGCTGTGGATGGTTAGTTTCGAGAAGAGGAGGTGGAGGGGGGAACCTCACTGCTCTTCACAGCTCCCTGAAAGGACATTGTGGAGAGGCTGGGGGTGGTCTCTTCTCACAGGTGATGAAGTGATAGTATGAAGAGAAAATGAATAGAATAGAATAGAATGGTTTAGACTAGACTAGAGTAGAACTAACCAGGTTGGACAAGACCTTTGAGATCATGAAATCAGCGTGTCCAGGGAAGGGCAAGAAAGCTGGTGAGGGGTTTGGAGCACCATCCCTATGAGGAGAATCTGAGGGAGCTGGGGTTGATTAGCCTGGAGAAGAGGAGGCTCAGAGGAAACCCTTATTGCTGTCTAGAACTGCCCGAAGGGAGGTTGTAACCAGGTGGGCATTGGTGTCTTCTCGCAGGTAACCAGCACCAGGATAGCAGCACAAGAAGCAATCCCTGTCCTTCAGCATGGCCTTCCCCCTACAAGGTGCAGCTCAGCACCACCAAAGCTGATGGCACCCACTCCTTCGCCTTCGAGTTCTCCAAGCCCAATGCCCTGCTCAGCTCAGAGCAAGCCTTTGAGGATGCCAAGAAGAAGCTGGGTAAGAGCAGGGACCGGGGGAGTGGATGTGGCAGTGGGCTCAGCATCACAAGCCAGGCTAGGCAGGCCTCCATCCATCTCACTTCCTCATTCTCCAATGTGTTTTTTTTTTCCCAGCTTCCAGCAAAAACTGCCTGGACCCAGAGTTCCTCAAGGCCATCCCCACCGTGAAGATGAGGAGCGGGATGCAGGCACTTGGTGCTGGTGTTGGGTTCAAGCATCCTACAGGACCTGTAAGTCCCTCCCAGTAGGTGGTCAAGGCCAGGTTGGCTGAGGCCTTGAGCCACCTTGACACCTCAATAGAGGAGAAATGTGGAGGTGCAGGAGCCAGTGCAGAGGAGGGTAAGGAGGCTGGGGAGGGGCCTGGAGAATAAATCTGATGAAGAGCAACTGAAGGAGCTGGGGGTGGTTAGTTTGGAGAAGAGGAGGCTGAGGGGAGACCTCTTTGCTCTCTGAGGGTGTTTTCCAACCCAGATGGTTCTGTGATTCTGTCCCCCATTCCTTCCTCCTTCCTCCTCCTGCACAGATGAAGAGCTCCCCAGCTGCACGGAGGCCTCTGTGGAGACCACGAGCTCAGAGGAAGAGCCAGAAGCTGGCTTCATGCCCATCACTGGCCGCTCTGGGCAGAGCCGGCGCGGCGAGAGCCCTGCGGAGGGGCGAGCCCTGCGCCGCTCCAGCCGCGGCTCCTTCACCTGGGGCAGCCTGGAGGACCTCCTCAGCCTGGACCCTGAAGGCCATGAGAGCTCCATGTGGTTGGGCTGTGAGGATGGCTGGTGTGTATCCTGTGAGGACAGGCTGAGAGAGTTGGGGCTGTTGGGGCTGAGTCTGGGGAAGAGAAGGCTCCGAGGAGACCTTCTTGTGGCCTTCCGATATCTGAAGGGGGCTCCAAGAAACCTGGGGAGGGACTTTTTAGGGTGTCAGGGAGTGATAGGACTGGGAGGCTGGATCCAAGCTAGAGGAGGGGAGATTTAGATTAGACATTAGGAAGAAGTTCTTCCCCATGAGGGTGGTGAGAGAGTGGAACACGTTGCCCAGGGAGGTGGTGGAAGCCTCATGCCTGGAGGTTTTTAAGGCCAGGCTGGATGTGGCTGTGAGCAGCCTGCTCTGGTGTGAGGTGTCCCTGCCCAAGGCAGGGGGGATGGAACTGGCTGATCCTTGAGGTCCCTTCCAACCCTGACAATTCTGTGATTCTGTGAATGGGAGAGAGGCTGTGGGGAGACCTAAGAGTGACCTTACAGTATCTGAAGGCGGCTACAAGAAGGGTGGAGCGAGACTGCAAAGGCCTGCAGTGACAGGAGAAGAGGCAATGGCTTCAAACTGGAGCAGAGCAGATTTAGATTGGATGTTAGGAACAAGTTCTGCGCCATGAGGGTGGTGGAACACTGGAACAGGTTGCCCTGGGAGATGGTTGAGGTCCCATCCCTGGAGATATTCAAGGTGAGGCTGGACAGGGCCCTGGGCGACCTGAGCTAGTTGAGGATGTCCCTGCTAACTGCAGAGGGGGTTGAACTGCATGACCTTTGGAGGTCCCTTCCATCCCAGACCATTCTATGACACTTAATATGGGGTAGAGCCCCTCCCCACCCCCATCCCAGGTGAGCCTCCAGCTTTGCTCTTCTCCTGCAGCATCCACGTGTAGCAGTCCTCGGACAACATCCGTAACGGGGAGAGCAGCGTGAAGATGCAACACGCTGCTGCTGTCATGTGCATCTTGTAAGTGATGAGCAAGAAGCTCTTTTGGCTCTAGGATGTGCCTAGCAGGGTGCTTCGGGGTGGGGGGTGGGGGGGCAAGCAGGACTTTCACCCTGTTGATAGGGCAAGGGGCAAGGGATGTAAACTACAGCACAGGAGGCTGCACCTCAGGCCGAGGAGGAACTTCTTGATTGTGAGGGTGCCAGAGCCCTGGAGCAGGCTGCCCAGAGAGGTTGTGGAGTCTCCTTCTCTGGAGACTTCCAAGCCCCATCTGGAGGTGTTCCTGTGCAACCTGTGCTGGATTCTATGGTGCTGCTCTGGCAGGGGGGCTGGACTCGCTGATCTCCAGAGGCCCCTCCCAACCCCTAGCATCCTGTGGTCCTGTGATCCTGGGACTCTTCATCTGGTTGCCAACGAGTTCTTCTCCCTGCAGGTACCTGGATAACCAAGTTATTGTCTCCTTGGCCAATGGGGAGCCTGTTGTGTACCAATGGGAGGCAGGTGAGGCTGGTCTGGAGACATCCAAAGGTACTGGTGGGGTTAAAGGCAGCCCCAAAGGGATAGTTGTTGGGTGGGTGGCATGGGCAGCCCCTTGTTGAGAGATGCCTGAGGTGCTGGTGGCTTCCCTGCTTGCATAGTATCATAGAATCATACAATCCTATTGGGTTGGAAGAGACCTTAAAGGTCATCTAGATGCAAGCCCCTGCCATGGGCAGGGACACCTCCCACCAGCCCAGGTTGCTCGAGGCCTCATCCAACCTGGCCTTGAACACCTCCAGGGCTGGGGCAGGGAAGGGGCAGCAGGTTGAGGGAGGTGATGCTCCCCCTCTAGTCCAGTCTGGTGAGACCACACCTGGAGCACTGTGTCCAGTTCCAGAGCCTCTATTCCAGGAAGGATCTGGAGGTGCTGGAGGGTGTCCAGAGAAGATCCACGAGGAGGAGCAGAGGGCTGGAGCTCCTCTTCTAAGAGGACAGCCTGAGGGAGTTGGGGCTGTGCAGTCTGGAGAAGAGAAGGCTCCGAGGAGGCCTTCTTGTGGCCTTCCAGTATCTGAAGGAAAGCTGGGGAGGGACTTTTGAGGGTGTCAGGAAGTGGTAGGACAGGAGGGGATGAAGCAAAACTAGAAGTGGGTAGATTCAGATTGGATGTTAGGAAGAAGTTCTTCCCCAGGAGGGTGGTGAGAGCCTGGCACAGGTTGCCCAGGGAGGTGCCTGGAGGTTTTTAAGGCCAGGCTGGAGATGGCTGTGAGCAGCCTGCTCTAGTGTGAGGTGTCCCTGGCCATGGCAGGGGGCTTGGGACTGGCTGATCCTTGAGGTCCCTTCCAACCCTGACAATTCTATGATTCTATGACATCCCTTGAAGGGTTCTGGAGACCCAAAACTGGAGTCAGGTGGAGGTGTGCCTCCTCCTTCTGGTCCCTGCCTACCAGCTTGCATCCCCTGGTGTCTTCAGCTCATGTCCCCTTTTGCTGAGGACCTGGAGGTGGACATCTCCGCCCCCCACAACATGGGATGGTCCTAATGGCTTGGTGAAGATGGAGATTTCTTTGGCAGACTTTTGACTACCAAGCCCACTCCCACCACCCTCACAGGCTGCTTCTGGGACCCCCAAAACTCCAAATGCCTGTCCCTGGGCTCCCCAGGGATCCTCATCACCAAGATGGTGGCAGTGGCCGGGAAGCTGTGGTGCGGCTGCCACAGCCAAGTCATCGTCCTCAGCACACCACCTTGGCACAAGAGGTACAGTGGGCAGCAGTGGGAGGTCTGGAGGGGTGGTGGTGACCATTAGTCTGTAGAAGAGAAGACTGAGAGGGGATTTGATAAATGGTTTTCAATACCTGAGGGCTGGGGGTCAAGAGGGAGGGGACAGGCTCTGCTCAGCTGCACCCTGGGATAGAGAGGGGCAATGGGTGTAAACTGCAGCACAGGAGGTTCCACCTCAACATGAGGCAGAACCTCCTTAACTGTGAGGGTCACACAGCCCTGGCACAGGCTGCCCAGAGAGGCTGTGGAGTCTCCTTCTCTGGAGTCTTCCAAGCCCCATCTGGATGTGTTCCTGTGTGACCTGTGCTGGATTCTATGGTGCTGCTCTGGCAGCGGGGCTGGACTCGACGATCTCCAGAGGTCCCTTCCAACCCCTGGCCTCCTGGGAGCCTGTGATCCTGTGTTTGTTGGCATTGTGGTGGGTTGAAAGTTCCCCCCCCCAACACTAAATTTGCCAGAGCAGCTCAGTTGGAAGCAAATGAAAAAGCTGATCTTTATTTTCCCGTTTTCCACCCAGCAGTGATTTGTTGACGTTTGACTGCTTTCTGTTCAAGATCTGTGGGGAAATTTTAAAGGCACAGCCTGAAACCCCCCCAGCAGCCTCACTGGCATGGCTGTGCCTCTTGTCACCCCCAGCACACGCTCCAGGTGGGCCAGGACAGCGGGCGCGGCGTCACCTGCATGGTGAGCGCGGGCAGCGGCGTCTGGGTGGCACTGCAGAGCAGTGCCCAGGTCCGGCTCTACCACGCCACCAGCTACGAGCAGTTGGCCGAAGCTGACATCACCCCTCCCGTGCACAAAATGCTGGCTGGTGAGTCCCCAGCTGGAGGCACAGCTCCTGTGGGTGCCCACTGCGGTCGTACCCATCAGGGTCTCCTGTGGATGCCCGTCGCGGTTGCCAGCGGGTTTTGGATGTGGTGCTTGGGGGCTGTGGTTTGAGGGGGTGAACTTTGTAGGAGTAGGGTTCTGGGTTGGACTTGGTTGATGCTCAGGGCCTCACTTCTGCTCCACCACTGTCCAGCGGCCGTGGCCATGATGCCATATTGCACCCCAGGCACTCCCAGACGTCTCTGGGCTTGGCTGTTGCCTCGCAAGGTTTTTCCTCTCTGGGTGCCTGCGCTCGGCTGGTGCCGAGTTGCCCGGCAGAGACCTTTGGGGGAAGGAAAGTCCTCTTTTGCTTGCCTGTGTCTCATCAGCCATTTGCTCTAAGAGCTGTCAGGCTTTTGAATGAGCTCCAGGCTTTTGAATGGTTTACTGTAGAGGAGTGGGCCACAGAGTTCCACCTCCAGCCTGCCCCGCTTTGGATGTCTGACCTGGCTGCCAAGTTGCAGAGACATGCAGAGCAGTTGCCTCAGATTGGAGGGAAGTTGAGTGAGGGCATCGCTGACTGGCATGCAGTCAGCACGGCCCTGCTTCAACTCCCCCAGAATGCAAGCCTAAATGTGAGCAGGCAGGAAAGTCAGGGGAGCCAACTGCACAAAGCCCTCCTGGAAAAGACAGAGGCTTTGGGGAAGGCAAAAAGAGCACTGAAGAGGACCAAGGAGGCAAAGGAGCTGGAAGCTCAGCAAAAGAAGCAAGAGGAAGAGGAAGCTGATGGCATGAAGAAGGCAGCAGTGCTGCAGCAACAAGTGGCTTTGTGCCTGTGTGAGCAGCAGCTGTTGTTGATGCTCCTGCCTTTTTCACAGGAGCCACAAGAGGCTGGCATGGCACTGGCAGCGGCGTCTGGAGGAGAACCCTACTCTCACAGCCTGCCTGGGGCTTGCTGGGGAGCGAGGGGAAATTCCTTGGAGCATCTTCCAGTGTGATTCCTCAGTCTTCAGGTGGGTTCAGAAGTCTGGTTGGCTTTTGCCTGTGTTAGTGAGAGAGTGGGAGTCTTTGCCGTGTCATTTGTGGCCAGGTGGAGTGGGAGCAAAGAAGCTGCCTGCTTCTCCTGATGAGGCCAAGGCAGTTCCTGTGAGGTAGAAAAGGTGTAGGGTCTAAGGGTCAGCAGATGCCATTTGGGGGTGTGCCTGGGTTGGTTTGTTTGGAGCCTCTGGACTTTCTTTCCTGGGCTTTAGCAAGCCAGTGGACAGTCATGGAAAATGGTCTTTCTTCCTCTCTGTGTGTCCCTTTCACCCTTTGTTTCCTCTGGAGGGCTTTCATGTCTCCACAGCTTGACAGTGTCCTGTCATGGCCGATGGCTGTGCATGGACATCTCCTGGGCTGGGTCTGCTGCCGTAGAACTAACTCTGGATTTTGCTTTGTCTCTCCCAGCCACTCGTGACAACACAACCAGATGTGCGTGGGCTTCTGCCTGGACATCTCCTGCTCTTTCAACACTGGGAACTGATGTCTATGATTTATTTGTTGGCACTGATGTCATTTTGATTTGAGCTGACCACAGGTTGTCAGCCACAATAAACTATTTTACCCTGAGAGGAGGTGGCTGTGTGTTTCCATCGACATGCCAGGAGCCTAAACCAGTCCTGCTGCTGGAGACACCTGGGTATCCCCGGCAGGAAATCCAGCTCCTCTTCCCCTGCTCTCAGAGTGAGGCTCAAGCTCTCCTTCTTCTGGCGTGGTTTGGTGCTGTTGTTCTGGTGGTGTGGTTTGGTTTTTTGGCTTTAGTGGTGTGGTACTGGTGGTGTGGTTTGGCATTGTGGCTTGTGGAGAGGGTCCGGTGGAGTGGTTTGGTGGTGAGATTTTTGTGTTGTGGTTCTTGTGGTGAGATTCTGGTGGTGTGGTTCTAGCCTAATGGTGTAGGTCTGGTGGTGTGGGAGTGGGAGGAGTGGCAGTGGTGGCTGTGGTGGTGGCAGAGCCCGCAGCAAGCTGCCTGTGTGCTGCTGCCGATCACCACGAAGAGGGTCCTGAGGTTCCTGCGGCGCAGGACGGCCCGGGTGAGCCCCATGCCCTGTGGGAGCGGCAGAGATGAGCTGCAGCCTGAGGGCCAGGAGCGTGCCAGCAGCAGCCAGCACAAGCAGCGCAGGTAGTGGGGCTGGGGCAGAGGCAGGCAGGCGCTGGGTGGCAGCCTCCTGGGCTCTCGTCCTGCCCCGCGGCTTGTGGCTCCTCCTCCTCTGAAGGAGCTCCCTCTGGGCAGGAGGGATGTTGGCACTGCCGTGGCTGGGATGTGGTTTTGTTCTTCAGAAGCACAGTCCCAGAGCACGGGCTGTGGAGCCCCGGGAGCAGGGGAAGAGGGCAGAGGTTGCTCCGAGCTGGGCTCTGTGTGCAGCGGGAGCTGCTGGAGAGACGAAGGCTGCCCCTGCTGTGAGCGCAGCAGGCAGCGCTGTGCAGCCGCAAGGAGGCCGTGGGGACGAGGCTGTCAGATGCCCTTTCGGTAGGTTGCTGTGGAGCTGGGAGACCGGGAAGGGTGGTGTGGGGGTGCTGCTGATGCTGGGCAAAGATGCTCTGCTAGGCACGGTCCAAGGAGAGCAGGATTCTGCAGACTCTGAGTGGAAACGTAAATGTGAGCTGGCTGGAAGGTGAGGTGAGCCAACTGCACAAAGCGCTCCGGGAAACGAGAGAGGCTTTGGGCAAGGCAAAAAGAGCACTGAAGAGGACGGCGAAGGAGCTGGAAACTGAGCAAAAGAGGCCACGGGTCTTGATATGACTACAGATTCTCTACCACAATAAACTATTTCATCCTGGGAGGAGGTGGCTCTGTGTTTCCATCTACATCATGGGAAACTAAACCAGTTGTGCTGCTGGAGACACCTGGGTATTCCAGGCTCTCACATCACACTATGGGCCCCCCTTGCTTGCCCTCCCTCACTCTCTGCACAGTTTCCTGATATGATTTCATGGTGGGACCCTTGTCCTAGGGACAGTTTTGCCTGATGAGAAATTCCAGGTGGGAAAGGGGAGGAAAACACCCTTAGCTTCATCAAAATGCTGTTAGACGATGGTGAGCCTGCCTGTGTCCCGATGGCCAAGCTGGCCAACAGCATTCTGTCTTGCATCAAGCATTAGTGTGGCCAGCAGGACCAGGGCAGGGATTGCTCCCCCTGTAATCAGCAGTGGTGAGGCAGATCCTTGATTCCTGGGTTAATTTTTGCCCACCCCTCCCCCCCCTACAAGAAGAACATTGAGGTGCTGGAGTATGTCCAGAGAAGGGCAGTGAGGCTAATGAAAGGTCTTGTGAGGAGCATCTGAGGGAACTGGGGTTGTTCTGCTTGGAGAAAAGGAGGCTGAGGGGAGACCTTCTGGCTTTTTACAACTTCCTGAAAGGAGGTTGGAGTCATGTAGGGGCTGGTCTCTTCTCTCCAGTATCAAGTTTTGGTGAAGACACATTATGATGATGCTGAATCTTGTCCCAGCTTGTGGACAAGTTCCCCCTCCTTCAGGAGGAAGACGAAAGCCAAGGCATTAGCCAGGCCAGCATGCAGCCAGCGCATGCAGTGCTCGTGCTGACACCAAGTATGGGCATAATCCTAGCTTCACGCTTTCTATAGGCTGAAGCCAGTTGTTTATGAGAGTGCCCTTTGGTGAAGCCCAGCCTTGAGGAATCTATAAGTATCACCCCAGTTGGTAAAGAAGTTGCCCCCTCTTTCACTTTGTCCCTGTGCTTGCTCGAGAGAGCAACTCTCGAGCTGCAGCCTCTGCCATTGAGCTTATTGTTGTTAGCTTCTGTTATACATGCACGCTTACTGAAAGCCTCTGCATCGTGAGAAGCACAGAGGGAGGACCTCAGCATCGCTACAGCCAGTCGTTCCGACCAGGAGAGCCCACCGTGCCACCGGAGGAGTGGACCCACCCCCGAGGGTAAGATCTGCCCAGTTGCCGGGGAGAAGGGACTTGATCGAGACTGAGTCCACATATGCCTAGCCCCGCCGTAGCGGGAGAGGAGCAGCCACGTTGTCACGGTCCGGAGACATTAGATGTCTCGGTCCAGAGACACAGTTCTTTTAAATATTCCCATGTTGTGAAATTAAAGGCACAAACGAGGCCAAAGTATCAACAGCTAGACTATTTATTACATAAAGTGGACATAAGAAAGGAAGAGGGAGAAAATAAAGAGAGAGAGGAAGAGGAACGAGAGATAGAAGAGGAAAGGAATTATATTACCACACCCCTCATCCCCCCCAAGATAAAGTCTGTGGAGGAAAGGTGCTGCAGGAGATGTTGGGTTTGTAGAGAAACCGTGGTGAGGCTTTTGCTGGAGAACAGCTGTGGTCCTCTGGGGAGATGTTGGGTTGATACAGGAACAGTGCTGAGGCTCCTCTGGGCAGCCTGGGTGTGTAGAGAAGGGGTGCTGAGGATTTGGCTGGAGCTGTGGTCCTCCGGGCAGCTTCTTTTCTCCAGAGCAGCATTGTCCCGGCTTTCTCTTCTCAGCGGCCTGGCCCGTCTCCTGTGTTTTCCTTCATCTCCGTTTTTCTCCCCGTTTTTCCCCTCTGTTTCTCTCCTGTGTTTCTCTCTACAAACCAGCAGTTGCTCAAGTCTTTTATACAGTTTTTTAGTCCTTAGGTATGTAGTCAAATATTGTCCCTCAGGAATTCCAGTGGCAGGAAATCTGTGTGTTTGGGCAAGACCCTGGCTGGAGGAGGGGGGAATCTCCGTCTACCCTGTCTCCATCCAGACAAGGCTCAGGAAACAGGTGGTGATTATCTTGCCCTAAAGGTGTGATGGCTGGGTCCTTGGGTCCATTGTTGTAGTCCCGTGTTATCACGATGCAATCACAAGCTGATTTGCATCCAGGATTGGTGGACAGGATTCTTTCCACCTTCTTTCCAGTGGCTCTGCTACCACTTTATCTTTGTTGACTCACATAGAGAGAGACAAACTTATTAGACTCTCACACACGTGTGCCGCTCTGAGCCCTGTGAACCCCAGGGAGGACTAAAGCATTGTTCGTGCCTATACTGCACCGAATCCGGGACCACTCCAAGAGTTCCGCTGTTCCTTTAAGCTCAGTAAACGAGAATCCGCCGCCTAACGCAGCCGCATTCTCTCCCCGAGGCTGTTTGCATCAGCCCTGAGAATCGCCGTGGTTGGGCTGACCCCATAGCTTTGCTTGCTGCCGCGTCATCCGAGCCCGCCTACCGGCAACCGTCGCCCCACCCTGTCGTGCGAGCCGACTCCGAGGGCCGACCCCACGGGCCGACCCCGACCAGGACCGATCCCTGCTGTCTGGAGGGAATCGACCGAGTCCTGAAGGGAACCTGCTTCCGCGCTAAGTCCAGGTTTCATTATTCCCTCTTCCCTGCTGTGAAGAGAGGAAACCATAACCCAACGCCGCCGTCCAACTCGACTAGGAACCAGTCCAGCGGCAGCCGTCTGCCGGCCCCCCACCTTGCTACAAACAACAGCTACAGAGTATCGTCCACGTGCTTTCCATCCACTAGCACTCAGTTCAAAGTATCCGCGTCCAGCAGAGTAAGCGCTGACGCTTAGAAAGATTGTAATATTGCTGTGTAGAGCCAGAAGCCGCCCGCGTCCCGCCGAGTCGCCATCTAGTGGCCAAGCGGCGGAACTGTACCCTTTGCTATGTAAATATAGAAAGGGTCTATAGATAGTCCAATTAAGTCCTAGTCGTAACATTAAGCCACTTGTGGAATGTATTTCACGACCGTGCGCTAGAACATGTATATAAGTTGGTGATTCATCGGTTATTAATCGTTTGATAGTTAATAAAAATAATAATTTATTATTAATATTTCATATTAATAAATTTAATCACCTCTTCACCACACACGTTATAGGACGAGGGGATTGGATGTGGCACTTGGTGCCATGGTCTAGTAGTCATGAGGTCTTGGGTGACAGGTTGGACTTGATCTTTGAGGTCTTTTCCAACCTTCATGATTCTATGAGAGGAAATGGCCTCAAGTTGCAGCAGGGGAGGTTTAGACTGGAGATGAGGAAAACATTTCTTCACTGAAAGGGTTCTCAACCACTGGCACGGGCTGCCCAGGGAGATGGTTGAATCCCCATCCCTGGAGGGCTTTAAAAGGCACAGTGCTGTGGTGCTGAGGGCCATGGTTTAGCACCAAACTGGGTAGAATTAGAGCATGGTTGGACTCTATGATCTTAAAGGTCTTTTCCAACCAAAACAATTCTGTGTAATTGCACAGCCCCAGGAGCTGCCACTTGACAGGACATGCAAGAGCTGCAGGGGCTGTGAGAAAGCTATCAGGTCTGCAGTGCTGCTCCTGCTGCTTCCACGTGGTCGATGCCATTTTGGTTGTGTTTAAATCCTCACGCGTGCCACGAGGTATGGGGATCAGTGAGTCATTATGAAATCTGATTTTTATAAGCATCTATTGCAGGTCTGTTGCCCTAGGGAATTCTGGAGTCCCCCCCCCGCCCCTTGTTGTTTCTGGATTTTTCTGTACACAGTGTTTGAATTGTTACTTGTTCCTGCTGGTGAGAGATCTGGCCCACGACCGAATATCTCGAACCTGTAAATAGGTTTTATTTAGTATTTATCATGGGACTTTTATGATTAACAAAGTTATTAACATTTGTGTCAATCGTTGCGCCTATTGGATATCAAATAGCCTTTTCACCAATCATAACACACAAGAGCCACCTTTCTTTCAGATCTCCTACTCCTGGGCCCCAAATCCCCTCAGTCTGGGATGTGGGCTGCAGGGTTGCTCAGCAGTGGTGAGTGATGGACACAAGCTGGAGTGAAGGGGGGACTGTAAAATAAGAATGGGTGAAGCTGAGTGATCACAAGCCTGTGTCTGGCTGAAGCTGTAGAGCTGTGTGGCAGCTCAGCTTCAGCATTCTGGGCCCCTTGGTTTAGGAAGGACATCGAGACACTTGAAGGTGTCCAGAGAAGGGCAATGAGGCTGGGGAGAGGCCTTCAGCACAAGCCCTGTGAGGAGAGGCTGAGGGAGCTGGGCTTGCTTAGCCTGGAGAAGAGGAGGCTCAGGGGAGACCTCATTGCTCTCTACAAGTACCTGAAAGGTGGTTGTAGCCAGGAAGGGGTTGGTCTCTTCTCCCAGGCAACCAGCACCAGAACAAGAGGACACAGTCTCAAACTGCACCAGCCTAAGCTCGAGGTGAGGAGAGAGTTGTTAGCCATTGGAATGTGCTGCCCAGGGAGGTGGTGGAGTCACCATTCCTGGAGGTGTTCAAGAGGAGATTGGACGTGGCACTTGGTGCCATGGTCTAGTCCTGAGGTCTGTGGTGACAGGTTGGACTCATAGTTTCATAGTTTCATTCAGGGTTGGAAGGGACCACAAGGATCATCTAGTTCTAACCCCCCTGCCATGGGCAAGGACACCCTACACGATCAGGCTGGCCAGAGCCTCATCCAGCCTGGTCTTAAACACCCCCAGGGACGGGGCCTCGACCACCTCCCTGGACAACCCATTCCAGGGCTTCACCACTCTCATGGTGAAGAACCTCCTCCTCACATCTAGCCTGAATCTCCCCACCACACAATGATCCTTGAGGTCTCTTCCAACCTTGGTGATACTGTGTCACTTAGCATCTTCAAGACTTGGCTGCTTTCTCCAAAGTCAAAGTGAATTTCAGGGTAAAGAGAGATTTTTTTCCAGTCCATCATTCTAGGGGGCATCCTTCCTTTGTTGTTTCTTATCCCAAAATTCATGAAAACCAGAGGGCTGGAACCCCTCTACTATGAGGGCAGGCTGAGAGAGTTGGAGTTGTTCAGCCAAGAGAAGGCTCCAGGGAGAACTTAGAGCAGCCTTTCAACACTCAAAGTGACCTATAAGGAAGATGGGGACAGACTTTTTAGCAGGGCCTGCTGTGACCAGGCAAGGGCTGATGGTTTTTCACTGAAAGAGAGGAGATCTAGACTGGATATAATGAAACATTTTGCATTGAGGGTGGTAAAACACTGGTCCAGGCTGCACAGAGAGGTGGTACATGTCCCACCCCTGAACATATTCCAGTTCAGGCTGGATGGGACTCCGAGCAACCTGATCTAGTAGATTACAGAATCACAGTACCAGGTTGGAAGGGACCTCCAGAGATCATCAGGTCCAATCCCCCTGCCAAAGCAGGATCACCTAGGGTAGTCTGCACAGGAAGGCATCCAGGTGGGTTTGGAAAGTCTCCAGAGAAGGACACTCCACAACCTCTCTGGGCAGCCAGCTCCAGGGCTCTGGCACCCTCACCATAAAGAAGTTTCTCCTCATGTTGAGCTGAAACCTTCTGTGTTCAAGTTTGTATCCATTGGTCCTTGGCTTATTCCTGTGCAGCACCCAAAAGAGCTTGGCCCCCTCCACTTGACACCCATCCCTCAGATAATGAGAGACACTGATCAGATCCCCTCTTAGCCTTCTCTTCTCCAGACTAAACAGCCAGACTAAACAGCTCTTCACAGGGCAGATGCTCAAGTCTCCTAAGCATCCTCGTGGCTTTCCATTGGACTGTCTCGGTCAGGTCTCTGTCTCTCTTGAACTGGGGAGCCCAAAACTGGACACAGGATTGCAGCTGTGGTCTCAGCAGGGCAGTTTTGTATCATCAGGAACTTGCTGAAGGTACTCTCAATCTCCCCATCCAGGTCATTGATAAAGATATTGAACAAAGCTGGGCCCAGTACTGATCCCTGGGGAACACCACTGGCCACAAGCCTCCAAGCTGACTCTGTGTCACTGATGGCAACCCTCTGAAATCTGTTACTGAGCCAGTTTGCAATGCACCAATCATCTGTGCCATATTTCTTGAGCTTTTCTTTGAGGATATTATGACAGTATCAAAACCTTTACCAAAGTCAAGGTGTATGACATCTACTGCTCTTCCCTCATCTACCCATGTGGTCACTATGGTTTCATAGAAGATGTCCCTGCTCAGTGTGAGGACGGAGGAGTAGCTGACCCTTAAATGTCCCCTCCAATGCAAAGCATAGTAAGATTCTGGGTCAGGGCCATCCCAGGCACTGATACAGGCTGGGCAGGGACTGGCTTGAGATCAGCCCTGAAGAAAAGGCCTTGGGGGTGCTGGTGGATGAGAAGCTCAACAGGAGCCAGCAGTGAGCACTTGCAGCCCAGAAAGCCAAGCAGAGCCTGGGCTGCATCAAGAGAAGCATAGCCAGCAGGTCGAGGGAGGTGATTCTCCCCCTCCACTCTGCTCTGGTGAGACCCCACCTAGAGTACTGCATCCAGTATTACAGGATGCATTACAGGACAGATCTGGAGGTTCTGGAAGGTGTCCAGAGAAGGGGATGATCAGAGGGCTGGAGCTCTTCTGCTATGAGGACAGACTGAGGGAGTTGGGGCTGTTCAGTCTGGAGAAGAGAAGGCTTGGAGGAGACCTTCTTGTGGCCTTCCAGTATCTGAAGGGGGCTACAGGAAAGCTGGGGAGGGACTTTTCAGGGTGTCAGGGAGTGATAGGACTGGGGGGAATGGAACAAAAATAGAAATGGGGAGATTCAGATTGGATGTTAGGAAGAAGTTCTTCCTCATGAGGGTGCTGACACACTGGCACAGGTTGTCCAGGGAGGTGGTGGAAGCCTCATGCCTGGAGGTTTTTAAGGCCAGGCTGGATGTGGCTGTGAGCAACCTGCTCTAGTGTGAGGTGTCCCTGCTCATGGCAGGGGGGTTGGAACTGGCTGATCCTTGAGGTCCCTTCCAACCCTAACAATTCAATGATTCTATGATATTTAGGATTATTCCAGACTATAGCATCTCACCCTACATTTCAAGGTATTGAGGATGATCCTAAATAATGGTGGACTTAAAATCTCTCTTTTCTCTGATATTTAATATGAATTTTGAGAAAGCAGCAGTTGAGAGGGTTGAAATTGAGCTGTCACAACCCCCTAGAGCTTCAGACAAATAGGATTATCCTAATTATCTTGACATTTAGAGTGAGAGGCTACAGTCTGAGTCGTTGTGAAAGTCGCTTCATCACCCAAAAGACCAACTTGGGCATATCTCAAGTCAAATTCCTTCTAAATTCAGGAGATTGGCAATACAAAGGAAGATTCAGACCTGCTTGCAGACACTGAACACATCCACCACCTGCAGTTCCTTTCCACCCCACTACCTGCTCAATATGCAACTTGTGCTGCACACGTTGACCAGGGCATGCCCAGGCAGGAAAACTGTTTTCTAAACTTCTGCTCTGTCCAGGGCTTCTCTCCTCATCTGGCTTGGAGAGATTAAAAGTCCACCTCGGTGCTCACCTCTGCAGGTGCTTCCTTCCTTGCTGCAGGGGCCTGCAAGCTGAAGGGGGGTGTGAGCTGGAAGTATCTTTGCATTTGGGGTTGGACTACTTGACCTTTAATGGTCCCTTCCAACCCAGTGCACTTTATGATTGTATGAAATGATGGCTACCAACTCTCTGTAAATCCATGCTTGAGGAGCAGGCCCAAGGTCCTGCCCTGGGGTCACAACAACCCCAAACAAGAGTCCAGGCTTGTGGCAGTGTGACTGAAAAGCTGCCTGGCAGAAAGGGACCTGGGGGTGCTAATGGACAAGCAGCTGAATGGGAGCCAACAGTGTGCCCAGGTGGCCAAGAAAGCCAATGGCCTCCTGGCTGGGATCAGCAATGCTGTGTCCAGCAGGAGCAGGGAGGGGATTGTCCCCTGGGACTCAGCTCTGGTCAGGCTACACCTTGAGTATTGTGTCTAGCTTTGGGCAGCTCAATACAAGAGATATGTGGAGGTGCTGGAGCCAGTGCATAGGAGGGCAAGGAAGCTGGGAAGGGCCTGGAGAATAAATCTGGTGAAGAGCTACTGAAGGAGCTGGGGATGGTCAGTTTGGAGACAAGGAGGCTGAGGGGAGACCTCGTTGATGTCCACGACTACCTGAAAGGACATTGTGGGGAGGCTGCTGCTGGTCTCTTCTCACAGGTAATTAGTGATAGAACCAGGAGGGAAGGGCCTCAAGCTGCAGCAAGGTAGGTTTAGACTGGACAGTAGGAAACATTTCTTCATGGCAAGAGTGGTCGGGCACTGGAATGTGCTGCCCAGGGAGGTGGTTGAGTCCCCAAGCCTGGATGTGTTTCCAGGTGGTTCGGATGTGGTGCTTCGGGATACTGTTTAGGGGTGAACCTTGCAGGGCATCAGCTGGGCTTGATCCTGAGGGTCTTTTCCAACCTGAATGTTTCTGTAATTATATGATAAAAACATCAAACTGACAGTTGCAAAGAATTGGCTTATTTAAGGCGGATTCTACTCCCCAGAGCACCTTGGCCCTTACACATAACTCTTCCCCCCTCACTGCACACTGAATCAAAGCATCTGGTGTCTTCTGAAGCTTTGTAAAAGACTCCAGAGTGACCTTGGCCCCCACACGAGGGGACACACAAGGGGGCCCACGAGGGGACACACAAGGGCATTTCTGGAGGTTCCTTTCAACCCCTAACATCCCGTGATCCTGTGACATTTGAGCAGTTAATTGCACCCCTGCATCTGATGGTGTAAGGGCTCAGCACAGAAAGACATAGACCTGTTGGTGTGAGGCCAGAGGAGGACACAAAAATAATCCAAGAGCAGGATGCCCTCTGCTGTGAGGCCAGGCTGAGAGAGTTGTGGTTGCTCCACCTTGAGAAGAGAAGGCTCTGGGGGGACCCTCTGCTGGCCTGTCAGTACTTAAAGGGGGCCTGCAGGAAAACTGGGAGAGGCTTTTATCAGAGCCTGTTGTGACAGGACAAGGGGTGATGATTTTAAACTAAAAGAGAAGAGATTCAGACTAGACAGAAGGAAGACTTTTTTCTTTTTACAGTGAGGGTGGTGAGACCTTGGCCCAGGTTGCCCAGAGAGGTGGCACATGCCCCATCCCTGGAACCATTCCAGGTCAGGTTGGATGAGGCTCTGAGCAACCTGATCTAGCTGAAGGTGTACCTGCTCACTGCATAGAGGCTGGATTAGATGACCTCTAAAGGTCCTTTCCAACCCAAAGCATTCTTTACTCTAGGATTGTGTAGCTCTGTGATTCTAAGGACATTTTCTTCCTTCCACAGCACTGGTCCCTTAAAAAAGAAAACAAAAAGACATTATAAAATGAGTTCTGCAAAGCCACTGGGCTGAGCCTGCCTCCTAATTGCCACTGACCCACATATATGTTGGCTCAGACCTCCAGATCTGGTCGATGGTAGGCTGAACATGAGCCTGCAGTGTGCCCAGACAGCCAAGAGGGCCAGTGGCATCCTGGCCTGCATCAGGAACAGTGTGGCCAGCAGGAGCAGGGAGGTCATTCTGCCCCTGTACACTGCACTGGTTAGGCCACACCTTGAGTCCTGTGTCCAGTTCTGGGCCCCTCAGATTAGGAAGGAGGTTGACTTGCTGGAATGAGTCCAGAGAAGGGCAACGAAGTTGGTGAGGGGTTTGGAACACAGCCCTGAGGAGAGGCTGAGGGAGCTGGGGCTGCTCAGCCTGGAGAGGAGGAGGCTCAGGGGAGACCTTATTGCTCTCTCTACAACTGCCTGAAGGGAGGTTGTAGACAGGCAGAGGTTGGTCTCTTCTCCCAGGCAGCCAGCACCAGAACAAGAGGACACAGTCTCAGGCTGCACCAGGGGAGGTTCAGGTTGGATGTTAGGAAGAAGTTCTATACAGAGAGAGTGATTGCCCATTGGAATGGGCTGCCCAGGGAGGTGATGGAGTTACCATCACTGGAGGTGTTTAGGAGGAGACTTGATGGGGTGCTTGGTGCCATGATTTAGCTGATTAGGTGGTGTTGGATGATAGGTTGGACTCGATGATCTTGAAAGTCTCTTCCAACCTGGTCTATTCTGTTCTGTTCTGTTCTGTTCTGTTCTGTTCTGTTCTATTCTTTAAACCCAAAATCACCATGAGAGGCTTCTGAGTTAAACAGGACATCAATGAAAAGTCCCAAGTAGTTGGCTGAGTTCTCCCAGGAGTAATTCACCTCCTCTGACACTGCATAGGTCATGGAGTATGGATATCAGCGACGGAGATTGGAATCAATACGGCTGACCAATCTGATCGAGTATCGTTCCTTTATTGTTCCAGCCTTGCAGGCTGATGGTGCAGGCCTGAGGTGCAGGCCTATGGAGCAGGCCTGTAGTGCAAGTATAGCACTGTAAAGTGTAGAAGAAACAGGAGACAGGAAAGGCAGAAGTGCGTAGCAAGGCACCTGCTACAACTGAGATGAACTGGGAGTGCCCTGTTGGCACAGCTCCATTGGCTGCCTCTGAGTGACCACACATTGCACTAGGACAGATTATTGGTCCAACTGCTAATGACACAACGAGGTTGTTGATGCAGGTGCATGTCCTGTTGTCCCAAGATAACTGTCCATGTTTATAGCTACCAGTGCCTTGTTTTAGTTACAAGCTGCAGGCACAGCACTGTTTTGCTCCACTGCTAGCTGGCTCTGCACTTATGCTGAGCATGGCCAACCACCATGTCAGGCTCTAGGCCTGCACTGCCAGATTGCTCACACTGCTCGTCGCTGGCATTGCCACACTCCCACCCTCTAACAGCTCAACTCCTGCCCCCAGCTTGCTGTCACCTGCACACTGACTGATGATGGACTCAGTGCCCTCCTCCAGATCATCAATAAAGAGATTGAGCAGGCTGGGGCCCAGCACTGATCCCTGGGGCACACCACTAGTGCCTGGCTGCCAGCTGGCTGTGGCACCATTCACCACCACTCTCTGGGCTCAGCCTCCAGCCAGTTCCTCAGCCAGCACAGAGTGCTGCTGTCCAAGCCAGGGGCTGACAGCTTGGCCAGGAGTTTGCTGTGGGGGACGGTGGCAAAGGCCTTGCTGAAGTCCAGGCAGACCACAGCCACAGCCTGCCCCACATCCCCCAGGCCGTCACCTGAGCAGAGCAGGAGATCAGGTTGGTCAGGCAGGAGCTGCCCTTCCTGAATCCATGCTGGCTGGGCCTGATCCCTTGGCCCTCCTGGAAGTGCTGTGTGATTGCCCTCCAGATGCCCTGTTCCATCCTCTTGCCTGGCACTCAGGTCAGGCTGACAGGCCTGGGATTGCCTGGCTCCTCCTGCTGGCCCTTCCTGTGGATGGGCATCACCTTGGCAGCTTCCAGTCCCCTGGGACCTCTCCAGTGAGCCAGGGCTGGTGGGAAATGATGGAGAGAGGCTTGGCCAGCTCATCTGCCAGCTCTCTCAGCACCCTAGGATGGATCCCAGCCGCTCCCATGCACTTGTGGGGATCCAAGTGGCTCAGCAGGTCTCTAACTACTTCCTCCTGGATCTCAGGGGCATTATGCTGCTCCCTGACCCCACCTGCCAGCTCAGGAGGCTGTTAGCCTGGAGTCCTCCTGCCTTGCTGCTGAAAATGGACAGCCTGAGGCTGCAGGTCAGCCTCTCGCAGATCATCGACATGGTGAGAGCTGGAGCTGGCCCAGGACCCTCACAGCCCCTGCCCAGACCCTCAAACCCAGCCCAGACCCTCAAACCCAGCCCAGATCCACTCAAACCCAGCCCAGACCTCTCAAACCCAGCCCAGACCTCTCAAACCCAGCCCAGATCTACTCAAACCCAGCCCAGACCCCTCAAACCCAGCCCAGACCTCTCAAACCCAGCCTGGCACCGAGCCGCCCAGCGCCACGCCGGACACTGGCAGGAGGTGGCCACGGTGCTGGATCGCTGCTGCATGTGGCTCTTCCTCGCCATGGTCTTCCTCAGCAGCCTGCTGCTGCTGGCCAGAGCTGCCTGCAGGTCATGGCCTCAGGGACCTGATGGACCTGATGGCCATAGGGAGCTTGCCCAGGACCTCTTCCAGGGGTGGTAGTGGCCACTGAGGCCCCATGAGGGTGGCTTGGGCCAGCAGCTAGAGGCTTGGAGCTGCACCAGCAGCAGGGAGGAGGAACCCAACAGCAGGACCTGAAGCCCCAGCTTCAGGCTTGAGAGGTCTCAGCTGCCCCAATGACCACACCCAGGCTGTGGCTCCAAGTTCTTCCCTTCCCTATGTCCAAGAAACTGGAGCTAAACCCTGGGGCTGTGTCCTCCTCCTCCTGCTTGGAGCCGGAGTGCTCCCAGGACCTCCTGGTCCCAGGCGAGCTGAGGCAGCACCCCTGGAACCAGCTGCCATGGAGCTGCTCCTGCCTGGAGCCTTGGGGCTGCTCCTGCCTGGAGCCTTGGAGCTGCTCCTGCCTGGAGCCATGGGGCTGCTCTCCCCTGGAGCCTTGGAGCTGCTCCTGCCTGGAGCCATGGGGCTGCTCTCCCCTGGAGCCTTGGGGCTGCTCCTGCCTGGAGCCTTGGAGCTGCTCCTGCCTGGAGCCATGGGGCTGCTCTCCCCTGGAGCCTTGGAGCTGCTCCTGCCTGGAGCCTTGGGGCTGCTCCTGCCTGGAGCCTTGGAGCTGCTCCTGCCTGGAGCCATGGGGCTGCTCTCCCCTGGAGCCTTGGGGCTGCTCCTGCCTGGAGCCTTGGAGCTGCTCCTGCCTGGAGCCATGGGGCTGCTCTCCCCTGGAGCCTTGGAGCTGCTCCTGCCTGGAGCCTTGGGGCTGCTCCTGCCTGGAGCCTTGGAGCTGCTCCTGCCTGGAGCCATGGGGCTGCTCCTGCCTGGAGCCTTGGGGCTGCTCTCCCCTGGAGCCTTGGGGCTGCTCTCCCCTGGAGCCTTGGAGCTGCTCCTGCCTGGAGCCTTGGGGCTGTTCCCACCTGGAGCCTTGGAGCTGCTCCTGCCTGGAGCCTTGGGGCTGTTCCCACCTGGAGCCTTGGAGCTGCTCCTGCCTGGAGCCTTGGGGCTGTTCCCACCTGGAGCCTTGGGGCTGCTCCTGCCTGGAGCCTTGGGGCTGTTCCCACCTGGAGCCATGGGGCTGCTCCTACCTGGAGCCATGGGGCTGCTCCTGCCTGGAGCCTTGGGGCTGCTCTCCCCTGGAGCCTTGGAGCTGCTCCTGCCTGGAGCCTTGGGGCTGTTCCCACCTGGAGCCTTGGGGCTGCTCCTACCTGGAGCCTTGGGGCTGCTCCTGCCTGGAGCCTTGGAGCTGCTCTCCCCTGGAGCCTTGGAGCTGCTCTCCCCTGGAGCCTTGGGGCTGCTCCTGCCTGGAGCCTTGGGGCTGCTCTCCCCTGGAGCGTTGGAGCTGCTCTCCCCTGGAGCCTTGGAGCTGCTCCTGCCTGGAGCCTTGGGGCTGCTCCTGCCTGGAGCCTTGGGGCTGCTCTCCCCTGGAGCCTTGGAGCTGCTCCTGCCTGGAGCCTTGGGGCCACTCTCCCCTGGAGCCTTGGAGCTGCTCCTGCCTGGAGCCTTGGGGCCGCTCTCCCCTGGAGCCTTGGGGCTGCTCCTGCCTGGAGCCTTGGGGCTGCTCCTGCGTGGACCTCCCTGATCCCACCCAGCCCCCAAACCAGGCTCCTGACTGCCCCCATCCCCCAAAGCAGCTCCCCCTGACCCTTGTTGTCCCTTGGGGGGGCACAGGGCCCCAGAAAGTAATTTTTAAGGTGGAATTTGGAAATAAATGTTTATTTTTGCTTCTCACTTTGGGGTCCTTTGAGTTCCATTTGTGACCCCCACATTTGGGAAACACACCTCCGAATTGTCACCTCCCTCCCCATTCCCCCTCCCAAACTTCTCTCTCCCTGTCCCCCACCCTCCCCCAACCCAAGGTCCTACCCCTTAAAATGTCCTGAAGCGATTTTGGAGCAGAACCTCCCCACACCAAATCCTTCCCAAACCCTTCCAAAAGTCCTAGGGAGGAACTTGGCCAAATCCTGACCAATTCCCCCCAACACTTCCTCAATCCTGCCCCAACCCTCCACAACCTCACCAAAACCTCCCACATCCTGCACCAACCCCCCACAGCCTGACCCAAACCTCCCAAATCCTTCCCTAAACCTCCCAAATTTTGGGCAGGATTTGGCAAACCCTGCTTCAATCCAGAGACCAAATCCTTCCCAAATCCCCACAAAACCTCCCAAATCCTGCCCAAAACCTCCCAAAGACCTATGGAGGAACTTGGCCAATGTCTGACAAATTCCCCCCAAAACCTACCAAATGCTGTACAGAACTTGGCCAAATCCTGGCCCAAATGAGACCAAAACCTCCCAAATCCTTCCCCAAACTTCCCAAAGTCCCAAAGAGGAACTTGGCCAAAGCCTGACAAATTGCCCCCAAAACCTCCCAAGTCCTGCACCAACCTCCCACAACCTGACCAAAATCTCCCAAAGTCTTCCCCAAAACCTCCCAAAGTCCTAGGGAGAAACTTGGCCAGATCCTAAAAAATTCCCCCCAAAACCTCCCAAATCCTGCACCAACCCCCCACAACCTGAACCAAACCTCCCAAATCCTGAACAAAACCTCACAAAGTCCCAGGGAAGAACTTGGCCAAAGTCTGCTCCAATCCAGAGACCAAATCCTCACCAAATCTCCCCAACACCTCCCAAACCCTGGGCACAACTTGGCCAAATCCTGCCCCAACCCACACCAAATCCTGACCAAATTCTGCCCCAAACCTCCCAAAGTCCCAGCGAGGAACTTGGCCAAAGCCTGACCAATTCCCCCCAACACTTCCTCAATCCTTTCCCAACCCTCCACAACCCTCCACAACCTCCCAGATCCTGGGCACCGAGTCCTCCAAATCCTTCTTCCTAGAGCTGAGAGTCCTGCTAAGGATTACTAAAGCTAATAGCCCTGCTGCTGAGAATGAATGCTGCTAATGATCCTGCTGGGAGGGATCAACACCATGGCTGCTGTGGGGGTGGGGTTGTTGTTATTACTATTATTTAGAGCTAAAAGTCCTCCTAATAATAACGAACAGAGCTAACAGTCCAGTTTAAAAGAGCTAAGAATCCTGTAATATTGATAAATAACATAGATAATAGTCTTAATAATGCAAATAATTACTAATAGAGCTAAGAATCCTGCTAATATTAAGTAATGGTGCTAATAATCCTGCCTATAATTAATAATAGAGCTCATATTATAGTTTCATAGCTTCCTAGTTTCATTCAGGGTTGGAAGGGACCACAAGGATCATCTAGTTCCAACCCCCCTGCCATGGGCAGGGACACCCCACACTAGATCAGGGTGGCCACAGCCTCAGCCAGCCTGGGCTTAAACACCTCCAGGGACAGAGCCCCAGCCACCTCCCTGGACAACCCATTCCAGGGTTTCACCACTCTCATGGTGAAGAACTTCCTCCTCACATCTAGCCTGAATCTCCCCACCTCCAGCTCCATTCCATTCCCCCTAGTCCTATCACTACCTGAGATCCTGAGAAGTCCTTCCCCAGCCTTCCTGTAGACCCCCTTCAGATACTGGAAGGCCACAATTAGGTCACCTCGGAGCCTTCTCTTCTGCAGACTGAACAGCCCCAACTCCTTCAGTCTGTCCTCATAGCAGAGGTGCTCCAGCCCTCTGATCATCCTTGTGGCCCTTCTCTGGACATGTTCCAGCACCTCCACATCCCTCTTGTAATAGGGGCTCCAGAACTGGACACAGTACTCCAGGTGGGGTCTCACCAGGGCTGAGTAGAGGGGGAGGATCACCTCCCTCGACCTGCTAGCCACACTTCTCCTGATGCAGCCCAGGATCTGATTGGCTTTGCGGGCTGCAAGTGCACATTGAGAGCTCATGTTGAGCTTTTTGTCCACCAGCACCCCCAAGTCTCTCTCCTCAGGGCTGCTCTCCAGCCAGTCACTGCCCAGCCTGGATTTGTGCCTGGGATTGCCTCGACCCAGATGCAGGACCCTGCACTTGCTCTTATTGAACTTCATGAGGTTGGCTTGTGCCCACCTCTCCAGCCTGTCAAGGTCCCTCTGGTTCCTGCCATAACACTTAGATGAGCTAATAATCCTCTTAATAATTCATAATAGCTGAAGCTAATAATAATAATGGATAAATACTGATAAATAATGTGCCTAATAGTCTTAATAAGAATAATCAATAATAGATCTAATATTCTTCCTAATAATAACCAATACAGCTAATAACTAATAGAGCTAACAGTCCTGCTAGGGATGAATTATAGAGCTATAGTCCTAATAATGGTAATAATTAACAATAGAGCTGGTAGTCCTGCTGAAAGTAATTGACAGAGCTAATAACCCTGCTAATAATTATAAATAATGTGGCTAATAATCCTGCTAATAGTAATAAACAACGTGTCTAACAGTCATAGCAGCAATTACAATGATAACAATAACAACACCAGTAATGATGATGATGATGATGATAATAATAATAATAATAAACCATCTAATTGTGCTGCTAATAACAATAGGGCTAATAATCCTGCTAATAATTAATATCAGGGGATCCCCACAGAGGACCTCACAGCCTCCCAGAGCTGTCTCCTGACCAAGCCCTGACCAAAACCATCCAAATATTGAGCAGAACCTGACCCAAGCCAGACCAAAACCTCCCAAACCCTTTCCAATCCCTTCCCAAAGTCCTAGGGAAGAACTTGGACAAATCCTGACCAGTTCCCCCCAACACTTCCTCAATCCTGCCCCAACCCCCCACAACCTCACAAAAACCTCCCAAATCCTCAGCTCAACCTCACCAAACCCTCACCCAATCCACACCAAAACCTCCCAAAACCTCCTCAAGCCTTTCCCAACCTCCCAGCCCCTCATCAAAAGCATCAAACACTTCCCAAAGCCTCAGCACAACTTGCCCAAGTCCTGGCCCAAGCCTGACCACAGCCTGCTCCAAACCTCCCAAATCCTCAGCTCAGCCTGACCAAAACCTGACCCAACCCAGACTAAAAGCTCCCCAAACCTTCACAAACCCTTCCCAAAACCTCCTGAAGTTCTAGGGAAGAACTTGGTCAAATCCTGAACAAATCTCCTCCAGATCTCCCAAATCCTGCACCAACCGCCCAACAACCTGACCTAAACCTCCCAAGCTTTAACCAAGACCTCCCAAACCTGGGCACAACCTGACCAACTCCTGACAAATTCCCCCCAAAACCTCCCAAATCCTGCCCTAATCCTCCCAAACTCCTAGGGAAGAACTTCCCATGTCCTGGCCCAAGCCAGAACAACTCCTGACCAGATCCTGCCCAAAACCTCCCAAAGTCCTAGGGAGGAAGCTGGCCAAATCCTGAACAAATCCCCAACAAATCCCCAAACCTTCTCATACCTGTCCCAACCCCCCAAAACCTCCCAAGCTCTAACTACGACCTCCAAACCTGCCCACAACCTGACCAACTCCTGACAAATCCCCCCCAAATCTCCCAAATCCTGCACCAACCCCCCACAACCTGACCCAAACCTCCCAAATCCTTCCCTAAACCTCCCAAATTCTGGGCAGGATGTGACCAAACCCAGCTCCAATCCAGAGATTAAATCCTTACCAAATTCCCCCAAACCTGCCAAAGTCCCAATATGGAACTTGACCAAATCCAGACAAATTACCCCGAAAATTTCCTCAATCCTGCACCATCCCCCCAAAACCTGACTAAAACCTCCCAAATCCTTACCCAGTCCTCCCAAAGACCCAGGCAGAAACTTGGTCATATCCAGGCCAAATTCCTCCCAAAACCTCCCAAATCCTGTCCCAAACCCCCATGACCTGACCCAAACCTCCCAAATCCTGATCAAAAAATCCCAACCCTTGGGCACAACTTGAACAAAGCCTGGCCCAACCCACAGCAAATCCTGACCAAGCCCTGACCAAAACCTCCTAATGTCCCAGGGACAAAATGGCCAAATCCTGGACAAATCCACCCAAAACCTCCTCAATCCTATCCCAACCCCCCACAACCTGACCTAAACCTCCCAAGCTCTAACCAAGATCTTCCAAACCTGCCCAGAACCTGATCAACTCCTGACAAATTCCTTCCAAACCCTGCACCAACCCCCCACAACCTGACCTGAACCTCCCAACCCTTCCCTAAACCTCCTAAATTTGGGCAGGATATGACCAAATCCTGCTCCAATCCAGAGACCAAATCCTTACCAAATCCCCACAAAACCTCCCAAATCCTGCCCAAAACCTCCCCATGTCCTACAGAGGAACTTAGCCAAAGCCTGACAAATTCCCCCCCAAACTGACCAAATGCTGTACAGAATTTGGCCAAATCCTGGCCCAAAGAAGAGCAAAACCTCCCAAATCCTTACCAAAACCTCCCAAATCCTTACCAAAACCTCCCAATGTCCCAAAGAGAACTTGGCCAAATCCTGACAAATTCCCCCCAAAACCTGCCAAGTCCTGCACCAACCCCCCACAACCTGACCCAAACCTCCCAAATCCTCAACAAAACCTCCCAAACTCCTAGGGAAGAACTTGGCCAAGTCCTGGCCCAAGCCAGAACAACTCCTAAATAAATCCTTCCCCAAACCTCCCAAAGTCCTTCTCCTCAATCCTTCCCCACCTCTCCAGAACCTGACCCAAACTCCCAGATCCTGAGCACAGCCTCCCCAGTCCTCAGCTCAACTTGGCCAAACCCTGCCCCAACCCACACCAAAACCTCCCAAAGCCTCCTGAGTCCTGCCCCAAACCTCCCAAAGTCCCAGGGAAGAACTTGGCCAAATCCTGACCAATTCCCCCCAACACTTCCTCAATCCTGCCCCAACCCCCACAACCCTAATCTTAACCATGCCAATAATTAATAATAGAGCTAATTATCCTGGTCATAATAACTAATGGAGATAATTATCCTGCTAATGCCTACAAGTAAGGTTGTTAATAATCATAACTATGGCAATAACTAATAATAGAGATAATAACACTGTAAATAATAATTAATAGAGCTAATAATCCTGCTAATACCTAGAAATAATGTGGCTAATAATCTTAACTATGGCAATAATTAATAATAGGGCTAACAAACCTGCTAATTATTATTAATGGAGCAAATAATCCTGCTAATACCTAGAACTAAGGGGGCTAACAATCTTAACTATGGCAATAATTAAAAATAGAGCTAATAATCCTGATAATAATAACACATAGAGCTAATAATACTGCTAACATTGATAAATAATATGTCTAATAATCTTAATTATGGTAATAATTTATAATAGAGCTTATAGTCCTATTACTTCTAATAACTAATAGTGCTTATAACAGAAATTATCATTAATGGAGTAATAGTTTTGCTAACAGTAATTAACGGAGCTAGTAAGCCTGCTAATTGTGATAAATAATATGGCTAAAGGTCTTAATACTACTTCTACAAATAATAATACCAATAACTAACAGAGCAAAAAGTCCGCCTAGTAATAACTAATAGAGCTAACATTCCTGCTGGGGATTAATGCTAGAGCTAGAATCAGGCTAAGAATGAGAAACAATATGGCTAAGAGCCTGAGAAATAATAACAAGAACAATGAATTAGAGCTAATATTCCTGCTAATAGTAAGTAATGGAGTTAATGTTCCTGCTAATACTGACAAACACTATGGCTAATAATCTGACTTATGGTAATGGTTAATAACAGACCTAATAACACCACTAATGCTAATGTTTAAAAAGCTAAGAATCCTGCTAATATTGATGAATAATATGGCTAAGCATCTTAATAAGAATCCCACGTACATTGAGTAATGGTGCTAATAATCCTGTTAGTAATTAATAACAGAGCTAATCCTCCTCTTAATAACTAATAATACAGCTAATAGTAATACTAATGGTAGTACTTTAAAGAGCTAATAATAATTAAAGCAACTCAAATTCCTGCTAATACTGATAAATAATGTGCCTAATAGTCTTTAGAAGAATAATCAATAATAGAGCTAAAGGACATCCTAATAACAATCAATAGACCCCATAACTAATAAAGCTAACAGTCCTGCTGAAAACAATTGATAGTTAATGCAGTTAATAATGTGGCTAATAATCCTGCTAATAATGATAAACAAAGTGGCTAACAGTTGTAGTAATAATGATAACAACAACAACAAAGCAGCTAATCGTGCTGTTAATAACAATAGGGCTAATAATCCTGCTAATAATTAATATCAGGGGATCCCCACAGAGGACCTCACAGCCTCCCAGAGCTGTCTCCTGACCAAGCCTGGACCAAAATCTTCCAAATACTGAGCAGAACCTGACCCAAGCCACACCAAAACCTCCCAAATCCTTCCCAAACACTTCCCAAAGTCCCAGGGAAGAACTTGGACAAATCTTCACCAATTCCCCCCAACACTTCCTCCATCCTGCCCCAACCCCCCACAACCTCACCAAAACCTCCCAAATCCTCAGATCAACCTCACCAAACCCTCACCCAATCCACACCAAAACCTCCCAAAACCTCCTCAAGCCTTTCACAACCTCCCAGCCCCTCACCAAAAGCATCAAACACTTCCCAAAGCCTCAGCACAACTTGCCCAAGTCCTGGCCCAATCCTGACCACAGCCTGTTCCAAACCTCCCAAATCCTCACCTCAGCCTGACCTAATCTTGACCCAACCCAGACCAAAGCCTCCCAAAGCTGTCTCCTGACAAATTCCCCCCAAAACCACCCAAATCCTGCACCAACCCCCACAACCTGACCCAAACCTACCAAATCTTGAACAAAACCTCCCAAAGTCCCAAGGAGGAACTTGACCAAATCCTGACAAATTCTTCCCAAAACTGCCTCAATCCTATCCCAAACCCCCAACAACCTGACCCAAACCTCCCAAGCTCTAAGCAAGACCTCCCAAACCTGCCCACAACCTGATCAACACCTGACAAATCTCCCCCCCAAACCTCCCAAAATCCCAACCAAAACCTCCCAAAGCCCTAGAGAAGAACTTGGCCAAGTCCTGGCCCAAGCCAGAACAACTCCTGACCAAATCCTGACCAAAACCTCCCTAAGTCCCAGGGAAGAATTTGGCCAAATCCTTCCCAAATCCCCACAAAACCTCCCAAATCCTGCACCAACCCCCCCACAACCTGATCCAAACCTCCCAAATCCTAATCAAAACCTCCCAAATTCTGGGCAGGATTTGGCAAACCCTGCTTCAATCCAGAGACCAAATCCTTCCCAAATCCCCACCTAACCTCCTAAATCCTACCCCAAACCTCCCAAAGTCTTAGGGAGGAACTTGGCCAAAGCCTGACAAATTCCCCCCCAAAACCTACCAAATGCTGTACAGAACTTGGCCAAATCCTGGCCCAAAACGAGACCAAATCCTCCCAAATCCTTACCCAATCCCCCCAAAGACCCAGGGAGGAACTTGGTCAAATCCAGGCCAAATTCCCCCCAAAACCTCCCAAATCCTGCACCAACCCCCCACAGCCTGACCCAAACCTCCCAAATCCTTCCCTAAACCTCCCAAATCCTTCCCCAGAACCTCCCATAGTCCAAAGGAAGAACTGGGCCAAATCCTTACAACTTGCCCCCAAAACCTCCTCACTCCTGTCCCAACCATCCTCTTAATAATTAATAAAAGACCTAAGAGGCCTGATACAGAAAATTAATGAAGCTAATAATCCTACTAATATTGATTAATAATATGGCTAATAATCTAAATAAAGTTAATGATTAACAATAGAGCTTATAGTCCTGCTAATAATGATAAATAATATGGCTACTAGTCTAAATAATTATAACAGTAATAACTAAGAGAGCTAAAAGTTCCCCTAATAATAAATAATAGAGGTAATAGTACTGGTAATGATTAATACTGGAGCTACAATCAGGCTAATGATGATAAATAACATGGCTAAGAGTCTTACTACTACCAATAATAAAACTTAGTGCTAATAATCATGCTAATCATAAAGAACAGAGCTAATATTCCTGTGAATAGCAATCAAGGGAGCTAATAATCCTGCTTATATTGATAAATACGATGGCTAATAGCCTTAATAATGGTAAAAATAATGGAGCTACTAGTCCTGATAATAACAACAACTAATAGAGCTAATAATCCTGATAACACTGATAAATAACACAACTAATTATCCAAATACGGCTAACAATTAATAGTAGAGCTAAGAGCCCTGCTAATCATAACTAATAGAGCTAAAAGTCCTGATAATGGTTAATAGAGGTAAGAGTCCTGGGAATAAAAATTAATATAGCTAATAATCCTGTTCACAATTAATAATAGAGCTAATACACCTGCTAAGAATAATTAATAGAGGTAATAATACTGCTAATAATAATTAATAGAGCTTATAAACCTGCTAACACCAAAACAATATTATGGCTAATAATATTCACTATGGCAAAAATTAATCATAGAGCTAATAATACTGCGAATAATAATTCATAGAACTAATAATCTTGCTAATACCTATAAATAATACAGCTAAACATCTTAACTATGGCACTAATTCTAATAGAGCTAATGATACAGTTAATAATTCTTACTACAGCTAATACCTACAAATAATATGGCTAATAATCCTAACTATGGCAATAATTAATAAGAGAGATAATTATCCTGGTAATAACAATTAATGGAGTTAATAATCCTGCTAATACCTATTAATAATATGGCTGTTAATTTTATCTATGGCTATAAATAATGATAGATATAATTATGCTGGGAATAATAATTAATGGATGTAATAATCCTGCTAATAGCTATAAATAATATGCCTAATAATCCTAACTATGGTAATAATTAAAAATAGAGCTAATAATCCTGCTAATAATAATTTATAGAGCTAACAATCCTGCTGACATTGATAAATAATATGTGCAATATTCTTAATTATGGTAATAATTAATAATAGAGCTTATCGTCCTATTACTACTAATAAATAATAGTGCTAATGATAGTAATTATCATTAATGGAGCTAATAGTTCTTCTAACAGTAATTAATGGAGCTAATAATCCTGCTAATTGTGATAAATAATATGGCTAAGAGTCTTAATACTACTACTACTTATAATAATACCAATAACTAACAGAGCTAAAAGTCCTCCTAATAATAACTAATAGAGCTAACATTCCTGCTGGGGATTAATACTAGAGCTAGAATCAGGCTAAGAATGAGAAACAATATGGCTAAGAGCCTGAGAGATAATAAGAAGAACAAAGAATTAGAGCTAAAATTCCTGCTAATAATAAGTAATGGAGTTAAGGTTCCTGCTAATACTGATAAATACTATGGCTAATAATCTGACTTATGGTAATAGTTAATAACAGACCTAATAACACCACCAATGCTAATGTTTAAAAGAGCTAAGAATCCTGCTAACATTGATGAATAATATGGCTAAGCATCTTAATAACGGAAATAATTAATAATAGAGATAAGAATCCCACAAATATTGAGTAATGGCGCTAATAATCCTGTTAATAATAAATACACCTCTTAATAGCTAATAATAGAGTTAGTAGTCATACTTAAAAGACCTAATAATAATTAATGCACCTAATAGTTCTGCTAATACTGATAAATAATGTGGCTATAAGTCTTAATAAGATAATAAATAATAGAGCTAAAAGACTTCCTAATAATAACTAATAGAGATTACTAATACAGCTAACAGCCCTGCTAGGGATTAATTATGGAGCTATAGTCCGAATAATGGTAATAATTAATAAGAGAGCTGGTAGTCCTGCTGAAAATAATTGATAGAGATAATAAACCTGCTAATAATTATAAATAATCTGGCTAATAAAACTACTAACAATAATCAAGATAATCATCATCATCATTAAAAAAAAAACATCTAATTGTGCTGCTAATAACAATAGGGCTAATAATCCTGCTGAGGATTACTATCAGGGGATCCCCACAGAGGACCTCACAGCCTCCCAGAGATGTCTCCTGACCAAGCCCTGACCAAAACCTTCCAAATATTGAGCAGAACCTGACCCAAGCCAGACCAAAACCTCCCAAGTCCTTCCCAAACCCTTCCCAAAGTCCTAGGGAAGAACTTGGCCAAATCCTGACCAATTCCCCCCAACACTTCCTCAATCCTCCCCCAACCCCCCAGGACCACACCAAAACCTCCCAAATCCTCAGCTCAACCTCACCAAATCCTCACCCAATCCACACCAAAACCACCCAAACCCTCCTGAAGCCTTTCCCAACCTGACCAAATCCTGACCCAACAAAGACTAAAACCTTCCATACCCTTCCCAAAACCTCCCAAAGTCCTAGGAAGGAAGTTGGCCAAATTCAGACCAAATTGCCCCCAACACTTCCTCAATCCATTCCCAACTCCCCAATAACCTCACCCAAACCTCCCAAGCTCTAATGAAGGCCTCCCAAACCTGGCCACAACCTGACCAACTCCTGACAAATTCTCCCCAAAACCTCCCAAATCCTGCACCAACCCACCACAACCTGACGCAAACCTCCCAAATCCTGAACAAAACCTCCAAAGTCCCAAAGAGGAACTTGGCCAAATGCTGACAAATTCCCCCAAAACCTCCTGTGTTAGGTTAATGCCCATTCTGGGAACAAAAAACCCAAGCAGGGTGGAGGGCTTGAGGGGACTTTACCCTCCCTGCAGGGCGTTGCCCCCCTGGGAAGCTGAGTCTGTTCCACTCCCCCCTCCCTGCCCAACTAGGCTAGAAAAAGCAGGACATCGTAGCTGTTGGCTCTCCTTTTGGCTCCTGCCTCTGCTGGATGAGAGCCACTGTAGCTGCCCTCCTGCTCCTCTGCCACGTGGTCACACCTGATCCTTCTCCATGCTGCCTTCTCAGAGAAAGACTGGTTTTGTATTTGTCCCTTTTTTTGTCCCACTCCCATCCATCCTTCTCCCTTGCCCTTGAGAACCTTTCCTGTTATTGTTATATATATATATATTGTTTAAAGACAACTCTTTACCTCTCTACTTCCAAGCCGACTCCAAATTATTGCCTGCTGGATTTATCCTTCCTTTTCTCCCCTCTCTGTTGGGAGGGAGGAGGGGGGAGTGGGGGAGAGATTCTCAGCCTTGCCCCCATCTGAGCTCTTAACTCCCAGTTAAGACTCAAACCACCACACCTCCCAAATCCTGCACCAACCCCCACAGCCTGACCCAAACCTACCACATCCTGAACAAAACCTTCCAAATTCAGGCCAGCATTTCACCAAAGCTTGCTTCAATCCAGAGACCAAATCCTCAGCAAATCCACCCCTAACCTCCCAAATCTTGAACAAAACTTCCTCAATCCTGTCCCAGTCATCCAAAACCTGGCCCAAACCTCCCAAGCTCCAACCAAGCCCTCCAAAACCTGGCCACAACCTCACCAACTCCTCACAAATTATTCCCAAAACTACCCAAATCCTTCCCAAAAACTATCAAAGTCCTAAGAGAAGAACTTGGCCAAATCCAGACAAATTCTCCCCAAAACCTCCCCAATCCTGAACAAACCCTCTGGAAGTCCTAGGAAAGAACTTGGCCAAATCCTCACCAATTCCCCCCAACACTTCCTCAATCCTACCCCAACCCCCCACAATCTCAACAACACCTCCCAAATCCTCAGCTCAATCTCACCAAACCCTCACCCAATCCACACCAAAACCTCCTAAAACCTCCTGAGACCTTTCCCAACCTCCAAGCCGCTCACCAAAAGCATCAAACACTTCCCAAAGCCTCAGCACAACTTGCCCAAGGCCTGGCCCAATCCTGACCACAGCCGGATCAAAACTTCCCAATTAGAGAGCTCAGACCAAAAACTTCCCAAAACCTTCTCAAACCCTTCCCAAAACCTCAAAAAGTCCCAGGGAGGAACTTGGCCAAAGCCTGACAAATTCCCCCCAAAACCTACCAAATCCTGCACCAACCCCCCACAACCTCACCCAAACCTCTCAAATCCTTCCCTAAACCACCCACATTCTGGGTAGGATTTCACCAAAGCCTGGTCTAATCCAGAGACCAAATCCTTACCAAATCCCCACAAACCCTCCCAAATCCTGCCCAAAACCTCAAAAAGTCCCAGGGAGGAACTTGCCCAAACCCTGACAAATTCCTCCCAAACCAACCAAATGCTGTACAGAACATGGCCCAATCCTGCCTAAACGGGATCAAAATTGTCCAAATCCTTCACCAAACCTCCCAGGGTGGAACTTGGCCAAATCCTGACAAGTTCCACCCAAAAGGTGCTCAATCCTGTCAAAAACCCCAACAACCTGACCCAATCCTGACAAAATCTCCCAAAAATCTCCCAAATCCTGCCCAAAACCTCCCAACCCCCCACAACCTGACCCAAACTTCCTAATGTCCTAGGGAAGAACTTGGCCAAGTCCTGGACCAAGCCAGAACAAAACCTGACCAAATCCTGCCCCAAAATGTCCCAAAGTCCCAGGAAGGAATTTGGCCAAGTCCTGACCAAATTCCCCCCTAAACTTCCTCAATCCTGTCCCAAACCCCCACAACCTGACCAAAACCTCTCAAATCCTACCCAAAACCCACTCAATCCTGATCCAACCACCCACAATCTGACCCAACCCTAACAAGCTCTAACCAAGACCTCCCAAACCTGGGCACAACCTGACCAAATCCTGACAAATCCTGACACAAAACCTCCCAAATCCTTCCCCTAACCTCCCAAACTCCCAGGGAGGAACTTGGCCAAGTCCTGGCGCAAAGCAGAACAACTCCTGACCAAATCCTGCCCAAAACCTCCCAAAGTCCCAGGGAGGAACTTGGTCAAATCCTGACCAATTCCCCCCAACATTTCCTCAATCCTTTCCCAACCCTCCACAACCTGACCACAACCTCCCAGACCCTGGGCACGGAGTCCTCCAAATCCTTCTTCCTAGAGCTGAGAGTCCTGCTAAGGATTACTAAAGCTAATAGCCCTGCTGCTGAGAATGAATGCTGCTAATGATCCTGCTGGGAGGGATCGACACCATGGCTGCAGTGGGGTTGTTGTTGTTGTTGTTATTATTATTATTATTATTATTATTATTATTATTATTATTATTATTATTATTATCATCATCATCATCATCATCATCATCATTGTACAGAGCTAAAAGTCCTCCTAACAATTACTAATAGAGCTAACAATCCTGCTAATATTAAGTAATGGCACTAACAATCCTGCCTATAATTAATAGGAGAGCTAACAGTCCTGCTACCAATACTTAGATGAGCTAATAATCCTCTTAATAACTTATAAAAGACCTAATAGTCCTGCGAAGAATAATTCATAGAGCTTATAATACTGCTAATACTGATAAATAATATGGCTAATAATCTAAATAATGTTAATAATTAACAATAGAGCTTATAGTCCTGCTAATTATCATACATAATATGGCTAATAGTCTAAATAATTATAACAGTAATAACTAAGAGAGCTAAAAGTCCTGCTAATAATAACTAATAGAGCTAATAGTAATGGTAATGATTAATACTGGAGCTACAATCAGGCTAATAATGATAAATAACATGGCTAAGAGTCTTACTACTAATAATAATAAAACTTAGCGCTAATAATCAGGGTAATCATTAAGATCAGAGCTAATATTCCTGCTAATAACAATCAAGGGAGGTAATAATTCTGCTTATATTGAGTAATACGATGGCTAATAGCCTTAATAATGGTAATAATAATGGAGTTAATAGTCCTGATAATAACAACAACTAATAGAGCTAATTATCCTGCTAATATTGATAAATAACACAACTTATAATCCAAATACTGCTAATAATTAATAGTAGAGCTAAGAGCCCTGCTAATCATAACTAATAGAGCTAAAAGTCCTGCTAATGGTTAATAGAGTTAAGGGTCCTGGGAGTAAAAATTAATAGAGCTAATAATCCTGTTCACAATTAGCAATAGAGCTAATACACCAGCTAAGAAGAATTAGTAGCACTAATAAAAATGCAAATAATAATAATTAATAGGTCTAATAATCCTGCTAATACCTATAACTAAATTGGCTAATAATCTCAACTATGGAAATAATTAATAATAGACCTAATTATCCAAATATCTCGGTAATAATAATTAATGGAGCTAATTATCCTGCTAATACCTATACATAATATGGCTAATAATTTTAACTATGGCAATAATTAATATTAGAGGTAATAATATTCCTAATAATAATTAATAGATCTAACAATCCTGCCAATACCTATAAATAATGTGGATAATAATCTTAGCTACTGCAATAATTAATAATGGACCTAATTATACCATTATCCTGGTAATTATAATTAATGGAGCTAATAATAAGCTAATACCTATAAATAAAATGGCTAATAATCTTGACTATGGAAATAATTAATAATACAGCTAATAATACTGCCAATAATAACTAATAGAACTAATAATCCTGCTAATACCTATAAATTGTGTGGCTAGTAATCTTAACTATGACAATAATAATAGAGCTAATAATACTGGTAATAATTATTAATGGAGCTAATAATCCTGCAAATACCGATAACTAAAAAAGCTAATAATCTTAACTGTGGCAATAATTAATAACAGAGCTAATAATTCTAATAATGATTAATAGAGCTAATAATACCACTAACATGTCTAATAACCTTAATTATGGTAATGGTAATAATTAATAATAGTGCTTATAGTCCTATTACTAGTAATAACAAATAGTGCTAATAATGGTAATTATAATCAATGGAGCTAATAGTTCTGATATCAGCAATTAATGCAGTTAATAATCTTGCTCATAGTAATAAATAATATGGCATATAAATAATAAGTCTTAATACTACTACAAATAATACTACTACTAACAACTAAGAGAGCTAAAAGTCCTCCTAATAATAACTAATAGAGCTAACATTCCTGCTGGGGATTAATACTAGAGCTAGAATCAGGCTAAGAATGAGAAACACTTTGGCTAACAGTTATAGAATAGAATAGAATAGAATAGAATAGAATAGAATAGAATAGAATAGAATAGAATAGAATAGAATAGAATAGAATAGACCAGACCAGACCAGACCAGGTTGGAAGAGACCTTCAAGATCATCACGTCCAACCTATCATCCAGCACCACCTAGTGGAGTTCTTACTATGGCCTTGCCAGTGACATGGGACATCCACTTTCTGATATTCACAAAAAGTGAGAATATAATATCCTTGGGTGCTCTCTCCGCCAACTTTGAAGTTTCACTCCCCAACATGAAAGGGGGATATATTACGGATGAGCTGGGCTCACAATCTGCTGGCAACTAGAAAACTCAGGAAAGGTCAAGCTTGCTCTAACTAACCTGCTTGTGATGCTCTTGCTCAGGCAAAGTTCTCAGCAGATGTCTTTACAGTTGTCAGTAGAAGTCCTTCCCATGGAAGGACCTAAGAATTTGGTGCACTGCTTATGAACTTCATAAGAAAATTGATTTTCCTACCCAAAACCCCTACACAGCTATTCTATTATTCTATAGCTCTACTTGCTTTCTTTGCTCTTAAGCGGAGGGACTTCTCAGGATCTCAGGTAGTGATAGGACTAGGGGGAATGGAATGAAGCTGGAGGTAGGGAGATTCAGGCTGGATGTGAGGAGGAGGTTCTTCATCATGAGAGTGGATGAGGCTCTGGCCAGGCTGATCTAGTGTGGGGTGTCCCTTCCCATGGCAGGGGGGTTGGACCTAGTTGATCCTTGTGGTCCCTTCCAACCCTGACTGATACTATGACACTAAGATTTGTTTCACTGAAGTGCATTAGAATAACCTTTATTAGAATAAACCAAACCAGGTTGGAAGAGACCTTCAAGATCATCGTGTCCAACCCATCAACCAATCCAAACCACCCAAACAGCTAACCCATGGCACCAAGCACCCCATCAAGTCTCCTCCTGAACACCTCCAATGACGGCGACTCCACCACCTCCCCGGGCAACCCATTCCAATGGGCAATCACTCTTTCTGTATAGAACTTCTTCCTAACATCCAACCTGAACCTCCCCTGGCGCAGCCTGAGACTGTGTCCTCTTGTTCTGGTACTGGCTGCCTTGGGGAAGAGACCATCATCCGCCTGTCTACAACCTCCCTTCAGGTAGTTGTAGAGAGTGATAAGGTCACCCCTGAGTCTCCTCTTCTCCAGGCTGAGCAACCCCAGCTCCCTCCTTCTCTCCTCATAGGGCTTGTGTTCCAAACCCCTCACCAACTTTGTTGCTCTTCTCTGGACTCGTTCCAGCAAGTCAACATCCTTCCTAAACTGAGGGGCCCAGAACTGGACACAGCACTCAAGGTGTGGCCTAATCAGTGCAGTATACAGGGGCAGAATGACCTCCCTGCTCCTGCTGGCCACACTGTTCCTGATGCAGGCCAGGATGCCATTGGCCCTCTTGGCTGTCTGGGCACACTGCAGGCTCATGTTCAGCCTACCATCGACCAGTACCCCCAGGTCCCTCTCTGCCTGGCTGCTCTCCAGCCACTCTGACCCCAGCCTGTAGCACTGCATGGGGTTGTTGTGGCCAATGTGCAGAACCCGGCACTTGGATGTGTTAAATCTCATGCCGTTGGACTCTGCCCATCTGTCCAGCCTGTCGAGGTCCCTCTGCAGAGCCTCTCTACCCTCAGTAGTAGTCTCAGTAGTAGTAGTAATAGTTAATAATAATAATAATAATAATAATAATAATAATAATAATAATAATAATAATAATAATAATAATAACAACAACAACAACTATAACAATCATCATAATAATAAAGCAGCTAATAGTGATATTAAGACAATAGGGCAAATAATTCTGCTAATAATTAATATCAGGGAATTCCCCCAGAGCACCTCACAGCCACCCAGAGCTGTCTCCAGACCAAGCCCTGGCCAAACCCTTCCCAAAACCTCCCAAAGTCCTAGGGAGGACTCGGCCAAAGCAGAACAAATCTTACCCCAAACCTCCCAAATCCTCAGCTGAACCGCACCAAATCCTGACCAAAACCCCCAAAACCTCCTGAACCCTTCCCCAGTCCCCCAGAACCTGACCCAAATCTCCCAACCTCTAACCAAGACCTCGCAAACCTGGCCACAACCTGACCCAATCCTGACAAATTCCCCCCAATACTCCAAATCCTACTCAAAACCTCCCAAAGTCCCAGTGAAGAACTCGGCCAAACACCGTACAAATTCTCCCCAAAAATACCTCAGTCATTCACCAACCCCCCACAACCTGACCAAAACCTCCCAAATCCTTACCCAATCATCCCAAAGACCCAGGAAGGAACTTGGTCAAATCCAGGCCAAGTTCCCCCAAAACCTCCCAAATCCTTCCCCAAAACCTCCCAACCTCTAACCAAGTTCTCCCAAACCAGGGCACAACCAGACCAAAGCCTGGCCAAATTCCCCCAAAAACTTCCTCAATCCTGCACCAACGCCCCACAGCCTGACCCAAACCTCCCAAATCCTGAACAAAACCTACCAATCTCGTAGGGAAAATCATGGTCAAAGCCTAACAAATTTCTCCCAAAGCCTCCTATATCCTGACCAAAACCTCCCAATGTCCCAGGGAGGAGGCTGGCCAAATCCAGATCAAACCCACCCCAAACCTTCTCATACCTGTCCCAACCGTCCAACAACCTCCCAACCTCTAACCAAGACCTCCCAAACCTGCCCACAACCTGACCAACTCCTGAATTCGCCGCAAAAACCTCCCAAATCCTGAACAAAACCTCCCAAAGTCCTAGGGAGAAACTTGTCCATAGCCAGACAAATATCCCCCAAAACTTCCTCAATCCTTCACCAACCCCCAAAAACCTGACCAAAACCTCCCAAGCTCTAACCAGGACCTCCCAAACTTGGCCACAAACTGACCAAATATTGACAAATACTCCCCAAAACCTACCAAATCCTGCACCAACCCCCCACAACCTGACCCAAACCTCCCAAGCTCTAATCAAGTCCTCCCAAACCTTCCCACAACCTGACCAACTCCTGAACAATTGCCCCAAAACCACCCAAATCCTTCCCCTAACCGCCCAAAGTCCTAGGGAGAAACTTGGCCACATCCTGGCCCAATCCAGAACAACTCTTGACCAAATCCTGCCCAAAACCTCCCAAAGTCCTAGGGAGGAACGCGGCCTAACCCTGAAAAATTCTCCCCAAAACTTCCTCAATCCTGCACCAACCCCCCACAACCTGACCCAAACCTCCCAAATCCTGACCAAAACCCCCCAAATTCTGGGCAGGACGTAACCAAACACCGCTTCAATCCAGAGAATAAATCTTTACCAAATCCATACCAAAGCTCACAAATCCTGACCAAAACCTCCCAAGCTCTAACCAGAGCCAAGAGAGGAACCTGGACAATTCCTCACCAAAACCCCCAAAACTTGCACAATCCTTCCACAACCTCCCACAACCTGTCCCAAACATCGCAACGTCCTAGGGAAGAACCTGGACAAGTCCTGGCCCAAGCCAGAACAAATCCTTTCCAAATCCTTCCCCAAACATCCCAAAGTCCCAGGGAGGAAGTTGGCCAAATCCAGACCACATCCCCCAAGACTTGCTGAATCCTTCCCCAACCCCACACAGCATGACCCAAAACCTCCCAAATTCTGGGCAGGATTTGACCAAAGCCTGCTTCAATCCAGCAACAAATCCTGCAACAAATCCTCACGACACTTCCCAAATCCTGCCCAAAACCTCTCAGATCCAGGACAGAACTTGGCCAAATCCTGGCCCAAACCAGACCAAAACCTCCCAAATCTTTCCACAAAACCTCCCAACCTCTAACCAAGACCTCCCAAACCTGGCCACAACCTGACCAACTCCTGACAAATTCCCCCCAAAACCTCCCATATCCGGCACCAACCCCCCACAACCTGACCAAAACCTCCCAAATCCTTACCCAATCCTCCAGAAGTCCCAGGGAGGAAGTTGGCCAAACCCAGACCAATTCCCCTCAAAACTTCCTCAATCCTTTCACAACCACCCCATCCTGACCCAAACTTCCCAAATCCTGAAGAAAACCTCCCAAATCCTGCCCAAACCTCCCAAAGTCCCAGGGAGGAACTTGACCAAGTCCTGACCAATTCCCCCCAACACTTCCTCAATCCTTTCCCAACCCTCCACAACCTGACCACAACCTCCCAGATCCTGGGCACGGAGTCCTCCAAATCCTTCTTCCTAGAGCTGAGAGTCCTGCTAAGGATTACTAAAGCTAATAGCCCTGCTGCTGAGAATGAATGCTGCTAATGATCCTGCTGGGAGGCATCAACACCATGGCTGCAGTGGGGTTGGGGGTGGTGTTGTTGTTGTTGATGTTTTTGTTGTTGTTATTATTATTATTATTATTATTATTATACAGAGCAAAAAGTCCTCCTAATAATTACTAATGGAGCTAAGAATCCTGCAAATATTAAGTAATGGCACTAACAATCCTGCCTATAATTAATAACAGAGCTAATTGTCCTGCTACCAATACCTCTTAATAACTAATAAAAGACCTAATAGTCCTGCTAAGAATAATTAATAGATCTAACAATACTGCTAATACTGATAAATAATATGGTTAATAATCTAAATAATGTTACTAATTAACAATAGAGCTTATAGTCCTGCTAATCATGATAAATAATATGGCTAATAGTCTAAATAATTATAACAGCAATAACTAAGAGAGCTAAAAGTCCTCCTAGTAATAACTAATAGAGCTAATAGTACTGGTAATGATTAATACTGGAGCTACAATCAGGCTAATGATGATAAATAACATGGCTAGGAGTCTTACTACTACTAATAATAAAACTTAGTGCTAATATTCATGGTAATCATTAAGATCAGAGCTAATATTCCTGCTCATAACAATCAAGGGAGCTAATCATACTGCTTATATTGAGAAATACTATGGCTAATAGCCTTAATAATGGTAATAATAATGGATCTAATAGTCCTGCTAATAATAACAACTAATAGAGCTAATAATCCTGCTAATATTGATAAACAACATGACTAATAATCCAAATATGGCTAATAATTAATAGTAGAGCTAAGAGCCCTGCTAATCATAACTAATAGAGCTGAAAGCCTTGCTAATGGTTAATAGAGTTAAGAGTCCTGGGAATAAAAATCAGTATAGCTAATAATCCTGTTCACAATTAATAATAGAGCTGATACCTGCTAAGAAGAATAAATAATAGAGCCAATAATACTGCTAATAATAATTAATGGAGCTAATAATCCTGCTAATACCTATAAATAATATGGCCAAGGATCTCAACTATGACTATAATTAATAACAGAGCTAATGATACTGTTAATAATAATTAATGAGCTAATAATCTGGCAAATATCTAAAAATAATGTGGCCAATAATATTAACTATGGAAATAATTAATAATAGACCTAATAATACAGCTAATAATTATTAATTGAGCTAATAATCCTGCTAATACCCATAAATATTATGGCTAATAATCTTAACTATGGCAATAATTAGAAGAGAGCTAATAATCCTCCTGATAATGATTAATATCTCCCAAATTAATATCTCCCACGGAAGAACTTGGACAAAGCCTGGAAAATTCCCCCCCAAAACCTCCCAAATCCTGCACCAACCTCCCACAACCTCACCCAAACCTCCCAAAATACTGAACAAAACCTCCCAAATTCTGGCCAGGGTTTGACCAAAGCTGCTTCAATCCAGAGACCAAATCCTGCACCAAATCCCCCCAAAACTTCACAAATCCTGCCCTAAACTTCTCCCAAAACCTCCCAGATCCTGGAAAGAACTTGGACAAATCCTGACCAAAACCAGACCAAACCTCCTTCCTCAAACCTCCCAAAGTCCCAGGGAAGAAATCGGCCAACTCCTGGCAAATTCCCCCAAAAACTTCCTGAATCCTGCACCAACCCCCCACAACCTCACCCAAACCTCCCAAATCCTGAACAAAACCTTCCCCTAATCTACCAAAGCCCTAGGGACAAACTTGGCCAAGTCCTGGACCAAGCCAGAACAACTCCTGACCAGATCCTACCCAACAACTCCCAAAGTCCTAGGGAAGAACTTAGCCAAAGCCTAACAAATACCCTTAAAACCTACCAAATCCTGTCCCAACCCCCAAAACTTGACCCAAGCCTCTCAATCTCTAACCAAGACCTCCCAAACCTGGCCACAAACTGACCAAATCCTGACAAATATCCCCCAGAACCTCCCAAATCTTCCCCAACACCCCACTACCTGACCAAAACATCCCATATCCTTCCCAAAACCTCCCAAAGTCCCAAAGAAGAACTTGCCCAAAGCCTGACAAATTCCCCCCCAAACCTCCTCGATCCTGCACCAACCTCCCACAACCTGACCCAAACCTCCCAAGCTCTAACCAGGACCTTCCAAACATGGACACAACCTGGTCCAACCCTGGCAAATTGCCACCAAAACCTCCACAATCCTTTCCCAACCCCAAAACTTAACCAAAGCCTCTCAACGTCTAACCAAGACCTCCTATACCTGCCCACAACCAGACCAAATACTGACAAATTCCCCGAAAACCTCCCATATCCTGCACCAATCCTCCAAAGCCTAACAAAACCCTCCCAAACCCTCCAAATCCTGCCCAAACTCCTGGGGAAGAACTTCACAAGTCCTGGCCCAAGCCACAACAACTCCTCACCAGATCCTGAACAAAACCTCCCAAAGTCCTAGGGAAAAACTTGGCCAAAGCCTAACAAATTCCGCCAAAACCCCCTAAATCCTCAACAAAACCTCCCAATGGCCCAGGGAGGAAGCTGGCCAAATCCTGAACAAATCCAACCCAAACCTTCTCATACCTCTCCCAACCCCCCAAAACCTACCAACCTCTGTCCAACACCACCCAAACCTGCCCACACCCTGACCAACTCCTGACAAATTCCCCCCAAAACCTCCCAAATCCTTCCCCTAAACTCCCAAAGTCCTAGGGAGGAACTTGGCCAAATCCTGGCCCAAGCCAGAACAACTCCTCACCAAATCCTGCCCAAAACCTCCCAAAGTCCCAGTGAAGAACTCGGCCAAACCCTGACAAATTCTCCCCAAAACTTCCTCAATCCTGAACCAACCCCCCACAACCTGACCAAAACCTCCCAAATCCTTACCCAATCATCCCAAAGACCCAGGAAGGATCTTGGTCAAATCCAGGCCACATTACCCCCAAAACCTCCCAAATCCTGCACCAACCCCCCACAACCTGAACCAAACCCCCCAAGCTCTAACCAAGGACTCCCAAACCTGGCCACAACCTGATCAAATCCTGACTAATTCCCCCCACAACGTCCCAAATCCTGCACCATCCCCCCACAACCTGTCCCAAAACTCCCAAACTCCTAGGGAAGAACTTGGACAAGTGCTGGACCAAGCCACAACAAATCCTGTCCAAATCCTTCCCCAGACCTCCCAAAGACCCAGGGAGGAAGTTGGCCAAATTCAGACCAAATCCCCCAAGACTTGCTGAATCCTTCCCCAACCCCACACAGCATGACCCTAAACCTCCCAAATCCTGGGCAGGATTTGACCAAAGCCTGCTTCAATCCAGCAACAAATCCTGCAACAAATCCTCACAAAACATCACAAATCCTGCACAAAATCTCCCAGATCCAGGAGAGAACTTGGCCAAATCCTGGTCCAAACCAGACCAAAACCTTACAAATCCTTCCCCAAAACCTCCCAACCTCTAACCAAGACCTCCCAAACGTGGCCACAACCTGACCAACTCCTGACAAATTCCCCCCAAAACCTCCCAAATCCTGCACCAACCTCCCACAGCCTGACCAAAACCTCCCAAAGTCCCAGGGAGGAACTTGGCCAAAGCCTGACTAATTCCCCCCAACACTTCCTCAATCCTTTCCCAACCCTCCACAACCTGACCACAACCTCCCAGACCCTGGGCACGGAGTCCTCCAAATCCTTCTTCCTAGAGCTGAGAGTCCTGCTAAGGATTACTAAAGCTAATAGCCCTGCTGCTGAGAATGAATGCTGCTAATGATCCTGCTGGGAGGCATCAACACCATGGCTGCAGTGGGGTTGGGGGTGTTGTTGTTGTTGTTGTTATTATTATTATTATTATTAAACAGAGCTAAAAGTCCTCCTAATAATTACTAATGGAGCTAAGAATCCTGCAAATGTTAAGTAATGGCACTAACAATCCTGCCTATAATTAATAAGAGAGCTAACAGTCCTGCTACCAATACTTAGATGAGCTAATAATCCTATTAATTACTAATAAAAGCCCTAATAGTCCTGCTAGGAATAATTAATAGAGCTAATAATACTGCTAATAGTGATAAATAATTTGGCTAATTATCTAAATAATGTTACTAATTAACAATAGAGCTTATAGTCCTGCTAATAATGATAAATAATATGGCTAATAGTCTAAATAATTATAACAGCAATAACTAATGGAGCTAAAAGTCCTCCTAATAATAACTAAGAGAGCTAATAGTACTGGTAATGAGTAATACTGCAGCTACAATCAGGCTAAGTGTCTTATTTCTATTAATAATAAAACAGAGCTAATATTCCTGCTAATAACTATTAAGGGAGCTAGTAACCCTGCTTATATTGATAAATACTATGGCTAATAGCCTTAATAATGGTAATAATAATGGAGCTAATAGTCCTGCTAATAATAACAACTAATAGAGCTAATAATCCTGCTAATATTGATAAATGACTAACAATCCAAATATGGCTAATAATTAATAGTAGAGCTAAGAGCCCTGCTAATCATAACTGAAGGAGCTAAAAGCCCTGCAAATGGTTAATAGAGTTAAGAGTCCTGGGAATAAAAATCCATATAGCTAATAATCCTGTTCACAATTAAAAATAGAGCTAATACACTGGCTAAGGAGAAATGATAGAGCTAATAATATTGCTAATAATAATTATTGGAGCTAATAATCCTGCTAATACCTATAAATAATATGGCTAAGGATGTAAACTATGACTATAACTAATAACAGAGCTAATGATACTGATAATAATTAATAGAGGTAATAATCCTGCTAATACCTATAACTAAGATGGCTAATAATATCAACTATGGAAATAATTAATAATAGACCTAATTATCCAAATAGCCTCATAATAATAATTAATGGAGCTAATTATCCTGCTAATACCTATAAATAATATGGCTAATAATTTTAACTATGGCAATAATTCAGAATAGAGGTAATAATATTCCTAATAATAATTAATAGAGCTAACAATCTTGCCAATACCTATAAATAATGTGGATAATAATCTTAGCTACTGCAATAATTAATAATGGACCTAATTATCCTGGTAATAATAATTAATGGAGCTAATAATCCTGCTAAAACCAATAACTACGGTGGCTAAGAATGTTAACTATGGTAATAGGTAATGATAGAAATAATAAAGAAAGGTAATAATCCTGCTAATGCCTATGAATAGCAAGGCTAATAATCTCCACTATGCAATAATTAATGATAGAGCTAATTATCCTGATAATAATAACTAATGGAGCTAATTATCCTGCTAATACCTATAACTACAGTGGCTATTAATCATAATTATGGCAATAATTAATAATAGACCTAATTATCCAATTATCCTGGTAATACTAATTAATGGAGCTAATAATTCTGCTAATACCTATAACTAAGGTGGCTAATAATCTTTACTATGGAAATAATTAATAATAGAGCTAATAATACTGGTAATAATTATTAATGGACCTAATAATCCTGCAAATACAGATAACTAAGAAGGCTAATAATCTTAACTGTGGCAATAATTAATAATAGAGCAAATAATCCTAACAATGATTAATAGAGCTAATAATACCACTAACATGTCTAGTAACCTTAATTATGGTCATAATTAATAATAGCGCTTATAGTCCTATTACTAGTAATAACTAATAGTGCTAATAATAGTAATTATAGTCAATGGAGCTAATAGTTCTGATATCAGCAATTAATGGAGGTAATAATCTTGCTAATAGTAATAAATCATATGGCTTATAAATAATAAGTCTTAATACTACCACTAATAATACTACTACTAATAATTAACAGAGCTAAAAGACCTCCTAATAATAACTAATAGAGCTAACATTCCTGCTGGGGATTAATACTAGAGCTAGAATCAGGCTAAGAATGAGAAAAAATATGGCTAAGTGTCTGAGAAATAATAAGAAGAACAAAGAATTAGAGCTAATATCCCTGCTAATAAGAAGTAATGGAGTAGTAGTAAGATTTAATCATCATCATCATCATCATCATCATCAAATAGTGATGTTAATGACAACAGGGCTAATAACTCTGCTAATAATTAATATCATCATCATCATCATCATCATCATCTAATAGTGATGTTAATGACAATAGGGCTAATAACTCTGCTAATAATTAATATCAGGGGATTCCCCCAGAGACCCAGAGGACCTCACAGCCTCCAAGAGTTGTCTCAAGACCAAGCGTGGCCAAGCCCTTCCCAAAACCTCCCAAAGTCCCAAGGAGGAACTTGGCCACAGCCTGGCCCAATGCAGAACAAATCTTCCCCAAACCTCCCAAATCCTCAGCTGAACCTCACCAAATCCTGACCAAAACCCCCAAAACCTCCTGAACCCTTCCCCAGTCCCCCAGAACTTCAACCGAACCTCCCAACCTCTAACCAAGACCTCCCAAACCTGGGCCCAACCTGACCCAATCCTGACAAATTACCCCCAAAACCTCCCAAATCCTCCCCAAAACCTCCCAAAGTCATAGGGGAAAGTTTGGCCAAAGCCTAAAAAGTTCTCCCCAAAGCCTCCTAAATCCTGACCAAAACCTCCCAATGACCCAGGGAGGAAGCTGGCCAAACCCTGAACAAGTCCACCCCAAACCTTCTCATACCTCTCCCAACACCCCAAAACCTCCCAACCTCTAACCAAGACCTCCCAAACCTGCCCACAACCTGACCAACTCCTGACAAATTCCCCCCAAAACCTCCCAAATCCTTCCCCAAAACCTCCCGCAGTCCTAGGGAGGAACTTGGCCATAGTCTGACAAATTCCCCCCAACACTTCCTCAATCCTGCACCAACCCCCAACAACCTGACCCAAACCTCCCAAGCTCTAACCAGGACCTCCTAAATTTGGCCACAACATGACATAATAATGGCAATAATAATGGAGCTAATAGTCCTGTTAATAATAACAACTAATAGAGCTAATAATTCACCTAATATTGATTAAGAACACAACTAATAATCCAAATATGGCTAATAATTAATAGGAGAGCTAAGAGCCCTGCTAACCATATCTAATAGAGCTAAAAGTCTTGCTAATGCTTAATAAAGTTAAGAGTCCTCAGAATAAATTTAATATAGCTAATAATCCTGTTAACAATTAATAATAGAGCAAATAAACCTGCTAAGAATCATTAATAGAGCTAATATTACTGCTAATACTAATAATTCAAAAAGCTAATAATCCTGCTAATAACTATAACTAAATTGGCTAATAATCTCAACTCTGGAAATAATTATAGACCTAATTAGCCAATTATCCTGAAAATAATAATTAATGGAGCTCATACTCCTGCTAATATCTATAAATAATGCGGCTAATAATCTTAACCATGGAAATAATTCATAATAGAAGTACTAATACTCCTAATAATAATTAATAGACCTAAAAATCCTGCCAATACCTATAAATAATGTGGATAATAATCTTAGCTATTGCAATAATTAATAATGGATGTAATTATCCAATTATCCTGTTAATAATAGTTAATGGAGCTAATAATCCTGCTAAAACCTATAACTAAGATGGCTAATAATCTTAACTATGGCAATAATTAATAAGAGAGCTAATAATACAGCTAATAATTATTAATGGAGCGAATTATCCTGCTAATACCTCAAAATAATGTGGCTAATAATCTTAACTAGGGCAACAATTAATAATAGAACTAAAAAACCTGCTAATTATAATTATTGGAGCTAATAATACTGGTAACATTGATACATAATAGGTCTAATAATCTTAATGATGGTAATAATTAATAATAGAGATTATAGTCCTATTACTACTAATAACTACTAGTGCTACTAATAGTAATTATAATTAATGGAGTTAATAAACCTGCTAATAGTGATAAATAATATGGCTAAAGGCTAAAGACCACAACTAATAATAATAATAATACCAATAACTAACAGAGCTAAAAGTCCTCCTAATAATAACTAATAGAGCTAATATTCCTGCTGGGGATTAATACTAGAGCTATAATCAGGCTAAGAATGATAAACAATATGGCTAAGAGTCTGAGAAATAATAATAAGTAATGGAGTTAATATTCCTGCTAACACTGATAAATACTATGGCTAATAATCTGACTTATGGTAACAGTTAATAACAGACCTAATAACACCACTGATGCCAATGTTTAAAAGAGCTAAGAATCCTGCTAACATTGATGAATAATATGGCTAAGCATCTTAATAATGGAAAGAATTCATAATAGAGCTAAGAATCCCAAGAATATTGAGTAATGGGGCTAATAACCCTGTGAATAATTAATAACAGAGCTAATACTCCTCTTAACAACTAATTACAATGGTGCTAATAAACCTGTGAATAATTAATAACAGAGCTAATACTCCTCTTAACAACTAATTACACAGCGAACAGTAATACTAATACTTAAAAGAGCTAATAATAATTAATGCACATAATAGTCCTGCTAATACTGATAAATAATGTGCCTAATAGTCTTAATAAGATAATAAATAATAGAGCTAAAAGACTTCCTAATAATAACTAAGAGAGATAATTACTAATACAGCTAACAGTCCTGCTAGGGATTAATCATAGAGCTATAGTCCTAATAATGGTAATAATTAAGAATAGAGCTGGTAGTAGCTACAGAAAACAAATTGACAGAGCTAATAACCCTGCTAATAAAAATAGATAATGTGGCCAATAATCCTGCTAATAATGATAAACAATGTGGCTAACAGTTATAGTCTCAGTAGTAGGAGTAGTAGTAATAATAATAATAATAATAATAATAATAATAATAATAATAATAATAACAACAACAATAATAAAGCAGCTAATAGTCATGTTAATGACAATAGGGCTAATAATTCTCCTAATAATTAATATCAGGGAATTCCCCCAGAGGAACTCACAGCCTCCCAGAGCTGTCTCCAGACCAAGCCCTGGCCAAACCCTTCCCAAAACCTCCCAAAGTCCTAGCGAGGACTCGGTCAAAGCAGAACAAATCTTACCCCAAACCTCCCAAATCCTCAGCTGAACCTCACCAAATCCTGACCAAAACCTCCCCAAACCTCCTGAACCATTCCCCAGTCCCCCTGAATCTGAACCAAACATCCCAACCTCTAACCAAGACCTCCCAAACCTGGGCACAACCTGGCCCAATCCTGACAAATTCCCCCCAAAACCACCCAAATCCTGCACCAACCCCCCACAACCTGACCCAAACCTCCCAAATCCTTACCCAATCATCCCAAAGACCTAGGAAGGAACTTGGTCAAATCCAGTCCAAATTCCCCCCAAAACCTCCCAAATCCTGCACCAACCCCCAAAAACATGACCCAAACCTCCCAAATCCTTCCCTAAGCCCCCCATATTCTGGCCAGAATGTGACCAAACCCTGCTTCAATCCAGAGACTAAATCCCAACCAAGCCTCACAAATCCTGCCCAAAACCTCCCAAAGTCCAAGGGAGGAACCTGGACAATTCCTCACCAAATCCCCCATGACTTGCTGAATCCTTCCCCAACCCCCCACAACCTGACCCCAAACTCCCAAACTCCTAGGGAAGAACTTGGACAAGTCCTGGACCAAGCCAGAACAAATCCTGCCCAAATCCTTCCCCAGACCTCCCAAAGTCCTAGGGAGGAATTTGGCCAAATCCTGGGCAAACCAGACCAAAACCTCCCAAATCCTTCCCCAAAACGTCCAAACCTCTAACCAAGACCTCCCAAACCTGGGTACAACCTGCCCAACTGCTGACCAAATCCTGCCCTAAACCTCCCAAAGTCCCAAATAGAAACTTGCCCAAAGCCTGACAATTTCCACCAAAAATTTCCTCAATCCATTCCCAACCTCCCAACTATGACTATAAATAACTTCACCAAGTCCTGGCCCAAGCCAGAACAAATCCTGGCAAATCCTGCCCCAAACCTCCCAATGACCCAGGGAGCAAGTTAGCCAAAGACTGTCCAAATCCCCAGAAAACCTTCCAAATCCTGCCCAAAACCTCCCAATGTCCTATGAGGGAACTTGGACAAAGCCTGACAAATTCCCCCAAACCTACCAAATGCTGTACAGAACTTGACCAAATCCTGGCCCAAATGAGACCAAAACCTCCCAAAGACTTCCCAAATCCTCCCAAAGTCCCAAAGAGGAACTTGGCCAAAACCTGAGAAATTCCACCCAAAAGGTCCTCAATCCTATCAAAAACCCCAACAACCTGACCCAATCCTGACAAAATCTCCCTAAAACCTCCCAAATCCTGCACCAATCCCCCACAACTTGACCCAAAAGTCCCAAATCCACAACAAAACCTCCCAAATTCTGGGCACGATGTGACCAAACCCTGCTTCAATCCAGAGACCAAATCACAGCAACCCCCCCCAAAACCTCCCAAATCCTTCCCCAAACCTCCCAAAGTCCCAGGGAGGAACTTGGCCAAATCCAGACCAATTCCCCTCAATCCTTCCTCAATCCTTTCCCAACCCTCCAGAACCTGACCCAAACCTCTCAAATTCTGGCCAGGATTTGACCAGAGCCTGCTTCCATCCACAGACCAAATTCTCACCAAATCCCCACATACACCTCCCAGATCCTGCCCCTAAACCTCCCTAAGTCCTAGGGAACAACTTCCCAAGTCCTAGCACAAGCCAGGACAACTCCTGACCAGATCCTTCCCAACAACTCCCAAAGCCTAACAAATACCTCCTTAAACCTCCTAATCCTGCACCAACCTCCCACAACTTGACCCAAACCTCCCAAATCCTACCCAAAACCCCCTCAATCCTGTCCCAACCACCCACAACCTGACCCAACCCTTCAAAGCTCTAACCAAGACCTCCCAAACCTGGGCACAACCTGACCCAATCCTGACAAATCCTGACACAAAACCTCCCAAATGCCTCCCCTAACCTCCCAAAGTCCCTAGGAGGAACTTGGCCAAAGCCTGAACTAATCACCCCAAACCTACCAAAGGCTGTATAGAACTTGGCCAAATCCAGGCCCAAACGAGACCAAAACATCCCAAATCCTTCCCTAAACCTCCCAAAGTCCCAAAGAGAACTTGGCCAAATTCTGACAATTTCCAGCAAAAATTTCCTCAATCCTATCCCAATCCCCCAACAACCTGACCCAAACTTCCCAAGCTCTAACCAAGACCTCCCAAACCTGCCCACAACCTGAACAATTCCTGACAAATTCCCCTCAAAAACTCCGAAACCCTGCACCAATCCCCCACAACCTGACCCAAACCTCCCAAATCCTGTACAAAACCTCCCAAATTCTGGGCAGGATTTGACCAAAGCTGCTTCAATCCAGAGACCTCCCAAATCCTGCACCAAATCCTCACAAAACTTCCCAAACCCTTTACAAAACCTCCCAGATCCAGGACAGAACTTGGCCAAATTCTGGTCCAAACCAGACCAAAACCTCCCAAATCCTTTCCCAAAACCTCCCAAAGTCCTAGCGAAGAACTTGGCTAAACCCTGACAAATTCCCCCCAAAACTTCCTCAATCCTGTCCCAACCCCCCAAAACCTGACCCAAACCTCCCAAGCTCTATCCAAGACCTCCCAAACCTGGCCACAACCTGAACCAACCCTGACAAATTCCCCTCAAAACCTCCACAATCCTGCACCAACGCCCCACAACCTGCCCCAAACCTCCCAAACCTTGGGCAGGATGTGAACAAATCCTGCACCAACCCACAACATATCCTCACCAAATAATGACAAAAACCTCCCAACCTCCTATGGAAGAATCCAAATCCTCAACAAATTGCCCCCAAAGCTTCCTCAATCCTGCCCATACCCTCCAAAACCTCCCAAGCTCTAACCAAGACCTCACAAACCTGCCCACAACCTGAAACCAATCCTGACAAATTCCCCCCAAAACCTCCCAAATCCTGCACCAACCCCCCACAACCTGACCCAAACTACCCAAATCCTGCCCAACACCTCCCAAAGTCCTAGTGAAGAATTTGGCCAAGTCCTGGCCCAAGCCAGAACAACTCCTGATTAAATCCTGCCCCAAACCTCCCAAACTCCTAGAGAGAAAGTTGGCCAAATCCAGACTTGCTGAATCCATCCCCAACCCCCCACAACCTGACCCAAACCTCCCAAACTCTGAGCTGAAGGTCCCAAAGACATAGGGAAAATCTTGGCCGAATCCTGACAAATTCCTAACAATGCTTCCTCAATCCTGTCCCAACCCCCAACAACCTGACCCAAACCTCCCAACCCCTAACCAAGACCTCCCAAACCTGGCCAGCCACAACCTGAACAAATCCTGACAAATTCCCCCCAAAACCTCCCAAATCCTGCACCAATCCCCCACGACCTCACCCAAACCTCCCAAATCCTTCCCCAAACCTCCCAAATCCTTCCCCAAACCTCCCTCCCAACCCTCCACAACCTGACCACAACCTCCCAGATCCTGGGCACGGAGTCCTCCAAATCCTTCTTCCTAGAGCTGAGAGTCCTGCTAAGGATTACTAAAGCTAATAGCCCTGCTGCCGAGAATGAATGCTGCTAATGATCCTGCTGGGAGGCATCAACACCATGGCTGCAGTGGGGTTAGTGTTGTTATTGTTGTTATTATTATTATTATTATTATCATTATTATTGTACAGAGCTAAAAGTCCTCCTAATAATTACTAACAGATCTAAGAATCCTGCTAATATTAAGTAATGGCACTAACAATCCTGCCTATAATTAATAAGAGAGCTAACAGTCCTAACAATACGTAGATGAGTAAATAATCCTATTCATAACTAATAACAGACCTAATAGTCCTGCTAAGAGTAATTAATAGAGCTAATAATACTGCTAATACTGATAAATAATACGGCTAATAGTCTAAATAATTATAACAGCAATAACTAACAGAGCTAAAAGTCCATCTAATAATAACTAACAGAGCTAATAGTACTGGTAATGAGTAATACTGGAGCTACAATCAGGCTAATAATGATAAATAACATGGCTAAGAGTCTTACTAGTGTGGTGGGTTAAGGCCTTTTGCTGAAAACAAAAGAACAAAGCAGGGTGGAGGCCTTGCGGGTACTTTACCCTCCCTGCAGGGCGCTGCCCCTGGCAAAGCTGACTCTGTTCCACTCCCCCCTCCCTGCCCAGCTAGGCTAGAAAAAGCAGGACATCATAGCTGTGGGATCTCCTTTTGGGCTCCTGCCTCTCCTGTTCACAATTAATAATAGAGCTAATACAGCAGCTAAGAATAAATCATAGAGCTAATAATACTGCTAATAATAATTATTGGAGTTAATAATCCTGCTAATACCTATAAATAATATGGCTAAGGATCTCAACTATGACTATATTTAATAATAGAGCTAATGACACTGATAATAATTAATAGAGCTAATAATCCAGCAAATACCTATAAATAATGTGGCTAATAATATTAACTATGGAAATCATCTTAACTATGGCAATAATTAATAAGAGAACTAATAATCCTCCTAATAATAATTAATATCTCCCAAATTAATTTCTCCCAAAGTCCCAGGGAAGAACTTGGACAAAGCCTGACAAATTCCCCCCAAAACCTCCCAAATCCTGCACCAACCCCCCACAACCTCACCCAAACCTCCCAAATCCTTCCCTAAACCACCCACATTCTGGGCAGGATTTCACCAAAGCCTGGTTCAATCCACACACCAAATCCTTACCAAATCCCCACAAAACCTCCCAAATCATGCCCAAAACCTCCCAATATCCTATGGAGGAACTTGGACAAAGCCTGGCCCAAATGAGATCAAAACTGCCCAAATCCTTCTCCAAACCTCCCAAAGTCCCAGGGAGGAACTTGGCCAAGTCCTGAAAAAATTCCACCCAAAACTGCCTCAATCCTATCAAAAACCCCAACAACCTGACCCAATCCTGACAAAATCTCCCCAAAACCTCCCAAATCCTGCACCAATCCCCCACAACTTGACCCAAACCTCCCAAATTCTGGGCACGATGTGACCAAACCCTGCTTCAATCCAGTGACCAAATCCTCAGCAAACCCCCCCAAAACCTCCCAAACCCTGACCAAACCTCCCAAAGTACCGGGTAGGAAGTTGTCCAAAGCCTGACCTAATCCCCCCTAAATCTCCTGAATCCTCCACCAACCCCCAAATCCTGACAAAAACTTCCCAAATCCTTCCCCAAACCTCCCAAAGTCCCAGGAAGGAAGTTGGCCAAATTCAGACCAAATTCCCCCCAACACTTCATCAATCCTATCCCAAACCTCCAACAGCCTGTCCAAATTCTCCCAACCACTAACCAAGACCTTCCAAACCTGCCCACAACCTGACCAACCCCTGACAAATTCCCCCCAAAACCTCCCAAATCCTGCACCAACCCCCCACAACTCCTGACCAGATCCTGCCCCAAACCTCCCAAACTCGTAGGGAAAGCCTTGGCCAAAGCCTAACAAATTTCCCCCAAAGCCTCCTAAATGCTGACCAAAACCTCCCAATGACCCAAGGAGTAAGCTGGCCAAATCCTGAACAAATCCACCCCAAACCTTCTCATACCTGTCCCAACCACCCAAAAGCTCCCAACCTCTAACCAAGACCTCCCAAACCTGCCCACAACCTGACCAACTCCTGCTAAATTCCCCCCAAAACTCCCAAATCCTATCCAAAACCTCCCAAAGTCTCAGTGAAGAACTCGGTCAAACCCTCAAAAATTCTCCCCAAAACTTCCTCAGTCCTGCACCAACCCCCCACAACCTGACCAAAACCTCCCAAATCCTTACTCAATCATCCCAAAGATCCAGGAAGGAACTTGGTCAAATCCAGGCCACATTACCCCCAAAACCTCCCAAATCCTGCACCAAACCCCCACAATGTGACCCAAACCTCCCAAGCTCTGACCAAGACCTCCCAAACCTGGCCACAACCTGATCAAATCCTGACTAATTCCCCCCAAAACCCACCAAATGCTGTAAAGAACTTGGCCAAAACCGCCCAAATCCTCCACCATCCCCCCACAACCTGTCCCAAAACTCCCAAACTCCTAGGGAAGAACTTGGACAAGTCCTGGACCAAGCCACAACAAATCCTGTCCAAATCCTTCCCCAGACCTCCCAAAGTCCCAGGGAGGAAGTTGGTCAAATTCAGACTAAATCCCACAAGACTTGCTGAATCCTTTCCCAACCCCACACAGCATGACCCTAAACCTCCCAAATTCTGGGCAGGATTTGACCAAAGCCTGCTTCAATCCAGCAACAAATCCTGCAACAAATCCTGACAAAACCTCCCAAATCCTGCACAAAACCTCCCAGATCCAGGACAGAACTTGGCCAAATCCTGGCCAAATCCAGACCAAAACCTTCCAAATCTTTCCCCAAAACCTCCCAATCTCTAACCAAGACCTCCCAAACCTGGGCACAACCTGACCAAATCCTGACAAATTCCCCAAAAAACCTCCCAAATCCTTAATAAAACCTCCCAATGTCCTAGGGAGGAACTTGGACAAAGCCTGACAAATTTCTCCCAAGGCCTCCTAAATCCTGACCAAAACCTCTCTAAGTCCTACAGAGGAACTTGTCCATAGCCAGACAAATTCCCCCTAAAACGTCCTCAATCCTTCACTAACCCCCAACAACCTGACCAAAACCTCCCAGGCTCTAACCAGGACCTCCCAAATTTGAGCACAACCTGACCCAATCCTGACAAATTCCTCCCAAAACCCTCTCAATCCTTCCCCAACCCCCCAAAACCTGACCAAAGCCTCTCAACCTCTAACCAAGACCTCATAAACCTGGCCACAAACTGACCAAATATTGACAAATTCCCCCCAAAACCTCCCAAAGCCTGTACCAACCCCCCACAAGCTGACCCAAACCTCCCAAATCCTGAAAAAGACCTCCCAAAGTCCTAGAGAAGAACTTGGCCCAGTCCTGGCTCAAGCCAGAACAACTCCTGACCAAATCCTGCCCAAAATCTCCCAAAGTCCCAATGAGGAAATTGACCAAATCCTGACAAATTCCCCCCAAAACTTCCTCAATCCTCCACCAACCTCCCAAAATCAGACCAAAACCTCCCAAGTCCTTACCCAATCCCCCAAAAACTCAATCCTGTCCCATTCCTCCAAAACTTCCCAAGCTCTAACAAAGACCTCCCAAACCTGGCCACAAACTGAACAAATCCTGACAAATTCCCCCCAAAACCTCCCAAATCCTGACCAAAACCTCCCAAAGCACCAGGTAGGAAGTTGTCCAAAGCCTGACCTAATCCCCCCTAAATCTCCTGAATCCTCCACCAGCCCCCAAATCCTGACAAAAGCTTCCCAAATCTTTCCCCAAACCTCCCAAAGTCCCCAGGAGGAAGTTGGCCAAATCCTGACCAATTCCCCTCAACACTTCCTCAATCCTTTCCCAATCCCCCCCAACATGACCCAAACTTCCCAAATCCTGAACAAAACCTCACAAATCCTTCCCCTAATCTACCAAAGTCCTAGGGACGAACTTGGCCAAATCCTGGCCCAAGCCAGAACAACTCCTGACCAGATCCTGCCCCAAAACCTCCCAAAATCCTAGTGAAGAACTTTGCCAAAGCCTGACAAATTCCCCCCTAAACTTCCTCAATCCTGTCCCAAGCCCCCAAAACCTGACCCAAACCTCTCAAATCCTGAACAAAACCTGCCAAATTCTCAGCAGGATTTGACCAAAGCTGCTTCAATCCAGAGACCAAATCCTGCACCAAATCCTCACAAAACTTTCCAAACCCTTTCCAAAACCTCCCAGATCCTGGACAGAACTTGGCCAAATCCTGGTCCAAACCGGACCAAAACCTCCCAAATCCTTTTCCAAAACCTCTCAAAGTCCTACGGACGAACTTGGCTAAACCCTGACCAATTCCCCCCAACACTTCCTCAATCCTTTCCCAACCCTCCACAACCTGACCACAACCTCCCAGATCCTGGGCACGGAGTCCTCCAAATCCTTCTTCCTAGAGCTGAGAGTCCTGCTAAGGATTACTAAAGCTAATAGCCCTGCTGCTGAGAATGAATGCTGCTAATGATCCTGCTGGGAGGCATCAACACCATGGCTGCAGTGGGGTTGGGGTGGTTGTTGTTGTTGTTATTATTATTATAATACAGAGCTAAAAGTCCTCCTAATAATTAATAATAGAGCTAAGAGTCCTGCTAATATTAAGTAATGGCACTAACAATCCTGCCTATAATTAATAAGAGAGCTAACAGTTCTGCTACCAATACTTAGATGAGCTAATAATCCTCTTAATAACTAATAAAAGACCTAATAGTCCTGCTAAGAATAATTAATAGAGCTTATAATACTGCTAATACTGATAAATAATATGGCTAATATAAAAATAATGTTAATAATTAACAATAGAGCTTATAGTACTGCTAATAATTATAAATAATATGGCTAATAATCTAAATAATTATAACAGCAATAACTAAGAGAGCTAAACGTCCACCTAATAATAACTAACGGAGCTAATAGTACTGGTAATGAGTAATACTGGAGCTACAATCAGGCTAATGATGATAAATAACATGGCTAAGAGTCTTACTACTAGTAATAATAAAACTTAGCGCTAATAATCATGCTATTCATAAGTAACAGAGCTAATATTCCTGCTAATAACTATTAAGGGAGCTAGTAATCCTGCTTGTATTGATAAATACGATGGCTAATAGCCTTAATAATGGTAATAATAATGGAGCTAATAGTCCTGCTAATAATAACAACTAATAGAGCTAATAATCCTGCTAATATTGATAAATGACTAGCAATCCAAATATGGCTAATGATGCTAATCATACCTAATAGAGCTAAAAGTCCAGCTAATGGTTAATAGAGTTAAGAGTCCTGGGAATAAAAATCACTGTAGCTAATAATCCTGTTAACAATTAATAATAGAGCTAATACACTGGCTAAGAATAAATCATAGAGCTAATAATATTGCTAATAATAATTAATGGAACTAATAACCCTGCTAAAACCTATAAATAATATGGCTAAGGATCTCAACTATGACTATAATTAATAATAGATATAATGATACTGATAATAGTTAATAGAGCTAATAATCCAGCAAATACGTATAATAATGTGGCTAATAATATTAACAATGGAATAATTAATAATAGTCCTAATAATACAGCTACTAATAATTAATTGAGCTAATAATCCTGCTAATATCTATAAATATTATGGCTAATAATCTTAAGTATGGCAATAATTAATAAGAGAGCTAATAATCCTCTTAATAATAATTAATATCTCCCAAATTAATATCTCCCAAAGTCCCAGGCAAGAACTTGGACAAAGCCTGGAAAATTCCCCCCAAAACCTCCCAAATCCTGCCCCAACCCCCCACAACCTCACCCAAACTTCCCAAGTCCTTCCCTAAACCTCCCAAATTTTGGACAGAATTTAGCCAAAGATTGGTTCAATCCAGAGACCAAATACTCTCCAAATCTGCACAACCATCTCCCGAAGTCCTAGGGAAGAACTTCACCAAGTCCTGGCCCAAGCCAGAACAAATCCTGGCAAATCCTGCCCCAAACCTTCCAATGACCCAGGGAGCAAGTTAGCCAAAGCCTGTCCAAATCCCCACAAAACCTCCCAAATCCTGCCCAAAACCTTCCAATGACCCATGGAGGAACTTGGACAAAGCCTGACAACTTCCCCCCAAACCTACCAAATGCTGTACAGAACTGGGCCAAATCCTGGCCAAAACAAGACCAAAACCTCCCAAATCCTTCCCAAATCCTCCCAAAGTCCCAAAGGGGAACTTGGCCAAAACCTCCCAAATTCCACCCAAAAGGTCCTGAATCCTATCAAAAACCACAACAACCTGACCCAACCCTGACAAAATCTCCCCAAAACCTCCCAAATCCTGCACCAATCCCCCACAACTTGACCCAAACCTCCCAAATTCCGGGCAGGATGTGACCAAACCCTGCTTCAATCCAGAGACCGAATCCTCAGCAAACCCCCCCAAAACCTCCCAAATCCTGACCAAAACCTCCCAAAGCACCGGCTAGGAAGTTGTCCAAAGCCTGACCTAATCCCCCTTAAATCTCCTCAATCCTGCACCAACCCCCCACATCCTGACCAAAACTTCCCAAACACTTCCCCAAACATCCAATGTCCCAGGGAGGAAGCTGGCCAAATCCTGAACAAATCCACCCCAAACCTTCTCATACCTGTCCCAACCCTCCAAAACCTCCCAACCTCTAACCAAGATCTCCCAAACTGGCCCACAACCTCACCAACTCCTGACAAATTCCCCCCAAAACCTCCCAAATCCTGCACCTACCCCCCACAGCCTGTCCCAAACCACCCTAATCCTCAACAAAAACTCCCAAAGTTGTAGGGAAAAATTTGGCCAAAGCGTAACGAATTTCTCCCAAAGCCTCCTAAAACCTGGACAATTCCTCACCAAAACCCCCAAAACTTGCTGAATCCTTCCCCAAACCCCCACAGCATGATCCAAAACTTCCTAGATCCAGGACAGAACTTGGCCAAATCCTGACCAAACCAGACCAAAACCTCACAAATCCTCCCCCAAAACCTCCAAACCTCTAACCAAGACTGCCAAAGCCGGGGCACAACCTGACCAACTCCTGACAAATTCCCCCCAAAAACCCCACAAACCCTGCACCAACCCCCCACAGCCTGACCCAAACCTCCCAAATCCTGACCAAAACCTCCCAATGTCCTGCGGAGGAAGCTGGCCAAATCCAGAGCAAACCCACCCCAAACCTTCTCATACCTGTCCAAACCCCCCAAAACCTCCCAACCTCTAACCAAGTCCTCCCAAACCTGACCAATTCCTGACAAATTGCGCTCAAAACTTCCTCAATCCTTCACAACCCCACCACAACCTTACCAAAGCCTTCCAAATCCTTACCCAATCCTCCCAAAGACCCAAGAAGGAACTTGGTCAAATCCAGGCCAAATCCCCCCAAAAAATTCCCAAATCCTGCACCAACTCCCCACAACCTTATCCAAACCTCCCAAATCCTTACCTAAACCTCCCAAATTCTGGGGAGGACGTGACCAAATCCTGCTTCAATCCAGAGACCAAAGCGTTCCAAATCCCCACAAAACCTCCCAAATCCTTACCACAACCTCACAATGTCCCAAAGAGGAACTTGACTAAATCCGGACAAATTCCCCCCAAAACCTATCAAGACCTGCACCAACCCCCCACAACCTGATCCAAACCTCCCAAATCCTTCCCTAAACGTCCCAAATTCTGGGTAGGTTGTGACCAAACCCTGCTTCAATCCAGAGACTAAATCCTCACAAAACCTCTCAAAAGCCAAGAGAGGAACCTGGACAATTCCTCACCAAAACCCCAAAAACTTGCAGAATCCTTCCCCAACCCCCCACAACCTGTCCCAAAACTCCCAAACTCCTAGGGAAGAACTTGGACAAGTCCTGGACCAAGCCACAACAAATCCTGTACAAATCCTTCCCCAGACCTCCCAAAGTCCCACGGAGGAAGTTGGCCAAATCCAAACCAATTCCCCTCAACACTTCCTCAATCCTTTCCCAACCCCCCCATCCTGACCCAAACTTCCCAAATCCTGAACAAAACCTCACAAATCCTTCCCCTAATCTACCAAAGTCCTAAGGACAAACTTGGCCAACTCCTGGCCCAAGCCAGAACAACTCCTGACCAAATCCTGCCCCAAAACCTCCCAACGTCTCAGGGAGGAACTTGGCCAAGTCCTGACCAAATTCCCCCCAAAATTTCCTCAATCCTGTCCCAACCCCCCAAAACCTGACCCAAACCTCTCAAATTCTGGCCAGCGATTTGACCATAGCCTGCTTCCATTCACAGCCAAATTCTCACCAAATCCCCACAAACACCTCCCAGATCCTGATCAAATCCTTCCTCAAACCTCCCAAAACTCCTAGGGAGGACCTTGTCCACAACCAGGCAAATTCCCCCCCAAAACTTCCTCAATCCTTCACCAACCCCAAAAAACCTGACCAAAACCTCCCAAGCTCTAACCAGGACCTCCCAAATTAGGGCACAACCTGACCCAATCCTGACAAATTCCCCCCAAAACCTCCCAAATCCTGCTCCAATCCCCCCCACAACCTGACCCAAACATCCCAAATCCTGAAGAAGACCTCCCAAAATCCTACAGAAGAACTCAAGGCCTGCCTCAAGCCAGAACAACTGCTCACCAAATCCTACCCAAAGCCTTCCAAACTCCCAATGAGGAAATTCACCAAATCCTGATATATTCCCCCCAAAACTTACTAATTCCTACATCAAACCCCAAAAACCTGACCAAAACCTCCCCAGCTCTAACCAGCACCTCCCAATTTGTCGACAAACTGACCAAATATTGACAAATTCCCCCCAAAACCTGACAAATCCTGCACTAACCCCCCACAACCTGAACCAAACCCCCCAAGCTCTAACCAAGGCCTCCCACACCTGGCCACAACCTGATCAAATCCTGACTAATTCCCCCCAAAACCTCCCAAATCCTGCACCAACCCCCCACAACCTGTCCCAAAACTCCCAAACTCCTAGGGAAGAACTTGGACAAGTCCTGGACCAAGCCACAACAAATCCTGTCCAAATCCTTCCCCACACCTCCCAAAGTCCCAGGGAGGAACTTCGCCAAATTCAGACCAAATCCCCCAAGACTTGATGAATCCTTCCCCAACCCCACACAGCATGACCCTAAACCTCCAAATTCTGGGCAGGATTTGACCAAAGCCTGCTTCAATCCAGCAACAAATCCTGCAACAAATCCTCAGAGAACTTCCCAAATTCTGCCCAAAACCTCTTAGATCCAGGACAGAACTTGGCCAAATCCTGACCAAACCAGACCAAAACCTTACAAATCCTTCCCCAAAACCTCCCAACCTCTAACCAAGACCTCCCAAACCTGGACACAACCTGACCAACTCCTGACAAATTCCCCCCAAAACCTCCCAAATCCTGCACCCAACCTCCCACAACCTGACCAAACCCTCCCAAATCCTGACCCAAAACCTCCCAAAGTTCCAGGGAGGAACTTGGCCAAATCCTGACAATTCCCCCCAACACTTCCTCAATCCTTTCCCAACCCTCCACAACCTGACCACAACCTCCCAGACCCTGGGCACGGAGTCCTCCAAATCCTTCTTCCTAGAACTGAGAGTCCTGCTAAGGATTACTAAAGCTAATAGCCCTGCTGCTGAGAATGAATGCTGCTAATGATCCTGCTGGGAGGCATCAACACCATGGCTGAAGTGGGGTTGGGGTTGCTGTTGTTGTTGTTGCTGTTATTATTATTATTATTATTATTATTATTATTATTATTATTATTATTATTATTATTATGAGCAAAAAGTCCTCCTAATAGAATAGAATAGAATAAACCAGGTTGGAAGAGACCTTCAAGATCATCGCGTCCAACCTATCACCCAACACCACCTAATCAACTAACCCATGGCACCAAGCACCTGGCCACAAAACTGACCAAATACTGACAAATCCCCCCCAAAACCTCCCATATCCTGCACCAACCCCCCAAAGCCTAACAAAACCCTCCCAAACCCTCCAAATCCTGCCCAAACTCCTACGGAAGAACTTCCCAAGTCCTGGCCCAAGCCAGAACAACTCCTCACCAGATCCTGCCCAACACCTCCCAAAGTCTTAGGGAAAAACTTGGCCAAAGCCTAACAAATTCCCCACAAAGCCTCCTAAATCCTGACCTAAACCTCCCAATGTCCCAGGGAGGAAGCTGGCCAAATCCTCAACAAATCCACCCCAAACCTTCTCAAACCTGTCCCAACCTCCCCAAAACCTCCCAACCTCTAACCAAGACCTCCCAAACCTGCCCACAATGTGACCAACTCCTGAAAAATTCCCCCCAAAACCTCCCAAATCTGGCACCAACCCCCCACAACCTGACCCAAACCTCCCAAATCCTTACCCAATCCTCCCAAAAAACCCCAGGGAGGAACTTGGGCAAATCCAGGCCAAATTCCCCAAAATACCTCCCAATTCCTGCACCAACCCCCCACAACCTCACCCAAACCTCCCCAATCCTTCCCTAAACCCCCCCAAATTCTGGGCAGGATCTGACCAAACCCTGCTTCAATCCAGAGACTAAATCCCCACCAAAACTCCCAAATCCTGACCCAAACCTCCCAAAGGCCAAGACAGGAACCTGGACAATTCCTCACCAAAACCCCCAAAACTTGCAGAATCCTTCTCCAACCCCCCACAACCTCTCCCAAACCTCCCAAACTCCTAGGGAAGAACTTGGCTAAGTCCTGGCCCAAGCCACAGTTAAGAGTCCTCGGAATAAAGTTAATAGAGCTAATAATCCTGTTAACAATTAATAATAGAGCTAATAAACCCGCTAAGAATAATTAATAGAGCTAATATTACTGCTAATACTAGTAATTCAAAAAGCTAATAATCCTGCTAATACCTATAACTAAATTGGCTAATAATCTCAACTATGGAAAGAATTAATAATAGAGCTAATAATACTCCTAATAATAATTAAGAGAGCTAACAATCCCACCAATACCTATAAATAATGTGGATAATACTCCTCTTAACAACTAATTACACAGCCAATAGTAATACTAATACTTAAAAGAGTAATAATAATTAATGCACCTAATAGTCCTGCTAATACTGATAAATAATGTGCCTAATAGTCTTAATAAGGTAATAAATAATAGAGCTAAAAGACATCCTAATAATAACTAAGAGAGATAATTACCAATAGAGCTAATAGTCCTGCTAGGGATTAATTATAGAGCTATAGTCCTAATAATAGTAATAATTAAGAATAGAGCTGGAAGTAGCTATGGAAAACAATTGACAGAGCTAATAACCCAGCTGATAAAAATAGATAATGTGGCCAATAATCCTGCTAATAATGATAAACAATGTGGCTAACAGTTATAGTCTCAGTAGTAGGAGTAATAGTTAATAATAATAATAATAATAATAATAATAATAATAATAATAATAATAATAAAGCAGCTAATAGTGATGTTAAGGAGAATAGGGCTAATAATTCTGCTAATAATTAATATCAGGGGATTCCCCCAGAGCACCTCACAGCCACCCAGAGCTGTCTCCAGACCAAGCCCTGGCCAAACCCTTCCCCCCCCCCCCCCAAAACCTCCCAAAGTCCTAGGGAGGACTCGGCCAAAGCCAAAAAATCTTGCCCCAAACCTCCCAAATCCTCAGCTGAACCTCACCAGATCCTGACCAAAACTCCCAAAACCTTCTGAACCCTTCCCCAGTCCCCCACAACCTGACCCGAACCTCCCTGCCTCTAACCAACACCTCCCAAACCTGCCCACAACCTGACCCAATCCTGACAAATTCCCCCCCAAAACCTCCCAAATCCTGCACCAGTCCCCCACAACCTAACCACAACCTCCCAAGTCCTTACACAATCATCCCAAAGACCCAGGAAGGAACTTGGTCAAATCCAGGCCACATTCCCCCCAAAACCTCCCAAAGCCTTCCCCAAAACCTCCCACAACCTGTCCCAAAACTCCCAAACTCCTAGGGAAGAACGTGGACAAGTCCTGGACCAAGCCACAACAACTCCTGATCCAATCCTTCCCTCAAACCTCCCAAAGTCCTTGGAGGACCTTGTCCCACAACCAGGCAAATTCCCCCCAAAACTTCCTCAATCCTTCACCAACCCCAAAAAACCTGACCAAAACCTCCCAAGCTCTAACCAGGACCTCCCAAATTAGGGCACAACCTGACCCAATCCTGACAAATTCCCCACAAAACCTCCCAAATCCCTGCTCCAATCCCCCCACAACCTGACCCAAACATTCCAAATCCTGAAGAAGACCTCCCAAAATCCTACAGAAGAACTTGACCAAGTCCTGCCTCAAGCCAGAACAACTGCTCACCAAATCCTACCCAAAGCCTTCCAAACTCCCAATGAGGAAATTCACCAAATCCTGATATATTCCCCCCAAAACTTACTAATTCCTACATCAAACCCCAAAAACCTGACCAAAACCTCCCCAGCTCTAACCAGCACCTCCCAAATTTGTCGACAAACTGACCAAATATTGACAAATTCCCCCCAAAACCTGACAAATCCTGCACTAACCCCCCACAACCTGACCCAAACTGCCTAAGCCTAACCAAGTCCTCCCAAACCTGCCCACAACCTGACCAAATCCCAACTAATTCCCCCCCAAACCTCCCAAATCCCGCACCAACACCCCAAAGCCTGACAAAACCCCTCCCAAACCCCTCCAAATCCTGCCCAAACTCCTGGGGAAGAACTTCACAAGTCCTGGCCCAAGCCAGAACAACTCCTCACCAGATCCTGAACAAAACCTCCCAAAGTCCTAGGGAAAAACTCGGCCAAAGCCTAACAAATTCCCCACAAAGCCTCCTAAATCCTGACCAAAACCTCCCAATGACCCAGGGAAGAAAACTGCCCAAATCCTGAACAAATCCAACCCAAACCTTCTCATACCTCTCCCAACCCCCCAAAACCTCCCAACCTCTGTCCAACACAACCCAAACCTGCCCACAACCTGACCAACTCCTGACAAATTCCCCCCAAAACCTCCCAAATCCTTCCCCAAAACCTCCCGCAGTCCTAGGGAGGAACTTGGCCAAATCCTGACCAATTCCCCCAACACTTCCTCAATCCTGCACCAACCCCCAACAACCTGACCCAAACCTCCCAAGCTCTAACCAGGACCTCCTAAATTTGGCCACAACATGACATAATAATGGTAATAATAATGGAGCTAATAGTCCTGTTAATAATAACAACTAATAGAGCTAATAATTCACCTAATATTGATTAAGAACACAACTAATAATCCAAAATATGGCTAATAATTAATAGGAGAGCTAAGAGCCCTGCTAACCATATCTAATAGAGCTAAAAGTCTTGCTAATGCTTAATAAAGTTAAGAGTCCTCAGAATAAATTTAATATAGCTAATAATCCGGTTAACAATTAATAATAGAGCAAATAAACCTGCTAAGAATCATTAATAGAGCTAATATTACTGCTAATACTAATAATTCAAAAAGCTAACAATCCTGCTAATACCTATAACTAAATTGGCTAATAATCTCAACTCTGGAAATAATTATAGACCTAATTAGCCAATTATCCTGAAAATAATAATTAATGGAGCTCATACTCCTGCTAATATCTATAAATAATGTGGCTAATAATCTTAACCATGGAAATAATTCATAATAGAAGTACTAATACTCCTAATAATAATTAATAGAGCTAAAAATCCTGCCAATACCTATAAATAAAGTGGATAACAATCTTAGCTATTGCAATAATTAATAATGGATGTAATTATCCAATTATCCTGTTAATAATAGTTAATGGAGCTAATAATCCTGCTAAAACCTATAACTAAGGTGGCTAATAATCTTAACTATGGCAATAATTAATAAGAGATCTAATAATACAGCTAATAATTATTAATGGAGCGAATTATCCTGCTAATACCTCAAAATAATGTGGCTAATAATCTTAACTATGGCAACAATTAATAATAGAACTAAAAAACCTGCTAATTATAATTATTGGAGCTAATAATACAGGTAACATTGATACATAATAGGTCTAATAATCTTCATGATGGTAATAATTATAATAGAGATTATAGTCCTATTACTACTAATAACTACTAGTGCTACTAATAGTAATTATAATTAATGGAGTTAATAAACCTGCTAATAGTGATAAATAATATGGCTAAAGGCTAAAGACCACAACTAATAATAATAATAATACCAATAACTAACAGAGCTAAAAGTCCTCCTAATAATAACTAATAGAGCTAACATTCCTGCTGGGGATGAATACTAGAGCTAGAATCAGGCTAAGAATGAGAAACAATATGGCTAAGAGTCTGAGAAATAATAATAAGTAATGGAGTTAATATTCCTGCTAACACTGATAAATACTATGGCTAATAATCTGACTTATGGTAACAGTTAATAACAGACCTAATAACACCACTGATGCTAATGTTTAAAAGAGCTAAGAATCCTGCTAACATTGATGAATAATATGGCTAAGCATCTTAATAATGGAAATAACTAAAAATAGAGCTAAGAATCCCACAAATATTGAGTAATGGTGCTAATAACCCTGTGAATCATTAATAACAGAGCTAATACTCCTTTTAACAACTAATTACACAGCGAACAGTAATACTAATACTTAAAAGAGTAATAATAATTAATGCACCTAATAGTCCTGCTAATACTGATAAATAATGTGCCTAATAGTCTTAATAAGATAATAAATAATAGAGCTAAAAGACTTCCTAATAATAACTAAGAGAGATAATTACTAATACAGCTAACAGTCCTGCTAGCGATTAATTATAGAGCTATAGTCCTAATAGTGGTAATAATTAAGAATAGAGCTGGTAGTAGCTACAGAAAACAATTGACAGAGCTAATAACCCTGCTAATAAAAATAGATAATGTGGCCAATAATCCTGCTAATAATGATAAACAATGTGGCTAACAGTTATAGTCTCAGTAGTAGGAGTAGTAATAATAATAATAATAATAATCATAACAACAACAACAATAATAAAGCAGCTAATAGTCATGTTAATGACAATAGGGCTAATAATTCTGCTAATAATTAATATCAGGGAATTCCCCCAGAGGAACTCACAGCCTCCCAGAGCTGTCTCCAGACCAAGCCCTGGCCAAACCCTTCCCAAAACCTCCCAAAGTCCTAGCGAGGACTCGGTCAAAGCAGAACAAATCTTACCCCAAACCTCCAAATCCTCAGCTGAACCTCACCAAATCCTGACCAAAACCTCCCCAAAACCTCCTGAACCATTCCCCAGTCCCCCTGAATCTGAACCAAACATCCAACCCTCTAACCAAGACCTCCCAAACCTGGGCACAACCCTGGCCCAATCCTGACAAATTCCCCCCAAAACCACCCCAAATCCTTGCACCAACCCCCCACAACCTGACCCAAACCTCCCAAATCCTTACCCAATCATCCCAAAGACCTAGGAAGGAACTTGGTCAAATCCAGTCCAAATTCCCCCCAAAACCTCCCAAATCCTGCACCAACCCCCAAAAACATGACCCAAACCTCCCCAAATCCTTCCCTAAGCCCCCCAAATTCTGGCCAGAATGTGACCAAACCCTGCCTTCAATCCAGAGACTAAATCCCAACCAAACCTCACAAATCCTGCCCAAAACCTCCCAAAGTCCAAGGGAGGAACCTGGGACAATTCATCACCAAATCCCCCATGACTTGCTGAATCCTCTCACCAACCCCCCCACAACCTGACCCAAAAACTCCAAACTCCTAGGGAAGAACTTGGACAAGTGCTGGACCAAGCCACAACAAATCCTGCCCAAATCCTTTCCCCAGACCTCCCAAAGTCCTAGGGAGGAATTTGGCCAAATCCTGGGCAAACCAGACCAAAACCTCCCAAATCCTTCCCCAAAACGTCCAAACCTCTAACCAAGACCTCCCAAACCTGGGTACAACCTGACCAACTGCTGACCAAATCCTGCCCTAAAACCTCCCAAAGTCCCAAATAGAAACGTGCCCAAAGCCTGACAATTTCACCAAAAAATTTCCTCAATCCATTCCCAACCTCCCAACTATGACTATAATTAATAATAGAGCTAATCATACTGATAATAATTAATAGAGCTAATAATCCAGCAAATGCCTATAATAATGTGGGCTAATAATATTAACTATGGAAATAATTAATTACAGACCTAATAATACAGCTAATAATAATTAATTGCACTAATAATCCTGCTAATACCTATAAATAGTTAGGGCTAATAATCCTAACTATGGCAATAATTAATAAGAGAGCTAATAATCCTCCTAATAATAATTAATATCTCCCAAATTAATATCTCCCAAAGTCCCAGGCAAGAACTTGGACAAAGCCTGAAAAATTCCCCCCAAAACCTCTCAAATGCTGCACCAACCTCCCAAGTCCTTCCCTAAAGCTCCCAGATTTTGGACAGAATTTAGCCAAAGATTGGTTCAATCCAGAGACCAAATTCTCTCCAAATCTGCACAACCACCTCCCAAAGTCCTAGGGAAGAACTTCACCAAGTCCTGGCCCAAGCCAGAACAAATCCTGGCAAATCCTGCCCCAAAACCTCCCAATGACCCAGGGAGCAAGTTAGCCAAAGCCTGTCCAAATCCTCACAAAACCTTCCAAATCCTGCCCCAAAACCTCCCAATGTCCTATGAGGGAACTTGGACAAAGCATGACAAATTCCCCCAAACCTACCAAATGCTGTAGCAGAACTTGACCAAATCCTGGCCCAAATGAGACCAAAAACCTCCCAAAGACTTCCAAATCCTCCCAAAGTCCCAAAGAGGACTTGGCCAAAACCTGAGAAATTCCACCCAAAAGGTCCCTCAATCCTATCAAAAACCCCAACAACCTGACCCAATCCTGACAAAAATCTCCCTAAAACCTCCCAAATCCTGCACCAATCCCCCACAACTTGACCCAAAAGTCCCAAATCCACAACAAAACCTCCCAAATTCTGGGCACGATGTGGACCAAACCCTGCTTCAATCCAGAGACCAAATCACAGCAACCCCCCCCCAAAACCTCCCAAATCCTCACCAAAACCTCCCAAAGCACCGGGTAGGAAGTTGTCCAAAGCCTGACCTAATCTCCCCTAAATCTCCTCATTCCTGCACTAACCCCCCAAATCTTGACCAAAACTTCCAGGGAGGAACTTGGCCAAATCCAGACCAATTTCCCTCAACCCTTCCTCAATCCTTTCCCAACCCTCCAGAACCTGACCCAAACCTCTCAAATTCTGGCCAGGATTTGACCATAGCCTGCTTCCCATCCACAGACCAAATTCTCACCAAATCCCCACATACACTCTCCCAGATCCTGCCCCTAAACCTCCCTAAGTCCTAGGGGAACAACTTCCCAAGTCCTAGCACAAGCCAGGACAACTCTGACCAGATCCTTCCCAACAACTCCCAAAAGCCCTAACAAATACCTCCTTAAACCTCCACAATCCTGCACCAACCCCCCACAACCTGACCAAAACCTCCCAAATCCTACCCAAAATCCCCTCAATCCTGTCCCAACCACCCACAACTTGACCCAACCCTCTCAAGCTCTAACCAAGACCTCCCAAACCTGGGCACAATCTGACCAAATCCTGACAAATTCTGACGCAAAACCTCCCAAATCCTGCCCCAAACCTTCCAAAGTTCAAGGGAGGAATTTGGCCAAGTCCTAGCCCAAGCCTGACCAACTCGTGACCAAATCCTTCCCAAAACCTCCCAAAGTCCCAAAGAGGAACTTGCCCAAAGCAAGATAATTTTCACCAAAAATTTCTCAATCCATTCCCAACCCCCAAAAACCTGACCAAAACCTCCTAAGCTCTAACCAAGACCTCCCAAACCTGGCCACAATCTGACCAATTCCTGACAAATTCCCTGCAACACCTCCCAAATCCTGTCCCAACCCCCCACAACCTGACCCAAACCTCCCAAATCCTGAACAAAACCCTCCAAATGCTGGGCAGGATTTGACCAAAGCCTGCCTTCAATCCAGAGACCAAATGCTGCAACCAAATCCTCACAACACTTCCCAAATCCTGCCCAAAACCTCCCAGATCCAGGACAGAACTTGCCAAATCCTGGTCCAAACCAGACCAAAATCTCCAAATCCTGACCCAAACCTCCCAAAGTCCCAGGGAGGAACTTGGCCAAAGCCTGACCAATTCCCCCCAACACTTCCTCAATCCTTTCCCAACCCTCCACAACCTGACCCCCCACATCCTGACCCAAACCACCCAAACCCTGAACAAAACCTCCCATAGTCCTAGGGAGGAACTTGGCCAAGTCCCGGCCCAAGCCAGAACAACTCCTGACCAAATCCTGCCAATACCCTCCAAAAGTCCCAGGGAAGAACTCGGCCAAACCCTGACAAATTCCCCCCCAAAACCTCCCAAATCCTGACCAACCCCAAAACACCTGACCAAAACCTCCCGAATCCTTACCCAATCCTCCCAAAGACCCAGGGAGGAACTTGGTCAAATCCAGGCCAAATTCCCCCCAAAACCTTCCAAATCCGGCACCCAAACCTCCACAACCTAACCCAAACCTCCCAAATCCCTCAACAAAACCTCTTAAAGTCCTAGGGAAGAACTTGGCCAAGTCCTGGCCCAAGCCAGAACAACTCCTGACCAAATCCTGCCCCAAAACCTCCCAAAATCCTAGTGAAGAACTTTGCCAAAGCCTGACAAATTCCCCCCTAAACTTCCTCAATCCTGTCCCAAGCCCCCAAACCCTGACCCAAACCTCTCAAATTCTGGCCAGGATTTGACCATAGCCTGCTTCCATCCACAGACCAAATTCTCACCAAATCCCCACAACACCTCCCAGATCCTGCCACAAAACCTCCCTAAGTCCTAGGGAACAACTTCCCAAGTCCTAGTACAAGCCAGGACAACTCCTGACCAGATCCTTCCCAACAACTCCCAAAGCCTAACAAATACCTCCTTAAACCTCCTAATCCTGCACCAACCTCCCACAACTTGACCCAAACCTCCCAAATCCTACCCAAAACCCCCTCAATCCTGTCCCAACCACCCACAACCTGACCCAACCCTTCAAAGCTCTAACCAAGACCTCCCAAACCTGGGCACAACCTGACCCAATCCTGACAAATCCTGACACAAAACCTCCCAAATGCCTCCCCTAACCTCCCCAAAGTCCCTAGGAGGAACTTGGGCCAAAGCCTGAACAAATCACCCCCAAACCTACCAAATGCTGTATAGAAACTTGGCCAAATCCAGGCCCAAACGAGACCAAAACATCCCAAATCCTTCCCTAAACCCTCCCAAAGTCCCAAAGAGAACTTGGCCAAATTCTGACAATTTCCAGCAAAAATTTCCTCAATCCTATCCCAATCCCCCAACAACCTGACCCAAACTTCCCCAAGCTCTAACCAAGACCTCCCAAACCTGCCCACAACCTGAACAATTCCTGACAAATTCCCCTCAAAAACTCCGAAACCCTGCACCAATCCCCCACAACCTGACCCAAACCTCCCAAATCCTGTACAAAACCTCCCAAATTCTGGGGCAGGGATTTTGACCAAAGCTGCTTCAATCCAGAGACCTCCCAAATCCTGCACCAAATCCTCACAAAACTTCCCAAACCCTTTACAAAACCTCCCAGATCCAGGACAGAACTTGGCCAAATTCTGGTCCAAACCAGACCAAAACCTCCCAAATCCTTTCCCAAAACCTCCCAAAGTCCTAGCGAAGAACTTGGCTAAACCCTGACAAATTCCCCCCAAAACTTCCTCAATCCTGTCCCAACCCCCCAAAACCTGACCCAAACCTCCCAAGCTCTATCCAAGACCTCCCAAACCTGGCCACCAACCTGAACCAACCCTGACAAATTCCCCTCAAAACCTCCACAATCCTGCACCCAACGCCCCACAACCTGCCCCAAACCTCCCAAACCCCTGGGCAGGATGTGAACAAATCCTGCACCAACCCACAACATATCCTCACCAAATAATGACAAAAACCTCCCAACCTCCTATGGAAGAATCCAAATCCTCAACAAATTGCCCCCAAAGCTTCCCTCAATCCTGCCCATACCCTCCAAAACCTCCCAAGCTCTAACCAAGACCTCACAAACCTGCCCACAACCTGAAACCAATCCTGACAAATTCCCCCCAAAACCTCCCAAATCCTGCACCCAACCCCCCACAACCTGACCAAACTACCCAAATCCTGCCCAACACCTCCCAAAGTCCTAGTGAAGAATTTGGCCAAGTCCTGGCCCAAGCCAGAACAACTCCTGACTAAATCCTGCCCCAAACCTCCAAACTCCTAGAGAGAAAGTTGGCCAAATCCAGACTTGCTGAATCCATCCCCAACCCCCCACAACCTGACCCAAACCTCCCAAACTCTGAGCTGAAGGTCCCAAAGACATAGGGAAAATCTTGGCCGAATCCTGACAAATTCCTAACAATGCTTCCTCAATCCTGTCCCAACCCCCAACAACCTGACCCAAACCTCCCAACCCCTAACCAAGACCTCCCAAACATGGCCAGCCACAACCTGAACAAATCCTGACAAATTCCCCCCAAAACCTCCCAAATCCTGCACCAATCCCCCACGACCTCACCCAAACCTCCCAAATCCTTCCCCAAACCTCCCAAATCCTTCCCCAAACCTCCCTCCCAACCCTCCACAACCTGACCACAACCTCCCAGATCCTGGGCACGGAGTCCTCCAAATCCTTCTTCCTAGAGCTGAGAGTCCTGCTAAGGATTACTAAAGCTAATAGCCCTGCTGCCGAGAATGAATGCTGCTAATGATCCTGCTGGGAGGCATCAACACCATGGCTGCAGTGGGGTTAGTGTTGTTATTGTTGTTATTATTATTATTATTATCATTATTATTGTACAGAGCTAAAAGTCCTCCTAATAATTACTAACAGATCTAAGAATCCTGCTAATATTAAGTAATGGCACTAACAATCCTGCCTATAATTAATAAGAGAGCTAACAGTCCTAACAATACGTAGATGAGTAAATAATCCTATTCATAACTAATAACAGACCTAATAGTCCTGCTAAGAGTAATTAATAGAGCTAATAATACTGCTAATACTGATAAATAATACGGCTAATAGTCTAAATAATTATAACAGCAATAACTAACAGAGCTAAAAGTCCATCTAATAATAACTAACAGAGCTAATAGTACTGGTAATGAGTAATACTGGAGCTACAATCAGGCTAATAATGATAAATAACATGGCTAAGAGTCTTACTAGTGTGGTGGGTTAAGGCCTTTTGCTGAAAACAAAAGAACAAAGCAGGGTGGAGGCCTTGCGGGTACTTTACCCTCCCTGCAGGGCGCTGCCCCTGGCAAAGCTGACTCTGTTCCACTCCCCCCTCCCTGCCCAGCTAGGCTAGAAAAAGCAGGACATCATAGCTGTGGGATCTCCTTTTGGGCTCCTGCCTCTCCTGTTCACAATTAATAATAGAGCTAATACAGCAGCTCATAGAGCTAATAATACTGCTAATAATAATTATTGGAGTTAATAATCCTGCTAATACCTATAAATAATATGGCTAAGGATCTCAACTATGACTATATTTAATAATAGAGCTAATGACACTGATAATAATTAATAGAGCTAATAATCCAGCAAATACCTATAAATAATGTGGCTAATAATATTAACTATGGAAATCATCTTAACTATGGCAATAATTAATAAGAGAACTAATAATCCTCCTAATAATAATTAATATCTCCCAAATTAATTTCTCCCAAAGTCCCAGGGAAGAACTTGGACAAAGCCTGACAAATTCCCCCCAAAACCTCCCAAATCCTGCACCAACCCCCCACAACCTCACCCAAACCTCCCAAATCCTTCCCTAAACCACCCACATTCTGGGCAGGATTTCACCAAAGCCTGGTTCAATCCACACACCAAATCCTTACCAAATCCCCACAAAACCTCCCAAATCATGCCCAAAACCTCCCAATATCCTATGGAGGAACTTGGACAAAGCCTGGCCCAAATGAGATCAAAACTGCCCAAATCCTTCTCCAAACCTCCCAAAGTCCCAGGGAGGAACTTGGCCAAGTACTGAAAAAATTCCACCCAAAACTGCCTCAATCCTATCAAAAACCCCAACAACCTGACCCAATCCTGACAAAATCTCCCCAAAACCTCCCAAATCCTGCACCAATCCCCCACAACTTGACCCAAACCTCCCAAATTCTGGGCACGATGTGACCAAACCCTGCTTCAATCCAGTGACCAAATCCTCAGCAAACCCCCCCAAAACCTCCCAAACCCTGACCAAACCTCCCAAAGTACCGGGTAGGAAGTTGTCCAAAGCCTGACCTAATCCCCCCTAAATCTCCTGAATCCTCCACCAACCCCCAAATCCTGACAAAAACTTCCCAAATCCTTCCCCAAACCTCCCAAAGTCCCAGGAAGGAAGTTGGCCAAATTCAGACCAAATTCCCCCCAACACTTCATCAATCCTATCCCAAACCTCCAACAGCCTGTCCAAATTCTCCCAACCACTAACCAAGACCTTCCAAACCTGCCCACAACCTGACCAACCCCTGACAAATTCCCCCCAAAACCTCCCAAATCCTGCACCAACCCCCCACAACTCCTGACCAGATCCTGCCCCAAACCTCCCAAACTCGTAGGGAAAGCCTTGGCCAAAGCCTAACAAATTTCCCCCAAAGCCTCCTAAATGCTGACCAAAACCTCCCAATGACCCAAGGAGTAAGCTGGCCAAATCCTGAACAAATCCACCCCAAACCTTCTCATACCTGTCCCAACCACCCAAAAGCTCCCAACCTCTAACCAAGACCTCCCAAACCTGCCCACAACCTGACCAACTCCTGCTAAATTCCCCCCAAAACTCCCAAATCCTATCCAAAACCTCCCAAAGTCTCAGTGAAGAACTCGGCCAAGCCCTCAAAAATTCTCCCCAAAACTTCCTCAATCCTGCACCAACCCCCCACAACCTGACCAAAACCTCCCAAATCCTTACTCAATCATTCCAAAGATCCAGGAAGGAACTTGGTCAAATCCAGGCCACATTACCCCCAAAACCTCCCAAATCCTGCACCAAACCCCCACAATGTGACCCAAACCTCCCAAGCTCTGACCAAGACCTCCCAAACCTGGCCACAACCTGATCAAATCCTGACTAATTCCCCCCAAAACCCACCAAATGCTGTAAAGAACTTGGCCAAAACCGCCCAAATCCTCCACCAACCCCCCACAACCTGTCCCAAAACTCCCAAACTCCTAGGGAAGAACTTGGACAAGTCCTGGACCAAGCCACAACAAATCCTGTCCAAATCCTTCCCCACACCTCCCAAAGTCCCAGGGAGGAACTTCGCCAAATTCAGACCAAATCCCCCAAGACTTGATGAATCCTTCCCCAACCCCACACAGCATGACCCTAAACCTCCCAAATTCTGGCCAGGATTTGACCAAAGCCTGCTTCAATCCAGCAACAAATCCTGCAACAAATCCTGACAAAACCTCCCAAATCCTGCACAAAACCTCCCAGATCCAGGACAGAACTTGGCCAAATCCTGGCCAAATCCAGACCAAAACCTTCCAAATCTTTCCCCAAAACCTCCCAATCTCTAACCAAGACCTCCCAAACCTGGGCACAACCTGACCAAATCCTGACAAATTCCCCAAAATACCTCCCAAATCCTTAATAAATCCTCCCAATGTCCTAGGGAGGAACTTGGACAAAGCCTGACAAATTTCTCCCAAGGCCTCCTAAATCCTGACCAAAACCTCTCTAAGTCCTACAGAGGAACTTGTCCATAGCCAGACAAATTCCCCCTAAAACGTCCTCAATCCTTCACTAACCCCCAACAACCTGACCAAAAACCTCCCAAGCTCTAACCAGGACCTCCCAAATTTGAGCACAACCTGACCCAATCCTGACAAATTCCTCCCAAAACCCTCTCAATCCTTCCCCAACCCCCCAAAACCTGACCAAAGCCTCTCAGCCTCTAACCAAGACCTCATAAACCTGGCCACAAACTGACCAAATATTGACAAATTCCCCCCAAAACCTCCCAAAGCCTGTACCAACCCCCCACAAGCTGACCCAAACCTCCCAAATCCTGAAAAAGACCTCCCAAAGTCCTAGAGAAGAACTTGGCCCAGTCCTGGCTCAAGCCAGAACAACTCCTGACCAAATCCTGCCCAAAATCTCCCAAAAGTCCCAATGAGGAAATTGACCAAATCCTGACAAATTCCCCCCAAAACTTCCTCAATCCTATACCAACCTCCCAAAATCAGACCAAAACCTCCCAAGTCCTTACCCAATCCCCCAAAAACTCAGGGAGGAAATTGGTCAAATCCAGGTCAAATTCCCCCCAAAAACCTCCCACATCCTGCACCAACGCCCCACAACCTGCCCCAAACCTCCCAAACCTTGGGCAAGATGTGGACAAATCCTGCACCAACGCACAACATATCCTCACCAAATAATGACAAAAAGCTCCCAAAGTCCTATGGAAGAGCCCATATCCTCAACAAATTGCCCCCAAAGCTTCCTCAATCCTGTCCCATTCCTCCAAAACTTCCCAAGCTCTAACAAAGACCTCCCAAACCTGGCCACAAACTGAACAAATCCTGACAAATTCCCCCCAAAACCTCCCAAATCCTGACCAAAACCTCCCAAAGCACCAGGTAGGAAGTTGTCCAAAGCCTGACCTAATCCCCCCTAAATCTCCTGAATCCTCCACCAGCCCCCCAAATCCTGACAAAAACTTCCCAAATCTTTCCCCAAACCTCCCAAAGTCCCCAGGAGGAAGTTGGCCAAATCCTGACCAATTCCCCTCAACACTTCCTCAATCCTTTCCCAATCCCCCCCAACATGACCCAAACTTCCCAAATCCTGAACAAAACCTCACAAATCCTTCCCCTAATCTACCAAAGTCCTAGGGACGAACTTGGCCAAATCCTAGCCCAAGCCAGAACAACTCCTGACCAAATCCTGCCCCCAAAACCTCCCAAAATCCCAGTGAAGAACTTTGCCAAAGCCTGACAAATTCCCCCCTAAACTTCCTCAATCCTGTCCCAAGCCCCCAAAACCTGACCCAAACCTCTCAAATCCTGAACAAAACCTGCCAAATTCTCAGCAGGATTTGACCAAAGCTGCTTCAATCCAGAGACCAAATCCTGCACCAAATCCTCACAAAACTTTCCAAACCCTTTCCAAAACCTCCCAGATCCTGGACAGAACTTGGCCAAATCCTGGTCCAAACCGGACCAAAACCTCCCAAATCCTTTTCCAAAACCTCTCAAAGTCCTACGGACGAACTTGGCTAAACCCTGACCAATTCCCCCCAACACTTCCTCAATCCTTTCCCAACCCTCCACAACCTGACCACAACCTCCCAGATCCTGGGCACGGAGTCCTCCAAATCCTTCTTCCTAGAGCTGAGAGTCCTGCTAAGGATTACTAAAGCTAATAGCCCTGCTGCTGAGAATGAATGCTGCTAATGATCCTGCTGGGAGGCATCAACACCATGGCTGCAGTGGGGTTGGGGTGGTTGTTGTTGTTGTTATTATTATTATAATACAGAGCTAAAAGTCCTCCTAATAATAGAGCTAAGAGTCCTGCTAATATTAAGTAATGACACTAACAATCCTGCCTATAATTAATAAGAGAGCTAACAGTTCTGCTACCAATACTTAGATGAGCTAATAATCCTCTTAATAACTAATAAAAGACCTAATAGTCCTGCTAAGAATAATTAATAGAGCTTAAAATACTGCTAATACTGATAAATAATATGGCTAATATAAAAATAATGTTAATAATTAACAATAGAGCTTATAGTACTGCTAATAATTATAAATAATATGGCTAATAATCTAAATAATTATAACAGCAATAACTAAGAGAGCTAAACGTCCACCTAATAATAACTAACGGAGCTAATAGTACTGGTAATGAGTAATACTGGAGCTACAATCAGGCTAATGATGATAAATAACATGGCTAAGAGTCTTACTACTAGTAATAATAAAACTTAGCGCTAATAATCATGCTATTCATAAGTAACAGAGCTAATATTCCTGCTAATAACTATTAAGGGAGCTAGTAATCCTGCTTGTATTGATAAATACGATGGCTAATAGCCTTAATAATGGTAATAATAATGGAGCTAATAGTCCTGCTAATAATAACAACTAATAGAGCTAATAATCCTGCTAATATTGATAAATGACTAGCAATCCAAATATGGCTAATGATGCTAATCATACCTAATAGAGCTTAAAGTCCAGCTAATGGTTAATAGAGTTAAGAGTCCTGGGAATAAAAATCACTGTAGCTAATAATCCTGTTAACAATTAATAATAGAGCTAACACACTGGCTAAGAATAAATCATAGAGCTAATAATATTGCTAATAATAATTAATGGAACTAATAACCCTGCTAAAACCTATAAATAATATGGCTAAGGATCTCAACTATGACTATAATTAATAATAGATATAATGATACTGATAATAGTTAATAGAGCTAATAATCCAGCAAATACGTATAATAATGTGGCTAATAATATTAACAATGGAATAATTAATAATAGTCCTAATAATACAGCTACTAATAATTAATTGAGATAATAATCCTGCTAATATCTATAAATATTAGGGCTAATAATCTTAAGTATGGCAATAATTAATAAGAGAGATAATAATCCTCTTAATAATAATTAATATCTCCCAAATTAATATCTCCCAAAGTCCCAGGCAAGAACTTGGACAAAGCCTGGAAAATTCACCCCAAAACTTCCTCAATCCTGTCCCAAACCCCCACAACTGACCCAAACCTCTCAAATTCTGGCCAGATTTGACCATAGCCTGCTTCCATCCACAGACCAAATTCTCACCAAATCCCCACAAACACCTCCCAGATCCTGCCACAAAACCTCCCTAAGTCCTAGGGAACAACTTCCCAAGTCCTGGCCCAAGCCAAAACAACTCCTGACCAGATCCTTCCCAACAACTCCTAAAGCCTAACAAATACCTCCTTAAACCTCCTAATCCTGCAACCAACCCCCCACAACCTGACCAAAACCTCCCAAAATCCTACCCAAAACCCCCTCAATCCTGTCCCAAACACCCACAACCTGACCCAACCCTACCAAGCTCTAACCAAGACCTCCCAAACCTGCCCACAGCCTGACCAGATTCTGACAAATCCTGACACAAAACCTCCCAAACCCTTCCCCTAACCTTCCAAAGTCCTAGGGAGGAACTTGGCCAAGCCCTGGCCCAAGCCAGAACGAATCCTGACCAAATCCTGCCACAAAACTCCCAAAGTCCCTGGGAGGAACTTGGCCAAAGCTTGAACACATCCCCCCCAAACCTACCAAATGCTGTACAGAACTTGGCCAAATCCAGGCCCAAACGAGACCAAAAACCTCCCAAATCCTTCCCAAAACCTCCCAATGTCCCAAAGAGGAAGTTGGCCAAATCCAGGCCATATCCCCCAAGACTTGCTGAATCCTTCCCCCAACACCCCCACAGCATGACCCAAAACCTCCCGAATTCCGGGCAGCATTTGACCAAAAGCCTGCTTCAATCCAGCAACAAATCCAACAAAATCTCCCAGATCCAGGACAGAACTTGGCCAAATCCTGGCCCAAACCAGACCAAAACCTCCCAAATCCTTCCCCCAAAAACTCTCAACCTCTAACCAAATCCTCCCCAAACCTAGGCACAACCTAACCAAATCCTGACAAATTCCCCCCAAAACCTCCTAAATCCTGCACCAACCCCCCACAGCCTGACCCAAACCTCCCAAATCCTCAACAAAACCTCTCAAGGTCCTCGGGAGGAACTTGGCAAAAGCCTGAAAAATTTTCTCCAAGGCCTCCTAAATCCTGACCAAAACCTCCCAATGTCCTAGGGAGGAAGCTGGCCAAATCCTGAACAAATCCACCCAAAACCTTCTCAAACCTGTCCCAACACCCCAAAATCTCACAACCTCTAACCGAGACCCCTCCCAAACCTGCCCACAGCCAGACCAATTTCCTGACAAATTCCCCCCAAAACTTCCCAAAGTCCTAAGGTGAACTTGTCCATTATCCTGACAAATTTCCCCCAAAACCTCCTCAATCCTTTCACAACCCCACAAAACCTAACCAAAGCCTCTCAACCTCTAACCATGATCTTCTAAAGCTGGCCACAAACTGACCAAATATTGAAAAAACGCACCACAAAAACCTCCCAAATCCCGCACCAAACCCCCCAAAGCCTAACAAAACCCTCCCAAACCCTCCAAATCCTGCCCAAACTCCTACGTAAGAACTTCCCAAGTCCAGGCCCAAGCCAGAACAACTTCTGACCAGATCCTGCCCAAAACCTCCCAAAGTCCTAGGGAAAAAACTTGGCCAAAGCCTAACAAATTCCCCACAAAGCCTCCTAAACCCTGACCTAAAACCTCCCAATGACCCAGGGAGCAAGCTGGCCAAATCCTGAACAAATCCAACCCAAACCTTCTCAAACCTGTCCCAACCTCCCAATCCATAACCAAGACCTCACAAACCTGCCCACAACCTGTCCAACTCCTGACAAATTCCCCCCAAAACTCCCAAATCCTACCCAAAACCTCCCAAATTCCCAGTGAAGAACTCGGCCAAAACCCTGACAAATTCTCCCCAAAAACTTCCTCAGTCCTGCACCAACCCCCCACAAACCTGACCAAAACCTCCCAAATCCTTACACAATCATCCCAAAGACCCAGGAAGGAACTTGGTCAAATCCAGGCCAAATTACCCCCAAAACATCCCAAATCCCGCACCAACCCCCCACAACCTGTCCCAAAACTCCCAAACTCCTAGGGAAGAACTTGGACAAGTCCTGGACCAAGCCACAACAAATCCTGTCCAAATACTTTCACAAACCTCCCAAAGTCCCAGGTAGGAAGTTCGCCAAATTCAGACCCAAATCCCCCCAAGACCTTGCTGAATCCTTTCCCAACCCCACACAGCATGACCCTAAACCTCCCAAATTCTGGCCAGGATTTGACCTAGGCCTGCTTCAATCCAGCAACAAATCCTGCAACAAATCCTCCGAGAACTTCCCAAATTCTGCCCAAAACCTCTTAGATCCAGGACAGAACTTGGCCAAATCCTGACCAAAACCCGACCAAAACCTCCCAAATCCTTCCCCAAAAACTCCCAACCTCTAACCAAGACCTCCCAAACGTGGCCACAACCTGACCAACTCCTGACAAATTCCCCCCAAAAACCTCCCAAATCCTGCACCAACCCCCCACAACCTGACCAAAACCTCCCAAATCCTGACCCAAACCTCCCAAAGTTCCAGGGAGGAACTTGGCCAAATCCTGACCAATTCCCCCCAACACTTCCTCAATCCTTTCCCAACCCTCCACAACCTGACCCACAAACCTCCCAGACCCTGGGCACCGAGTCCTCCAAATCCTTCTTCCTAGAGCTGAGAGTCCTGCTAAGGATTTACTAAAGCTAATAGCCCTGCTGCTGAGAATGAATGCTGCTAATGATCCTGCTGGGAGGCATCAACACCATGGCTGCAGTGGGGTTGGGGGTGTTGTTGTTGCTGTTATTATTATTATTATTATTATTATTATTATACAGAGCAAAAAAGTCCTCCTAATAGAATAGAATAGAATAGAATAAACCAGGTTGGAAGAGACCTTCAAGATCATCGCGTCCAACCTATCACCAACACCCACATAATCAACTAACCCATGGCACCAAGCACCTGGCCACAAACTGACCAAATACTGACAAATCCCCCCCCAAAACCTCCCAAATCCTGCACCAACCCCCCAAAGCCTAACAAAACCCCTCCCAAACCCCTCCAAATCCTGCCCAAACTCCTACGTAAGAACTTCCCAAGTCCTGGCCCAAGCCAGAACAACTCCTCACCAGATCCTGCCCAACACCTCCCAAAGTCTTAGGGA